>NC_084762.1:49285297-50028422 GCF_028858725.1 Colius striatus | reverse complement strand
ATCCTGCCACCTTTCATCATAAGAAAGATGGGTAGGAGTAACTAGTGTTGAGGCAGTAGTTGTAAGGAGTTCAGCTGATAAGCACAAAACCTGCTGTGAACCAGGCAGACAACAAGATGGAGGAGGTGGGAAAATGACTCACACACCACACAGGCTCAAAGAAAGTCATGGGCTTTGGAAAATTGAGTTTCTTGCAAAACAGTGATAGCAAGGTAATACCCATCTCCTAGCAACGAATTTCATTGCCCTAGAACATAATGGATGATGGCCTAATAGCCACAAAATTTGACATACACCTCAGGGGACAGCTTTTGCATGTCATAGGTGCTGGGTAGCATCAAGAAAAGTAACTGAAGATCAGCAGCCTAAGTTTAAGAATAATCAAAATCAATAATAAATTTCACTGTGAGCAAATGCCAGGTGAAAGAAGAGGAGATGTTAATTGATTTTATATTTAATGTGATTAGAATTGAGCAGGTGATTTCGATACCAATTATAATGTAGCAATAGAAGAACTTGCCTATCTGTACATATGTGTGTGAAGGCAGAAATCAAGGAAGAGGCTGTTACAGGTTTGTAATACTTTCTGCTACAGGTATATTTTAATTGAGGGTTAATACAAGCATGCATTTAGAAGCAGCTCAAGTGAACTGGAGGTTATTTTAAAGTCATGCATTTGTGCCCTAGTTATGTGCATATTGCCTCTTGGTAAACTATTTGTAAGAGGAAAAGAGAATGTGTGGATTTTTGTGTTTGATTCTGATCAGCTAGGGAGATGTGATGTGTCAGTTCTGTTGACTGTAGCTGGAAGCACTCAGTTGTATTAAACAGGGAAATAGCAGTGCCTGATGCTTTGCCATTCATCCACAAAATAGCTCCGTTGAGGAGCCTTTCTAATAGAAAATAATGTAGTGAACATTGTGTACAAAGGCAGTTTTCTATCTGACTTTTGGTCATATTTGATATTATTGCTTAAACTTTTTAAAACAGCAAACAAACCTTGGAAAGAGAAAGAAACACAGTTGTTTCTGAATTGTTGCCAAAGCCTCATAATTTTTCTGTTCTTCAGAAGTGTGTGCCATGGGAGATTACTTCAACTTTGCATAAAGATACTGTGTTTTCAGAGAGATATAGATAGGCGATAAGTGTATTTAAAAAGAAGACTATGTCCCTGCTTTTGTGTATCTGTTGATGGTTCTCAAACACTTGTCTGTACAAGCCTTAATGTGAGCAAGGGTCTTACTTTCTTGGGTTAGAATGGGGGTCATGAATCTCCAATGAGGACAGCTTTTTTCTGTGACAGCTTTTTTCTGTGTGCAAATGGTGCTTTCTCCACATAGCAGTGAGTTTCAATGGGAATGAAAATTCGAGCTTCCTGGGAAGGTCAGCTACTCCACTGGAGGGGACACCATGTCCAGTCCACTTTCATGAGGGATACAAACAATAGAGTGCCAAAAAGCTGTTAATTGATGGCAATTGGCAGCATAAAAGCCACCAGCTTTGCCCTTCCTAGAAGGGTTTGGAGGCAACAGTGGGGTAAGAAAAATTCTCTTGCTTTCATTAAAGGATGGCTGCTAGTCATGGAAGCTTTTGATTTCTTTCACGAAATATCCTTGAACTCTGTTACTTTGCCATTTCATTCTTCCTGACTTTGGCTTTACAACAGTGGCAGTGGAAGGAGATGTTTTAGCTAGAAGAAGGTTAATAAGACCGGATCAGTAGAGTTTCACTTTTTGCTCTGCTGATCCATGCAAAATTATTTATTCCTGGAAAAAAAGATAAAACCTCCCTCATTTAATAGTAAAATAATGCAGTGGAATCTCTGTTGCAATACTGTGTTTTGTTTTGTTTTTAAAAAAAAACGATTACAACACAGTTTTCAAATGAAGCATGGCAAGATAAATGAAGAAACTATGTGTAGATGTATTAATTTCTTCATTTTTATTTATTTATGTCTCTTTCTTGCCATCATTAAAAATTCATTAATGTACAATATGCCTTGTCCACTACTGAGAACTAATGGGCTACAATCTGTTGATGCAGGTCACGACACATGAATTGTGTATAAAATGCAGCCTGTTAAAGATGTTATGTACATAGTTCATTAAATGTGATTGCTCTAAGATGATCCTGTCATTGTGATGAAGAATTATGCTACAATTTCCAGAAAGATCTGCAGCTCTGTTCTTGATGTAGGGCCACAGAACCAAGACTGTTCTTGAACTTTGACTTGATTTATAAGCTACATAGAAACACTCAAGCTGAGTTACTCCACACAACAATTATTAATAAGGCAACAGAAATTTATTTTCCTTAGAAACTAAAATTTCCATAGGAATATAAGATCCTCAAGATGTCTAATCTTTTCTAACTACTGATAGTTTTTTGAGAGGTCATTAAATATGTAAATATATGGACATTGGAGAAGAAAGCAAAGTTTTCCTGTGATGGGAGGGAAATAAATAGGGTAAGTGAGCTGGTAGATAGACTGGAATTTACTTTGGTGTATTTTTCCCTTTTTTATGCTTTTACCATGGGAGGTGCTGAAGTACCAATGTAATAAAAAGGGCATTTAATATGAATAGACTTCTAATCACTTCAGAAATTAATTGTAGGAGCAAAATCATTAGAGTGAGAGTTGTCCGACTGGCCCTGATGAAATTACACCCAATGAAGCAACAAAATGTAAAACAAATGTATTTTTACAAGAATTATTTGATGATTTTTCCTCTTCCTCTGTCAAAAAATTGTTATTGTGGTCTTGTGACTGGTAGCAAAGAGAAGAAAATGACAAATGTCTCAGAAAAATTGGTTTTTTCCTTGATTTTCAATTTAGTTTCCTTGGATTGAGGGAGCAACACAAAATGTATGTGGAATATAAGAAATAATATGGATACGATTGTGTTTTAGGGTTTTTCTATTTGCTTTATCCTTTTACAAATGGCAAAAATTAATTTCACCCTGCTTGTTTTCTATTACACTTTTTCAATTCAGTGTTTCTCTTTTGAAGATGAACAAGCAGATGAGACTGGGCTTTTGTAGGCTGAGGTAGTTGCAGTAAGGTATTAATACTTCATGATTTATTTAACCTTTAAGCAGAAATTCCTTTCTGGTAGAATTAATCTGCAAAGAGCAGAGGTATGCTACCTCTTAAGTTATGATTGATCACGCAATATAATGAAACTCTATTGGCATCAGGTTTAGGACTGATGTGCATGTAAATATAACCCAGATAAAACTGTCAAACGCTGTGACTGATAGGTGAGTTCAAGGTATTCTAGGCAAGTAGAGTCAGCCTTGCTTCTTCAGCTACCAAAATACACATATTGTGCAGCTGGCCTTCATATGCTGTAAATAAAATGTAGTTCAATGAGAGTTGAGAGGCAATTTAAGCAAATTCTAGTCTGTGAAGACCAATGCCAGTCTACAAGTTAATAATTGACTTTCAAGAAAGTTAGAGGTTAATCTTGGTATTTTAAATAGGGTAATCCACGTGGACTAGTACCCACTTAAGGCAATCAAATTAATTATTTAGGAGATATCATCTATTATTTTGCAAATTTTTGCTATTCTTTCAGCATTCATTTGAGGTATTTGCAAAATAAACAGGTGACCTCCTGAAAATAACTAGACCACATATTTCCTCTGGGTCAGAGAACTGCCAGAATATCAAACTCCAGAGCTAGTAGCCCAGCACCTTTTTTGTTTTAGCCTTCCTACAAGGGCCAAAGATCCAAGAAAAGATAAAAAAGGTATGTGCATTCTAAGCAATGATGTGTTTCTTGAAGTTGACACATTCACTAACAAATGTGCTTTGGTAATATTTACCAGCTGAGGTAAGCCATAGGAAAAAAAAAGTCAGGGGAAAAAAGCCATCATTCATGATAAAAAAGGGGAGAAAGCCAAATACTGCAGTTTAATTCTAACTTCTCATATGAGAAATGTGCTAAAGTTACTGTATACTGTTACAATTGTATTGCATGTTTATGTTTTTCATGATTATGTATTACTTTTGTCCAACTATTTCTTGGCAGTTGCTATCACAATTTTTGTCCTTGGACTATGCCGTTTCTCACATATCAATTATGACTTAAATTCTCTATCATTAAATGATATTCCAGTGAACCCATTAAGGGAAGGCTATCATCACCCAATCATTTTGAAGAGTAGGAAATGTAGAATTAATATTGCAGATACTTTTTCAACTGAAACAATTCTATGATTATAACTAACCTGGGCAAAACTGTGTGTTTGCCTTGAGAGAACTTCTGATAGTTCAGATTTTTCTTGCTGGTATTTCTTTTCTTGCTCTCCAAAAATCTGGAAGAGGCTAATGCAGCTGCAGTTAGTAAAGGCTAATAATGGGTAAATGTATAGGAATATCATTTTTTTGTCCCAAAAAGCTCTGTGCTTCAGGGAATGATGATGTCTCTAATGTTCATACAAGTGATCAGCAGAATTAATAAGGAATATTTTTTTTGTGAGAAACACTGAAATTGGACCTATTGAAAGTACTTAAGTGTCTGTTCCTGCTTTTTTTTCCTAAATATTCTTTTTCTTTGGGTTTTGTTGTTTTCCTCGTATGCAATAGTGCACTTTTGTAACAAGTGTTTGTGGCGCGGAGGTAACATTTTAGGTATAGTCACGTTTTGTTCTTAAGTAAGTAGCAATAGAACTGAGCAAATAAATATATTTCTGTTTCATGTAATTCCAAATACTCTATCATGAAAAATGTTCACATAAAACTGCACCTATCTGGGAGTGTTTTCCAGCTACTAGTAAAAAAAATTTATTGTGGGGGAATGAGGCCTTATCCAATGTCTAAACATCTAATGGAAAGCAAAAATATATGCTTGTTTGTGGAAGCAAGGCCTCATAAAGGTGATATGAGCTGGGGAATGAGGAATGATGGAAAGGAGGGAAGGCAGAGCCTGAAAGAGAGGTGAAATGGGTTTGGTGGTGTGACAGCCATCCCGTGGGGAAAAAAGTGCCTGGAACTGTTGAACTAGGTGAGTCCAAGAAACGCAAAAAGCCCAAATCAGACACATGTGAGTTTTGTTTTTTGAGTAGGACAGTTTAAACAAGTGGATCATAAATAGTCTTTTAAATGATAAATGTTCATAGGACAAAGATTTAATATTAGACTTCCATGAATATCAGTGAGGGGAGACATTCAGGCTAAAAGCAATAATTTTCAAAGAGAAATGCTACTTGAGCTAAGCAGAGGATAGTATGATCACCCTCTGTCACATAAGACGTATCAGGTCACCTCTAGACATATCAGGTCCCCATCAGCTATCTCAAGTGAAGCTAATTTTGTCAGTGAAGAAAAATTATACCACATCAGGTCCAAATGTCTCTCAAGCTTAGTCTTCTTTAGGCAGACAAAATACACTATGTAAAAATAAGGCATATTTATAGTAATAATTCAGAGAATTTTGTTTACCCTTTGTGACTGTGGTGGTTTGACCCTGACTGGATGTCAGGTGCCCACCATACTGCTCTATCACTCACCTCCTCAGCAAGCCAGGGAGTGGAGAAAATAAGATGAGAGTTTCGTGGGTTGAGATAAAAGCAGTTTAATAAATAAGCAGCAAAGCCACGTGCGCGGGAAGCAAAGCAGAAGCAGATAAAGCTGTTACTCTCTACTTCCCATCAGCAGCGATGTCCGGCCACCTCCCGAGAAGCAGGGCTTCAGTACGCGTAGCGGTTGCTTTGGGAAGGACAAAAATGAATCTTGTCTCCTCTTCCTGCTCCTTTCCCCCAGTTTATATTACTGAGCTGATGTCATATGGTATGGAATATCTCCTTGGTCAGCTGTTCTGGCCATGGTCCCTCCCAAGATTGTGCCCACCCACAACTGTTGGTGAAGGCAGGGGAAGGGATACTGGAGGGACAGCCCCGATGTTGTGCAAGCAGTAGTCATAATGTTGATACCAACAGCAAGCACAGCACTGCAAGAGCTGCTGTAGAAAATCACTACCATCCCAGACCCACTACAGTGACTTACAGTTTAGAGGCTTCCTGGTTTAGCAACGTGTTCAGTAGCCCTGGATTATTCCTTCTTCCATCAATTTCTGCCGTATTGTCTTAACCAATGCCTTTCCTCTGGGATTTGTCTGTTGAGAAATGTCCAGGTTCAATGTATCGGAGACTTCTTGTAGCATTTTTCCTGAGATGCTGTTTCATTCTATGAAAATATCCACCAAAACATGATATCATTGGGTCACTAAACCAGATTTTTCACCTTCTGTCTCAGTAGGAATTTACTGATCATAAAATTAAAAAGTGATTGATGGGTGATTGTCTCAGCGGCACATCCTGGGTACTTCTTTTACATTCTTAGTACTTTCTTGTGATTTTTGTCTTACAAAAACTGTAAGTTGGGAATGAGTGATTGTTTCACCTCAGTTTTTTACCTATCAAAGAACTGACAGTAACCTGGAGAATGTAGTTTTCCAATTATTTTTTTGAAGGGGAGGCAGATGTCTGTTTAACTGTACTCATCACTGCTCTGGGATTGGCCTCCCACATGTGTAAATAAACTTCCTTTCAAGGAGAGAAATTTTTATAAAAGTGGGTCAGAGATATGACAGACATTTGAAGGGAAAGTGGGGCTGGGTATAAAGAGGAAAATTTATGAGGAAAATTAGCATTTTTTAAAAAATCAATTAATAGGAAGAACTGCACTTCTCTGCCAATGAGGTCAGTAACGTGACTGAAATAATTACTAGATTTTTATTAGATGGATTCTTTTTTTTCGTGCTTTTGACAAAACATGGATCTTCTAGTGCCTAGAATAGAGAGGGAGAGGAATAAGTGAGGATTTCTGTGGATTTATATAAAACATCAACTGTTCTGAATGCCACATTTGCTTAATGTTGCTTATATAGTGATTAGAAATGGATCTGACAGTTTGAGTTGGGCAAAACATTTGCTGGGTATGGATAGCAAATAGAACAGTAGGATAGCTTGATTTTTTTTTTTTTATCACCATCTAGAATGAAATTTTAGTGTCTCAATCAACTGGAACACCTTTGGGAACAGAATAATGATTAAAGAGTGTTTGTAATGCTATCACCATCGCCCTTTCCCCTGCTTAAAGGAAATGACCTGCTGCCGTTTCATGTCAGAAGAGCTGTCTGTCACTTGTGGATGTAGGTAATGCCAATTCACTTCTTCAACTTAGAGAAACTGAGCATCTGACAGCAAGGGAGGGTGTTTTAGCTATGAAACTGCTGCCTAAACTTCAGCAGACAAAAATTAAATTTTCTTCTTAGATGACAATTAATGAAGTGATGGTAGTGTCAAATGTCATTGTTGAATGAAATTTTTCAAATATGAAGGATACTTTTTCCATTCATGTAACTTTAACTAAATTTCTTCAAATTAGTAACCAGAGTTTTTTTGAGAGGAAAAAACTTCGCAAGCCAAGGTGAGTCAAAGGAAAGCTCCAAGAAATTATGCTTAACACTAAACAGATACAAGTAACTACATTAACTTCCATAAAAACTGTCATTTGTTTTACTGAAAAGAAGTTTCCACCTGGGGAAAAAAAATATTGGAAAATAAAATTGTAAAGACTTTTAAAGAGTTTTTTAAGGATATCTTTTTCTTGGCATCTCAGAATAATAATCGTTAAGTAAATTAAGGGTAAGGTTATCTGAAAATCTTACAGAATAATTTTACTGGTAAATGTAATTTTATCCAAGTAGAAACTAAATACAAACGAAAAATTAAGACTTTCTTTTTTATTTCAAATCAAAATGCAATAAATTGTAGTATTTAATCTCTGGGTTTGTTTTTTAAGGAGCTTTTTGATTCAAAGCAATATATGATGTGGAGCTTAAATTCAATGTGCTGTTAAAAATGGAAAAAAAATGGAATATCAAACTTTCCTTCAGAAGAGTAATTGGGGTTTTTACTAGCTGTAACAAAGGCCCTTTAAATTCATGCTGATATATTGCAGATGCATTATAGATTACTGTATTTGAATTTAAGACCGAGAAGGCAAATGATAATGTATCACTTAATTTATTTGACAAATGTACTTTGTTTAATTAGGCACAGTACTTCACAGACTGAGCAAATATTTTGCGGTCTGTCGTCTAAAGAATGATTTCTCATAAAGATGTTGTAACAGCAATTGATTAAATTATGATTTGAGTTGAAGCGATCTCAGAATTTTGTGAGCAAAATCTGCCTGTGTGGTTTATTGATGCATGAGTTGGAGAGTCTGATAGAGAAATCGGTTTTGTCCAGCCTTCATTGAACTCATGGGAGTTTTATTTTAATTCTACACAGTTACATTTTCTGATAGAAACAGTACTGTCTTTTGTTGGAACTATTAGATGAAGGTTACATTCCTTTTTAATTAAACTCCTGAAAGTAAGAAAAAGGCAACATTGTCAGAGATTAACCTCCAAAGCAGATCTGATCAAACATTTTAAAACTTTTCAAAAACAATATAAGCCCCATCAGTCTATTATTCCTTTCCTTTATGCATTTGTTGTTTGGAGAAACTTGTGTTTATAGCAAAACATATCCTTCTTCAAGAGTAAATTTTCTTGAGGAGCAAGTCCTCAAAGTCTATCTATAGTAACTGTCCAGTTAAAAGAGGCAAGATATATATTTCAGAGTGCTGAATTTCTAATGAAGAAGTGCAAACACTTTGCCTAAGCACACAGCAGCTAGACAGTTTCTATGAAACAGCCTATCCTACTGGGTACTATATTGAAACAGTAAAGTCTCACTGTTGAATATAAAACAGTATTTGAGAAGATACAGAGCATTATGTCTTCTATACGTATAATGCAAATGAATAGGAAAAAGTGACATGCACTTGCTTTTCACTGATACAGTGACAAGCAGTAGATGGGACTGCAGGTTTATGTATGCTTAATACTTTTTTGCCTGACGGTAGAAATGCCAGTATAAATTTGAGTCCTCTCTTGCTTAAATTGCAAAATGTCAGTCAGCAGTTGCAGTGGTTTATGGAAATGAGGGTAATGTCAGCTTACTTCAGTGTTATGCTTTTCATGCTTTAAGCAAGTAAGACCACTTTCGCAGCTCACTTGTAGTCTGAAAAGTTTGAAGTATTTTGTATTTGAACAATAACTCATTGTAACTCATTTCCCACATGCTGCTGAAAGTGACATGGCTGTTGCCATCAAGACACCTGAGTGCTTTCTGCCCTTGATTATAGAATTCTAAAATGAGTGTTTCTGGAGGCCCTTGGCTGTAAATAGTCCTGGTAGTGGTTGGTGCTACTCTCCTGCCTCTGCTTGGGTACATGCTTGGGTGCGTGTTCCTCTTACAGGTCCTAAGTTTAAGGAAAAAAAAAAAAAAGAGAGGGGGAGAGGGGAAGATTTTCTGTAGTATTTTAGCCTGGGACATTAGTAGATTGTGGTTGTGGAGTCATTTGACCCCCCCACATTAATTTCAGAATATGAAGATTTTCCATCCTCTGTTAAACCATGGTAGTGACACATAAATAAGGGAGAAGTTTTGTATTGGTCTAAGGGGACTTAGAGAGGGCTTTGTAAATTGTGTATGGAGATTCATTAAGGAAGACGTAAAGAGAATTCAAATCATGATTTACATGTTAAGCCTAGACACATGAGTGCTGGACATAAAAAAAAAAAGAGACAAAATGTGCAAAGGGGAATTTGTAAATGAAATGTTAGAGTCAGTAGGCTAATCTTCCTGACCACTGCTGTTAGTGAAGAGGGTGGGGGGATGCTTCCTTTTGCCCTCCAAGATAACTTCAGGTCTCAGTCTCTCTTGAAGTTTAGTGTTGCTGAGGTTGGTGTCACACACTGCTTTGGACTAAGGTTGGGCTACAGAGTTGGTCATATTTCTTCTTTGGAGCATGGATACACTGTGGGGAACAGGAAAATTTGTGTGGGTGAAGCTCAAAATGTGTTGAGAGGGGGCAAGTAAGTTTTTGGTTTAAAGTTTTGAAATAACACAGGTTGGTTTGGGGGTTTTTTAATTATTATTTTGCTGATTGCAATTGCAAATCCAGATTAATTATCCTTTTCTGAATGTCTCCTATGGACCTCCTGTCTTTCCAAGGGCTTAAGAGAGTCTAGAAAGAGGCTTGTTTCCTTTGCATAAAATTAGCTTTGTGAGTACCCCTTAGAGGTACTACAGTTTGTGTTCTCTCTATATAAACATTTTAAAGAGGGTGTGCAAAGGAAATCTAGCCAAGAATAGAAAGGGGTTTCATGTTGCTAGGTTATATAAAACTGCAAAGGTTTGCCAGGTTCTTCTGTGGTTATTCAGCTTAGTTAACCCTTCATGTGTTGTATAATTCACGTTAACATTTTTTAAGATCCTTTGGGAAGACTAGTTCAGAGGCTAATGAATGAAGTGCAGATGCTCATCTGTGAATATAAGTGGGAAAAAACAATACAAAATAGATCTGCAACAAAAAGCTGTGAGGAGAAAGGTTACACAATGTTCTGCACCCTCTTTCAGCCATTATATACTCACGAAGTTTCCTTCTGTTTCCTGATGGTAGATGGCTTTCACTTGACCTGTGGTGTGCTTACCTGGTAAACAGCAACTTCAGAGTTTTATGGCATAGAACTCTTTTGCCTGCCATTCCAATGGGAAAGTGATGTCTTAATGAGTCATAGATAAGATGAAAGATAATGTGTTCTGTCTGAGCTTGCCATAGATTTGTTAAGAAACCTTCAACAATACAGAAAATTTATACACTAAGGTTGATGCCAAGTCCTACTTTGTAGGTTTCCTCTGGTATTTGGATCCCATATTAACAGGAACGTGTCCTCTTAGGTTCAATAGAGGATTCTTTATGTTTGGTGTGCATTGAGACTCTTCCATACAAAGGCAAAACAACCCACCAGAATTTCATCTCAGAAAGATGAAATTCTGTTTATTCCATTTCTTCTTAGTAACTCTGAAAACCTGAGTCATTATTAATTAAATCCTGAGATAGAATTTTGCGGTTCCTCAAGATTTATTCTCTGCTTTTTTGCTTACAGAGTTCTTATAACCAATTCATTTATCTTATCAAAACGTTATCTATTCAGATAAAAAGATTACTTGTTACTGATAATGCCATTGTATACAGACTCAGAAGCTGTGGTTGCAAAGTGGACAGTTGGCAAATAAAATCTGAACAGTATAAATGCTTCCTTGTTTATCTGAGTTTAAGAACTTTCAGTAACTAGTCTGTCAGTATGAATGTTTAGGATTTGGCATTTAGAAGAAGTTCTGTTCACTGTCTCGGATTTTCTTTCTTTTATTTTTTCTCAATAAAGTAGGGAAAAAAACCACCACCAATCTGTCACGGTTTGACATGAAGCCATTTCTGGTAAGGGGGAAGGGGCTGTAAAGATGGCTCCTGTAAGAAGTTATTTGAAACTCTCCCCACTGAGCCAGACCCACTTCTAGGGCTGAGCAAATTAGACACCTCCACGATTTTTGAGAAGAAACTGACAGAAGAGGCTTCTTCCTGTTTATTTTTCTTTTCTGTCCCTTCTTCTTTTCCTCTCTAAGTCTAGTATTGGAGTCTGTTTTGCCTGATACTGTAATTGGCAGTGAGCACTCCCTGCCTTTGTCTCAATCCACAACATCCTTGCTTATCTTTTTTCCTCCCATCTCACTGCAGCCTCCACCATCCTAATGAGGGTGGATGTGGATGGGGGGCAGTGAGCAAGAGACTGTCAAAGTGCTTCATTGCTGACTGGGCAAAACCAGGACACAAACCTACACTCAACAAATGAATTCTATATTGCTTGGTTTATAATATTATTTAATTAAAATAATAAATTAAGCATACTGAATTTAAAAACAGAAGTCTAATAAACTCACAATTAGATTTTCAATAAATATTTTGTCAATATCTGTTTAGGCAGCTGTGTATAACTTGAGTATTCACAAATTTAAGAGCCAAAAGAAGAGGAAAAATGTAATTTATAGTTTGTTAACCATTTAAACTAGAAACACATGCAAAGGTTACAGTCTTACATTTCATCATTCACTCCTTCCACAGAAATAGTGGTAGAAGATATTTCAGTGCTGTTTATGTTAAAGACTTTGATGTTGATCACAGTGGTCTAACCCAGAGTTCTTTCACAAGCCTGATATGTTCTTCTTCCCATATCATAGATCTGATTTGTATATTTATTTTGTGGCAGTTAATGTTAATATTTAAATACTTTGCATCAGGTAGATTAAGTCATCATAATCTGAATATTTCTGCATATAGTAAGTGTTTACCGTATGCTATTTCCCTTTTATTCCCTCTCTTTATCAAAAGCAAAGTAAACTTATTTTTGATGGGTTGGGATTTTTCACCCTAATAGAGAAAAATGTAATGGATTTGTTCATGTTTTCTACCTACTTGAGCTGTAATCTGTTCACTTGAGTGTCTAAAAGGGCAAAGAGTCAAAGAGCAGAAAATGCACCTTGAAGTGATAGACGTGGTAATTTGAGTTTAACACCTCAACTGGACATGGCTATAGATGCTTCTTATTGTCAAGGATGTACCTTCTCAAAACAAAGTTGTTAAATTTTACGTGCAGTATCCAAACTATCACCTATAATTCTCTGAGTATTCTTTTTATCTGTGCTTGACAGATTCAGTTTCTTTTTGTTCTCCCATTTCTCTTGCAATCCCTCGGGCAGAATGTTCTTTTCTTATAATTTTAATTCCGACAGCTATATACAATAAGGTATATTGAAGTAGAAGAAAAATGTTCAGAACCAACAGACAGCAATAAATAAAGTTAGTTTAAGCACATTAACTTCCTTTGCTTTTCTTATCTGCACACTAGAGCCTCCAACTACCTCTTCCTTTTACATAAATTTTATAATGTTTTATTGCTAGCATGTTCTTTTGAACCAAAAATACTTTAAAAGAAGATATTTACAATATAAGTGGAAGCGAAAAAGGAATCCAGGTATACCAATAATCAGACTAGGTGAAAACTAGGTTCTTAGTTCTGGTCAAAAATACGAAACATGGCTATTTGTATGTGTCTTCTTTCACTGTCCAAAATCTTGTCACCATCAGACTTTTTGTGTTGCAACAGCAATTTTGTTTGAACATGACAACTAATTCTATCCTTCATTTAAAAATAAACGGTATTTGACATCTTAGGCTGATTTTGTATTATTTATTACTTTGGACACTAGTTACATATCTGATTAGCTTGATGATATAAGGTAGAAGCTGATCAAGGCGTTTGGTTTCTTGCTGGCTGAAGCTATGGATTTTAATGCTTGCTGTCGTTAGGTACTGAAATTCCAGAGAAAACTGTGCCTAGAAACCATTATCAGGATAAATTTACTAACCAAGTTGTAGAGCATGAAATGATACTGAGGATTTACATTTACAGACCATAATGAAAAGTAGAATCTGGCTTTGCTTTTGAGTATTGTTCTGCCTTTTTCTAGTACCAGTCATTTGATGCTTGTCTTGAAGTCTCAGAGATATACAGCTCTGTCCTGTAATTTTCAAGGTCTGTATTGCCCTTGCAAACAAGCAGCAGTATAGAAGGGCATTGGGAGTCCAGAAAATGGCTCCATCTCATCTGGACAAAGTGGAGATGTCATTCCTAGAAAACCAACTGTGCTATTTGTTCAGATTTTTGTAAGCAGATGAGATATGAATATTTTTTCTTTTTCTAGCGTTTTTTTTTTTTTTTTTTTCACTTTTCTTTCCAGATCAGCAGGGGTTTAGCACAAAAGGTTTGTCGTCTATTTTCTCTGCTCTGGTGCATCCATAACTTAAAGCAGTTCAATGATTTATTTCTTTTTACTCTTTTGTACACAAGTGGGTATAGTTCATTATCTTATCATGCTTAGTGAAGAAAAATGTTTATTCCGTATCAAGAGTTGGATATCTTCAACTATGCTTTTAACTTTTTATAAAAATCAGAATGATGAAGTATTGCAAAGGATGTAAGAGTTAGAGGTTGGCAGACAGAAGTATGCTTTGTTCCCTCTGGCTAGTAATTGCAGAGTCTGTTCTCCAAAGCCCATGCTTTATATATGAAGCAGGAGAAGTGGATGTAAGAAGACACTTTGAATATTAAAAGACTAATTTTCTGGTAGTTCAGTGGTCGGTTGGCTGACATAAACAGCACACTTTGCTCATATAATGAAGTGTGAAGTATTTTTGTGACTCCTTATAAAACAAACAGCAAAAAATGAGGACAGAGTTTATTCACAGATGCCTTGTTATATTGTATTCTTCATGGGTTACTGAGCTTCTCTACAACTTCATAGGAGCATTAAAGTGCTGTTCTCATTTTTTTTGTGTGTCTCCAAACATAGTTTCTGCATTCGATGTTTTGACATCTTAAAAATATATAATTTGGATAAAGTACCTTAGTAGTGATTCAAGCTTTCCATGACATTTGAGATCTAAATAATCTTAAAAATTATCCCTGTGTTTAGAAGAAACTGGAGAGGCAAAATATGAAAAGTTCATGTTTTCCTATACATGGAACATAAATTCCTCATTGGATGTTGAAATTTCAGAGTACAAATGAGGTTTTAAGTCTTCCCCTTTTCTTTCTTTTAGAAGATGGTGGCACACTCCTTTCCCTTTCTTGGAAACAACTAAGCCATCATATAAAAAGAGGCTTTCTTGATGCTCAGTTACTTGTTTTACTTTTTATTGTCGTTCCCTCTCGCATCTTACTTCCAAGCATGTCTTTGATAGTCTGTAGGGGACTACCTATACTGGAAAGTTTGTTTCTAATTTATATATACCAATTTTCATACTTATCTTTTTGCAGTATTTTATTTTTCAGAGATTTTTTTTTTTTTCTTCTAGCTCTTTGAGGGCTTTCTATAGCAACAGTAAAAACTCTTAGATTGGAAAAATCCACAGGACACTATAGGAGTTTGATGATAACATCTGCCTACAACTGACATGTTCCAGTTTCAGCAGTTCCAAACATTACCTTGAGCTGATATTAACAACACAGGTATGATTCTTGAAATTTGCTAAGAAAGGTACTTTTAATCAGACTGAGTCCTATTTTGATATTCTTCACTTAATAAGTTTACTGATGATTGCATGTTAGAGACCAGTACTTCCTAGGATAATTGAAATCCTTTGCTCTTTCTGTGTTGTCATTTCTCTTAATGAATTATAAAATTGCTACATACGAATACTGAAAAAAATGTGCTGTGAATCTGAAAAGCTATGGAGAGAAGGAAGATAGTGGGAGAAAAATAGCACTGCTTGTAGGACTAACTAAGGTAGTGATCAGTGCTACTTTAATAAACATTTGGAAGATGGATAGTCTGTACCATGATCTTTATGTTTTGTGATTGATAACTGAGTCGAAAGTGTATTTAAAAGCACATTCTAAAACTTGCATGCTTGCAGAGTACTCCAGAGATAAAAATCTGTTTGCATTTATTTTTTGATGTGCAAGAGATCTGTTACAATCCTCTGCCTCTTAATAAACAAATATTTGTGGCTTAAATTATAATCATGAGTTCAGACTGCAACTATTCTGGTATGAGCAGTATAGCATGTGGCTATCAGAGCTCAAGTGCAGTATCTCAAGGCCTGATCTCTGCAGCCAGTGGAACAGCAGTTATTGAATGGAAAGTACAGAGGAATCCTGTCAGGTGGAACCAGAGTGGGATTCAAGTGGAATGAGTTTTTCAAATGAGGAGACATATTTTGTGAGGGATGAAGATAACAAAGGTTGAGAAGCACAAATTGTATTTGAGAGATCTCCTTTTCGATTAAGGTACAAGAAACAAACTACTTCTCAAACTTGGAGCATGCCAAGATATCTGGATTTTGCTGTAAGATGGGCATAGACTATTGCTCTGGAAAATACACTGGTATTAGCTGAAATCTTACTCTTGTTGCAGGAACCTCAGCATTTCTGAGATGTTGAGCTGCATGCACATAGCTAGCAAGGCACAAGATGCTGAGACTCTTTTGTGATGATGAGAAAATAGTGAAGGGAATAGACCTGAAGTGTACTATAGGAGAAATAAGAATCTTTTAGACAAAACTTACACACAGAGAAAAGAGTTCACTGAATGCGTTCTTACGGAAGCAGATTTTATTTGGTTGGTTGAAAGACGAGGATAAAGAGAAAGAAAGCAGAAAGATGTCTCTGTGATGTCTGTGAAACAAAAGTTGTTCTTAAATGGCAAATTATTGTTTTTAGCTGAATGGCAAAAATTTTGAATATAAATTGTAAGATGAGAAGCATGTCATGTAAACCAGATATCATTACTTATGTACAACTCAGTGCACTACATGTTACCACAAAAATGAGTACAGGTAAGGCATTAAATTGTACAAGGGAGCACTAAACCTGCATGCTCACCATGACAGTATAAGGAGAGTCATTCAACATAGCTGAATCTGTAGAAACTCAAGAGAAGTCTAGTCATTCAGAATGGCAACAGTAGGGATATTACTCATTAACCACACCAGTGAGTCCTCAATTAGGTGTAATAGTACATGTGGTATGTTCAGGTTCTTAAAGAACTAGCTGTTGATTAGGAGAGAAAGTTACTTCAGTTGAAGTTGAATCACTCTCACAGACGTCTGATTGAGGGACACTTCTTTGAGGAGCCACTGGCCATAAATTGAGCAGCTTTGGAGGGCTGTACA
This sequence comes from Colius striatus, assembly GCF_028858725.1. Classification (NCBI taxonomy): domain Eukaryota; kingdom Metazoa; phylum Chordata; class Aves; order Coliiformes; family Coliidae; genus Colius; species Colius striatus. The sequence goes on along the minus strand of NC_084762.1, from coordinate 50,011,786 downwards.
AGTCACTGTAATGTTCATGGGGTACAGAAGACTCCATGTAACACTGCCTACAGCATTTCCCTCTTGTGGATCTCATGTTGGGTACTGTAGGATGAGAGAAACTGTCTTGTGGATGGGGAAGAAACTATCCACTGCTTTCTCTCTATTGTGTTTGCAGTTGCCGAGGCTGCTTCAGATGTGTTCTTTACTGAATTTACCCTGCATATTTTGGTTAGAATTCTCTACAAGAAGATTCTGCCACAGTTCAAAATGCTGTCTTAGAAATAATAGAAGGAACAGATGACAGTTGTGGTTTGTTTGCTTTTTTTTTTTCAAGAACTTAAAGCAGAGCAGCTGTTAAACGGAACAGGATAAAGATTTCTTGTCTACTCTGATCTCTTGGCCCTTTGACAGTGCTGCCTCTTGACAAACTGATGCTTCTTGGGAAAACAACTTGGATATCACAGCACCTACTCTTTGAAGTGCTTCTGTCATCTCGGTCTCTGCCATCCTAATGTCTCATTGCTGAGACAGTTACCGAAAGTTAAAGGAAAATATGGTAGCAGGAAACATAAATTTAGTGAATAAAATAAAGATCTGTATGCAGAAATCATAGAGTTCCTTTCTCTAAACTAGTAAATCCTTTCCAATAAAAGCCATGTTTAGCTCTTCCTATCCATTAAGCATAGTGCTACTGAAGTGTGGGAGAGCAGCCACTAGCTTAGCATCGTAAAACTTTGTGAAGTTTTAGCCTGTATCCAAGCTAGTGGCCCACTGTACTGGCAAGATGACCAAATAGTTATTTAGCTTTTTAAAGTTTAGCTGACCTGTGTTGTATCATGTAGTAAGAAAAATTAAAAAAGCAATTCATGAAAGGAAGGAGAGGCCAAAAAAAGAGGGATAAGCTCTCAAGCAGTTTTCTCTAAAGAAAAAGTAGGAGTGGAAATCCAGGAAGAGAATGTGAAATTAAACAGTGTCCTTCTTATGTATTCCTTAAGGGTTTCCCTCTGCTGTGCATAAGCATTCAGTATTTTGGTGGGGTTTTTTTTTGGTTTTTTTTTTGTAACATGCTACGAAAGCAGATGTAGGGTAGTATCTTAGTCCTCATGTTTCTTAGTTTCTTTTTTTTCCCTGCATAATATCAGACAATGTTAGTACATTACTTTCTTGTCCTGGAATCTTAATGCTGTTTTTGTCATACTGTAGCATAATCTTTTCCTATGCTCTTGATGTGGAGAGTATATTTCCCATAATGTGTAGCTGTGGTTATCAGACCACCAGGCACAGCAAGATTTTAAGGTTTTATTAATACTGTTTTTCCCTTCTGATGGGATGTGTTTACCAGAATGTATTTATTGCCAGCTTCAAAACTAGAACTAGGTTATTGAAGCAGAAGTACAGAACGAGAAAGCCTAGTCTTGTAAAACCATAAACTGTAAAAAGTCCTGTAAACTTAAAGCAGTGCCAAATTTGGTTTAGGTTTTTTCTCTCTGAAGAAATGCTTCATATTCTAGATGAAACAGAAAGTATTCTTCCTTGAATGATTTTTTTTTTTTTTTTCAAAGTGCTGTAGTGTCACAACAACTTATTTGCAAGATGTTAAACTCAACAAATCTTCATTGATGAAATAGCTATCTGGTATATTTACCACAAAAAACAATGACAGAAGAATAGGTTTTCATCAGTATGACTTTTAGTACAATATCAGCAATGATGTGTTTGGTTAATAAAGTGCTTCGAGGTTGGCATGTTCTGCTTTTAAAACCAAACTGAACTTATTTTTTTAAATTTAACTAGTGATACTTTTATATAATTGCAAGTAAAATAGCTTTTATGTGGGGCAAGTCACTTATATGATTCCTATACATTGGTATTATCTCAGGCTGCAAAACTTATTTAAATATATATGAATCAGCAACCAAGTTGTTTGAAACTAAATACTTGGCAACTACTTTGCTCTAAATTGCATCTTCAAATAGTGACTTCACTGAGCTGGAGATACCTTAGGCTGTCTTCAAGCTAGGTAACTTGTGTGTAAGTAGCAGTCTTGCTGCAGCATGAAGTAATTCAGGGCTAATGACTTACCCTGCTTCCCTAACTGTGTGTTAGGCATAATTCAGGCTTCAGTGTAATTTTTCAGTCTTTTGAAATTGATGCTTCATGTCTGTGTGTACCAAGCAGAAGGATTTTTGAGCTGCCAGAATTTTTCTTCTGTTTAAGGTGATCAGCATGTCATAAGTTACCAAGCCTGTATTGCATCTTTTTCATCATTTCCTAAAAACAAAAAAAAACATAACAGGACATTGTTTTGTCTCCTTCCCTAAACTGACATGGCTTTTGTTCTTCTGGCCATTTCTACAGAATGGAAGAGAAGCAGCTCCTCACTACTTGTGCATGTTTTCACTCAACATTTTGAATGTCAATATCCAAAGTAAAAAGTACTACTTATTTCTGGTTTTCTCATGTGATTTGCATTTGAGAATTTGGTGATGGAGTGATGTGAATACTTCTTTAACATTAGGCACTAAACATAACTTAAGACAACAATTGAGGTGCTATGAAGACCTCATGCTTTTGATGCTCAATTTGCATGTCTGTAAACTGATCAAAGTTTATAAAGCTCTCTTCCCCTTAGACTAGAGAGCTCATGCTGCAGAAAAGCTTCTTTACTGTGAGGGTGAGGAAGCTCTGGCACAGGCTGCCCAGGGAGGTTGTGGACTCTCCTTCTCTGGAGGTTTTCAAAATGTGCCTGGATGTGTTCCTGTGTGACCTGATCTAGATAGACCTACTTGAGCAGGAGATATCTTCAGCAGTGTCTTCCAACCCCTACCATTCTATGATTATATGTCCAGGACATTCTCTTCCTTGCTTTGCTCTGTGGCTCTGTGTATTTTGCAAGAGCAGCTGCAGTCATGTTTTGACATCTCCAAACATAAGTGAGAGAAAGTTTATATTATGACAAGTCTTAGTTGGTTTTTGTCTTCATATCTGATGCTCTTAAAGGAATGAAAAAATTTGTTCTTGATCAAATAATCAGGAATCTCATGTTGACATCAGCAGCACTAGCTTAGCCCCCAGTACTGCCTGTTTGCCTCCATGACTACAATCAGGACTCTTAGACCAGAATTGGTACCAGAAACGTATCTATAGGCTTTTGGATTCATTTTGGACATTTTCTCGTCTTTTTCCATGAAAAATAGATAGAATTGAATATTGATTGAAACAAACTTTTTTAACTAGTAGACATAATGACATAAACACATGAATGTACTGTAGTAATGTCTTCCAGAAGTATTTAGCATCCATTTTTCACATGAAGAATCAAAGTGTTTGCAGTTGTTATTTGAAGGCACCAGAACATTAGGTAGCAGGAGTCCACAGTCACTGCTGGTCTCTGAATTCCGTTTTTGATTTATTAATTCTGAAAAGGATGAAGACTTCTTTCATTATGGTGTTGGTGATACAGATTACACACATGTGTGCTTCCTGAGATAAGCAGTATCCAAGCTAGGGATCCATATTGAAAGCTCTATAGCACTGCTTACTGTCGCTTTGTCAGAGCTCTGTTTTCGCTTTCAGGGCAAAACTTAAGAAAAAGGCTTGCTTTCCACAGAAATAGAGGAGATTTTCAGGCTACGCTGACATATTGTATTTTTACATTTCAGCAGAATGGATTAATTAAGATGTTATGAGTACCCATAGTGTTGAGTGGGTGCCGCTGCGTATATGTTTTTTAGGGGTACAACCCGAATTTCCAGAGTGTATCTACTGGATATGGATGCTCTCAAAGATGATGTTTTCTGTCTTCAGTGATGGAAAGGGTTCCTACAGAGATGGAAGTTTTTTCTGCTCTGAATTTGTCCTCTTCTACTTTCATTAGAATGAGTATTAGTACTCCAAAACTCTTGGAAAGTCATTCAAGTAAGTTCTTTTATTTTAGTCAGTCCTCTGAGTAAGAGTGATGTGTTTCAGCTATGTACATCTGCTTCACGGTGAAAGTTAATTTGCCTTTAATTCTGCGTAGACAAAATGAGGCAGAGTGTAAGAGAAACAATGTGAATGTCATTTAAGCTGTAACATAGACACCTAATGCAGATTTTTAAATGAGGGGGCAGGTTGTATTAAAGACTATGAGAGAGAATTGTAGAATCATTACAGTTGGAAAAGACCTTTAAGATCATCAAATCCAACCGCTAACCTAACACTTCATCATGCTGCTTGGAGTAAAATTATGCATGGCCTTGTCTGTGCTAGGATTTTGCTTCATATTTCCAATTTGCCTGAATGCTACTTGTTAGGTAGAAAGAGCCATTTACTTTTTTGCTCCTTAACCTCTTTTGTTACAGAGCACTTTTGTAACACATAGTGTAAAGCTGTTGAAGATGATTGGAAACTCTTTCTAGATGTAGCAAATATGGGAGTAGGATATCTACAGGAATGAGCAGCAGTGTTTACATTGTTACCCTTCAGTGGGTGGATGTGGACTGGTGGTATTTCAGCAAGCTGTTTTACTTGAAAAAACGTGTTTGTGAAAGGAGTGTCTTGCATGACAATGCAGTACAGGCATAGGATGAAGACAGATTTATATGGCGAGATGTAAGTCTTGACATAAGCCTGTACCAATAAACTTACAAACAATATGCTAATTTACTTAGACATAAACGGTATTTTTCTTCAAATTAGATGTAGCAAATATGTTTCTGTTCATGTCACTGAATATTAGTTAATGCTCCCATTGTTGAACTATTTCAAATAAATACAGTGTAGAGTCCTAAAAGCTCATCCAGCAACTATGGGACTGAACATTACGCAGTAAGAATTAAAATTGAGGTTTATCTCAGTTATCCAAAAGGTCCACATTCAAAATGAAGCTGTACTACAAAAACCATAGACTATACTGGGATTTTAAAAATTATTTTTCTTGTTAATGCATATTCTGTTATGAGAGACTTTTTTTTTTAAGCAGCTTCTGCAAAGTAGTTTTCTTGTCTCCAATCTATGTGTTCCTCATAGCACTTTTTAACAAAGAGAAACATTAAGCTTAAATTAACATCTCCAGGTAACCTAGCAACAGGATATGATTAATAATACCTTTCACCTAACTGTATGCAGATGGATGATTCTATGATTTAGATGTCTGAAAGTGAAAGCAGATTCAGAATTGGTTGGTCAAAACCTGGCAGTGCAGTGAGAGAAAAGGTAATATGATAATATCCTGTGATATTAAAAAAAAGAGAGAGGAAATAAAAAGAATATTTAATGGCTTGGATCTGATTTCCAGACTGAAACACAGAGCATAATACCTTTTTTAATAACAATTAAATGATGTACTAGGCAGAAGCAGAAATACCCTTGCTTCTCATTATTGGTTATCATCACTAATTTACCAGCAATGCTTTTTCATATGTGAGAGATCAGAAACAATCAGCAGTAATTACTGGGTCATCACAGCTAAAATAAAATGTGATATAAATGAAATGTAGTATAATTTAATATACAGTTAATGGATTTATAGTACCATACCAATGTTTTAGGCCTGAAATGGACTTTTGTACTGAGTACTGTACTGAAAAAAAAAGTACAAAATGTTGGATATGTCATTAAGTTTATAATTAAAGTTTGCTAGCAGAGAATGAAGGGAAGTTGCTATGGACATTCTGCCTTAAATGACACTGTATTATTTAGGTTTTCCTTAAAATTTTTCATATATACATATATATATATATACACATATATATATCAAAAAATAAAATATATAAACAAAAGGTATCTGAAATTTAGATTTTTATTTCCATTTTATGTATTTCTAAAAGAATGGAGATATTTACTTTTCAAGCACTCAAAAGTGGCTAGAATATGACAAGCTTAATTCTTTCCTATTTTTATTCATTCTATATAAAGAGGAATAGGTTGAATATGTGACTCATTGTATACTCATTTTGTAATAGTGGGAAATTACTGTTTATATAGGAATAAAATGGGGTAATGTATTTCTGTGCTGAATGTAGAATATCTAGTTATCTTGAGATGATCTTGCGGACTAGCATAAAATCATAAATATTTCCCTTTAGAGAAGAAATAACCTATTACAATGCAGAACCACAGATTTTTGCAGTTTGAAACCTGCAGAATCTGGGGTTATTTTCTCTATTTTCAAATTATTTAATTATAGTTAGCATGCAGCATCTGTGTGAAATCAGTAGAGGATTTTTTTTTTCTAGTTCATCGAATGGTGTATATTTGTATTTACTGCTCAATGACAAAGTAAACCTTTCAGCATATTTCAGTGGTTGTAGGAGGAATACTGTGAAAGATTAACTGTTTATTTGCACTCATTGTTTTCATAGAGTAACATCCACTAACAATCATTTCAGTCTTATTTTTTCTTAACACAGTTTAATTCTTTAGTGCCTGGTGACATTCTGGGTTTTGTTGCTGAAAATTCTTGAGTTTGTGTCTGAGACAACAGCAATACCCATCCCTGTACTGCTTGCTACATCTCCTCCTACCCTCTTGTGTCGCCATGTCACTTAGTTGACTACGGCTTCTTAGTCATCATGACTGGAGTGAGCACCATGAAGCATGACAGAACCATCATGGAAGAATAAGTCTGTTTGCCTTTGGTTAGTCAGGCTTGCAGCTGTTAACTGTCAATTTGCATTACAGGAATAAAAGATGGGCACACTATTAAATTCTGCCTAGTATTACTCTTTGTATATTCTTGAATTTGGAATGGGAAACCATTGATCCTCTTATCATCTGCCTACAGCTACCTGTTGAACGGAAGGCATTAATTCTGTTACCTGGTGCTCAGTGTATTGTATATAAGGATGTGAACTTTCTGCATGGTGATGATACAGGCATAAAGGTCTTACTGTTTTTTGTTTTCATTTAAACAAACACCAAACTCATAATTTTTGAGGGATTTCTCTCATATGCATCTCTGGTATTAGTAGAGAGAAGAATACTTTTTTAGGAAACAAAATACCATCCTTACTCTTGAGATCTGAGACTCCTCCTCCTGAAATTACTTTAAGTTGTGCCACCAATTTACCTGAGATAAGATGATGCCCTTATTTCTTTAGTTCTGTTGAACCACATCTCTTTAGATATCTACTTGTAACCACTAGCTAACTGGTTATGCAAACAACTTTTGATGCTTTTGCTTCTTTAAAACAATATTCGGCAAAGACTGTTCACAGACTGGTTTGATTTGTATCTCAGATAATTACTCTGAGAATTACAGTTTCTATTCAGGGCAAGATATCCATGCAGTTATTTGAAAGCTTTACTGACCTTCTAGTTTTAGTCAGCTGTATTTTCTTGGATCTTCTGCACTTAAATACATTTGTAGGTTTTGGTTTGAAAACTGCCACACAAGAAAAGAGTAAAATTGAAATTTCTCTTCCTTTCTGGACTGCAGTTTCAGGGCAGCATTTATTTTGCACATTTTCAGCTCAGAGATGCTTTCATAGTAGGTTCTGTAAACTTAAAGGAGATCAGATTTGTTTTCAGGAAAACTTAATTTTCCAACCAATCAATTTTAAGATAGAGTAAAAGTAACAAAAATCTGTGCACTAGGAGTTTGTAAGTGCATAAGATTTTGTTGTGTAGAACAGCTCTGGAATATAGTAGGGCTATGCAGGCAAAATGATTCTGAAGTTAAAAATTACTAATGTTTAAAATGTGGCTTCACAGGGGCTAAAGCCAGATATGAAACTGTTTTGGTGCAGCAATTCTCCACAGCCCATTGTATTTGAATAGGTGTCTGCAATAACCATCAATGAAATAGACTGTAATTAAATTCTATGCCTCCTGAGTAATTACTAATGAAAGAGTATTTCCATGTTTATTACACATTACCTCATCTAAATTTTCAGAAGTCATGTGTGACCTGGAATGTCTCCATCTCTTTTATAGCATAACTGGGACACCTTATAGGGACCTCTTTTTGGAAGTACTGTATATCTTACCTGAATTTTGAGGCAAAGTGCTGGTGTGTGAAGCCGCATCCTTTCTGCCTTTCTATTTGAATCATAACTGTGAGGCTTTTTTTTTTTTTTTTTTTTTTTTTTTCAGAACTGAAAAGAGTGAGGAGACTTGCTGGCTGAGAAATGTAGAGGGAATTATAAGTTGGATTTTTTGCATTCTCGGAGTGCCTGCATGCATGTGTTTTGCCCCTCTCTGCACTCTACCTCAGCTGTCAAAACACGTTAGCCTGTGTCTCTCTGACTAGCATGGAATTCCTCTGTACTTCCATCAGTGAAACAGTTGTGCCTGTGTTTCGATTGGCAGCTGCTGTGTTGCAAAATGCCCTCAAGATCCCTATGCTGTTGAGAAGGCAATGCACCAGCCACAGGAGATCCACTTCCTAAATTCCTTGTTATGGGTTAGCATGACCCCACACTCCATGTGTTTTAAGTAGCAGGAGGCTGCTCATCTCTTTAATATCTATCCAAGGTTCCACTGGATCTATTTGATGGTATAACACCATGTAACCATTAATCTTAATATTTTAGTTCTTATGGAGGTAATGACATTCACAGAAATCTGAGCAAGCTTATTTTGTTCACTGAATCCGGTTTGACATATCCATGGTGTTCTTGGATGGCCTTGCAGATGGCCTTCAGTTTCACAGGTGTCTGAAATGTTTAATGTTTCTTTTTTTCTTAGAATAAGCAGAAGAGGTTTATTTCATAAGAGAAAAATACACACACAAAAGAAAATAAATACAGTGGTTCAGATTGCTTCTGCATCCAGTTCAGGATGAACGCTGCTGTTCCTCTTTTGTCACTGCTTGTTCATGCTTTAGTATTCTTTGATTTTAGCTGTTCTTGCACTAAATTCTCTTTTATTTGAGTGTATTTTCTTCTAGTTCAGTCTCATTATTATTTTTAATATTATTTTTAAATATCTAAATATAGTCGCATCTCTATTGACTTTGTTTCTTCAGTCTTCTTTCCCCTTTCCCTCCCCAACCATCTTCACCCATTTCTCTTGTTAAATACTTCCAATCATTTGCTTTTGTTGCTGAAAATCCAGCAATTCTGTACTGGACTTCAGAGACTCTCTGACTGGCCTATGGCAGCATCATCCTTTCACTGCCAAGAGGATAAGCTATTTTTTTCATGTGAAACTGAGTTGTCAGATGTTGTTACCCTTTCAGCTTGTAACAATTGAAATGCTTTATTTGCTTTTCCTTGGCCATTTGAGAAGTGACATCATATTGTTCTGGTGTTGGTAGTGATGGGTTGGTGGTGTCCAGGACTATTGGTCTGGGTTAGGAGGATTTTACCAGGGTTGTTTGTTTGGAGGTGTCTTGTTTTTTTCTTAGAAGACTTACTCAGTAAGTCTCAACATCTAATGGAACTTGCAAAATGATGTATAAAAAAATGCAGTTCTTTTACTCAGACTAATCAGATTGATAGATCTGTGAACAAAGCTGATGTGCCTATTTAAAACATGTCCCAGATTTCTTTACTTTTCATCTTTTTTGGGTAATTGAGGAATCTCTAGTTGGTCTGCAGTGTACGTGATAATGTCTCAAACCCTTTCTGCTATTTTCTGGTGCAGAGAGGGATTATATGCATGTCATCTTAGGAGCAAGGAGAGGGTGTAACAGGGAGGTCATACAACATGTCCTTCCAGGGAATGGCAACACAAAGTTCAAGAGCTCACCAACAAATAAGAAAGAGAATGAGGAATATGAATGAACGCTGGTGAAGAGGCATAACAGAAAAATGCACAAGATCTGGCTTGTGCAGAGCCAAGTGGCACCTCAGACCCTCAGTGGCACCAACAATGATGCTGTGCTTTTGCTTCCTCCATCTGTAGGAGGTAGGCCCTCAGAGCTAATAAATGAGACTTGTGATTTACTGTAGTTCATTTTTTAATTCTATGAAGCTTGTGCTTAGCTTGTGACACTTGAGTAGACCCTGAAGTCAAGAGAGACTTTTCATGTGGTTAAAGCTAAGGGAGTGCTGAAGTGCTCTGTCTGTTTGATTTGTGCTCCTTACTGCAGAACTGAGTTTTAGCACATGCAGTTTAATAAGGTCAGAGGAGACAGATTTAGGAACAAAATTTGCTATACCTTGGGTTCTGTTTCTGGGCTTCTCTCCACAAACCCTATCCCCATTACGTGGATGCTTCTTTTCCCATGGTAGAGTCCACTTTCGGGAATGTTTTGTGACTATAACAAGAAGAGGTAGTGAAATTAGAACCGTAAAAAGCAGGCAAATGATAAATGCATTGAGTGGTGGAGTAAAGAAGATTATTTTCCTCAGCTTTAATAATAGAACCATAAGCAATAAGACAAACAGGCTTAGAAAGGATAAATCTAGCCAGATTGCTTTTTTTACCTTTCTGATAAGATTACAAAATAAGCAGATGAAAGGCAAGTGATATAATACATGCATTTTAGTAAACATTTTGATACCATCTAACCAAAGCATACACAAATAACGAATACATGTTGGCTTGGATAGAAACATAATCATACATACTGTAGATGAGTTGGAGGACTGCAAATAATGAGCAGTGGTGAATTATGATGAACTGAGACAGGACAAAATGTACTGATGAGGCTTTGCAGGGGTCAGGATTTAAGCTCAAGGTTTTATTCCTTAACATTTCTGTTGATTTATCCCTTTGTCAAAGATGATAATGAGACAAGTAAAATATTAGCATCTACTGGGATTAACCCTAGACAGAAGACAAAATGTAGTATGTATTAGGAATCATCAGACCTTAGAAATAAAGAGGAAAAAAAACCACCTTTTAAAAAAAAAAAAAAAAAAGATAAGAGTTCAGGAGGAGAGGCTGAACTTGCTAATAATGCCAGTAGCCACAGAAAGGTGTAGAGAATAGTGAATTAAACAATTGAATGACTGAGGAGTAGCAGCAGTATTTAGCTGGGTTCTAAGAATCTTTAAAAGGAGTTTAGATTTCTGTCAGCAACCTGTCACAAGTTATTGAACAGCTTCCTAGAGAAAGTTACTTAAAACTTTGCTACTTGAGAGATCCCATTCTGCACTGGAAAAAAGCAATAAAATGTGCTGAGTGAAGTAAGATAGTGTTGAATAACTTCTGTCTCTAAAGTCTTTGTTTACAGGTCTAACCCCCAGCATCTCATATAACAAATGCTACCCCCACACAAAAATGGTCCTGTCTTCTAATGCCACTAGATGTGACACCCTATAGCAGAGCAGTATTTGATGTTCTTCCCCTGGTGTTTACACCTTCTTTCTTGACGACATGGAATGAAACTGAAAATGTCAGCATGTAGTTAGCATTTCATACACACTCTCTGCAGTGCAGCAAAAACGTTCAACTGTGTTCTGAGAAATAACCAGAGAAGTAGCTGAGGCTGAATAACCAGTTTGGGAGTGCTGTTGCTCAAAGGTGTTAACAACTGTAATACAGCAGGATGTTTACAAAATGATCCTATACCAAATACCATCAAAGTGGGCAGGAATGGATTAGGCCTGCTCTGAATGCATTTGTTGGGTTATTTTCAGTGAAAAGTGGTTTTCTTGTTAAAATCTGCACTGCTGGAAAAAATTGAGTTTTTTGACAGATTGCCACTAACTTTTGAAATAATGTTTTTGATTTTACTGGAACTTTTATCTTCAAAATATTATTAGACAATAGCTAAGTTCCCCTATAAACCACATAATGCATAACATAAGATGATACATAATGGTGTGTTACAAGCCTGTGTGAATCTGTCAGTGGTACAATAATTAACACAGTACTTGGCTTTTTTCACCTAAATCCACCCCTCCTGGATTGTAATGAAAGGTTATCATGCCTAAGTAAATGTGTACAACTGCAATTTTCTGGAAATTGTTATCAGACATACTGTGGAATTTTGTCTTTTTTTCTAAATTTCTTGTCAATTTCCACACCCAGAAACTAGCTTGTTTAAAGTTTCCTCTATGGATGAAATTGTGCATTTCTACTAGTTCCGAAATGACTGTTTTCACATAAGTTGACATACTGAATATCTTGTCTATGCATTGGGAATTAAACAAGGGCATCAAAGGACATAGCAATAGCAATATTTTATCCTGAATTGAGGAAGAAATAAAGATAAACTAGTTGCTGCAGAAATCTGAACTTGTAAATTCAGTCTTTCAATTCCCTAAGTGTCTTGAGGAAATTCTAGATTTATTATTACAAAATTAACCAAACTAATTTTGCTATCTATTTCTTGTGGCAATTGTGATCTATCTGTCAGCCTGAATAGCAAATATGAATTCTGCATGCAGGCAGTAAGCAATTAATAGTGTTTCTATACTAAAAGTTTGGGAAACATGGTTGATAACTTCTCTCCAGTGATGAGATGTCGGAGGTTCTTTCTGCCACTTCATGTAATTAAGCCTGTATGAGATGTAATTAAGCCCTATTATATGTGTCTCACGCTGCTGCTGCTGCTTGTCATCTCAAATCTAAGCTAAAAGAAAAACAAAACTGGTTTTCACCAGATCTTTTAGGTTGAGTTGGAGCAGACTTAACAAAAACAATTATGAAATTAATCAGATGTGAAAATATATCTTTAGTTGTGTGTATAGCTTGAATTTAGAGAAAGGAAGAACATACAATTAGAACAGTCAAAGATGTGAATTGCATATAGAATATGCATCACCATAATGCCATAAGGAAGCTAAATAATTAGTTCAAAAGACTGACAGACAGTGACAACTGTTTTGTATTCAAAGTATATCTGATAGTACTATACACTTCTACAATTTCAGTTGTGAAACAAAAGATTTGTTTTGTGATAATTTACATTGGCACCATTAGAAGCAGTTGTTCAATGACTTTGTAATGCAAACAACTTGGTGTCTAATCCAATAAGTTAGCATGAACATTTTGGTTTATTTTTCATGGATATTAAACCAATTATCGTCCACTGTCATACTAACAGCAGAATGTAACTGATGTGTTTACACTGAGGTGGTCCTGTTCTAAGTCTAACCCTTGCATGCTTTCAAATTCAGGAGAAAATGACTACTGTCTCTTAGAAATTTGGTACTGCAGTGTCTGGTCTATGATGCTGTTCAACAAGTGAAGTCCTGTACTTACAGTTTCTGAAGAAACTGAAGTACACATTAATGCATAGGCTAGTTCTTTATCTCTTTAAGGCTAGAGAGGCTGTTTGACGTCAGCTAGTTGTGGCATACAGCAGCTAGTGGCCAATGTGGACTGCTTGTTTTCTTGAAAGAGCTTTGGAAAAAGCTCCCAGTTCAGTGTCAAGTACAAAGAACTACCTGTGTTCATTTTGGTCCTGACTATTATGTGAGAGAACATCCAACAGAAGAATAATCTTGTTTCTTGAACTAAAGCTGAGAGCAAACGGATTATTTTTTTATGTTAGTGCAGAGCCAAGCCCAGCATAGGGCCACAGCCCTGAGGAGTGTCATGGCTCCCATGTACATCTTTCGCTTGATCTACTTTTGATCTGGAAGGTGCCTTATCCCCTGGACAGCCTTCCTTGCAGAACACGCTGCAGAGCTCTGACCAGAAACAGCATCTCCTAGTCAGTACCACAAACTTTGCCCTCCCAACTGAATCTAGATGTCCTGTACCCTGAATTGTGTGGTGGTAATCAACCCATTTGCTTGTCTTGACCCATCTTCCCTTATATTAAACCAGATTTAGAAATGATAGGGTCCCCTATATTAAACCAGATTTGGAATGACAGGATTACGTAGTGACCAGTAGGCTTTCCTAAAACCAAAATTTTATTAAAAAAAGAGAAAATATGTTATAAATAAGATATGTGTGTGCCTAGTCAAGAGCAGGTCACTTGTCTTCTAGAGTGTGAGACTTAATAAATATGTATTAAATAATGCATGTCCTTATTGTAGACGACTCGGGGCATGGTATAGAACCTGCCATTTCTGATATCAGTATCCCCATCCTCCACTGTTCTCACTTGTTCCTGCAGTAACTCATCTCCTAACCACTTAGATTGTAACACAATCACTAACAAGCCCGTGTGGATACATGTAACACTTCTTATAAAATTAATTCAGTAATCTTCAAGTCACAGCATCTGTCACATAGTGCCCCTAGCTACACTGTATTGTAAGTGCTTAAAAATAATATTGGAAAATGTGTTTCATCAGGAAGCACTAGATGTACGGATTTATCGTAATTCATTCCAAGCTGTGAAATGAGGATATAGGATAAATAATGCATTAAAATATGAATAATCAGGTAAGATTAGGCCCTTGATACATCAAAGTATGAAGCTTAAAAGTTATGATACCAAGAGATTATTTGAGGGTAATGCTAAATACTGCTTTATGCATTCATATATATAGTGAATATCTGCTTTAGCTATGAGAAGTGAGTCAGAATTATGCAGATGAACTAGTATTTTAGATTATAATTGAGCTTTCACTACAGTCAGTTTAGGTGTCTATTTTGTGCATTTTCTTTTTAAATACTCATTAGTCCAGCAATTTAGAGAACAGAAAGAAGCAGGTAAAATGTTGTATTGTTCTTCTGCTCCCCCATGACTTCATACTGTTTCACAGCAGTGATTTTCCTCTTGAAACCTGTAGCAGCATCCATCCTCAGCTCAATAATGGTACCTTTGTCTGCAGTTTTGCCGTTCTTACCTGGCATGAGTCTAGTCCATGTGCTTTGTCACATCCCTGCCTCATAACTTACTGCTGTTTCTGGGAAATCTGAGCCATAGTAGCTTTGCCATACAGGCCTTGGGCCTGGGATCACAGGCAACTGGACCCCAAGGAGGAGGGTTACCATACTTACTGTAGAGAAACATCTCGGGCCTTGTTTCTTCCTATGTGACTGACTCTGGGTGGTCCCGCTCTGGGAGGGGGGTTGGGCTAGATGATCTTTCAAGGTTCCTTCCAACCCTTGAGAGTCTGAGATTCTGTGATAAGTAAACACGGAGCCCTAGAGCAACTCAGGGATCTTTGTCAGAAAATTCTCCTACAGAAAGAAGTGCTGATCCAGTGCAACTGTGAAACATTATGTGAGAAAGAAAGTTTCAAATGAATTTTCTGTTTAAATTAATTTTGTGGTAGAAGTGTGTTGACATTATTGTTTTGATGTCTTCTGAAGGATCCTTTCTTAGCTATCCTGAATTTGCCAAAGTCTGCAGCCAAAGAAAAAGGACAAAATGTTTTAAAATTGCTTGGAAGTTTCAGCTAGTCAAAAGTGCTTTCGTTGTTATAAAATTAAAAGAGAAAAAAAGGAAAGACAAAAGGTCAGCCATGGCTGTGCTTGTTTTCATTTTCATGCCAGAGCATTTCTGTCCAGCATCCTGTCTTTTTTTATAGGTTTGCATATTTGTTGCAAATTGAATTGTGCTTTCAGACTTCCTTGCATAAGGAAGAATAATAACATGAAGAATTACATAGGGAAAACTCAGTTACCATGAGCCTGCTTGTGATACAAAGACTGAGAATAGGGAAGATAAAAATGGGCAAAAGAGATTACAGATTACAATCTAGAGTCATGCCTGGCATTTCCCATCTAAGGATGTAGGATTGCCATGGCTTGACTGTATTGGGCTGACTGACCCAGCAAGGCCCATGACCAGAGAGGTCCAAATTGTTGTTTGCAAAAGTCTATGATGAGGCTGTTAATGTGCAGACAAAACCACTTAGCACAATGTCTAAAGCCACCATCCTTTCAGGGAAAAAGCAAACCTTTTGTGGTTACGTGAATGTGAGATCTGTTTTAGATTTTTAATGAAGTCTATATAGACTGCTGGTGAGATCTTAGGTAAGGCTGTAGTGTATATCATGCCTGCTTAGAGAACTTTGTATTTACATATACTTCTTTCTTAAAAAGGTAGCCTTTTACTACCTTTTGCAAATAAACTAAAGTGGATCATTTTTCCAGAGGTCTTCACAATCAATGAATTGCATTTTTAGTCTCCAAAAGGTGAAAAGGTATACACCTTCAGTGGAAAAATACATTCATTTTACTGCTTTTAGAAGAGTTTCTAACCCAGCTGCAATCTAGGCAAGTTTGGAAACTGGTCTTTAAAGCCATCCTCGTATTTTCGTAGTCAGTGTGCATTGAAAGCTACCTGTGGAGTTTGCCGCTTAAGATGGAGATGCATTTATGCTAGTGCAATTTACTTCTTTTATTTAAAATAAATGAATTTTGGTTGTGATTTTATAAGAATATGTTCTTCGAAAGTTATGTATTAAAGGTCAAGTGATACAGTCTATTTGGAAGAAACAAGGTCTGCTTGAATAAACATCAAGACAGTTTCTTAGAATAGCTTCTATGTTCTCTGCAACCTTTTTGAGCTTGTTTACTTGGAAAAGGCACTTATTCCTGATAGTAGGACATAAATTTTCTCACATTCTTTCTAATTTTGTCCCCAAACTTATGCTCCAAGGAGTAATGTCTTCAGGATGGTGTCAGAGAACACTGGTGTTTGGGACCCAAGCAGTGGAGCAAGCTCTTCTTGGTGGAGGGCACTTCAAGCTGAGGTTTCCCTCTCTTCCCTCTATCATGCAAGTCCTGAAATTGGACACCAGTTCATTTTTCTCTTCTGGCTTTCTGCCAGGTAAAGAGATTAGATGTGACTGTGTTTCGGGTTGGTGTAACAAGGGAAGGATATAAAAGGAGGGCAAAGTCTTCATCTGAGTGCTGTGGCAGAAAGTCCGTGACTCTTCTTCATGGCTGGTGCCTTGTTAACAGAGTTCAGGAGGACACAGGCTGACCTGGCAGGGTTGTGCAGACCTTTAGAGTTCTCTGCCCACCTGTCCCTTCATCTAATCTTGGCAATTCATACACCACCTTGTTAGCTCAGCGGCCCCTGTGTCTGGAGAGCTAAAAAGACCTTTCTGAGAAGTCCTGAGTGAGTCATACAGCCTGTCTCAACTCAGTTGCATTGTATCAAGGATGGATGCCATCCCGTGTCCCACATCTTTTATCTCTGAGAAAAACAAGAAGCTGTCTAAGGCCTGGAGCTGACTCCATCAACATACACTTACAAACTCAAAATTAGGAAATTTGCGGAGACCTTTGTTCAGAAATGTCAGGAAATCATTAGGAAATTGTTGAAACCATCTGTGATTTTCTATTTAATATTTCCTTCTTATCCAAAGGGAAAAAAAAAAACTATATTGATTTATTTTAACAGCTGTACTTTGGGATTATAACATACAGGTCTGTGCCTCTAGCTGGTAAAACAGCAACTTGAAGTGTACTTCAAGGTAATAGAGGTGGATTTCTTTTGTTAAAAAGATGTTGTTGGAACACTATTTCTTCTATTAGATGTCCCCTTGTTGATGACTTGTCTCCCTGGCCTCACATTGAGAAACAAGATCCTAAAATTTTTCTCTAGATGAAAAGTTTCTATATTAAACTACTAAAAATGACAGCATTTTTTCCCCCTCATCAAATTGACCTCTTTCTTCCATATCCAAATATAACTCCTCTTGCTTTTTTGACTTAAATTATGCACAATTACAGCAAAACACTATTCTGAGTTTTGTCATGCATAGTAATTTCATGATTAGTACTTAGGATGTCTTCACACTTGGGTATTTACAAGTTGATTAAATGCCTTGGTTACCTACTTGGACAGCAGTTGTTATAGAGTTGGAGCATTTTGGAGAGAGTGGGGTTCTCGTTTCTTCCTTGAAAAGCTCACAGTGCTGTAGAAAAAGTACAAATGTGAGAACCTTGTGACAAACCAGATATAGGCAGCAACTTTTCTTCTCAGCTTTGCTTCTCTAGGACAGCATTCCACTGCTTAGGACCCGAGGTTCTCTTTTCTGCAGTGGCTGGGCTGTAGTTGTTGGGCAATGTCTCTGCCCAGAGTTACCTAAAGCTTATAGCAGTCAAGTACTAAAAAGGGAAGAGTGGCAGCAAAGAGGCAGTGTAAGTGCTCTACTTCTCCTTCTCCCACTGTGGTGAGTGCTTGGGAATGACCAGCTCTTCCCTTTATACCACTGTATGGGCAAGTCTCTGTCACTGCTACAGGCACAAGCATTTATAAAATGTAACAGCAGTTATAAAATATACTCTTCTGTGAAAGTGCCAGTTCAGTTATCTGTCCCTTAGTAAGTATGATGGTTTTAGCCCTTGCTGGATGCCAGGTGCCCACCAAGTTATTCTATCACTCCTCTTCCTAAACTGGGCAGGGGAGAAAAAATCAGAACAAGAGATTTGTGAGTCAAGATAAAGACGGGTAGATCACTCAGCAGTTAGTGTCATGGGCAAAACAGACTCAACTTGGGGAGAAATGGTTTAATTTATTAATTAACAATCAGGACAGAGCAGGGAAATGAGAAATAAAACCAAATCTTAAAATACCAGCCCCCAGCCTTCCCTCTTTCTGGGACTCTCCTTCCTTCTCTCCCAACGGCACAGGGGATGGGAGTTACAGTCAGTTCATCACAGATTGACTTTGCCACTGCTGCTTCTTAGGGGGAGGCCTCCTCACACTTCCAACTGCTTCACTGTGGGATCCCTCTCATGGGAGATAGTCGTCCACAAACTTCTCCAATGTGGATTCTTCCCACAGGCCACAGTTCTTCGTGAACTGCAGCGATGTGAGTCTTTCCAACGGGAGCATCTTCTCGCACCCTGCCCCAACATGGGTCATCCACCAGGAGAACAGTCCTTCAGGAACTGACTGGTCCAACACAGGCCCCTTACAAGATCACAAGTCCTGACAGCAAACCTGCTCTGGTGTGGGCTCCTCTCTCCCCACAGACTCCCAGGTCCTGTCAGGA
The DNA here is from genome assembly GCF_028858725.1 of Colius striatus. Taxonomy (NCBI): domain Eukaryota; kingdom Metazoa; phylum Chordata; class Aves; order Coliiformes; family Coliidae; genus Colius; species Colius striatus. Next base: position 49,993,064 of record NC_084762.1, on the reverse strand, counting down.
ACTTGCTCCAGAGTGGGCTTCCCATGGAGTCACAGCCTCCTTCAGGCATCCACCTGCTCCAACGTGGGGTCCTCGATGGGCTACAGGTGGATCTCTGCTCCCCCGTGTCCAGACCTCCATGCACTGCACGGGGACAGCTACCTCACCATGGGCTGCACCACAGGGAAATCTTTCTTTCAGTGCTTGGGCACCTCCTCCCCCTCCTTCTCCACTGACCTTGGTGTTTATGGAGATGTTTTCATATTCTCAATCCCTTCTGCTGCTGCTGCAGTTTAGCAACTGTGCAGCAACTTCTTCCCCTTCTGCAGTACATTATTCACAGAGGCATTACCTCAATTAGTAATTAGACAGGCCTTGGTCAGCTGTGGGTCCATCTTAGAATTGACTGGCATTAGCCCTATCAGCTACAGGGAAAGCTTCTGGCAGATCTTTGTTTAAAGAAGCCACCCCCACTACCAAAGCCTGGCCTAAACAAAACCACTAAGAAATCCAGAAGCAAAAGACTGCTTTGAGAAATTATGCCTTCTGGTTTTGTTAGCTGAATTTGCAATTCAGGTATGAGAATGCCTCAGCCTTCCTAACTAGCCCCAGTGTTGTCACATTTGTTTTCTTAGGAAGCTAAAAAGTCTTCCCCATAGAAACAAGTAGTCATTTCTGTTTAAAAATGAGAAAAAATATTAAATAAGTCTCAAATTTTAGAAGATTTTATCATGCTGCCCTGGGTTATATGTTGGGTGGCATATTGGGCTGATCTGAGATTGTTTATGTATATTTCTCCCTTTTCAAAAACAAATAGCATTCCAAGACTGTGGCTTGTTTGTTTGTTTTTTACTTTCTCAGTCTTTCTGTAGAGTAAATCTCCCACTGTCTATACAGTTCGACATCAATATTCTATACATTGTTACATTTATGTATAGTTTCCTACCGCTGAAGACAGAAGTTCTCAAAGTGTTACTGCTCCCCCTGCTGGTGTGTTGTCGTCATGGCACCTGGATACTTACCCGACTTTAAGCTGGTAAACTGCTTGCAATTTGAATTCATTTGGATGATTTTATGGAGAGACAAAACAAAGTTTAAGACTATAGGTTTGTCTCTTTTCTTATGTCGTATGACTATTAAATGAACAAAATGACTTTCATCTGTCTTTTTTATTTACACAAATGTGGACCTTGGATACGTGTAGACTTGTCAGCACATTTTTATTTGTGGTGGGAGCTACTTAAACAATGGCACGATAACTATTTTAGCTGGTTTGTATTTCAGAATGGTTTATTTTCTGGAATGAAAATTCAGAAAGGTAGAAAATTTTGATCACGATTTACTGATATTACAGTATTAAGGAATAATAAAACTAATTTTTTTTCCAAAAAATTTAAAAAGTGGAATTGTTTTACATGGTGGCTGTGAGGGAGGGTTTTTTTGTCCCCATGTAAATGATGAAATCAAGTGTTACTAAAACCTCACTTTGAGGTAAAATCTGTTCTTTATCATGCAAATAGAAAAGTGTGTACAGCTCTTTAGCCTCACTGTACAAATCGTGAAAATATTAATCTACAGGAAGGAGATGATAAAGAAGCTAGACCATTTTTTTTAAATTAAATTGGAACTTCTGGGTTTTTTTCTTCCTCTTTTTTAGAGCTTGACAAAAGCGAACAAAAACAACACAGAGCTATATTTCAGGAATTCATCAGCTGCAGCCCAGAATAATGGTCTCCTCCTGCATCTGGTGTTGAGCTGAAATAGCTTTCACATGATTTTATATAAGCAGGACATAATTTGGTTGCTTGTTTGCCCAACAATAACAGGCCACATGAGGCCAGACAGAAAATATGCTGAGTACAGTTATCTGGTTGCCAGCAGGTAACCAAAAGCAGATTGCATAGGAAGAATGCAGGAGTAAAGCAACAATTTGTCATCCCTTCCCCCAGGGCTCTCCCAGTTCCCCTTAGGTAATTCTCTAACGAGATTTCAGAATAACTTTCGAAAAAAGTGATTGTTGTCCTTGCTCTTTGGAGGGCCTAACATGCAGGAAAGCTCATGGTGTTTGTGGGAATGTACTGAAATGTAGCAGGGCTTTAGGAAATCTACGGGCAGCTCTGCCTGTGAAGTCCTGCTGCTCTGGGTAGTGGTAAAAGAGAGAGATGAGATTTGAGGCATGAGGGACTGTAGTCTCGCAGAGTGTGCCTGCATTTCACGTGGGGTCTTCTGCATCTTGGTGTGATTTTTTTCATTTCAGAGTGTGATTCTGTGTCTGAGGACAGCAGTGTGTAGCCCCAGTAAGCCAATAAAACAGACCAAGAATAGGGAAATGTGCTTTGTCTGCTCTCATCTCTGAAGAAAATCAAACCAAATGAAATGTTGAGTAACAGTGGACCTGAGCTTCTGATGTGCACATCTCTGGCCTGAGAGTATTGAGTCTGAGATGTAAAATTTAAATCTCAGCCATTGATTTTCATTTTAATAAGCCAATTAATTTCATTCAGGGTGCTGTGGCTCCTTTTGTGTAGGCTGTTCAGATTAAGTAATTTGACCATCTGTGGAGGTGCTTGGCAGAGAGTACTATGTCCTGTAGGGTACACTGTCCTTATTCTACTTTTTGCTACAAGCAGAGGGTTTCCTTTTGTGAGGACCTGACCTGAAGCCCATCTGTGGGACTGTTCTTTACACCTATTTAAGACCATTCCTATTTAAGGAACAACTTTTTCAAGGTGTATTGTTAAAATATAAGTTGAAAAAAAAATTTAGTTAATTTTTCTGCTTGGCTTTGTATGGTATACTGGAAAAACTGTTTGAGAGATTTGTGTCTGCGAAGGTTTCTGTTTGAGTGGGCTACGCTGCCTCTTTTTGGAAAAAAAAAAAAAACCCAACTTTTTTAATTAAACCTCCTGAGGCTAAATGTGGCTATTTGAAGGCACTATGGGATTGTAATCCAGAAACAGAGCACTAATTTCCTTGTTTTACTTTTAAATTAGGGGTTTTTTCTGTTAACTAAAATTGAAATGTTTCAATTATGAATAATGCCGGGAAGAACTTGCACACTTGAATGGGTTTAATGAATTGTGTGTGTTCTGGCTGCTTTGTGAACGTGAGTGTGGCGGTGGAGTTTCTGAGACTTGTCACTTAATATATACGCCAATGCATGTTTTATTTATGTTGTATTAATTTTAACTATCCTAGCTTTTTTATTTTATGAGCAGAGTTTCTGTAGAAGATTATTTTAATATGTTCAGAAGAAGTTTCCACAGACACTGAGCTGCGGAGCTTTATGTCTCGTGAAAGTGTAAGAATTGCGTGTTTCTTGTGTACTTTTATTAGCCTTAAGAAGGCACTGAATTTTTCTGTCATGATTGAGAAAATACTGAAGGGCGGTTTATTCCTTCCCCTGGATAGGTAATTAGTCTATTTTCACAATACTTAGCATTATATGTTGATTCTAACCAATGATAGCTAATTTAAATATGAATAGAGAGACGGCAATGTAAGTACTCTGCTAAAACTTGAGACCAGGTACCAACAATAAAACTATACCCTTTTTTGACGGTAATCTAAAAGGTTACATTGCAATTGAGTGCATCTTAGTATGGGGGGTTGTTGTTTTTAAGGAAGCAAAACTTCGTTAGAAGACTTCAACTTACTTCAGTTCATTTTTATGTTGCCTGCATTTGAACAATTTTTCTTATTTGCCATGTCTTTTTTTGTTGTTTTTGTTTTATGAGCTGGTTTTTATCTTCTGTAAGAAATTGCTTACTGAAAAGCTGTATTTTAAGCCTTCAATTTAATGTTCCAGAAGATATCAGAGTACTTTTGACTAAAACCCATTTTACAGTAACTTGTGAACACACAGGCATTCAAACTGCTTTTCTAGCTAACATCATTGATTATAATAGTGCAAAGACAGTGAGTGCAGCAAAGAAAATTAATATGGTAAGGTTATTACTTCATTAGAAAAACTGGAAAATATAATTCATGGTCATTAAGTGTGGAGACAAAAAAAAATGTTTTCACTGAAGTGATATCCTCTTAAAAAAAATGTATTGCAGACAACAGTATTACTCAAATTAGTTGTTGTTAGTCTTTTACAAAGTGATTCTGAGCTGTTTTTCAAACTGAAGTGTAATGGTGAGATTCTGTACGCTAAAGACCACAGAGCCAAAGACAACATTGGAATAAATTAGAGACCTCTTATTTACAGAAGATCAATGAATATTTTTGAGGTGACGTACACAGATCTGGTCATCGATCTGCAGTATGTATGTCTATATATAGATAGATAGATATAGATATAGGCACAGATATAAATATCTATATTCTGTATTAAGAATAGTTTGTGAATTTTCAGCTTTTGCCTTAGGGAGTTGCTGTACAAAATAAAGACATTGGTATATTTTGGAGAATTTCTCTACTTTCAGAAATTTGAAATGTTTGAGGGGAAAAAGAAAAATAGAGTTTTTGCTTTTGTGGGTGTTTTTGTTTTCTAAGAGCTCATTTGTAAGCCAGGTTTCCCAAAGTACGTTTCCTGCTTACATCTTTGGAGAAAATAACTGCAGATACCTGCCCTTTAGACATGTGTGCTTCGAGTGACTGACTGGAGGTGGATTTCAGTGTGGTGTGAGGGATTTGTAGCAAGAGGCAAGGGTTGCAGGGATGGCCCAGAGTTAATTGTCTTTTCTGCTTTTTGCAGCATCACCACTCAGTGGCAGACAGCTCTTAGAAGTATGTAGGTTCATTGGATATTGTGTAACTTAACCCACCACGAAGGTGACTCTGCATCTCTTGAATCAGAGGAACATTCACATTGACATTGATGCTACCTATGCAAGAAAAGTCTGAAGTATTCGGAATCATGCTTTAATAAATAAGGCAGATTTTGGGCTACTATATTGAGATTTAAAGATTTTTTTGAAAAGGGTTTGGTTGGCTGTTTTACTTCCCTTTCCTTAAACAACAACAGCAAAATTTTGAGATACTGGGAACTAGAACTCTGTGAGGTTTGGAAGTGGCTGTGAAAGTTTTTTGGAGTTGGACTTTGTCACTAGGGGGCACTTAGTCACATAAAATTATCAGTTTTGGGGTTGGTGGGTTTTTGTTGTTTTTTTGTTTTTTGGGTTTTTTTGTAAAAGCTGCTTTCTTGAAAATCTTTTCTAAAAATATATGTTGATATTTTTAAATTGTTATTGATTCAAGAGTATGCATGTGTAGCCACAAATATCTGCAAACACAGAAGAGTGTCAGGGCAATGATCTGCAGTGGAACATTTCCTCTGGGACAGGGAATAAAGGGAAAAACTAAAGTGAAGCTAAAATGTACCGAATTGAGTAGAAAAAACACTCAGGCTAAAGATATACCAAAAGGCTACTCAATTCAAATTAATTTAATTTAAAAAAAAACAAAACAAAACAAACTAAAGTGGAGCAAATTACCTTTTTTAGCAGTACGGGAGATAACCACAAACACAGATGCATTTCTTGAGTATCAAAATCTCTCTGCTATAATTTAACAAATGCAAAAACTCCCGTTGCTAAAAACAAACAAAAATAGAGTCCTCATTTGAACATACTAGTCATGAAGAACTTAAGATACTAAGTAGAGTGCACTTTCATAGAAGGGTTTGAAATACTTGACACTTCACTGAGTACCATCTAGATTCATTATGGTTTGTTTTGCCAGATCCCACTGTACCGCAGTGATCTTCTGATAGGATGCTGAAGTTTCACTGGCAGCCTGGCTGCACATGGGCATATTGGCAGTTCCTGATAGACTTGTTAAGATGTCTTTGTGTTGAAAAATTGTGTGTTTTACCTATTGACTGCATGACTGTGACAATTTGCCATAGGATCTCTGTTCTCCATACCCCTCTGATGCAAAAACAATCACAGAGGGCTGGAAAGCGAACCAAGGGGTGTTCCAAGCAGGTGGAGTTCACTGTGGGTTTGTTGTTTGTTTTTTCTGGTTGTTACTGCCAATCACAGAGAGTCAAGAAGACACTTGGGGACTGTGTCTGTCAAGCCAGCTTTATGCTGAGGCATGCAGAATGCAAGTATTAGTTTACATATAATTTCAGCAAGCATGCCATGCATTCGTAGTGGGTCTATTCGTCAGCATTGCCCTCAGCTTCTGACCTAAGCTTGCTGTAGAAGGCCTCAGTGCAGTGTATCTGGGGTTTTTTTTTTAGCTTTCTGGGTAGTTTTACAGGTTAGTTATGAAATTCATTAGCTATAGTGAGAGGATAGAGCCAGGGGAAGAATATTTCAGGTGTGAATCTGAATGAATCTGTGAAGTGGAAGGATTGGTAAGTGCCAGACTTCTAGTGACAGGGGTTGGGAAGAAAAAGAAGCAGTGACAAGGACCTAACATTCTAGAAGCTCTGTTTTTTTAAAAAAACTGAATTGCCTCACTTTAAGACTTTGTTAGAAGCATACTGGATTTTGGAAATTTAAGCAATTTTGAAAACACAGCTTCAAGAAGCTGCTTATGTAAGCAGACATTTATATTTCCCTATATCTCCTGCCTTACACTGAGGGAATGCTGCTGTGGTGCATTTTGTTAGACCTGAAGGTGAGATCATAAAATTCTAACAGCTTGCCATAATTTCCTATATCTCTTCTGTTTTAGAACTGTCCTCATGATTAATAGACATGTATACCCACATCTGCAGCACTGACTTTACATTCATGGACTTGAGGCCAGATCTGAGTGCCCTCTGCTGCATTTTTGTTCCTCCATAAATGGACATAGCAATATTTTCTGTTCTGTAGGTCATAAGGAAGCAGCATTAAAGACCAAAGGTTAGTGTGTATGTGTACTCTCTAACAAAAAAAGCAAGAACGCAGGTTTCCTGTTGATTCTCTATAGCTAAGGAATTTAAAACAATTCTCTTGGGCAGAACTGAGAATTTAAAATGCAAGTCAGACACGATAACTGTGGAATATAGTAGCATTGCTAAGGCTGAGGGCAAGCTAAGATTGTTGAGATAAACTTTTTCTGGGTCCCCTCCTGGCTATCTACTATGGCTTATAGGAACTTTGTGTTTTATGGTGCAGTCTTATCTGTGCAGGCATTAAGGCTTGCCCTTCTGTACTATGTGCCAGGTGCTCAGATGGCCTATGTAAGTGTTTCACTGCACAGATCATATTGCAGGACAAAGATTTACAAGCTGAAATTCTTTTTTCTCTGTCTGTCACCATAAACTTCACTGCAGCATGGCTCCCACCACATTTCCTGGAAAGAGACAGTGGACATCTGAATCCACAGTCCTTCTGACTCGTTTTGAGGGAAATTTAAAATTAGATTTTATGTAAACAGGATAAAAAGATGCAAGAAATAAGTATTTGTATGTTTTGCAATGGCATTCCCTCATGTAGATTGTAAGCTAGAGGACACGAACACTTCTTACTCTTGCTATCAAAAAGAAATATATTATAAATATGTTATAGTCAGAGTGGGTTTGATCAGCTAATTACAAGACTGAAAAACTGAGAAATTAGAAAGCAAAGTTTTCACTGGTTTTGCTGCTTAGGCGTTTTGAGGGAAGCAGGTAGAGGGCAGTAGGTGCTAACATTCAGGATATCGTCTCCATTGTAGGGGTACTAGGCAAAGCACTGCTGGTCTTCCCCGGTGATTGTAGGTAACCTGATTTTACATCGAAAGAGGCTGGGAGCACTCACGTTATCTGTTAACACAATTCCACAGCTGGAGTTGCAAGATCTTAGGCTGCTACAAGAGAGCCTCCTGGTAGGACTTAAGAATCAGCGATGAAAAAAGTGCCAGCATTGACATTGGGGGTTCTTCTTTAATGCTGACAGCTGGTTTTGGCCTAACACAACTGAGATATTTAGTGTCTCATGCAGATTTTCTTTTTCACTTTTAAGAACTACAAAATTGTAAACATTACTTGCCATGAAAACTTTTATTTCCTCCTCTACAGGGAGAAAAAACATAGGCAGATGACTATATGAACAAAACTTGTTTGAAATATAATTGTATTTAGTCAATGCAGTATAATTAGAAATAGTGCCTAAAAATTCATTTTAATGGCCATTGACCTCTTTATGTTCTTTAATATCTGCTTTGTGAACAAAAATCCAACACAGCTTTTCTGTAGTGTCTTTTGTGTGTAGTTCCAAGGGAGCAAAACCAGCAAGTTGACAGGTAGTCCTGTAATAGGACCTAAACATTTGATGTTTCCAGCCTGTGGCATGGAAGAATGTTCTGGTGTTATCATGTGGCTAAGTCTTGCTTTCAGTATGCTTACAGGTAACTTTGGAAGTCACTGAGGTCATTATGTTTGTTTATTTTTCATTGCACACAGAGCCTAATGCTTTTAATATTCATTAAGTCTGTTCTTCCTTTTCCTTGGAAATTTATCTAAGCACTGGTCAGCCACTTATGATTCAAGGCTTATGTATCAGGTTAACAGGAAAGGTCAACAGCGTCCTGTATGACAGCCTGGTAGGCAGGGCATCACCCCAGAGCAGGAAGACATCATTATGCCCCTTCAGCAAAGGAGAGAAATGTGTCCTGCCATGTTTAAGATCTCCCACGTGTGCCCTAACAAAACTGTAGGATCAAAGAGCATTTCTCTGCAAACTCCCTCTAGCGCAGTCCCTGAAAGCAAAACAAGCAAAGGGGAAATTAGTCATTTGTGGCACTTGCAGCAGTTTAGGTATAAACAGGCTGCTCCAGTGCTCAGAGCTGCCAGGGTTTAGGGGTCCTTAGCATGACCAGAAGACAGGGTTTTTTGTGTGTGAAGAATCTGAGTGGTGGAAAACAGCATAGCAAACACTTTGTGTGCCTACATAGTCCAGAACTGAGAATTATTTCACTGGTTGTCTGTTATATCCCTCAAGTTCAGAGCAACGCAAGTTCAGAGCAATGTGAGATGAAGAATACAGCTTTACTCTTCCCTTGCTTGCATGCCACCAGTGGACCACGTCAGTAAGCTGTGGTGGATGTACTTATTGAGGGTGTCTAGACTCTGAAGTATTTTAAACCAAGCCCTTTTTGGTTTTTTTTTAGCATCTTGTGTTGTTGCACATAACAGCAGCAGTACTGGATGAGGCCAGAGCTCTGTCTTGCTTGATATCCTAGCAGCAAAGTGAAACATCCTCACTTGACTTTCGTAAACTCCAACAGTTTGTGTTTCAGGGACTTCCTGCGCCAGAGGTACTTTCTGTTTGCTGATCAACCCCCAGAGGATTTCCCATCTCTCAGCTTATTCAGTCGTCCCCTGAATCCATGTAAAGTTATAGCAGCCGTAACATCCTCTGGCAAAGAGTTCCTGAGTTTCCTTTCCCAGTTGCATGGAGAGATGCTTCCGCATGTTTGTTTTGAACCTGCCATCTGCCTGCTTCATCTGATGCCCCTAGTCTTGTGTTAGAACAGGCAGCAAACAGTCAGTTCTGATTCACACCTTCCATGTCACTTACAACTTTACAGATCTCTATCATATCATTGTTTTGCCAGGTTTCACAGCTGTTGCACCTTGTAAGCCTATCTAGTCTATACTTTCAGTCCTCCATCTTACTTTCTTTTGTTCTTCTGCAGTTCTGTACAACAGTGGAAGGATCTGAATTGAATTGCATATAACAGATGCAAGTGTATGTATGTACAGAAACACAGTGGAGTTTTTTTTGGTTTTCCTGTAATCTTCAATTTGTTTTCTCTAACTTGTGAGTACAGAGGTGAAGTTTACACAGAAGTTTTACCACCCCAAGATGTCACTCCTGAGTAGCAACATGCTCAAAAATCAGTTCAGAGTCCACCGCTTCTGAGTTTAAATTAAAAGTTTTTGCCTAAAAGTTTCCTAATATGACTTTGCATAAATCACAGTTCATATATAATCTTATTACCAGCTTACTCCTGTAAGAAATTATTCTGCCTCTATCATTTCTAATCCAAATAGTACCATCAGGAAACAATTATCCTCTTTCTGTCTGGTGCCTTTCTCTTTGGTGTTTTTAAGAACATACTGAAGAGCATGGGTGTCCTCAACATGAGGCAGCAGGACTCCACTGCTGACTTTCTTCCACAATAAGAATGGGGTTGGATGCTCAGGCAGGAAATTCAGACCTGTCAAACTCGGTTTTGCAGTCTTCACTAATTATTTAAGTAATAGCAATTGGCATGGCTTTAGTCCAAAATGCTTTCTTCTGATCCAAAGAATTTTTTTCCACATTTCCTTTGTGTTTCATTTCACATTCTTTCATTAGATTTCAAATAAAGAATTGTGTCCCTTATAAATAAATATAAATAATAGGCTGAAAAGAAATATACCTCTTCCCTTTAATCTGTGGAAATTGGAGACCTTGCCCATGCAGGTAGGAAGAAGCCAGTAACAAGTTTTGTTGATAATCAGATACAATATTGACTCTGTGTTCCCTGGAAGAAGAAAAGAGAAATATCTCATCCTGAGTGGTCAATTCAGTAGAAATTAGTAATTTACATGTGAATAAAGGCACCATATTATGATCATATCCCTTAGCATTTACTGAAGGTAAACTTGGTTAGTAATTTACATGCTGATTCATGTCGGGCATGGAGGATTATATTTTAATGCCTGAAAATAATACAGTTCACTGGGGAAGAATAAACAAGGTGGGGTTTTTTAGTCATTAAAAAAATAGTTTTAATTTCTTGGTGCTAAGGATTCTCTCAGAACTTTTTTTCACCTTTGCAGAAGACACGTTAACCTTACCCTCAGTTTGGGGTATCACCATCACTACCAGTATTAGTATACACCTATGGTTTGCAAACCATGACTGGGTAAACTTGTCTCTTCAATCAGTCTGCCAGTCATGAGCATGGCTCAATTTCAGCTGCAAATTCTACCCCCCTTATCTGTGCCTGGCATGACACATCCTACAAGAAGATTACTTAGCTTGTTATCTGAATGCTGCTATGTAAATAGTGCTGTATAGTCATGTTCCTCTTGCAGGTCTCCGTAAAAGTGCACCTGCACGTTTTACAGATGGAAATTGTACCTAGTTATGAGCTTTTAGTGCATATATATGATCCTTTGCAAGCAGCAGCAGTGTATTTTGTGGGCAGAAAATGCTTGCATGTACAAAACCTGCAGGTGTGGTTTTAAAGCCCATTTGATAGTTTACCCTGTGTGGATGAAAAAGTTTTACTGTGCCTGAGAACGTCTACTTAGACTCTCCCCAGGTGATCAAATTGATACAGTGCATCATTTTGCTTTTGGCATTGGGGTAGTTGATGTTTCTGGGTACCAACTTACTGCTGCTATTTCCAGTCTCTGTTTAATTAAAAGGAAACATTTAGCTGTATTTTCAGTGACATATATGCATTCATTTGTCATAATGATTTCTGCTGCTGAACTTGCTTCATCACCTGTGCCTCTTTCTACTTGTGACCACTGCCAATACCCAAGCTGGCATAGCAAAGATGACATGCAGAGGAAGGCACAACAGGCATTTCTAAAGTAAGCAAAATGCTCCTGGCAAAGTAGTGTATGGTGCTATGAATCTTGGAGCATCAGGGTGTTTCACCTGTGGGAAAGGAGGCAGTTGCAATTAACTGCAGTATGTGCAATATACACTCAGTTACTATTCAGCTAGGTAGAGTTAGTGGTAGGGCAGATTATAAGCTTGAGCTGCAGGTTTGGTTTTAAAGACATTAAGCATACATTTTATTTTTTTTTTAATTTTTTTTGCAAAAGCCTAAATGTGCTCTCACATAGTGATGATGAATCCTTTACAGACTGACTTTCAGAATCATCTTGGGGTTTGAGAGGAGGTCATCTTATCAGATCTTCATTAAATAACTACTGTTGATTCACTCGTTAATTTTCTTTTACTTTTACTGTTAAGTTATTGTATCTTTTTTTTTTCCCTAGTCAATTACCTTGTATGTAGTATGTAGTTTGAGTTTTCTGATGTTCAAAGAATATATTCAGAGAACCTGACTAGAATGTTTTTATATGTTTGTTGAAATTCTCTTGTTGAGGTTGCTTGTGCATCATTATAGGCTCTTCTTGTAAGGGGATCCTTAAAATATGACCCATTTAGTTCTGTTTTTTTAGAAAAAAATCAGTACCAAATTTGTGTAAGCAGAAAGTCAGGTATAGATTTTTAATAGGGCTAGAAACTACCTTATTGCTTTATAATAATGCCATGATTCAAGCCCAGCCAGGAACTAAACACTGTATGTCTGCTCGCTTACCCTGCTACCCCCAACAATGAGATAGGGAGGAGAATTGAAAGGAGAGTAAAACTCATGGGTTGAGATAAAAACAGTTTAATAATGGAAATAAAATATAATAATTGTAGTGAGAAGGGACGTGACAAAAACAAGAGAGAAACAAAACCCAAGAAAGACAAATGATGCCCACTGCACTTGCTCACCACACACTGGCCAATGCCCAAGCAGTGATCTGCCCCTCAGCTCCCCCAAGTCTATATACTGGGCGTGACATCCTATGGTATGGCATATCCCTTTGGCTAGTTGGTGACATCTATCCTGGCCACACTTCCTCTCAGCTTCTTATGCACCCCTTCGCTTGCAGAGCACTTAGTGCTGAAAAATCCCTGATTTAGGATTAGCACTACTTAGCAGCAACTAAAACATCAGCGTGTTAGCAACATTGTTCTCATACTAAATTGAAAACACAGCACTGTACCAGCTACTAGGAAGAAAATTAACTCCGTCCCTGCCAAAACCGGGACAAGCAATACAAACTAAGCATCCGTAATCATTTTTTAAAACAGATAAAAAGTGAGAAGAACAGGTTTTACAGGTTTTTACAGCCAAAACCAAAAACAACCAAACTTAAAACTCCGTTAAGCAACGACATAGCCTTCTTTGGTAATAAAACCTCCTTTGGTAACATTTCAGTAATGACAAATGTAAAAACTGTGTATTCTCTAATAAGTCACATTCACACATCAGAAATTAACTACTTATTAAATACTGTTGTCAAACTATCCAAATCCACTTGAAAACTTAATCTATTTAAGTAGTTGAGCTTCACACCACCTTTCTCTCTCCCCAGTTTCTTTTGAGCAGCACCAACCTCAGTCATGGATGACCTTTTACAAATGACTTCCAATAACTACAGCTGAATTCAAGCACAAGAGTTGATCACAAAAGGTCATACACTAGTTATACAAAACATAGATAAATTTGTACTCCCTGCAGCAACTGATTGCTGTGGGGTTTTGTTTTGTGTCTGACTACTCTTAATTCAGAGCCATGCACTAGGAAAGGTTACGTTCTAGTTTTGTTTCTTTGCCTTTCTCTTCCTAGTTTTCTTTCACTGTAAAATTATACCATTTAGAGAATTTTTTGAGTTTTCCATGTGTTAAAGTTTTCTTTCAAGAGGCTCCTATTTCACCTGTTCCTTTTCCCCTGTGTTCTTTACCAGTGGATTAATTCCAAATCCTCTTGCACATAACCTTTGTAAACGTGAGTAGTGTCTTTTTCTAAGTGTCACATTCTCACTGGGGAATATTTTACTTTTAAATGAAATAAGTTCAGATAAGTTATTTGAGACCAGTGTGCTAAGAGCATGCCTTAGAGTGACACATTTAGACCTTAAACAAAGAAACATGGAAGATTCAAACAAGTACAGTTTATTTATGTAGACATAACTCAGAATGAGTAGTAAATTGAAAGAATATGTGCTCTCATCACCACTGGTCACTTCCTGGCTGTATGTTGTATAGACAATTAATCTCCTGTTAATTTCTGAAATACAGAAACTGTAGACTAAGGCTTCCCATGGAGACTTTTCTGTGGGCCTCTACTTTGTAATTAGTGCCAAGAAACTGGAATTTTTTCCACCCGTTTGAGTTTGCTGCATGTCCATCTTACACACACCACTGCTTCTGATTCACTGCAGAGAAGCTTTGTAGCTCAGCTGTTTGTGCTGCAGTTGTCCTAGCAGGTGAGTCAAAATAAGCTTCTGTGGACATAACGCTGTAGGAGCTTGTGCTGCTTCCCATTGTTACTGGCATCTTCACCTTTGTAGGCCATTTCCAGGGTATATATATAATATAAATTAAGATTATAGGGAGATAGTGTGCCTCAGAGCTGGATATCAACTCATCTTCACTACAAATGAAAAACCAACAACTGACCTTTAGGATATCCCAGACTGGATGGTCAGGGCTCCATGTGGCTTTGACTCAACAAATTTCAACTGCAGTCACATTCCTTGTCTGAATACAGACAATCATATGTTCTTAATATGAACAGAAATCAAGGAGGAACCAAAACCAAAGCCAGACTACTGCAACACTTCAGCCCTACTTTGAGTGCAATGCAAAGCTTTAGATGCCTAGTACCGTAACAGGGTATATTGAAGAGACAGCTGTATGTCCACAGCTTTTTTTCAGTGTGGGCTCTGAGTATGTAGATTCAAGGTCTAGCTGTTCTCCGCGGGCTTTTCCATTATGACAGCTCTTACCATGCTGTTCTTAGAATAAAACTCCAATAGTTTTGCTTCACTGGAGAAAAATCAGGGTCAACCACCCTTCATTTAACACATATTAAGAACCTGGATACAGGAAAGCATAATGGACCAGCTGATGGGTGGAAATAGCTTCTTTTGTGTCAAACCTATCTTGTAGAAGATAACTGCATAAGCGATTGAGCTCAACACTGGAAACACTGGAGCATAGTCAAAAAACCATTTTAACAGATTATGTGACCTATCCTCTGGCTGACTGTAATACAAAGCACCATAAAGCACCATGCATAACTAGCAACAAGAAAGTGGAAGCTGGTGGTCTACAGGATTTCAAATGAAAAAGCAATTGCCCTTGCAGTGTGAAAACTGAGTCAGTTTCTACCATAGGATTTGAATCACATTGTGATAGTTTCAGGAAATGCATCTGCTAAGCCATAATTAATTGATCCTTGCCTGCCTAATTGCAGATGAGTAGGAATCCACAATATGCCTGCCTTAAGAGAGCAGGAATCTGAAAAAGTTGTGAAGTGGTTGGATAAAAGAAAAAAAGCATTTCAAAGCAGTTGCATAGTGAGCTGTAAAAACAAAAAAAAAACCCAAAAAACAAACTGTTCTTGTTGTTAGATACAGGATAAATGCCAAATAGGCATTGAATAGACACATGATGTTCAGCTGGAAACTATCCAAACCATCATATCAATATTTTGTTGATGATAAAACCAAATATGCTGTCTGGCATGTTTCCATTGTCTCAAATCTTCCATCCTTAAAGGAAAAAGGTGACAAATTTTTGCTTTCCCTTTTCCCAGATTTATAAAGCTCAACCTTCTAGAAGCAAACTGACAAACGAGCCTGCCTGCTAATTCTGTTAGAAAATATGTATCAATGCTAATGAGACAGAGAGCACGTAAAACTTCAAATTTTTAATTACCTTATATTCTAACATCACCTTACCATAAGTACAGTTACACAGTGTTAGCAAATGCAGGATTTGGTCCAGAAGTGGACTTGAGTTACACTCCCACCTCCATTTTATCCACAACAGAATTAATGAATGAGAGCCCTTGGTCCTATTAAGACTAATGTTTCTTTTGTCAGTCCTGGGTTGAGTTGTTTTTCCTTTGGGGTTATTCTTGTTATGACTTTGTTAGGTAGAAATTGAATGGTGTGTGTTAATCAACACAGAACATTTGGCTACTTGAGCTTGCGGAAATGTTTAGTTTCCCAGGGTCCTTTGAACTTCCCAGGGAACAGTTCTGCATCCTTATTAGAGACTGACAATTAACAGTCTGTTTTCATATCAAAAGTAATCACAAAAAATTAGCTAGGGAGACCTTGGAATGCTGTGAGAGTTTCCATGTTTTGAGATGGCCAACTTTCCTTCATTTGCTTCAATCAGTATCAACTTGGGTTTCTTTTTATGTTTCCCTCTGCCAGGGCAACTTGTGAGTTGGCGTCATGACAAGTGAGAAGGATTATGCAATATCGGGAAGATGTGATTAATACATTTTAGACCATTCTAATCATATGCAGTTGCATAATTATCATAAAGGTGCAAAAATAATCTAAACTAGTTTTTGAACACAATGATGTAAATGAGCAGTTTCAGTTTTTTTAATTCCTTGTTAAGAAGAAGGAGGAAATGCTATGTACATCTGCAGGACCTGTGTTGCTTGCAAGTCTCAGAGATTCTGTGCATAATTTCTAGGAAAGCTGTGGTTCTGTCCTAAATATTTTAATTTCTGTGTGCTAAGTTACATGCTTTCACAGAAGATAATCTATTAATGTCACACCTTCTCCATTTTAAGTCTGAAAACCAAATCCGAGTGTTTCTTCCTCAGGCTCCAATGCGTGTGGGAGTGCTGTGGAAGTTTGTCTCAAATGAGTGCTTTGGTTTCCTTTCACTTCTCAGAATCTGTTCTGGCAGATTAGGAAACCAGTAATGAAAGTGAGGTGAATTGTAACCAAATAGGTTGCATATGTGTTTATTTAGGTCTATAAAAATAAAGTAAAATCCAAAGTTGTTAGTCTTTCTGTCATGAACTGGAAAAACAAAATTAAACCAATATTAGATTATTGAACTCCCTCTTCAAAGCTCATTTCTTAGCAATGCCATTCCCACCTGCAGTTAAGTGAATATTGCTGTTTTAGACTATGCTTATGGCAGTTTCAGAGCAAGGCTGAAGGTCCCTTTTGCCCCCTGGGATTCTCCTCACTTTCATCAGTCTGCTTGGAAACCCTCAGACACTTACGAACAGAGAGACAAATGCAGAATTTTTGTTCATCCACTGCCTTGCTGTCATGCCACAAATACTAGTTGGATTATGTGAAAACTTAATTAAGGAAATGAACTTTTTATTCCACAGCCTTCATTTTATTGATGTTGATGATGGATGCTTAAAGTATAAATTAGGATTTGGTTTTAGGGAGGGGAAAAAAAAAAGAAAAAAAGAAATTCTTTGTTACTAAGACTTGTAGCAGTCACGTCACATAAATTGGCAGATCTGTGTATTTAAGGGATTTTATACTCTAATTAAATGCAGTAGTAGTCTTTTGCCTTTTGAAATGAAACTTTTTTTTTTTTCTTCTGCTACATACTTAGGGAACATGCTGTCAAAATCCTTACTGTATCCAACTATTTGAACATAAGAAACAGCATCAAGCTGTTATTTGTTCTGTTGTACTCGGATTTCCAGTCTGAATCTTTTGTACCTGGTGATCTTAATTATATTGGAGCTGGAAGTAGTTTAACATTAAAGGAATTACACCAGATTAATCTCTAAACCTGCACAAATATCGCATTCCTGTGTACGGAGGTAAGCAGGGCATAGTGTACATAATTGCATGTTGTTCTCTGTGTAGGTTACGTGTGTTAAGGCTGAGGAGTCAATCTTGCAGTTCCTCGTGACAGCATCAGTTGTGGCATACTCTCATGTCTTGCAGTGGTCACTTACCTTAGCAAACAGGCATTTTTCCCTTCAGTAAGGTAATCTTCCTTATAATATGAATAAGCAAGCAAAACAAATAGAAAAACCCAACTTGTCCTGGAAACAGGAATTAGTATACTAATTATTGTATGAAAATACATAGAAATCTTGTAAAGAATGTTTGCTATAGTTTTTTTTCCAAAAGTGATATAGCTTGAGGTCAACCAAAGGAAGCCATTTATCTCAACCATCCATTACACTTTTTGAGACTAGAGAGACAGAAGAAAATCACTGAAAATAAATGGGGAAAGGTCAGCTTCTACGATCCTGGTGCAAAAACATTGCTGGAATCCAGTTGCACCACTTTAGCCTCAGAGCAGCAGGAAAGGACAGCCTCAGCAAATATGAATCGTTGTTTGTGCTGGTAAATACATCTTTTGACTGGAAGAGTGAAGTGTAGCTGTATATGATTAAGGCCTTTTGATTTGCTTATGTTTTCAGGGCTGGTCAGATCACACTGTTGAGTCCATTTAGGAGCAGTTTGCCAGGTAACAGGTAGAAAAAACAATTTTCAAGAGAAGTATAGAAGATCAAGCCATTCATATGCAGTCTGAGTTGCAGATGTGTCTCTCGGACTGCATTGTCTACCGATAGGACAACTTCCAGATAAATTTCCAGGTGGAAGTAAATTTCCCAGACAGTTTGATGTTCCTGCATCCATTCATCTTGTATAAGTTGCTACCTTATTGTAGTGGCTCTGGGAAAACTATTGTAAATTTTGTATTTTAGCATGTGTGGGTCTACGGGTAATGAAATTTCTGGCAAGTCTCAAGCAATCATGAAACTCACCCAGGTGCTATCTGTGGGACTAGCTAACAATGTTCTGATGTTTCTGGTTTTGTCAATGTCCCATTGCTTTACATCCTCTGAATTTGGAGTGCTTTCTCTAGTGGGGCTTGACACTAATTGTCACCACAGAGATCACAAGGCACCTAAACAGAAATATGCTTCTCAAAATTGAGGGTGTCATAAGTAAAACAGAGATTAGTGACTAGTCATTGTAAGAGAATTCTGGGCATTTATAAAACAAACGACAAAAAAAAAAATGCAGGACAAATTAAGTTCTAGCTAGTTTCAATGACAGAGCCTTCTACTGCCCTACTGTTGGCCATCACCTGGACACTGAACCTCTTTTCAGCACTCTACGTGTTGTTCATGTTGTTTCACTGCTTCTTGCAGCTTTTCTTCTAAAACAAAAGTACAGTACACACTAGGACTTTACAAGCTTCCCCATTTAATGGTGCCAGTGTATTTCCACTCCAATCTGCAGCATTTCTGTTATTACAGACCTTGGTCTCTTCTGAGCAAAACTGCTGACTGTGCCAAATTTACATAGTTGATCTGTGGTGAGGACAAGGATCGTCTGGCAAATAAATGGAGAACAGAGTATTCAATTTACTGGTGACCTTGAATTTGATCTCTCTTCTGTCCTTAACAGCCTAGTCAATCTCTGTCCTGTTTAACTCCTGTCATCGTTACTGATATATCATGCAGACACTCCTGCAACTGCTTTTTCCTTGATACTGTAGTATTTAAATTGCCAAAAGAAAGAACTAAGAGTGATCAAGGAACAAACCAGAAGAAATTATTCTTCACCTTTTCCCTAGCAGTGTCAGTAATGGCCACTAAGGTCTTTCCCAGTTTTTCTGTTCATTTTTTATATTTGGCTGAGGTGGAAACTACAAGTTTGATTGATAATGCAATTTGCATCTCAAGGCATCACTGGAAATACAATGGTATGAAAGGCTATTCTAGTGGAGCACTCTTTTTCCCTGGGGCTGACTTTAGAAGCTCATTGATGTCACTTCCTTCCTCAGTCAGCAAGTGAATTTTCACTAATTCTCAAGACCAGCTGTCCATGCTGTCAACAGAAAGTTATTAAAATTCCTTTAAAGTGAATCAAAATAGCCTAAAAACAAATGTACTGGGAAACAGGAAAGCATCAGTATTCAAAGTCCACAAACCTTTGAGCAAAATAGTGTTGATCTAACCAGAGATTTCAAACACTCTGCTTTCCTAGCAACTTGTATATCATTAGAGAATGCTAAAAACACATACTCCTTTAATATTCTATTACCAACAACCTATTGGGTTAAAATGTTAGTTACAAGAATAAATTCTATTTCTCCCAAAGATGCACTCAGTGAACAAGGGAGTACATTTTGAGAAGTCTCCCTTAAATGATGAGAGGGGCAGCCAAAAAAACCATATTTTTTATATTTAGCAAATAAAACCACAACACAAACATGCAGGAAATAATTGATGTCAGAGACAATCTTATAATATAGCCTAAAGTGATTAGCTTTATCTGAACTATCTGAAATGCTTTCATTGAGGAGTATTCTCAGAGACAAGTAAGAAAGATCATTTTCCTTTGGTTCATAGAGTGCTTGTACTGTATTTTAACAATATATTTTCATCTCTTTTAAAAAAATCTTGTGCCTCACATATCAGTACAAAAAAATTGAGTATTTTTTTCCCATGCTGGAGCTGGCAGCCACCCAGGCTAGGCAGGATCCCCTGACAGTTAGTAGTGATACTGACAGTTTGTAAATACTGTCCTATCATTTTTATTTAAAAAAAAAAAAAACCAAAAAAAAACCCCAAACCAAACCTCAGGGTATGCATAGCCTGGCTGGATAGGTAAGTGTGAAATTCCTCACTTTCCCCAATATGCATGGATGATCTCCAGTAGTAAAAGAAGGATAATTGATACCAGCTGCCCTTTTGACAACTAGCACGTCCAAACAGTATATGAGGCAAAATTACCACCCCTTTTGATCTAAAAGGAAAGAATAGGTTTGAGGTGTCGTTGCTGCTAAGGTCCCAGATAGCTATAGAAAAGCAGTATTCAATCTAGGCTTCCATCATATCTTCAGGAGCACACTGAAGGACACAGCAGAAGGAGGCCAGAATAAGGAAGCAAGACCATAATTCAACATGCCACTTTGTGGATATTATCAGGATAGAATTTCTGCCTAGAGCCAGCTGGTGCCTAACCTCAGTCTTGACAGAGGAATGTAATTTTATTTTAGGGCAGTGGCAGAAGCTGCTTTTTTCCTCCAGTGGTCAAATCCTGAGCTGGATGCTACCAGTCTCTCAGGCACGTATACATGCAGCAGTACATCTTACAGCATTAGGATGCTTCATAGCACATATTTGAAAACTATTGTCATCACTTTGAATGTAGTAATTTCTCACGGGGTTCCTGGTTAGGAAGATTAACTACCTATCTCGATCTTCTTTTTATCACATCTTAATTGAGAGATGCTTGGATTTCTCTTACTTTAGGTGGATTTCCTTTTTGAGGTTTCAAGTCATTTTCATGTATTAAGTTCTTTGCTGGATTCTTTGGGTTTTTTTCCTGTATGTACATGATCGTATTCTTTAAAATATGTACAAACTAATTATTTTCTTTCTCTTTCAGAGTCTGGAGAAAAAATTCAACAGCAGATAATCAATCAGGTATTTTGTCACTTTCATACTTTTTGTGACTTAATTTTTCATGTAGAAGGATTGTAGCAATTAAAGGGGAGAAATTCAAAGGACAGCCTAATATTAACTGTATGTTGTGCTATGGACCATATATCAGACTACTTCCTGCCTCTGTAGATGTGTCAAATTTGCAGAAATAGACTTGTTTAAATCAAACTTAAGAATTGGCATTTAAGCAGTTGCTCATCTACTTCTAAATGTGTTGATAGTGAGGACAAAACCTAGACATAATTTTCTCACTGATATATATTTTTTTTTGTGCAGAATTATGCTTTTGTAAAGAAAAATAGTAATGTCTCCCCTGTTTACTGGTATTCTTTCTGAAAAACAGAAAACCACTGGTATTAAATATTTGCACAGCACATGTAAAAAATGTGTTTCGATGGTGTTTAGGTTTTCATTTCTTCTGTAAATTTTTGTTGAGGCTTCACTAAACTGTGACATTGCTTGTGGAAGCATTTTTCTGTCTTGTCTTCATACTGTATCAGCAATAATAATTTAGGGGAGAAAAAAAAGCCCCTTTATACATTGCATTTTAGCATTTCAGCATCAGGAAAACTGTATAAGAACTGCACTGAGTTTTTCCCCTAACCAGAAAAAGAAGAAGAAACCCAGAGTTTGCTTTCCTAAATTACATGATTCTATGTTCTTTCAAACTGAAAGGATCTGGCTTGTACAGAAGCATTGTGCTGTTTCTCATTCTTGGCTTTTTGTCCTCTTGCTGAATGCTGTTAACCAGATGGCAAATAAATGGGTATCTGTATTGCTCATGAGATTGATTTTGAAAAGTCACTTAAACAGTCATTAAAATATTTGTATTCCAGCAATTACCTTCCCTTAAATAGTCTTCCTTCCAAGCTGTAAATTCCAAGGCATTGGCATCATTACATCACTATTATCTGTAAATTGTTCATCTAAATGAAAGACTAACCTGTCAGGTGACTGACCATCTGAGGCAGCCTGCTTTGGATCTAACAGCATTTCTCCTTTTGTGGCACACAGATATCATTGAGTCCCTTTCAGTGGCCTGAGTTGGCACTGCTCCTGAGTAAGCTTTTATGTTTCTGAAAGTTTTTAGGAAGTCTGGTCCTGTGACACCAAAGAACATCCAGAGTTGTTAAAACCTTCCCGTTGGGGCGTCACTTTTTTCTCTTTTATCTAGTGATAGGACAAGGGGTAATGGAAAAAAGCTGGAACATAAAAAGTTACATTTATAAACATAAGGGAACGCTATTTTATTGTGAGGGTGATGGAGCACTGGTACAGGCTACCTGGAGAGAGTGTGGAATCTCGTTTTCTGGAGGTTTTCAAAACCTGCCTTGATGCGTTCCTGTGTGACTTGATCAAGATGGACCTGCTTTAGCGGAAGGGTTGGACTAGATAATCTCTGAAGGTCCCTTCCAACTCCTACTATATGTGATTCAGTGACTATCTTGAGAAATTCATGGATGAGTATACTTAGCCCAGAATACAGCATTACGTAAGCAAAGGAAAATATTTTTCTAAAGAAAGGTAGAAATGTCTGAAACTTAATGGAAATTCTGTGCTTTGACTGGGAGTTTATATCTTAAAACAAGTCTAATTAACTTTTATAAACTAACTGAGTTTTAGTATTAGGCTGAAATGTCTTGCAAAACCGATTTTGGGAGTCGTTGTTGGCCAGAAGGGGGGGCACTTGTATTTTTAAAACACAACTTGGGGCTACATTGACAGGGCCGTGAATGGCTGATTGGAGACCTAATTCTGCACATTTTCTGTCTGACAAAATCAGTTCTGTGTATGGCATCGCCCTGTTCTGAGAAAGAGTATGTTGTGATAAAAAGGACATTTGACACAATTGCAAAAGGTGGATTAGATGCCATGCTTCCTGTATCCAGTCTTGGCCTTTTCCTGTGTGCCACTGCCTCGCCTTCTTCAAATTGCTCATTTGTTCTGTCTCGCTGCAGCTAACTTAAGAACACTTAATTTTGCAGAAAAATTACATTGCCTTGATATGTGGAGGATGTGTTTAAATAAAGCTGTAAATGGTGATTTATGGACAAATGGTAGGCATTCCCTTTTGAATGGATACCAGTGAAGCTGGTGATACCCCAATCCATACAAACTTTGTTTGGACTTCCAAGAAATGGGAAAACTTTCAAATTAGAAATCAATTTCATTTTCAAGCCTATGATTTAGGGAACAATTGCAGAGGAACTGTTTATTTGATTGGTAGTAATACGACTTCAATAAAAATATTTGACCTGAAGTTGATCCTAATGGAATATCTCCTATAGAAGGATTCTGTCTTTTTTTCAATACTGAACTTGAA
The DNA here is from genome assembly GCF_028858725.1 of Colius striatus. Taxonomy (NCBI): domain Eukaryota; kingdom Metazoa; phylum Chordata; class Aves; order Coliiformes; family Coliidae; genus Colius; species Colius striatus. Next base: position 49,969,843 of record NC_084762.1, on the reverse strand, counting down.
ATTTTCTATGCAAGATAAGTATCTTATCTGGCTTAAGATCTTCTAGTTCCTTTTAAGTTAGTGCAACAACACTGATTTAAACTGGCTGCCAGAAATTTAAGTGAGGGAGAAGTATCTCTGCAGAAGATGAATGATGTTGTAACTTGACAGGAGCAGAAGTGCAAAGGGCAAATAGCAAGTAATGTCTTGTTGAAAGGTGAGTACAGCAGAGAGGAGATGGGGAAATGATAAAGGTGCTGTCCTAACAATCTCCTTCTAGATAAACCCCTCACTATCTGTGGGTATCTGGGACCTCTCACATCCTGAAGACTACTGTAGTTTCCACATAGTTCTTAGCTCTTTCTGAAGTCATAGTTGATGAAATATGACACAGATAAAACATTGAGGTAGGATCTGCTTGCAGAAACCTTTGACTACAGTTACCAACTTCAGTGGCTCTTGTTCACTTTGATTTTAAGTATTTGCTAGTTTTCCTTGAGCACCTATTTTGTCATCTATGTATATAGGTGTGCATATTTTGCTTAACAGCAACGATCACCTACCACTCTGCCTGCACAGAGACATCGAAAAATAGTATGTACTCTGCTTCTCAGTACCTGTTTTTACCTACCTTTGCAACTCCAGAGTAAATCCTAGCACCAATATACAGCCTGATTATCTGTAGCATGTTGATTACTGCTAAGGGAAATGCAATGTACAAAGAATAAACCTTGTGCTAACTATGTACAAGTCTTGGCTGCAAAACACATTACAGTCAGCTAATCAAAATGTGTCTGAAGCAGTTCTTTATGTTTCATCCTTACCATTCTGATTCGCCTGTGTTGTCTTAATGTATACTCCCACATGTGATTTTGGCCAGTGCTTCTCAGAAGTGCCAACAAGAATATGCATACTTGCATACAGAAGCTGAAGTTTTTCGCACAATCAGACTTTTGGGTTAAAATCACAGCTGTCTTTGAGCCAAGACTTGAGCCTATCCCTTCTACAGTGAAGTTGCAGATTGTGTCAGGAGGCTGGTGCTCTGCAATGTCTGGCCCACTGTTCTGTCCCTGAGGAGTTCTTATCATAGAATCTTGGAACAGTTTGGGATGGAAGGGACCTTAGACATCATCTAGTCCCAGCTCCCGTGCTATAGGCAGGGACACCTTTCCCTAGACCAGATTACTTAAAGCTACATCCAACCTGGCCTTCAACACTTCCAGGGATGGGGCAGCCAGAGTTTCTCTGGAAAACCTATTCTGGTGTCTCACCACCCACACAGGGAAGAGCTTTTTCCTTATGTCTCATCTAAATCTCCCCTCTTTCAGTTTAAAGTGATTACCCATTGTCCTGCCACTACATGCCCTTGTAAAAAGTCCTTCTCTGGCTTTCTCTTCAGCCTCTATAGGTACTGGAAGGTTGCTCTAAGGTCTTCCTATAGAGCATTTTCTTCTCTAGACCCAACAGTCCCGACTCTCTCAGCCTGTCTTCACAGGAGAGGTGCTTCAGCCTTCTGATCATCTAGGTGACCCTTCTCTGGACCCAATCGAGCAGGTTCATGTTCTTCTTATGTTGGAGAGCTGGATGCAGGACTCCAGGCAGAGTCTCACAAGAGCAGAGTAGAGGTGTAGAATAGGAAAGGAAAAAATGTTTAGGTTTTCCCCACATGTTTTCTTTTTTCCAGGGGTCTTCCTGATACCGTTCTCTGCCTCCTTCTAGTTCAGATAACATAGCAGTGCTTCACTCATTAAATAATAGATAGTACTAACATGGTGAAGAAGGAAGTATTATTCAAATACAAACAGAACATTTATTTAAGAACATTTTCAGTATCTTTTTGGAGGAAACTTTCTCAGGCATACAGGAACATACATGGAGTGTATGAAGATAGAAATATCTTGATTTTCTGAAGAATTATATTTCTTGTGCAAAAAAAACAAGCATTATAGTATGCAACAGACAGAAGATTGGATGTCCAATGGAAATATTGAAAGAAGTGCAGTGAGTTTTGAGCAATGAAAGGCAGCACAAGCTGCAAAGTTGGACTGCAATCCTGATTCTCAGATTTCTGAATGTTCCTTCTTGCTCCATGAAATAGCAAGGGTTTTCTACCAGTGTTAATCAGAAATTAAGAATCACAATATTCACATGGGTTAGGCAATTATTATCTTTCCTTTTGCAAACATGGAAAAATTAAGTGTGAAAGTCAAAGGACTTGCTTAAAGTTACAAAACCAAACACTGTGGTTCTGGCCAATGCACCTACCTTCAACTACAGCGCTGTTCCTTCTCATTTTTCCTCTGTGTCAAGGAGGGATGATTTTTTAACTAGTTAGTGTTTGGTTGCCACACTGATCATCTGTGGCATTGGTTGCAGATTAGCACATACCAGGTGGACAGCTATACAAAAAACTTGCTACAGAATAAACTATATTATTTTCTTGTACTTATGATAAGATATGCCCTCTACCTATGAGGTAGCCCTCTTTAGTGAAAATAGGTTATTCTACCTTTCAGTCAGTGTGAGGAAGGAGTGTACAGTGCATAATCCCCTTTGTAAATTCACAACCTATTTTGTTGTACAGTAATTTATGAATGCAATTAATTGTCAAGTATTATTCTTTCTGTAAAATTGAACATATGAATTTGTCTAAAATGTATTAATATAGACAAACACAGATTTGAGATACTTGCCCATCTACAGTGCATTATCCATTTCCATGGTTCTTTTATTTACCAATAAAGTAATCTAATTTGAATGAAATACTGATTGGGATTGAGGGGAAAATGCTTTAAGACCTCTAGAGACTTTACTATCTCTTGCAAAGCAGTCTGGAGGAGACTGAATTCTTCATACCTGAATATACATTAAAACTCTTCACCTGAATGTACTTTCATTTGAAACTTTTCTTACTGTTTCTAAAAGAGCAAGATGTCTCATATATCCTAGCAGATAAGTGTGTTTACCTGCAGACAAGAAAAAAATCCCTGTGGATCTTACCACAGTCACTAATGTGAGAAACATTGTATTACATTACAGGCCTCTCTTCTCAAAGAGGATGGGAGGTTTTGTGGGGAAAGAGTACAATTGTTATTACAGATCATGATTGTAAACGTGCCTTAGGGAGACCTGTCCAGTCACACTGTCAGGCCTTCTCCCTCTCAGTCCTCCAGCAGTAACGTTTGAAGCTGGGGGCAATTTTAGACAACTTTGAGACAGGAAGAAGACATCAGCAATGTGAAGAGTCATGGCTGATCAGAGGGGAAACTTTATCCTCTCTAGGGAAAGGGCAGTTGTTGATATCCAAATCCATTTCAAGAGAGGGCAGAGAGCTGCCCAGTGAGCACAAATGCCGATGGTGAGCCACCATGTTGCCACTGCTGCCAGTTGAGCACAGAGAGGAACTGAAAGGGAGAGATGGGATACAGAAATGTGACTGAAACTCCTTCAAAACTAGCTGCGTTGCTGCTTGTAAGAACATCTTGTTGAACAGTTTGTTTGTAGCTTGATATTTGCAGCTGAATTAATCTCTTTTAAGTACCTGACTCAAAACCTTTTGGGCTTAGAATCATATTGTTTCCCCATATAACACATGTTCTTTGCTGTATTTTTATTGCAAATATCTTAATGAGCATCCGGGTTCCACATTTTGACTACACAAAGCAAACATCTAAGCAACTCTTTAAGTAGCTATGTCTTCATTGTAGTTTGAGGGGACAGGTTTGCAAGGAAACAGAAGTGTTTAAGTTCAACTCAAGTCCAGATTTATGACAACTTCTGCTCAGCTGTCAGCTCCGAGAGGAGGCAGGTGAGTCTTATAGGCTTGTTCCTCTGTGGGTACAGGTGTGCCCCAGTGTTGGCAGGACTGGTTCAACAAGCCATCTCACCAGGAAAGCTCAAACCTGTCAGATTGGACCATATAAGGTACAGGTATGCCGGGCAGTCTTCTTTAGTCCTGTATCTCTCCTGTATATCAAAGTGAACTAGAGAGAGAAAAAGAGAGAGGCTCATCTGATATCTGGTGGTTTACAATACTCCCTGGAAGAGGGGAGACAGAGTTTTAGTCCCAGCAGGAAGGGTTAACCTCTGGGGTTAATGCCTCGCAGTTAGATCACTCTCCCAGGAAATCTCTCTTCATGCAAATGGGACAGTGGGGACCAGATCTCTCTTGTGCAGTCTGCATGTCAATCAGCAGATGTCAAGACATGGTCCCTAATAACTCTGAATAAAAAGATGTTGGTATCTAGCCTGAGGCATCAACTCTTGTTGTTATAGAGGAAAACAGATGTTATTTAAAATATGAAATATGCTCAAAAATGCCTGCCTAGCTTGAGTGATGAACATACAAGAGGCATTATTTATTTTCTTCTTCATAAAATGACCGTGTATGTGAATTACCATGCACTTGGAAGTAACAATTTTGAGAACTGCACATGTCAACAGAGGAACCTCTTTAGGTTATTTGACTTACTTCTGTCCTTATGAAAAAGTAATCGTGTTAACATTATTTAATGAACTCTAGTAACATACCAACATCTAATATACAGAGATTACCTGGAAGTGTTGTATTCAGATTTAAACTCCCTAAATACGTATATTAAACCTACCAGTCAGTGGAACCTGAGAGTCTTTTTCTAATATTATTCTTCATAAAATTAGTATTGTGTGCTTAGTTTGAGTCCATTTTGAATTTCAGGTTGTTTAAGCTGCTTTGCTGACATTGTTCTGTACAGAAATAAGAGTTAGTGCTGGTGAAGATTTCTGGCCACTGACTGCAGTGGCTGACTTAAATTTTATTAACAGAATGTACACAGAGGAGAAGGTCTATGCTCTGAATTAAATACTGATTGAACATACTGGTTCACCTGTACCCGAAACAAGTATGACTGCACAGGAGGGAAACTGGGCTAAATATGGCCAAGTATTAAGTGATCCATGATCTGAAAGTTGCCTTTTATTAACAGTACATCTCAGACACACATCTGGAGACAAGAACTCCCTGCAAACTGGATGCAGGTTCTGTCTAAACACAAGCTATCTGGGCTGCAGTGGCTCTGTGCTTGTTTACAAGTCTGTAAGTTATACTGCAAAGAACCACCGCCATGAAACTGTTGTCAGAAAGCCAGAGAAGCAACATTAGCATTGCACTGTCCAGAAACCAGTTTATCATTACCATTGATTGGCCTGGGAAATTGTTTCTTTATTGGAAGTAAGGAGGTCCAGTGCTTTGTTTCATTTTAATTACTTCATTGCAATTGTTTTTGTGAACATTTAATCTGTCATGCAAATTTACATGTTATTTAGTTTCTGATAATAATAGTGTCATACTTGGTACTTTTTCTATTAAACATGCCTTGATCTTTCTTATCCTTCCCATTATGAACATGTTTTGGAGAAACATAACATGACCGTGAGGGTGAAACAGGAGGGAATTAATTTTGGATTTGAACAAGAACTGTCAAATAAAAGTCGAGATTAATTTCCAAGTTGTTGACCATATGAATCAACGTGTGGAAGTGACTCATGCAGACTGTCTTGCCTCATTAGCATGAGTGACTTCATACTTTCTGTAGGTGAAGGCTGAGGACACAGAGAGGAGGGGACCCCTCTGTAAAGCCAAGAGTCGGGTACCTGTGGGGGCCTCAGGCAAAGACAAATGGGTTCCTCCTTTCCTCTTACTGAATGAAGATGGGACTACTACTATAATTCTGATAATGTTACTATTCTTCTTACCACATTGGGCCTCACCACTTCACCATTGCTTGTGAGCCTGTGTTGTTCTCCACCAAAACCAGCTATGGATTGGTGCTCTCTTTTCAAATTTTTCCACTGACGCTTGACCACACCACATTAAAAAAAACAAATCTCATTCCCTCTGCCCTTTTTTTCTTCATTTCATTTGTGCCTTTGCCATAACTCCAAGTCACTCTGCATTGAGACGCCAAACTTTCTACTAACAGATTCAAGGGACAATAGTCACTGATTCACAAAGCCGTGTTTTGAAAAGCAGTATTTAAAATGACTGGTATTTGTTAACTCAATTTTACCTGCAGTATTTTTTTTTTCTTACTATGGTCAGTTATTCTCCTATGTCTTGGTATTCACATTGAGGTGTTGGAGAGGATATAGATGTGGGCTACCAAGCTTGTAAAGAATTTGGAGCACGTTTCATATGAGGAAGAGTTGAGAGATCTGGAGCTGTTTAGCCTGGAGAAAAGAAGGCTCAGGGGAGACCTTATCACTCTCTACAACTATCTGAAAGGAGGCTGTAGCAAGGCAGGGGTCGGTCTGTTCTCCCTAGTAACAAGCAATAGAACAGGAGGAAATGGCCTCAAGTTGCACCAGGGGAGGTTCAGGCTGGATATGAGGAGGAATTTCTTTACTGAAAGTGTTGTCAGGCATTGGAACAGGCTGCCCAGGGAGGTGGTGGAGTCACTGTCCCTGGAGGTGTTTAAGAGATGAGTGGATGTTGTACTTAGGGAAATGGTCTAGTGAGTGGTTGATAGGGCTGGGACAAAGGCTGGACTCGATGATCTTAAAGGTCTCTTCCAGTTGAAACGATTCCATGATTCTAAGTACCTCCCTTGAACCTAATTGTATTTCAGCTACAAACTATAAAGTTTACTTCTTATTCTCTGGAGGAAGCTCTCAGCTCATTTCTCCTTTCTTTTTTCTTTTTTTCCCCCCACAACTTGTTTAGTAATCTTAGAGATATTTGGTACAACTACATGTGTTTTAGAGATACACATGCCATAGGAAAGTGTAGTGTCTGCTATAGTAAAATTATACCTTTCAGGACTGATGGCTCCACATACAAATTATTCCTAGATCTTAATCCAGAGGAAAGAAAAGTTTGTTCTTATTTGTATTTCTTTGAGAACATTAGGGGCAGAAAGAGCTATGAAAGTTCAAAGCAGAGTTTTTTCATTTTTCTTCTTCCATCATGGAATTGTCCATGAGCAACAAGGTGTCTCTGACAAAAGGACTTCTGCTAAACTTGCAGATTTCACAAGGAATACATATGTCAGATCTGGGTTTTGAGGAGTGTAGAAGTGGTGATTTGCCCTGAATAAATTAGATAAGCTAAAAATTCATTACTCCTCTGGGAGATGAGGGGTTAGTATTGCGTGTCTTTGAATCAAAAGGTCTATCTGCACTACACAGAAGGTGAAGTATCTCATCAACAAATATTTACTGTCACTTGTGGCCAGTCTGGTTAGTCTCTCCAGTTGGGAGCTCCTGTAGGGATTTTGTGTAGCTTGCCGACATTACACTACACAGCTTCTCTGGTATAAGAAAGCTGTGAGCATAGTTATGTGTTAACTCAGGTAGCATAATGGTAGACTAATCTGTCCATTCTGAAGTATGTCTTCTACCACAAAAAAAAAAAAAAAAAAAAAATTAAGGGTAGTCCCTCCTTTTGTCAGGCTTCAGAAAACTTGCATATACATATATAAGTATAGTTTTACATGTTTTTACAGCTAAAATGAGGTAATAGTAGCTGTGGGCATCACTGGTTTGCTGAAGATGGGAGTCATGAAAACTTTTCCTCGTATTTCAACTACATGGCAATTCTGAGCTACAAATGTGGCCCTCTGATGAAGAAATCCTTCTAATTGTGCCCAGTTGTGTCAAAAACTTGATACTTTTAAGCAAATCAGGCTTAGGCTGAAACTCTATATTACCTTTTCAAAAGCTTACATGTACCTACCAATTAAGAGGATGTTTTATAGCCCTCCAATGTTCAAGCTACCTTCATCTAAATACCTAAACTGAGACTGATCTCTATGTGCTCCGTGATCAACATAGAATCAGAGAGTGAATCAGAAAATGAACTTTGTCTCGGATAAGCCTTTCTCTGTTTTCTAAAGAGATCCTAGGTAAACAAGTAAGGTTGTGAAATTATATGGTCATAATACAATCATGACATAAGAAGCAATGAAAGAAATAAATTTACACAGTGAAATCAAGTAGCTAGAAAATGAAATTGCTCTGTCCTAAATAATTGTTTTTCGTAAGTTTCACCTGCAAAAAAAAAAAAATTCAACCTGTTCTTTTCTTAATGAATTAAGTTTTTACCATCTTTGAATATCCATGTGTTTGGAGAACACTTAGCTATTTAGTGTAATAGTGCTAAGAGTGTCCTCAGGGCACTCGAACTGCAACAGTCAGGTACAAGCCACAGTAAAAAGCAGAGCACAGTAGGCTCCCAGGTGAGTTGAAGCATCTTAGATAACTGTTTCAGGAAGTGTGTTTTAGGACAGAAGACAGCTGCATGTTGCAAACCAAACCATACATTACTAATACATACAATGTAGTTATTTGGCAGCACAGAATAACATGATAAAACAGAGTATTTCTTTCCTATTTACACTGTTTGTCCTACATTTTCTGTTGGGCTCACTTTATTATTCTTGTTAGTAAAAATTAAGATCCAACACTAAAGCATTTAGGAAACACACCACTACACTGCAGGCCATTAAATGTTTGTAAATCAGCCTTAGAATATCATCCTTTCCAATTCATCATTATCTTTTTGCATGGCAGGTTTCTCTAATTGCAAATTGTCTAGATGAGATCTCACTCGTGCATTATAAAAGCACTACAAAACATAATTGGATAAGTAGTCAATCTCTTCTACCCCACTGGCTTGTGAAGGTATTAAAGGAAAGAACAGCTTCAATGTGTGTAGAAGGTGGCATTGGCTACTTAGTGGCTTCTAGTCACTTACAGTGAGGAGAAATCCCTCTGTGGCTGGGGAAGAGCAGGGAATCTCCGGCAGCAAAAAATGACATCAAACATCCAAGGACCCATTAGTGACTCAAAAATGCCTTTTACTTCAGCAGCTTCACTGAGTTGCCTACCAGCAGCCAAACACTACAGTAACATTCTGTTGAAGCAGTTTTTTCCTTGTATTTAAACTAATTTTTTAACCTGTATTTTGTGCCTAGCTAAAGGGAGACAGAGGCAATGTGCACACTCTTGTAAATTGGACTCATGACCACTTCTTAACTTCCTTTCAAATGTGTTAATGCAAATAGGGAACAAGGCACACTGCATCATTACTGGCAAAGGTGCAACACTTTACTGGATTTTAATTCTTGGATGAAATGTATACAACCTGCTTCACGAGTTGTCCCAAGTACAGCCTTGAATCTATCCAAGGTAACCGTGGAGTTCATCTCCCATATCAGACAGATGTTTCACAAACTTACTAGCTCTTTGGAAAGCCGTGAATGGCCATCTCTGCACTTGGACACTTGTCTCAAAGAGTTTGTTAGGGACTTTTTTGCATGGGAAGATTTGGATCTAGAGTTAGTGACTGATACAAGATTACTTGTGTGCTGCCTGATGCTGCTGTATCTTCAGGCATTTTCCAAAACAATGATGCTCAGCAATTTGTGGGGTGGACTGTTTGGAAGGTAGGTATAATGGACAGGGGTTTGGTGTTTTTTTTAAATGTTTATTACTTTTGCAAGCTTTTTCTTTTCCTGTTCACACTGTGAAAAAAAATCAAAATAACATGGAGTTGTTCAGATCATAAAGTGTCATTGAAAAGTCACAGGCACCAAGAGCAAGCTGAAGAAGACATCTCACTTTGTGTAAGCCTAATATCATAAAATATTAAAATCCTTTCAGAGTGTGTGGCTTCCAGCTCTCTCATGCATGTAAGAGTGTTAGCAGCAAAATATGCCAGTCAAGTAGTTTTGCTTAAGACATATGGCTCTATCTATTCAACAATTTCTGTTAGTTTCCAAAGAAAACTTCCTAGTACAAAATCTCTCATCAAAGGTAAAGCTTGATTCATCCCTTTGTTCATCTCAATTTTGCTAGCTTAGTTACTGACACGAACGTATAGGAAGGTTTGATCTCGTCTTTTTTTCTTTTGTGCTGGAAATCTTCCATTGCAATGTAGCAGCAGTTTATGCCTTTGAAAATTATCACTATCCACTCCCATCCTTAGGTAGAGGAAGTTATAGCCAGCATTTACTACAAACACTCTATCCCTTGAGAAGCTTGTAACATTTATCAGCCATTACTGTTATATTCACTATGGGATATGTGTCTCAGTGAAAAGGGGAGGTGGAGAAGGGAAGCAACTAATAGTATTTTACATATTTAGATTTTTTTTTTCTCTCAGAACTTCCAGGGTCATTGTTTTTCCACTAGGTCCTTTTATTTCTTTTTCCTTCTGTTTGGGCCTCTTTTTTTTCCCAAGATATTCTTTCTTATTTTGCCTGATCTTGCTGGGAGGAAGCCCCTTTCAAGTGATTCCCACTGTGCGTGTGTTGTTCCTTTAGGGTGTTACTCAAGGTTTCTGTTAATAGTTCTGCCTGTCCTTTTCTGTGGTCTTTAATCCCATGAAAAATTCTTCAGTAGTGGCTCATACACCTGCTTTCACAGTTTCTGAGACCAAAATACAATCCTCTTCTGGTGTCTCCTTGGGTTGTCTCCAGAGGTTGTTCCTGGACCCAAGGTGGACTGTTCAAAATGGAACAAAAATCAAGACCACACATCTTTCAGTCTTCCCTCCTGACCTGATAGAACAGAGTCATCTTCCTCTAGTTTGGGATGGCAGGCTGAATTCAGAAGGCTGAACTTTCCTCTGAAGCATGGGAATCATTTTAGTGGCTTTACTTTGAAATCCAGGTGGCTTAAGTGACTTTGAACTGAAATATCTCCTGAAATAGACTGCCAAATTCAGATTACATATCATAAGAAGTCATGAGGTACTGCTACTCTCTGATTTTCTCTGCATAGGAGAATGCCAATATAGTCACACCTCACTGGCGACTGTCTTCTAAATTATGAAATTCCCCAAAGCCAACCTGATGAGTTTACAGTCTTTGCTTATTTCAGCATTGTAGTGTGACTTTATTCCTGTTGACCCTGGTATTGTATGGTTGATTTTTGTATATCCCATATTTTTTCATTCTCACCTTTTAAGGTCAAAGTACTTAATTTATTTGTAAGTGTGTGGTTCTGCAGTAGCACTTGTAAGTCACCATTCACTATGATACTAGTGTTCCCATTAGGTTCATAGTCATCTCTTGTTCTACTGCTATTATTACCTTTTGTTATTACACACTTCTCATTAATTCTTTCCTAGGACAGAAGGGATAAAGCTCTAGGCACACATGTTTCCTTTGTTTCAAAGAATGAAATATTAGACAACAGAATTAAAAAGCCAGATGATATTAGAAAACATGACCATATCAAACTGAAAGAATTCAAATATTCTTTTGCATCTCTAAAAGCACCAACATGCCCTCTCCCACATACGTACAAGTCTTCTGTAGCTTGTTCTTTTATTTGCTTTCACCAACACAAAAATCATTTTACTCAGTTCAATGGAAACAAATACCTGATCATCAGTGGTATGCAGCAACACAGAATAGCCGGATCCCCCAATTTTGTTTTTGTCATTGGAAATTATTATACTGCAAGATAGGATAACTTTTCTTTGAACTGTATGTTTTTTCATAGGCTTTACTTCAAATTAGAATTCAAATTGTGTTCCATGCATTGCCATTTCTGACATTATTCCTCTAAATTTTTAACAGCCTTATTTGAGTCGGCCTATGAACTTTCCCATCCCCCCAAATTCACACTTATGCTCTACCAGTCCACAAATCAACTTTCCAGTAAATGTTTAATCAGTGTATGGCAGAAGATTCTTTTTTTAATGTAGGTTTCAAAAAAAGTTAGACTTATTAAAGCAGTTAGACAGTCTGTGCATGTGTGTCTAACTGTTTGACTGTCTGGTATTTGCAACAGGATGTTTAAAAACCTGTTGACCATCATCTCTCCTCTCCAGAAGTGTAATGAAAATAGGCAGCTATATAGATGTCCTGATGCAGCAGACTTGCCTACTGATGAAAAATCTATAAGCCTCAGTAGGTGCACGAGAATCCACTCAGGAATAAGAGAGCAGAAATACTCAAACTGCAAGAACTCTTCTGTCAACTTGCATGATACAAGACTAAAGAATTTGACAGCAAAACACATATCCAAACTTTGCTGTTTCTGCAGCTTGTGGATTGCATGGTGGCTGAGGGTGTTAAAAGACATGTCTGGGAGGAAAGTCTCATCTTTTCACATTCTTTGCAGCGTCACTAGTTGATGTTTAGTTAGTTGGTGTCATTAATGTTGATGTTTAAGTCAGATGGAATTAACTGTCAAGGCACCTAGTTTTTCTTATCAACTGTGGAAGCAGCTAGCTCAGGTGCAGGCATCTGTGTTGCAAACCCTTGCTTGTGCATACAGTCTAATGCATCCCACTTCCATGGTCTATCTGGAGTGGGACAGGTGTAGGACTTTTTGGAGGGAGCTCTTTGTCTGCACTACACCCTGCTCAAACCAACTGATGTTGGCTCTTTAGGAGTCCTAAGTGTGTCCCCTCCCAGCAGTGGGGGACAAGACCTGCTCTAAATCACAGCAATGGAAGCAGGTCCAGCAAGCTGATGGCATGGTTGTGCCATTGTGTTCTGGAGAGCCGTTAGCAGCCATGCAACTCAACCAGTGCAGTTGTGGGGGAAAATATGCTAGTAGAGAAAATCACCTGGCCACACCTACCAGGACTATCAGTCTCCCTTTGAGAACCTCTTCTGATTTCTTCAAAGTTGTATCTTAGGTTATTTATTTTTGTACAAAGACCTACTATGAATTAACAGGTAAGGTTCCCAAAGCATGTATTTCAGTAATTAGCCCAGCTTGTTGCTAAATTTGATGTATTGGTCAAGTGGTTCAAAAGAGACTTTGAGACTTTGTACTACTAAATGTGGCTTGGTCACATCCTTGCTGCTGTTGCAATGTGAATGGGCAGGCTGGGCTGGGCTGCACTGTAAGCTCTGCTCCTTTCTGTGTTTGCAGGATTTAACACTCACACCCCTGGGGACATCAAGGACAGCATGGAGCAGGAGTACTCGTTCTGTCTTCAGTAACCACGAGATGGCCATCTTGGGTGGCAGGCACTGGCAGGGCAAGGCTGACCCTTTCAGTGTACTGGGTGCCTCCTTGTCTGACCAGCAGAAGATGAGCGAGTCACCTTTTAGCCAGCTCAGAGGGTTGTATTTACCTCCTGCACTGCACCCATTAAACAAGACATTAGTCAAGGACAGCAAGTGGAAGGATGTGGACAGCACCCAGGAAAAACGCAAGTCCCTCCTGCATGACTTCTGTAAGAAATACAACAGCAAAAAGAAGCTGCGAACCCACCTCATGCACCTGGTGTCAAGAATTTACGTGGAGGACAGGCACAAGGTCCTGTACTGTGAAGTGCCAAAAGCAGGCTGCTCCAATTGGAAAAGGGTCCTCATGGTACTCAACGGACTCGCCGCATCGGCACACAACATTTCCCACGATGATGTGCACTATGGAAAGCATCTGAGGAAACTGGATAGTTTTGACCTCAAAGGGATATACACACGCTTGAACACGTACACTAAGACTATATTTGTACGTGATCCCATGGAAAGACTCGTATCTGCCTTCAGGGATAAGTTTGAACATCCGAACAGCTATTACCATCCAGTATTTGGGAAGGCAATAATTAAGAAGTATAGACATAATGCAAGTGAAGAGGCATTGAAAACAGGATCAGGAGTCACGTTCAAGGAGTTTGTCCAGTATTTGTTAGATTCCCATCGCCCAGTAGGAATGGACATTCACTGGGAGCAAGTCAGTAAGCTCTGCTATCCCTGCCTCATCAACTATGATTTTATTGGAAAGTTTGAAACCCTGGAAGAAGATGCCAATTATTTTTTGCAGCTGGTAGGTGCACCAGCCGAGCTGAAGTTTCCTAAATTCAAAGACAGACATTCCTCTGATGAGAGAACAAGTGCAGAAGTAGTGAGGCAATACTTAAAGGAATTGTCTAAGGAGGAGAGACAGGGGACCTATGACTTCTATTCCTTGGATTACTTAATGTTCAATTATACGTCACCAATTGTATAGCACCAGAATAGCTTCAAGCTTCTGTTAGATATTTTCCATTTTTGGAATTCAAAACAACTACTTTGATATTAGCCCTGAAAAGAAACAAAGTTACCGCTAAGTGAAGTTGTCTTGACTTAGAGGGACTTTTATAAGCTAGAGTGACATCAATTGACATTAAATTATAGGAGAATGCACCAAAAAAAAAAGACCTGTGGCAGCATAAATTGCACTAAAATGCCTGAAAAAGCTGCTTTTACCATTATGGATTATACTGTGGAAGTGGTAGCACAGCCAGCTGTTGCATTAGCTTATCTAATGTTCTTTTAATGGTTCAATAAAAAAGCATTCAGAGTAGCATGGTTGTTATTTGGTGTTATCTGCTTTTAGAAATTGGTTTTGAAACTATTTTTAATGTATTTTTTACTTTCTGTCACTTATTAATAAAGAAGCATTGTCTAATTTTCTAAAATGTTTGCAATGTTCTTAGTCACAAGGCTTGGTTGTTTGACTACTATTAGACTGTAGCTGGTTTTAGACCTGATTGGTTTGTATTGAAGCACGCTCTTGAATACAAATGCGTGAAACTACAACTAGCACAGCAGCTCTGCTGAGCAGAGTAAATTTAGGTAAGCCTGCAATCTGAAGCCCCAGTCCACAACCGCATTTTGATTGATGCTCTAGAGTTGCCAAATATGACCCTCCTTACAGAGAACTGCGTCATATATTGAAACTGACATTTTCATTTACAGTGATGTCGATCACCTAATACATACTGTTGTCCCAATATTAAATATATAATTCCCCTTTGGTGACAGGGCAAAGTCTTAGGGTGGTATGGGACATTATAAGGTCAGTACTGAGAAGCAACTTAATTACAACTTCTGTGACGCTCTTGGCCTGACAGTGTCTGATCATCAGCCCAGCTCACAGTAATTTGTTACACAGAAGTATGCCCATTGCTTTCCAGTCTCATGAACTGATTGTGTCCCCACAGTGCTTCCTGAAGTCACCTGTGTTTTGCTGTCCTTCCTGCCTTGTCAGCAGCCAGTAAACTCCAGTGGTGAGGTGGATGCAGCAATGTTACATGGTGGGATGATGTTGTGGTTTAAGCCCATCAGGGAACAAAAGACCACCATTAGCCTCAAATACCGAAGAGGCTGAGAATTGCCAAAGGGCAGGGAGAGCTTAATTGCTACTTAAGGTTCAGGACAAAACAGACCAAGCTACTCGTCTTGGGGATGAAAACAGAAAATAATTTAATGCAACACCATCTAAAGCATAACGATAAAACCCCAAAACATAACAAAAATAAAACAACATAGAGTGGTACAAAGATGAAGAGTCTGACCAGCCCTTTATGACTACCTTTTCCCCACTCCTCCCCTCTTCCCAGCCTCAGAGTCCTGATCTCCATGTTTTTACCTCCTCCCCCACTGAACAGCCCAGGGGGGCAGGGAATGGGGGCTTCAGTCAGTCTATTCCCTATAGCTTCTGCAGTTTGTTTCTCCTCAGGGCAGGTGGGCTCCACATCAGTGTTCCCTGCACGTCCGTGGGGTACCTCACACACATGGCAGCCCTGCACGGGGTGTTCCGATGTGCATTTATCCCAAAGGCTGCAGCTCCTCTCTGCCTCTCGTGTGGGGCTGCTCTGCGGCCCACAGGCTCTCCAGCATGGCCTGCGCCATGGCCGCTTTCTCACACAGTCTCCCACCAGTCCAGGTGTACTCACACAGAGCTGCTGGTGGCTCTCAGTCCTGCCATAGCCCTGCATAGGTTGCAGGGATACAGCTTGCATTCTCACCACAGCTTGCAGAGGGGTCTTTGGTCTGGTGCTCCTCCTTCCTTCCTCCTTCTCTGACTGTGGGGTCCATGTGGTTGCCTCCATCTTGTATCACTCCTGCCAGCACTTCAAATTCCCGTCCCCTAAATAGTGATGGCAGAGGTGCCAGATTGGCCCAGCTGGAGGTGGGTGTGAACCCAGAAGCCGGGGGAGAGACAAAAAACTCTTTACCGGGTCTTCACTGCAACCCGCTCCCTCTGTTACCAAGCAAAAACAGCTTCTTGCTAAACCATGACATGGCTATTGGTGATTCATCTTAGAGGCAGTTGTGTCCAGAGTCCCACAGTCCTAATTATAAAAGGAAAAGGTACCTTTTCTCCTCCTCTTCCTGTGATTCCCTCAAATGCTGACCAATACATGCAATCATTTCTGCAGCCCTCAGTTGCGTATAGCATTTTGTGAAGAGTATCAAGAGTGTCCCAGAAGGAGAAGAAATCTCTGCAAAATGAATAAGGAGAAATACTTATGTCCTTAAAAAATGTCAATGACACCTATTCTTTGCTTCTTGGGATGGTTTGAGGCATCTTGCTCCAGTGTCTTGATACAGCAAGTTGTAGAATAAGGAAACAGATTGATGGGAAACTGATGTGAGTGAAATGTCCTTTTCCTCTGTTCCCAATCACTGCTTATGACAAGCGCTACTGCCATCCTTTTCCTTCATTTGAGGCAAACGTATGTCATCTGTCCATAATTGTGAGTAACTGTGAGTAATTGTGAACAATTAATGGGAAGACTGTTTCCTATGTACCCTTGCTGATTGTTGCTCCCTAGGTTTTCTCCTTGAAGAGGAAAAAATTCACCTTCAGCCTCTGTGGTGTCAGTGTGTAACTGAGCAGGCTCTGCACGTCTCCCCTCAGGGCAAGATGAGCCACTCTGAGGGAAAATTTTAAAGCATATTGGGCAGTCCAAGTTGGACATCATGCTGTATGTGATGAACAACACCCATAGCTGAAGCCACAGCAATGTGCCCTCATGGCCAAGAAGGCCAATGGCATCCTGGGATGCATCAAGAAGAGTGTGGTCAACAGGTCAAGGGAGGCTCTTCTCTCCCTCTACTCTTCCCTAGTGAGACCTCATCTGGAGTCCTGTATCCAGTTCTGAGCTCCCCAGTTTGAGAGAGACAGGGAACTTCTGCAGGGAGTCCCGCAGTGGGCTACAAAGATAATCAGGGGACTGGAACATCTCTCTTAATGAAGAAAGGCTGAGAGACTTGGGGCTGTTTAGCCTGGAGAAGACTGAGAGGGGACCTTATCAACACTTATAAATACCTAAAAAGCAGGTGATGAGAGGATGAGGTGAGTCTTTTTTCTGTAGTGCCCAGTGACATGTATGTAACAGGCACAAGCTGGAGTACAGGAAGTTCCACTTGAAAAGAAATTTCTTTCCTGTGAGGGTGACGGAGCCCTGGCACAGGCTGCCCACAGAGGTTGTGGAGTCTCCTTCTCTGGAGGTTTTCAAAACCCACCTGGATGGATTCCTGTGTGACCTGATTGAGGGGGATCTGCTTTAGCAGGGAGTTGGACTAGATGGTTTCTAGAGATCCCTTCCAATGCCTACCATTCTATTCTCTGGGTCCACGGAGCAAAGAGAAGAAAGAAAAAGCTCACAAACCATCATCACCATGAGACGTAGAGAGGTGCAAGTGTTCAGCACTGATGAGGATCTCCTTATGCATACATGCAGGGAAGAACACATGCACTATTACTTGTGTGAGGTGTTGCTGTGCCAAGACGTGTCTGTAGGTGTTAGCACCAGAAGTGTTTGGGATGGGATATCCAGCTGTTGAACTACCCTGATGCATGCCTTTTCTCAGGTCAATAACATGTCCCTAAATATTCTCTAGACTCAAGGTGATGTTCAACTCCCACCTTCCCTGGCTGAAATCCTTCCTTCCAGCACCATGGGGAGTACAGCTACCCCACGGCTGAGGGCTCATCTACAGAATCAACAGAACCATGGAATGGTAAGTGTTGGAAGGGTTCAAAGGGCACGATGCTGGACAAGTGGCTCCTTGCAGGTACTTTCAGGCTGGACACCACTACACTGCCACTCTAGTGTTGTGCACCAGGCCAGTTAATGGCTGTTACTGAGTTTCCATGTGTTTTCACTTGGTATGCCTTTTTTTTAAATTGGACTGTGCATTTCCATGACTGTTGCTCTCAAGTGGGACCATGCATTAGAACATTAAAAGCAACTCTTGCCAGAGTTTTGATTTTGCATCATGCAACCTCCAAACTCATGTGAAAACTGTCTTAGATTTCACTTGGATTTGACCTTGGTGTAAAGAACATCTTTTGCACAGGCACAGAGGAGCTCTCTGTATCTACTGGTCTGGTATTGATTCACACCTCAAATCCTGATGAATGTCTCTTGCCTTGTAAGGAGGCCATTGAAGTTGTTAAATAAAAAATAAATGTATATCAACCTGTGGATGTCTATATATTTGCTTTATCTCATTTGTTGTAGATGTATGTTAATTAGTTGCTAATTTACATACAGAGAAATGGCTCATCAATATTTTCCAGAAACATATGAGGAAAAAAAGTTTAATGTGCTAATAAATAATGGAGGCCAATTTATACATGTTTTGTATTAATTCTTTAATTCAGAGAAATAAATAGTAGTAAATGACAAAGTCTCTGAAGAATTTAAGCTTCACCTTGAGCTTGCTTTAGTGACAAAGCCTATCTGATCAGGGAATGACAGAGATCCAGCAAGGAGGGGGAAGTAATTGTATTGAAAAAGCTTTATAGTCTCATAAGATTTCATCTACTAGCTGGTCTTAGATGAAGCTATTGTTTGAGTCAATGCAGGGTGAAAGAAGTTATTAGCAAATGTTTGGCTTCCGCAAATGAGAGGCAGAATAACATTGATTTGCATGTGTCCATGGACATAGATATCAAGTCCCTGGATTGTCATGTTGAAAATCTGTTTGCATTTGTGATTTCAAAGGGGAGGACATTACTTAAGGCCTTTAAAGCATGTATGTGCACAGAAGCATAATCATTTTAGCCACACTGTTGTTCTATGGCTCTAGTGAAAGTAATTTAACTTCCTTGTATGCTCAACTTCAAATTTCATAGCCCCTAACTGCACTTAAAAATTCATTTTTTGAAAATCTAACCCAGACTTTTGTAAAGAAAGGCCTCTCCATAGTCAGCTTCAGCGACCTAAGGGATTCAGATGATCTCAGCAGCAGAGTCTAGATTGTACTTTGCCTCATTAACCACATTTTGAAAATCACTAGCCTTCTTTGCCAGGAATTAAGTTACATGATTTGAAATTAACATAAGAGTTTAGCATAATTGAAGTGGGACTGTGATATCTGACTTGTGGGATTATAAGAGATAAAGGCATAATTTGCAGCATAAAAGATAACCTCTGTTTTTAAAAGTAAATTCTAAAAGGTCGAAGTGTGAGGTTGGATTGGAACTTCGCTTATATTTTGTAAGACTGACAGGCAAAACCTAAAACTGAAGGTCACTCACTACAAGCAGTGTAAAATCCCACCCCCACAACTGTGCACAGATGTTTGTTTTACTCAGAAAATTGCATTGAACATATGCAGAAGAGGAATGAAAATACACAACATTCAATGCAATTACCCTCATACTAGAGATCAGCTGCAACATGCAGAGCCTCTTTTAAGGGGCTTCATTACAGTAAATGCTTTTCAGTTATGTACATTCCTTCATATGAAGATCTCTGAGTACTTCTCTAATGCAGGTTGGTTGTCAGGGCAAGTCAAATGTGTTGTAAAGGCATTAGAATAAGTCCATGGGAGGACTGAAGTGCTCCCTTGGCTCATTTGTCTCCTCGAAACACCAGACAGTTGTGCTTCCCTCCTGAAACAAAAACTTGATTTTTGGAAACTAATGTTCCATACTTACCTTTCTTTAAAAATTATTCTGTAGTAAATAGAATAATTTTAAATAATAAAGTTAAAATCATTTTAATTAATAAAGGAAATAAAAACAATAACAACAAAAAATAGGCCATGTAGGTGCGCATTCCCAAATTCTGATGTTTTTGGCAACATAAGGCAGCTTTGTTTATCCAGGTAGGATTGATTTGACTTGTGAAGCTCAGACAAAGCCGTTACGCCCATCTCTCTTAAAACTGCTGCTAAACTGTTGCTTGCTGGAAGTGAGAGGTATGCAGCCACAGCGCAATCAAACATGGCACATCCTCTTGAAATGTCCCATGGTGTAACTCCCCCCAAAAGGCCAAATTTATTGGAGCTACTCCTGCCTCGGGCAGTTCTATCTTGGTGATATGTCATTGGAGATCACCACTTTAATTTTAAATGTAGTTTAAATGAAAATTACAATATGACACTTTGCAGAAGTCTGAGAGGAAAATATTTTACTAGAGCATTGTATTGTACATGTAGGTTATATATAAAAGTCTTTGGTGTATGTGCCTTCAGGCTAACAATACACCAGATAAGTCTTTTTAACTGCAGTGTTAATACCAGTTTATCACCTGTATAACCTGCTGTGGTGCTTTCAAAACTAAATCCATTTGACCTCAAAATTTAATGTCCAAAAGCCTACCATAAATTATAACAATTTTTTCAAAATACGGATGTGGCTGTACTGTATCAGTCAATTCATTTACAATTGCAGGAACTGACTCAAGAGAAGTCAAGAGAAGTTGTCCATAACCTGGACAACTTTTGCTTCCTAAAGTGTGTATTATGTAGGTGAGTGATGGAAACTGTCATATTATTTAGTTTAATGAGAACGTCTTAGATGAAATTTGGTATTCACAAAAATGCCTGTTTTGGGGGCCACCTGTTGACCTTTTGGCATGTAGCTAATTCCAGTGAGTCCCACAAGTTTCTTGTACGTAAATATAGTTCTGTTTGTGGCTGGAGTAACAGATTTGGACTTGAGACACCTAGGTCTTCCTCCAAATTCTGTAACTTCATGGACTTATTTGCCAAACATGAACAACTCCCTGCCTCAGTTTCCCCACTGGTAAAGTGGTCCTGTAAGTGTAAGGTGATTATACCATGTGTCTTCTCCTAAAATCATTTAATTATATGCATAAATAACTGCAGTCAGAAATTAGATGTTAATATGGAACTTAACGCATAGGATGTTCATGGCCTTTCTTTATGTTATACTTCCAGGGGCTTGGAGAAAGCCAGGGACTTCCCAACTTTGTTCCAGCCAAGAAGTGCATCATTCAGCTCTGTTCTGAGCATTTGGCAGCCTTAAGAATGAGCACTCTGTTTCAAAACACTGTGCATCTGTCAAGCCTGCCCAAGTACTGCCTCAGCATAAAACCAGTGGCAGATTGTCTGATGAGAGCAAAGTATCCCTCCAGTTCCTTTTGTATAGAGGAGAGCAGACAGAGACAGGGCAAGAATCTTGAGGTCTCATTTTATTTCTGAGTACAAATAAACAGAAGTTATTTTATTTTGGTGCAATACCCCTAAGGAAAGTCATGCTCAACTAGAGGGTTCTGCAGAAGCAGTGGATCCCATCCTTGCATGGAGACTCTTGCCTTTTCCCACACAGTACCCAGGACTGTGTTCTCCAGCCCTTCCTGAGGTCCTGCCAGCCCAGTTCACCTGACTGCTAGAAACTCTTAGGATTTACCTTCTACTAGCAGAGGCAATTTTTCTATAGCTTTGTGAAGGCTACTAGGAACACAGAGACTATATTGTCACAGACTATGTTCTTTTCTTCCTTTTGTCTGCAGAAAGTGGTGTGATTAATAACTCCAAAAGAGGGGAAAGAGTCCTTAGAAAAGGAAAGGGAAAAATCTCAAGACCATGACCATAACTTCTTTTTTTTTTTTAGTATATGTAATTGTTGCTTCACTTCCTCTTTCCTCTCATATACAATTTCCTGCCCTCTATAAATATATCAGCAGAAGAGAATGAGACCAATTGCCAGTGCACTCTCAGCTGTCAAGTGTAAGCCTCCTCCAGTCCAGAACATCTATGTTATCATGGCACTGAGGCTGCACTAATAAGCCTTCCTGAGAGTATGATACCATCAGTTATCATCTGTGCACACCTACCTGTCTTGTCATGTAGAAACTCCTCCTATCTTAGGCAGAGAGTTGTCAAGTTCCTTCCAGAAACCACAGTTTCCACAACTCCCAATGCCAATCATTTACCAAGATGTGCAAATTTGCAGTGTCCCATATAATTTGCATTAAAGAAGTAGCATTATGAGACATGAAGTGTAGGAGCACAACAGATTTACCTGGGCACTTAAGCACACGGAGATGTAAATTGACACTCAGTGGATTGAAAAATACATGTCAGTAGGATATTAAATGCTAAAGGTTTAATTTCCCTAATCTAGTTACTTGGGTGTAAAAACTGGCTGTACACAGACTAGCACCTGCCTATTGAACTATCTTGTTCATGATAAAAGCAGAAACAGACACATAAACAGATTTTTAAGCTTTAGGAATGATAATGAATTACGATTGATCTGAGTAATAATGTGTGTTCAGAGAGCTGAGTTCAACTACACAGAAGTTCTCTCTTTTCAAACTCTCACAAATGCATGTATAAATGCATGCACATGTTTTGTAAATCCATGTGCAAATATACATTGTGTATATGTGAGTCTCATAACATTCAGTCAAACATTTTTCAACAATGGTAAGAGGAGCTACTTTGCTGAAATCCTGAGTTTGACTTTGAAGATCTTAAATGTATATTAAGGTAAATAGTCCCTAAGAAAGTGAGTTCACATCTGTTGGCTCAAGATGTATAAATAGAATTTAGAATAACTCTGCAGTCATCTCTGGGTATAGCAGAGAATGAATCTGGTAGCATTGTACGTGCAAAGGTATCATATACTTTATAGGCATATGAATGTTTTATTGGCATGTTGCAGAGCCACGACGTTATTCCGAATGAACCTAAGCTACTTGCAGAGACTGCAAGTTTACCTCTTGTATGGGTTTTCTTGTCCAGGACAGGATGCTACCACCTCTAAGCATCTGCAGTTTGGACACCTGCACCTGCTTCTGATAACAGATATGGCTACAGGTTTGGGGGAGGGTAGGTCCTTGATAGGGAACTTGGAAGAGGAGGAAGTGGACACGAGTTTGTGGCATCTCTCTGATTTCAAGGAAGCTATTACCTGTTATGCACTCCAAGCCATAGACACCAGCTGTCACCTTTGCTGTGACTTAGCTGGTCTCTTGAAAACTAAAAGAAAAAAAAAAAAAAGGAGAAAAAAGAAAAACAGAAAAGGGACAGAGAGAAAACTTTTAACAAGGGGGAGAGAAGATAATTGTGGCTGGAGGTGACTGCACACACAGAAATTTCTGCTTTGCTGTTGTATCTCTGATGAAAGTACCTCAAGAAAAGCTCAGCTCCAAGGAAGGATGATGTTTCTCAAAATCACAGTTCTGATGAATAGCAGGGAAAACACAAACACAGAATCAAAGTTAGCTGAAATTGGTCGGTGTCTCAGCCACACTGCCAACAAATTTCCTTGTCTCATTTCTCCCTGAGTCTTCTTGTCTGTCTCCAGCTGAGTGGCTGCAGTGGGCCCAGGACACTGTGCTGCCTCTGCACACAGGAACTCCCCTAATGAAAGTATTGTTACCAGGCAGAAACTTGATCATAATTTATATTCTGCCTTGCTTTACTTAAAAGTGATGCTAAGACTTGAATTTCCAGCTTAAGCTTATATATGTTAGGCTATTCAGTTGGAGGAATCAGGCAAACTTTTCAGGTGGGCTGAGCAACTGCTGCTGCTACGTACACCAATAAGAGCTGCAAGGGCCACACCTGAAAAGCAGGTTAGTCCAAAGGGAGACTCCTCAGTGTGACCAAAGAACCCATTTCTTAGGAAATCAAGCCTACTAGCTTTTTACTGTAAAAAGATATCCCTAAACATACTTTATCTGGAAGCAGCAGAGGCTACTTTGCCAAATCCATACCTTTCTGAGCAAGCAATGGAAAAGGAGAGGGGATATTTCAGGACATTTTGAGAGATTCTGTTTAGCTTTTTCAATTTTGCTTTCCACATTTCTTTAATTTATTGCAATTTACCAAAGGACAACAAGCTCTCACACTGACATTTTTATAGCTGAAATCTGCTCTCTCTGCTGCCTTGGTTGCAGAACCAGGCACAGACTGAATGAGAGAAGCTGGGAACTTGTTATGTAAAAACTACAGTGAGTTTTTCTAGTGCTATTATGCCCTGACCCCTTATTTTGGCACAGTAACAAAACCACTGAGATTGGACAGTTGTAGGGTTTCCCAGGCTCTTTTTTTTTCCCTTTCTTTCATTTGGCCTCATCACAAAACTAAAGTGTACCCAAACTTCTGAAATAGTCTAGGACTTTCAGTATCTTCTACACACAAAGGAACAGCAGGGAATGATGTGTATTTTATTTATCGGGACAAATTCATGTCTAAAAATTTCCTTGCTCTGGATCATGATAGAAATCTCTGACACATTTTTCTAGTTGTTTGATGTTTGAGCTAAACTGTGTTCCTTAATGTATTACATTCTCTTTGTTTTCTGCATGTGCCTTAAATTCTCTGTTTTTAGAATAAATTATATTTGCCTGTAATTCAGGTGATTATTTTCCTCTCCAAGACTTGATCTTTGTTACCCTTCAGCATCCTCACTTGAGTAGAACACAAAAGTAAAATAATAATAATAAATAAATAAAATTAAAATAGGGGCAACAGAGGAGAGGAGAGGAGAGGAGAGGAGAGGAGAGGAGAGGAGAGGAGAGGAGAGGAGAGGAGAGGAGAGGAGAGGAGAGGAGAGGAGAGGAGAGGAGAGGAGAGGAGAGGAGAGGAGAGGAGAGGAGAGGAGAGGAGAGAAGAGAGGAGAGGAGAGGGAAAGGGAAAATTTTTTTGGCTTTTGTACATCTTTATGGTTTTGGAAACTTGGAAATTATCTACAGTTTCTTGGGTACACTGTAGCTCTTTGAGGCAAAGCAGTGGGGAGGAGGGTGACCTTTCAAGGACAAATTACGAGTGTCTGACATTGGACGGCAAAAATTGTATTGCAAGACTGCATGGAAGTGCCCTTCTGTGCCTCTTGTATCAAATAGGTTCAGTTTAGAGGTCAAAAAAATCTTTTTGAAAAGTCCATTCTGCAAACTCCACTTTGCAACACTGAGGACCAGGCTGAGTGCTTTGCTGACTCCTCTCACACACCAAGGACTGTCCACACTATGACAGGAACCTCACTGATTATGGTGCCAGCAAGGCGTGTAGCTGAAAAGAATCCTTTTCACTGATGTGTTGGTTCTGTTGCAGTGCTGGTAAGAAAAATGTGCTCATGTCAGTCAAGTATACAGGACAACACTGAAAATCAGATGGGTATTGTAGGTGTTTTGCTTATACAAAAGGGGACATGTGAAACCATAAACTTCTCAGAAATTTTCTCTGTATCCATTATTATAAAGCTAGATCTATTTTTAACAGGTATCAGCCTTCTTGGTTTGTATCCTTGAAAAGATATGGTGAGCCATATCTGCCTCATTTTTAAAGCACTGGTTTAATACAATACCTGTCTTCACAAAAATAGTTCTCTCCACAAAACTCACAAAATCTACTGTGAACAGACACTTATAGCAGAGCTTTCTACAGTCTATCCAAGGCGTGGATGCAGGAAAAGACTGATGAGTCTGAAGAGATAAGCCATAAGGAATGGTCTCTAACTAGTTGTTCTATATTAACAAGTTAAGTCTGAAAACAAGTCCAAAAGTATCTATTATACCACCTCCCCTATTATTATCTGGGATAAACATCTTTTGGTATTGTTTTTAATTATTCTCACAGCTCATAGAATTTTTTCCCCAGTTGGCTTTCCAAAAGAGCAACTTGCCAAACTATAAGTGCCCGCAAAGGCAGTCATAGAGGTTAGATTAGAAAATTATGCGTAGAAATAAATATGAAATGTGTAAGTAGCATAAAACATGGGACCCTTCTAATCCTACACTTGTTTCTTTTTTGTTGGTGTTGTTTTTTAGAACGGTAGGGGTTGAAAGGGACCTTTAGAGATCACCTAGTTCAACTCCCCTGCCAAGGCAAGTCCACCTTGATCAGGTCACACAGCAACACATCCAGGTGGGTTTTGAAGACCTCCAGAGACAGAGATTTCACACCCTCTCTGGGCAGCCTGTGCCAGGGCTCCCTCATCCTCGCAGTGAAATAGGTTTTTTCTTATGTTTAAATGGAACCTTTTGTGTTCCAGCTTCATCCCATTACCCCTTGTCCTGTTGCTAGATATGATAGAAAAAAAGGATGCCCCAACATCCTGACATCCACCACTTAAAAATATTAATCACACACACACACACACAGAGACACACACAGACACACACAGACACACAGACACACAGACACACACCCCCCCCCCGCCCCATCCATCCCCATGCAGTACCAGTACATGCAAACACTGGACTAGGGCTGTGCGCCTCAAAAGACTGTTTGTTATGGCTTCATGTGCTCCCAGAACATGCTCGCTAGAGTTCAATAGCTGAAGAAAAAACACAATTAACAGATCAGCAAACCATGCATCCATGCATGCAGTGGCTACTAGTTTCTGTCAGTAAAGCCAAATATGGCAGTAAGAAGTGTTTGTTTCTTTGTATTAATCTCTATTATCTTTGTTGACAATTAAGTCAACACAACAATCTCCAAAGCAGTAGAACTTCTGCCATAAAAGGCTCAATAACTCTAATTGCCATTTCTGAGTTTAAAAGCTTTC
Source organism: Colius striatus (assembly GCF_028858725.1). Classification (NCBI taxonomy): domain Eukaryota; kingdom Metazoa; phylum Chordata; class Aves; order Coliiformes; family Coliidae; genus Colius; species Colius striatus. Next base: position 49,943,365 of record NC_084762.1, on the reverse strand, counting down.
TCCTAGTCCAGTAAATGAAAAACTGTCAGAAATGAAATTAATATCCTACAAAAGATTTCAATAAAACATGCTGTCAGATTTTCTTTAGAAGCTTAAGGACAAATGAGCTTGAACTTGTAAATATTCATTGTCAGACCTTGCTTTTTGGTTACTTCAATAAAAGGTGAATTTTTGCATAGGAAAAAAAGATCAACATCTTCACTTCTATGACTGAAGGGTTTAGTTTTTAAAAGGTATTAATGTTGAGAGGGAAGAAAAACCCTGTAAAACACATAGTATTAAGAAGACAGTTACTATTATAATCTACAGGCAGCCTGAACGATGCTGAGAACATGCTGCAAAAGCCCATTCATGGTATATATTTCCACAAGGTGTATAAATCCTACGAATATGAAGCTATTATGTGTTATATTACAAACAACAGATGGCTTGGACAAATAAAAAATTCCTAGCATTGGGCCACATGTCAAATGTACTATGCCACTGAGGCTTAGCCTTGCCAGAAAAAAAAATCAACAACATCACAGGACAAGTTTTAATTCTTAAAATTATACACTGGTTGACTGAGGTAACTGTGCAGAGCAATGTGTTTGTTTCTAGAGGCTTTACCACAACACCGAGTGACATTTGTTTAAAGCATTACCATCATACATAAGCCATGGAGCAGCAAATGGATTCAGACCTGTTTGACAGTTCTCTGAAATCGGTTAATGGACTAGTCATGGCAGCAGTTGGCAGGGATCTGAAGGGATTGCTGTGAGGCCTCCTGTGCTTCAGGGTTTTCCTTAGCAAGTAAATCTGGAAGTAAATATAGAATCACTTCTCGTATAGTTTGAACATGACTTAAATTAGTAGGTTGAGAAAAGGATGGCCAAACACAGTGGACTGGATTGTTCTCTAGCATAATCCCTATCAGATAGAATGTCTTCAAAATTTCATGTCTCAGAGTGAAATATGAATGAGGGCTATATCCTGAGAAGGTGTGAGGAATTATTGTGGAGAAGCAAAGAATAATGCTTCCTCAAAGCAATGCTGTGGTAAGAAGGGCTAATTCAATTCCTAGGTGTGCTACAAGAAATGCTTTTACTTCAGAATATGCCTACTGGGAGTCTGATATTAAAAATACATTTTAAAAAGCATGTTGAAAAAGTGGTGAAGGCACAAACAAGAGCTGAAATAAAACGTTGGAGGAATTTTTTTAGAGAGATTTTGAGAGTTCAGTCTGCTTAGCTTATCAAAAGGATGAAAAGGATGATGAAAAGATGACTTGCTCACATTAAATAAGTATCCTCCTGGGGAGACAGTAGAAGTCCAAGAGGCTTTTTAATCTGGAAGAGAACAGCATGATAAGAAGCACTATATGGCAAACGAATTCATACAAACTCAGTTTGGAGACAAAGACCTTTTTTTTCTGATGAAAATGATGAGTCTTGGGAATAAACTACCAAGGGAATGGATGGTTTTTCTATCCCATGAGTTTTCAAATCAAGCAAGAATGCTTTTTGTAAAATATATTTAACCAAATATAAGTTATTTGACTCATTAAATATGTCATGAGGTAAAGTGTAATGGTCTACAATATATGAAATTAATTAGAAAACGTTATGTCTTAAACCCCATGATTGAGCTTTGTTTCTGTAGGAAACTGAAGCAGTGGTGAGGGAAGAGGCTGAGCATTTGGAGATGATGAGCTTACAAACAGTAGCAGGGAGATAACTCAGAATAGTCAGGAAAGCATGGTTGGGTGTTGAGGGGGTTACAACAGCACTACATACGAAGTGAAGTACTACATTTTCTGTGACTGATACGATTTGCGAGCGATTAGCCAACTTTCAGCAAAGTTAGACAAATCTCCTTGGCCCCACTCGCTAAGACTACTCAACCATCAGCCCACAGACTACCAGTATGTGGGTCTGTTTTTCCCTCCTGGCACATGCAGAGCCTCCTGCACCCTGGCCTGTGCTGCTGCATGTCACTGCCCCTCTCTGCAAGAGTGCTACTTCTTCATTTCCAGCTGACCTGGGAGTTTTCCCTCGAACTCCTGTACCCTCCATGAGTGCTCAAGGCTGGTTTCCTGCTCCTTCCATCCAGTTCATCAAATCCTGGCTGTCTCTGCTGCTGAGGCAGCTTTTTGCAGTAGGAGTTGCAGCAGGTTGTGGCAGGAGGGGAGAAAAAGGACTTTTTTCTTTCCATATTCCCAGCAAAAGGTCTTTCTGTGGCATGTGGAAATTAAACTGTTTCTAAAGATTGAAAGCCTCCAGGTGGTTCCTATACTACCTGGATCTTAATTTTGCTTTTCCAATTGTAATTGCTGCCTATTAAGGTGGGGGGGAGAGAGCAAAGAGAAAGCAGTCAATCCAAATTGTCTTGTGAGGGAGGTAATAGAGCAGGGCTAAAGAAAGCTCAGCAGTCATCTAAATGCACAGCTTCTTGTAAAACCTTTCTGAAAAGCCTGAATGAATCCCTCAAATGAATGGACATTTTTGTCCCTTTCAGGTCTCCTTCTCTAGCATGGAACTAAATGTGCAGCTTGTGGACAGACAGATTTCACACAAATAGAGAAGGAGAGTAAAACTAAACCTTCTGGAGCTTGGCCAGCAGCAATGTCAAATCTCTTGACTGATTTCCCAGGGAATTCTTGCTCTAAATGTCAGGAGAACATAGCCCTGCAGCCAGACCTGGACCAGACTGATACCAAGGCATGACAAAATGAATGACCTAAGTAACAAGATTACACTGCAGGAAAATTAAAACTTCAGAAATGTGCAAAGATCACATTTCAGTAAGCAGTATTTTACATAAGATCCTTTTAGTAGACAAAGCTTAACTCAAACTTACGAGACTTAAATTGGTGAGGGGAGGGCGATTTATTAGTGGCAACAGAATGAATGTTTCAGTCAGTCAGAAAAGAAAGTCTGAGTCTTTCTACAAACATCAATGTTTCCTGAAAGGCTTACAGCATGTTCTCAAATGCTCTTTTCCACAGCAGCCAAAGAAGGTCAAAGGAATTTAGTCTCCTAAAGGAGACTGCAGCACTTTGGAAACAGCAGCTAAGTCTGTCACTCGGCAACTTCTGAAAATCCTCCTGGAAGCTCCTCTGCTTTGGTTACCTGCAGCCCTCTCTGGCTACTACTCATGCTCACAGGGCTGTAAGGAACCTGAACAGCGTTGGGATTTCTGATCCTTCATCAGTTGTCACTGAAACTGGCCAGTGGCTTCAAGGTCTTTGGAAAGGGCAGGAACACCCAGAGAAAGGGAGGAGAGGAGAGAGAGAGCAAGCACATGCACGTAAACCTCATTCCTTTTGGAAATGGAAAGCCTGAAGTGGTGCTGAGAGAGGAGCCAAGCAAGCTGAGGAGCTTAACAGCAACACAAGAGAGAACAGTCCAAATCCACTGGGTACAAGGAGAAAAGGACTAAGGCACTAAGAAAACACAAAGTGCTTCTAAGTTATGTACTTTTTTTGATTTTTATTTTCTTTTTTTTTTTCTTAAGTCTTGTTTGAGCAACCCCACAGTCTGACAGTTGCCCAGAACAGATGCTATAGGAGCAGAGAGACTCTTCCCTCACTGCTATTTCAGTGAGGTGACAGAATTTAGTTCTGGGAGGTTTTCTGCCCCTCTCCCTGACATTGTTTTAGCTGGAATCAGATGTTTGCACATTCCTTTTGGACTCTGGCAGTGTGCCTCCTCCTCCATAACAGACCAAACCAAAATCTCAAATTCAGCATGCTTCAGCTGTCTGGGAAGTCCTTGTTCAAAACAGGGATGTATCTTACATGTTGGAGCATCTACTCACCATGGCTTACATTCCTACAGAGATCTTTAATTCATGATGAGCTTTAACACAATTTTTAATTTTTTCATAGATATTATTTTGGAGTTATCTCCTTAACAGTGTTGTGCACAAGGGCAGGGGGAATATTTCATCCTTGGGCATAAGTCCAAAGAGAGTTAACATAGGTTTTATAAAGATGGAAATATATAAAGGAAAACAAACAACCAAACAAAAGAATCTATGAAGTCCTAACTCCCAATGTGGACAATTTATTCCTTGACAAGTAGGGACAGTTTTCCCCTGTGTTTCAGTGCTGTCTCAAGGAGGATTTTCTTGCCTTCTGTGCTTTCAACAGAACATAGTCTGTTTGTTTGATTGGAGCTGGCACAGTGCAGTTTGCTCCAGGTTTGTGCCCGAAGCATTGCCTTTCTTTATTTCTGTGGCCACAACCTTTGTCTAATTCTCCAGAAGATATATCACAATAAGAATGGTAGCAGTGACAGAAGCTATTAAAGTTCTGGCTTCTCCATGTGGCAGTGATATGCTCTGCAGATCAAAAAGAGCAGATATATGCTATCTGCAAGAAAAGGAAAAGCAATTATTGGTTTTGCTAAGCAAATTTTGTTTGCGAACAAACAAATGAGCGGCAGGAGCAGAGTCTGCAAGGTGCCAAAGAACACGTGTGTTATCAGGGCAAAGCTATGAAAGCAAACTCAGCCCTGATTTGAAACAGCCAGCTGCAAAACTGCAAAGAAATTGGAGGTTTGTACAGGTGCCTTTTGCACCTTTTGGAACAACAGAGGAAAGGATTTGTATAATAGAAGTAGCCGTGGCATTAAGGACTGAAGTAATTAGACAATGACTTTGCCAAATCAGGTGAGAAAAGATGTGGCACATTCAAGTCACATTAACAGAGGCCACAGGTGTTTGAAATAGACTACTAAAGAGGAGTTTTTTGTATAGTAATTCCTAGCAGAGGGGGAAAGGGGAATATGGGTAAAAAATTTTATACAGAGAGGAACATACTAACTGAAATTGTTTCACTGTGAGGAACTTCTCTGCAGCCTTGACAGAAGAAGTTGATCTGTGGGTATATGAAGTATAGAATGGGTATATATGTCAATCAGACAATGTTAGGACTTCAGATTTCTGGAATTATTGTAGCAGGTTGTGAAGGGCACAGATTTAAAAACCAAGTGTCATCAAATGGAAGAGCAGAGCTGTGTAATGATGACTGCATCCCCCTCTTGACTAAGCCCAATACAGAAGCAAATGAAGCAAAGCCTGACAACAAGAAAGGCAAACATCTAGCCACCTGTTTTACCACGAGATTGCAAATGTATCTGGGCAACCTTTATGACATGGCTTTAGGAAAAGAGAAGGCAAATATTAGAGAGACAGCTACATTTCTACTTTACGATCCCCTTGCATTTACCATAAACTGTGATCAGTAAGTGTTTAACACATGGGCAAGACTTTTTCCCTTTTTTTTATTGCTGTGCATACAGATTTATCCAGGGCACTCTTAGTTGCTTTTCGGTGGTGTAAATTATTACTTACAGTCTCCTAGGAGAAGCTAAGAAATTACCTTCTGTCCATTGTTTCCATGACCAAAGAATCACAGAATCACAGAATGGTAGGGGTTGGAAGGGACCTCTGAAGATCATCTAGTCCAAACCCATGCTAAAGCAGGTTCCACCTAGATCGAGTCACACAGGAACAGAAAGAGGACCTTCAGCTCTTGCACTGTTTTCTAATGTTCGGAAAGATTATCTAGTACAGGCTGGATGTCCGTCATGCCAAATTTTGATTCTTTTTCTGTTGCTGTACAGATGCATGAGCAGTTGATGTAGTTTCTCCGTACGCACTATTTTAACCCACTTTAATACCTAAGCAACGTGTCTCTTAAAATGTTTGGTATCTAACTCATGCACAGGTTCTTTTACTGCTGTAAAGGTTTAAGCCCCAGGGAGGAAAAAAATAAAGTATAGTAAGGGATTTTGTAGATACTTTGTTCTATTTTCACTCCTGGGTCTTTCAAGTGGCAGTTTCTATGCATTTTGTAACAAAATAATAGTGCCTGGCAACTTAGATGACTTTGATTTTTTTTTTTTTTCCTACTACGTAAAGAGGTGTTTTTGTCATTGATTTAATGATGATAGGTTGTTCTCAGGGTGAGGACCATCTGAATTTCCTCAACAGCATGATGATGTAATTTCAACAGCACTTTTCAGTGGCCTCCACTGGCTTTCCACACTAGGCAAACTTTGTTAGAATTTAGCAACTTCCACCAAAGAAAACACTTTGCCTCTTTTGCAACCAGTAGAGTTCTAGGAAGGTGCTAATAGGCGTTTCAGCTGAGGAACGCTCCCCGTCTGCGGAGTCGATTAGACTTTTTTCTTTTCTGTTTTTTTTTCCCCCTTCAGTACAGCGCGTGGCAGAGGAGAAACTGATAAACCCTCGAGTCCTCCCCGGCACTGCACAGCCCAGGGGGCTCACTTCGGTCCCGGCTTCTCTTTCAACGAGCAGCCGCGGCCCCGCTGAATCAATCTGAATATCGGGGTGATGGCAGATGACCCGCAGCCCGTCCCGCAGCCGACAGTCCCTCGAGCACCCCGGGCCGGCGGGCAGCAGCAGGTAGGGGCCCGCGGCGGCGGCGGCGGCCAGCCAGACGGTTGGGAGCCGTGCCACCCCCCCGCCCCACGCCCCGGCCCACCCCGGCGGCCGCTCGCCCGCCGTGCCCGCCCTGCCGCGCCCGACGGGGAGGCATGAGCGACGGAGCGGCCGCGCCGCGCCGCGGGTGAGTGCGCGGCCCTCCGCGGGGCGCGGAGCGGCGGCGGAGGCAAGGGGGCAGCCAGGGAGGCAGGGAGGGGGCGGCCCACCCGAAGCGAAGATGACTTTACGGGAAAGCTTCAGGAAGAGGGGAGGGGGGACCGCGGCAGCGGGGCACCCCTTCTCCGCGCCCGCCGGGATTCACTCCCCCTCTTAGCCCGCGGTTGTCCGGCCTCGGGTCGCCCTCCCTGCCTTGACACGGCCCTTTGCACCGAGGGATAGCTCCCGGGAATCCGGGCAGCCCCAGCGGCGCCCCCTCCCCGAAGGCACTACCGGAGCCTTTCAGTCGTCCTTGGGTTTTCGCACAGGTGCTGCCAAGGGTTTCAACCCCGTCTCGTTTTCCGCACCCTGAAACTTTCATTCGCCCCCCGCGGTCCTGCGACGAAGGCGCGTGTGCGGAGAGCCCTGCTCCCTCACAGCCAAAAAGCCTGCCGAGCCTCCCCTTCCCTCCTCCTGTAGATATCCGTGCCAGTCTCTCTTGAAATACTCTGTTGAAAAAAGAGGCGAAACGGTATAAGTAAGCCCCGAAAAAGTGTGTTTGTTTTGTGACAGTAGCCTGTCCCCTGCCTTCCCGCAGGCTGACAAGAGGGTGCCTAATGTCCATGTGAGCTGCAGCCGGCTGTGCCAGCACAGGTCGGGGAGTGTGTGAGTTCGCTAAGGAGATGTCACTGTAAACAGCTGCCGCAAACACACAAAACTTGTGTGCCGCAGTGGTGTCGTGTGGGGTGTTTGGCTGCAAGCCCACATCCAGGCTGTCTGCTCAGCTCCTTGAACTGATACTAGTTCGAAAAGGAAGATAGCTTAAAATGCCGTTTGACTTATGTTCTGCAGCCTTTGTTATTATTTATGTTGTTACTGCTTTGAAGCCATAATCATGCCTCCAGCCTTGATAGCAGCACAACCTGTAAAAACCCACCTTGCATCCTATCAGACACAGTCCACTGTGTAATCTCATAGTCCAGACCACAGAATTTCAAGTGGGGCCACACGTGAAATTAATGTGTGACCGTAACATCAAAGTGTCTGGTTTTCTGTTGTATTTTGTGTTTATCTAAGGCAACCATGAACAATATCTGCTCTGAAAAAAAACAATGTTTTGCAACTTTGATGGCAAGTCTTAGCTGCTAGAAAGTCCCATTTTGGCTTCAGACCTGGCACAGCCATCATTTTTTGACTTATCATGAGGCTTTAAATTAACTGTATTCTGAAAAAGCAGTGGATGTTGGAGATTCTGTTGATAGCCTTTGGATTTATGTGAAAACCTGGACTCAAGGCTCAAACATGGTATTAAGCTTTTATTAGCATTTGTAGGAAGTTTTGCTGTGGAGATGAAAAATGTGAATAAAAGAAAGAAAAAATTGGCTATGACAGCTGGGCATTTGTTGGATGTTGAAATCATAGAAAAACATAGTACTTCATAAAAATATCTGTGTATTAAAAATAGATGTTTAGATCATTAACTATCAAAGTATAACCGACAGTGTAGCTCTACCATTTTTTTTTTTCCATGTAGCATATTGTTTCAGAGGAACAGAAATCTTTTTAATGTTGATGATCAGGCTTCTCTGTTTGAGTTACACTTTTTCCTTGCACACAGCATTTTTGCCTTTTCAGGGCTGTAATTGATATTGACTGAATTGACCAGATGTGATTTGAGCTGAAGAAGGAATATGAGATCCTATGAAAACAGGCAGAGAGAGCTGAAGTTGTTCAGGCTGGAGAAGGCTCCAGGGAGACCCTAGAGCCACCTTCCTGTACCTAAACGGGTATTGCAAGAAAGCCAAGAGGGACTTTTTACAAGGGCATGTAGTAATAAGACAAGGGGTAATGGCTTTAAACTGAAAGAAGGTAGACTTAGATGAGATATAAGGAAGAAGTTCTTCCCTATGAGGGCAGCAAGTCACTGGAGCTGGTTGCCCAGAGAAGTTGTGGATACTCGAACCTTGAAAGTGTTCAAAGACAAGTTGGATGGAGCTTTGAGCAATCTAGCCTAGTGGAAGATATACCTGCCCATGGGAGAAGATTTGGGACCAAATGATCTTTAAGGTCCCTTACAACCCAAACTGTTCTATGATTATATGATGCTATGACTCTGTGATCTGTCCTTCATAAGCGGTAGGCTCCTTCTCAAAAGGCACATCAGCAGTTCAGTAGAAGGTGTGATCTTCAGGATCTTCCTTGTGTCTCTCTTGCACATGTGCATGCACGTACATGCTCACTCTTCATGTGCTGTTCCAAGGTGTTCCACAACTAGAGGGAAGCTAGCTGCACAATTTTAATACCAAATAGAAACACCTTTTCCTGTCCATTTCTACAGAATGAAGGAATATAATTAATTTGCAGATCTCGCACCTGGACAATGGAAGTCACCATACCTGTCTCTCACGCTCCAAAAACCTACCTGCCCTTGGTGACTGGAAATTTTGTAGAAGTTTGGAGTATAACACCAGAGCTTGCATTTTGCTTAGAAGCAAAAGCTGAGGGAAATCCAGGTTGCATCCTAACTGAGCTGGGGGTGAAAAGGTGGATGAGTGCTTCTTCCCTCCTCTGTGTATCCAGATTGCTTTTACATGGGCTTTGGGATGTGCTTCATCCCCATATGAAATATTCACCTGAAACATGCCTGGGAAAATGAGCCTTTCTCAGTAGCGATAATATCACCAGTGTCTTATGCAGGCCACTAAAAATAAATTAGTGGGGAAGCAGTAAGGATGTTATTGCTAAGCCTTTGGGTTTCAGGGAGAATCTGGAGATAGGTTTCAAAGGTAAGGGCGACTAAATACCTGAAAGCTTCAGCATTGGGGAAGGCAATAATTTTGGAGCCTTTTTGAACCAAATGTCTAGTTTAGGTAGTTGATCATTAACTCACTTTTAATGTGAGATCTTATAAAAACATCCTTCTGTTTGTCTCGAGTTTGATCCAAAATCAGAAGATTTTGGGATCGACTTTATTACCTTTGAGGTTCTGGCTTAATTTCCTCTCTAGCAGAGCAAGTCACTCAGGTCTCTCAGATCACTTCACAAGCACTTTACAACAGCCATTTGCAGGAGATAATGTAATTCTTGTTCTCATCTGAGAGTCTAGAGAACTGAGATAGAGTTCAAATGACCTATCCAAAATACATAGTAAATTAGCATAAGAAATGAGACAGGGAAACAAATTATTTGCTCCAGTCACTGGATTAAATTGCCTTTCCCTATCTCACTGCAACTGTTAAGAAATTCATGGGCCATTCCTTTTGCAATAACTTGAAAAGGGCAGACATGCCTTTCAAGCTTCATTCTGATGTAAGTGGTATTAAATATGCATTGTAGCTCGGTTGCCTTAGATAACTGAGCATAAATTCATCCATCTTCTACTTGAAATTCTGTTCCCAAATGTAGCAGCTGAATATTCTTTCTTTTGTTTTCTACTTTTTGGAGGGGTTGGAGGTTTTTTGCTTTTGTTTTTAGAGAAGAATCTTGTTAGCATCCTTAGAAACTCATTAAAATGCTTCCCTTTTGGCTTATTCTCCTAATTTATTAATACCACAAATAACTTTCTCTTTGGTGACCCACTTTCATAGGTATCTGAACATCTAGCGGAATTGTAGCTCATCAGGAAGGCACTGTAGACTAACAAATAGCATCTCCAGACAGAACGGAAAAATCAAGACACTTCTTTTTTTTTTGCCAGTCGGGGTTCCACACACCACACATAAAGAAAAAATTATTGCTCTGTTCCACAGCTTACTTGTCTCTCTTTACCCAAAAGAAAGCACTTTATTGATTCTATGATGGATTTAAAAGTCGGGATTTAGGATTGCATCTATTCTCCTGGCTGAATTTAATTTTTACCCGATGTCCACGGTGAAGAAGATGCTCTCTGCATAAATATAAATACTGGTTTGTGTGAGTGTTCAGACAAATAGACTTTCTCATGTAGCTCCCAACACTCCCAACAGTAAAAACCTCCCAATACTACACTGTTAAAAAAATCTTTAGCGTTTGCCTAAGATACTGTTTTTTATTGAACTATTGTACCTGCTTTGTGAGAAGTACAGATTTGCTTAGACAAAAAGAGAATACCCACCAATTTATTGAGCAAGATGATCAACAGGCCACTGGAAGTGGTAGAACTTTACAGACTCTAGGTCAGGCAGAGGTCAACTGGTGCGGAAGAATACGATTCTTTTCATATTCACTCATTTAAAAAAATACAGAGGTTCCTTTTTGTGAACCGAAGGTATAAAGACAGTCCTATCAACTTGTGTCCTGCAGACACGCAAACACCGATCATGTTTTAAGGGCATTCTGCACAGACAGTCTTTGTGGTTGTCCCAGAGCAAGGATGCTCAGCATTTCTCTCCAAAGTCTGCTGGCTAGCAACCCCACAACAAGAAGGCATATTCGGTGACTTACTTCTGATGAAGCTTTGTTTTCCTTTTCAGTAAGTGTGGACGTCTGTGTAAGTGCGAGAGCATCATGGTGGCGTTTAAAGGAGTCTGGACTCAGCCCTTCTGGAAAGCCGTTTCAGCAGAATTTTTGGCTATGCTCATTTTTGTCCTTCTCAGCCTCGGCTCCACTATCAACTGGGGTGGATCGGAGAAGCCCCTGCCTGTAGACATGGTCCTTATCTCCCTCTGCTTTGGACTCAGCATTGCAACCATGGTGCAGTGCTTTGGGCACATCAGCGGAGGCCACATTAACCCTGCTGTGACCGTGGCAATGGTCTGCACAAGAAAGATCAGCCTCGCCAAGTCAGTCTTCTACATCCTCGCCCAGTGCTTGGGAGCCATCGTAGGCGCAGGCATCCTTTACCTCGTCACACCACCAAGCGTGGTGGGAGGCCTGGGAGTCACTGCGGTAATCGCTTCTCCTCTGGATCTTGAGCTAGACTAGCTTAGAGCCTAAGAAAGTATAATTAGTGTCACACAGAATAAAGAGAGCTCAAGTAGAGATTTCAAGAGCTTGATGTTTTATTTACAACATCTAGACGGGGCTTAAAGCTCTCTTTAGGATAGGTTGATGCAGCATTAATATCCGTAGCTGTTCTTTTTATAGAAGTTCTCTTTCCTAGAACTTCCCCAAATCTGATGACAGCAGGTAATGTTAATTTACATAAAAATTTTAAATAATAATTTATGCATGAAATGCTATTTTTATATGGGTTGGGGAGGGGGAAATTAATTCTATACCGTTATGATGGGGATTGAAAAAACATCAATTTAAAATGACATACTTTTGAAATAGATTGTGGCTTAGATTTCAGCTTTCTTCTAAACTAATAAGGAATGCCATCACTTAGCCCTGTTGCAGGACTTATTAAAAATGCACTTGAGCTGCACACTGCTTAATTTTTAATTGAAATTTAAATTAATTAAGTCAGGGCTAATTAATGAATTTATAATTGAATAGTAAATTACAGTGCTCCCAAGAAAAAAAAAGTGGTGAAGGGGAAGTGCAGCATTTGCAAATCCCTGTGTAAAAATAAACTGTACTTCTGTAGTCTAACTTTGAAGTTTCGTGTTGGATGTTGCTGTTAAGCCTTCTGTTCTCAGTCCAGCAGTAATTTTCCATATCTCTCAAAGAAAACAAAAAAAAAGTGATGGTGACGGATATGACATGGAAACCTGGAAACCTTTGCCTCTAAATTTCACAGCTGTCTCTCACTGTGTGCTATTTAGAAATCTCTTTCATTGAGTAATGTGTGTGATGGCTTTCTGATTTACAAAGTCACCTTTATTTCATCTCCGGTGTTTCTTTCCCTTCTTGCAGGTCCATGGGGATCTTTCCGCTGGCCATGGTCTCCTGGTGGAGTTGATAATTACATTCCAGCTGGTTTTTACTATTTTTGCCAGCTGTGATTCAAAGCGAAGTGATGTCACTGGTTCAGTAGCTTTAGCAATTGGACTTTCTGTTGCAATTGGACATTTATTTGCTGTAAGTTAATGGTTTCTCTTTAAAAAATAGACCCCTTGTCCCTTTATGACTAGTTCAGAAGTAAATGGAAACTTCGGTGGCCTTTATAGCTGCTATAACCGTATAGCTGCAATATTCTTTATGGAGCCACGCCAGAACCCTTTGAAGTAGCAGGAGGGTCCCCCCAGGTAGGGTGTTGCATCAGAGATTTTCTACCTGTTTATCTATGATTTTGTTAATTTTGTGCTAAGACTAAGGAGCATAGAAGCCATGCAAAACAAGGGTGTCCCTAGTACAAGGACTAGCAGAAACTGAGTAACAATCTTCAAGACTTTAATAAAATGTAACGTTTTGTCTGTGCTTTAGATCAATTACACCGGTGCCAGTATGAACCCTGCTCGATCATTTGGACCTGCTGTCATCATGGGGAGATGGGAGAACCAATGGGTAACTCTGCTTTCATGCTTCCTCGACCTCAGCGATAGTCAGCTATCAGGATCTTTCATACATCGTTTGCTCTTAGTTATCTATACCAGTACATCCCATAGAGACCATCACTAAGAAAGACAGGCAGTGACCTGCCACAAGCTTTGATGTAATTAATGCTCCCTGACAAGGACTGCAGTGCTATGCGCCTTGCTATTCAGGGGCCATTTTATGGAGGTAGTACCTGGGGTAGTAAGGAAATCATACAAAAAGTTCAAAACAGAAGGAGCAACCCAATGAGACTGAAAGAATTGAACTGTTAGAAAGAAAAATCCTCCAAGGTGGATTGCAAACCCCCTGGTCATACTGGTGAGAAATGATGGAAGTAATTGTCAGCTTCACGTTTCACCTGGTTCTGCAGCAAACTGGGGCAGAGATATAAAATGAGAGCAGGGGCCCTCTATTATCTAGTTCCCAGGGGAGAACCTGCCTCAGCAAATGCCTGCAGTGAGAGATGAAGAGGCTGCAGTCTGGTCTTTGCAGACCAGACCAGATGTTAACCTGCTTCAGTTGGGAGGCATCAGCTTAACTCAGAGTATTTGCACAGGAAACAATTTGATAAATAGATTGTGAATGATGCAGTCATTTTCTATAGCATTCTGCTATTAAATTTACCACAAACCAATTCACATTTTATAACAGAGAGATGGATTGTATCTCAGCCTCACCTAATTAAAGACAGGGAAAGCATTTCTAGGGATACTTTCAATGTTAATTTTAAGAGCTGTGTGTTATAGTGCATATAAGGATTTTCTTGATTTTTAAAGTATGAAGCCCATATTGCTCCCACTGCATCTAGTAACAGAAATAGCATTGTCTTCAGGCCCTAAGGCTCCAATTCTGCAAACATGATACTGTGTGTAACTTTGTTCACAAGAGTTATCCTGTTGAGGCAGATTTACCCAGTTATCAGTGAATGGCTTGTTGCTAGAAAAAAGCTGCTGTGATTTTTCACAAGATTAATTATCCATACTCTGAGGAAGACTGTAACTTACAACTAAAACTATAAACAGTAAACAAATAGGCCATGGAGAAACTTGTAGGAGAAGCTTAGCTACTGTCCTGGTCACTTGGAAATACGTCAGTTCCTCCTCCAGAGCAGTGACATTGGCATGCCATTGACAGAAGCCTGTGGGCTTCTGCACCTACCAGTGTTACTGAACTGCTGCATGTCATGCTGAAATAGATAGGTACCCTACAAAGCTATGTATCTTGATTTTATTTGCTTATTCAAATTAGACAAGCAGATAGCTGACTGTTGGATTATGTGGGTTCAGAAGACAGATTTGGATTATTTTGGAAATGTGAACCTGAAATACTGAAGTAGAACTGTTTGTGTATACACTAGGAAAAGTTGTGTTTCTTAAAAGTTCATTATTAGCTTGGATGAAAATGCAGAAAGAGAGTCAGTTTTCTACATTTGTGCTTATTTTGTGTGTCATCTTGCAAAGAGTCTATGTAGGTTGGTAATGAGCGATGAAAATTTAGAGGAGGCCTCCTGGAAAGAGGTGCATCAATAAAACTTGAAAAAAATGTTTCTCTTTGAAGATGCAGGCCTACTTCTCACTCATCATACCTGTATTATTTTAAAGGCAAAGCTATGCCGGAGCTGTACTTGACAAGTCCTACATGACTCCACCACGATCTGTGTCCTTCTTTGTCTCAAGAAATGTTTTAGTCATTGTTGATCCAAGTAAGGATAAAGAACCTATACTTTTGTCTTACTGGACAAATAATTAAAAAAAGGGTAGATGTCCTATAAAGAGAGGAAAAAAAGCTGCTTTTTATTAACAGGAGAAGGTAGGGCAGCCGGAGAGGACACCTGCATGTCTGTTTGTGGAAGGTGTCCATAGCTTCACTGCCACTCAGCTGTTCTGGCCCAGAACAGTGGTAACCAGTCATGTAGGCTGAAATCTTTTTCAGGCATCAGTGAAGTAGTAACTGAACCTCACTGACACGTCAGCATAGATCCTTCTTCTCTTTTGCTCCATGGAGTCCACTGTCTGATGAGTCCCTAAAAAAAGGTACACGGGGAGAGGAGTTTTTAGGGAAACGTCACACCCACTGATGTGAGGCAGTTTAGATGACTGGATTCAAAGTGACTAAGGAGTATTTATGAAGTGGGTGAAATGTATGTGTGTGAGACAGAGAGAGATTGGGAAGAGTCAGAAAGCAGAAAAAAACTGACCTAGGACTGATGCCTTTGACTGCCTAAGAGACTGCCTTTTGACCAACGTCATATGTGATTTTAGAGCAGTCACCATCTGTGAAACCTATGGTGGTTACACTTCTCTGCTTCATAAACTGGTACAATGGCAGATTTCAACCAAGTTCATGAAAGCCAGGGAGCTTTTTGATCATACATTTCTAAAGAGTTGATTTTAACAATTGTGCCGGGGCATTTTGCAGATGCTTTTCTGGGTGAGATCTGTAGTGACATGCTTTTGTCTGAGACCCTGGCTTCTTTGTCTCCTCTATCACTTAACGCCTGTATTTTTCCACCTCTTCACAGGTATATTGGGTGGGACCAATAATAGGAGCAGTCCTTGCTGGTGCTCTTTATGAGTATGTCTATTGCCCAGACGTTGAACTCAAGCGCCGTTTTAAAGGTGTCTTTGGTAAGGCTACCCAGCCGTCCAAAGGGAAGTACATTGAGGTGGACGATAACAGGAGCCATGTAGAGACCGATGACCTGATCCTGAAACCTGGCATAGTTCATGTGATTGATATCGACAGGGGTGAGGACAAGAAGGGAAGAGATCCATCCAGCGAGGTGTTGTCTTCTGTATGACTAGCAAGAAGCACTGAAAACAGAGAGCAGCCTGCTAGCACGTCCACAGATATCCTTCTGCCTATTAAAGAAACAGATCTCCTCTAGACTGAGTGTCTTACCATTTCTTAAAAGATATGATGAGGGCAGTTGTGTGGTAGCAGTGTCACCAAACCACACACCTGCTCAGTTGGGAGATTAGCACTTTGCTATAATTAGGATTCCCCATCTATTATTCCAAATCAAGAGTCATTCCTAGTACTTTCCTTTCCTTCTTTCTGGAGCAACCCCAAAGTCAAAAAAAGAGATGAAAGCATTCTCCTTTAATAAATCAGTCAATAATGAGAAAAAGATAGAGATGTTTAACATTCAGATTGACAGTTAAGACATATCAGGAAATGCCTATAGACATGAAGACCTACTTATCAGATTGTTCTTCTGACACTTAATTGAGTGTTGTCAGCTCTGATTAGAACATCTTATCCATTAAGCATCCTCTGCAAGGTTCAGAGACAGCACCAAGTGTATTTAAGAGTTTTATCCACAGTCAAGCAAGGAAGTATTGTTTCCACTCCCACATATCACTGTTGTGTTGCAAACTACCTCTCAAAAAAATGATACTTTGATAGGTTTGGAAAAAAAAATAATTCTATCAACCCATCAAATTTCACTCATGTGATTTGCAGTATAAATATATTACCTTTGTTCCCTTCCCAAGAGTAAATATGCTGAAATTGAATGTTGAAGCCTACTGTAACAAGGCTGTAGAGTGTTTGACTTTACTTTGCGCTCCCTCTTGTCATTGTCTATCTGGTGAAACATTCTCCTGGGGTTTGACTGTTGACCATTTAGTGCTAGCAGACTGTCAAGGTCATGCAAAGAATATAAAGGCTTTCCTGTTACTTAATAACTCAAATAAGAGATATCAGAAGAAAAGAAGGCATATCTGTTTTCAGTGCACTTGCTCAAATACACATTTCTGTGCTAATTTATGTAAACTAAAAGCCTAAATTACTTAAATTACTACTTTCTTACAGGATGGTCGAAGATATGGGGGTTTTAATTTATTAGTAACGTAGAGGTTTTTTAACTTTTAACTGTATTGAAACACTGATTGGGAAATATTTTTTATAACGGATGATAAAAATATGACTGCTTCTGGCTTTTTGTTGTAACTGATGCCTAACTATTTAAACACGATTCATGCTTGTTCCAGTGTTCATATAGTCTTAATTACACCTCTGGCAAAAGTTCCTTTATCTGTTTTTAGGAACAGATACAAGCACTTGCAGGGTTTTTTAGGAAGCAAAGGGACAGGAAATATGTTCAGTGATCAGTCTTTCCCTTAAAGAAGTATTTTGACTGACATAATCACCCAAGGAGAACATTTCTGTAAAGCTGTTACTGATGCTGATTTTGTTTCCGATCTGTGGCTTTGAGTTTTACAATATGCAGCTGCAGAGCAGTCAGGAGCATGGTATTATTACTGTAATTATATAGTTTTTATTTTGAAATTGAAAAGCTACTCCTGCCTACTTATCAATACAAGGGGGGAAAAAGGCATTAGTCCTAACTGTGGGCTGTAATAGCCTTATCTGTTCTTTGATATACTCTACATGCAATCTTTATTACAGCGAATTAGATGTTTCTGATGAGATAATAAACCACTGCTGCCCTCAAATCTGTGCACTATGATCCAAGGGCAATTCTACTATCTCAACTTGCATCACAGTCCCAGCATGTCCTGCCATACTCATTTTCCTAGTTTCACCCTTGCTTTAAACATCATTTGTGCAGCTCAAGTTCCCTGTATTGTACATGAGATTCATGACTCCTTCATGCATTTACAGTTGGGCCACAATCTCTCCCTTACTTCACCCAGTGTATGTGGGCACCAGACTTGACTTCCTTGAATGACCCAATGACAGCCTTGGTCCCTGACACTTGAGCCATCCCACCAGACACTGTCCCCTTCATATCCTGCTTCAGCATCACAGCAGCAGATGCCTTTCAAGGCTAGAGAAACAGCTGGTATTTGTCCTTAGCTGTGCCCTAACACAGTGACAGCATCACAGTTCAAGGGCATGAGCATGGCTAGGGACCTGCAAGGGACAATATCAAATTGCAGATAAGAGCTCCTTCTCATAGCAAGGACTAATTCTCCTGCGGAAGATACACCACAGGTGTGGTGTTTAGACCCTGCATGCATCTGCTCAAATGGGTAAATGTCATGCTAAATGGTTTCTATGAGAAAGATCAAAACCTGTGGGGTTGGTTTTTGTATAGGCAGTTGTTCTGGTTTTTCCCTTGTTATTTGTTAAAGGGACACCGATTAAACCTTTTGCATGGCTTTAGCAGGTAGAGTAATACACACTGCACTGCACTGGTGGACTTTTAAGCAAAAGGTTGCAATTTTTGTATTTCAAGATACACCTTAGAGGCGCTTAATTTGTGAATTTTGCATGGTACTGTGTTATTTAAATAAAAAGCTGTGATTTGTTTTATGCTTAAGGGTCTTTTACATAAACAGCTTGATGCATGTTTTTCTCACCCAGCCTGATTCTGCTGCTGAAGTGAGCATTAACATGAGCATAGCACCTTAGTTGGGAGGGTTTTTTTTTTTTCCTTGAAACACTGTATTAATGAAGTGTGGCAAACATTCAGAACCAGTCCCAGGAGAGCTCCTCACTCAGACAGCATCAGACATAAGATACTGAGCCTTCTGAAAGGATTAGGGGAAAGAGAGGAAGCTAAAGTAGAGGCCATTAGACAGTAAAGGATGTTACTATGCCACTGGAAATTAGTAGGAAAGCAGGGTATATTAGGTCTGCTCCTGCTCCCACAGAATGAGCCTCAAGGAGTTTGTTGCTGACTACAGTGGAAATGATCCCAAGCTTTTTGGGGAGCCTGATGGCTTCTCTTGTGCACTTCACTGTGGTCTTTGTTCAGTGAGATAATTCTGGAAGGTTTATGATGCACCCTAAAGTAAATCCTTAGGAGTGGTCATCATCACATATGGTTCTGCCCCACCATAGGAGATCACCATTCATATAAGGGAATGCCACTCTTCAGCATCCCTCAGGGCTTCATTTGGCTTTGACCTGCAGGGTTATCTGCTTCTCTAGTTTGTTTTGCAGTGGTATCGTCACTGTACAATACTCACATTTGGTTTTGATAATAGACTACTGTGACTTTTTATGGATTGGATTATGCTTTAGTATGATTTAAAAATATGTACTTTAATTCTGTTTGAGTGAGATTTATATTCTAAAGACAGATCTAAGCTGCATCTCGTAACATAACTTTCTGTCCTCTTAAAATATTTTTTGGTTAGGGTGAAAAATGGTAAGTGTCTTTTTTTTGTGATGGTGAATGGATATCAGAGGAAAGCTTGCAGGGATGTTGTCATTCTGAGGTCCTAAAAAAACTATGGATGATTGTAAACTTCAACAAACACATTCACCCATTTCAGAAAAGTAAGGATGGAAGCTAAGGGCAGTTACTCTGAGGTACACAAATACTTTTGAGTTGCATTAACTCTGAGGCATTTATCAGCCAAATTCTAACTGTTCTCAGGGATAAAAACAAACAAAAAACCAAACAAAAAAACCAAACAAAACACAAAACCTGGCAGTGTTGGAGTTGTCATCATAATCCTTTTCCTGTTAAGCATTTGGGAGCTGTATCCTTCACTCACTCAGTGGAAGCAGGAATGAGACTCATCTCATGCAGTGTTTAGGCTTGTCACATGTATTTGCATATGAGGTTTTCAAAATGTGTTTTCTTTCTGATTAATCAAATACTGTGGCATTTATTAATAAAAAGCTAGATGGCATTTCCACCTTTCTAGTGCTTGGCTGCAGTGCTCTGCAACATTTTATACACCATGCAATATTTTTACTCTGAGTAAACTATGTGAGAATTTACATTGTGAACCTTTCCTTCCAAGGTGAGAGATGAAAACACCATGCACAATATTTTGCATCTCAAATCCCCCTGTGTGTATCTGGGTTTCTCAAGGACTTACTAAATAGATAAGATGCAAATATAGACTGAACTATATGTTACCCACAAATAATGCTGTTTCAGTCTGTAATTTAGGGCAAATTAAGTAAAGCAAACTGTATACATGGATTTTTCCACAAGACTGCTCATTGTTGAAATGCTTAGGCACGGTGATATAAGAGCTAATGTTATAGAACTTAAAATTTCAATATGTAACATTTGGAATAATCTACTGAAAAACACACTATAAAATAATACATGATTATGTGTTTCTGTATTGTATCTCATACTACTGTTGCAAATAAATTATGTATTAAAAAAAAAAAGCACCACGTTTTCACTGGAAACATTTAATGATCCTAAAGCTCAGAACTGAAACATAAGGAAAAAAACCCAATCCAGACAAGAAAATATATATAAGAGATATCTGCAGGTGTGTGCCACTGAGATTGAATGAATGATTTACTGTGGAAAAATATTTGTCAGTGAAGAGTAGTGATATTGAAAGAAATGTAATATCTTTATGGAAATGAGCTAAACCAATTAGAACAAAAAATATGCTAGTATATGTACATCATCAATTTTGCCAGGTGGTTTTAAAACTCATAGGACTAATGAAGAGCTAAGGTTTTGCAAAAGTGGTAGGAATGACACAGACACTTTCCCTCTCACTAAATCATGGCTTGAGAGACCAAGCTTCCATGAGGAACTTTAACAGAAATTGGGTTCTATAGCAATGAAGTTTCTGGTTCTCTGGCTCCTTGCAAAGTTTAATTCCTAAGACACGTATGATATTTGTGAAGATAAATTAGGATCCTTAGAACTATTAATATGAAAACCCATCACCTAGCTCCAGAGAAACCTCTCAAGAGTGTGTGTCTGTGTGTATGGCAGATAACTTACTACACACTTGATCTGTACCTTACTGAAATAGGTTCCAAACAGAATTTAGGTGAATTAGTAAATTTATTTTGGGATCACAATCATATAGGAAAGGAACCACTTTGACACTTTGAGATACTCACAAAACAGGAACCTAGGTGTCTGGAAAGTTAGAAAGGTAAATAGGTGTAGGTATAGCTGTCTGCTCGGGTTAAGGTGAGGAAGAGTCCCATGAAGAAAGAGAAGGCACAGGCTGCCCAGAGGGCTTGTGAAGTCTCCTTCCTTGGAGGTCTTCAAGACTCACCTGGACATGTTCCTATGTGATCTGATCTAAGTGAACCTGCTTCTGCAGGGGAGTTGGACTAGATGATCTCTAAAGATCCTTTCCAATTCCTACCATTCTATGATTCTATGATATGAGCAAGGGAGATCTTTGTAGTGTACCACTTACCCAGTGGTTACTGGCATTGTGATATTGCTTACAGGATTAAAACATGTCCCTGTTATCTGAGGACATACATGTGGGCTTGTGGATCACATCTGAGCCATTGAATGGGAAAAGATGAGTCATGCTGGGTGAGTGATGTCCTCACTCTAAGCTGGCTTCAGCAGCATCAACTAAAAACAACAGCTGTGGCCCAGTCACCTGCTTAAAAGAGTATAGATCTTCCTAATATCAGCTTCCTTTTAAACTCTCTTTTGGCTTTAGACTCTTATCTGTTGCAGATTGTGGTGTATTGAAAACTTTATAAGCTGCTTTATATCAGACTGATAACTCTTATCTTAGCTATTAATTTCTTTTGACCTTTCTTGCCTCATTAGAAAAGCAATCCTTACAAGTACAAAGACTTGGCATAATCTAGCTAAAAAAGCTATCACAAGGTTCTTCTGAAAGGCGAAAGGAACTTATATTATTTGTCTCTCACCCTGCCTGGTGTGATGGGGGAAGATTTTGTACAGGTGTGCCTGGCAAACAGAGTTCCCAACAGCTCTTCTCCACTCATGCACAACAATGACCTTTTTATAACATTTTATCTCTACTTCCTGTTTGGTGTGAATCTTCATTAAAAGTTCTAAAATTCTCACTTTATCTAAAACTTCAAATTAATGTGTGCACACATGTATGTGAAGAATGCACAGAGATGCACAACTTTGCACAGCCATTAGATTTACTTCCTCCCAGCAGTGGACAAGATTAAGGGGTAAAACTGTGGGAGATCTGTTGCCATTTGAGATTGCTGCAAGCTCTGCAGGGATCCTAATGATTTGGTGATCTGAGTCATGTGACTTTCAGCTTGAAGAATGATCATTACTATCTCCTACTGCCATGGAGCCAACTGGAGACTGCTGCTTTTCCTTCCAAGATTCATTTGCCATAAGGCTTATTTTTCTACACCCAAAGTATTTAAAATTTTATTGCCTTACATACCCTGGGATTTTCTAGCATGAGAAATATTTTTCTGTTATCCCACTCTTCCTAAGGATTAGTCCCATCTGTTCTGTAGGGATTGTTACTTTACTTTGGAACGGCAATTCTCAGGGTACTGGCAATTCACTCATTTTTCCTCAAAAAAACCCTCCTTTAGTAATTCCAGCGATATCTCCACTACTCTGTTCCAGGGCCTAATTATTCCCATTGCTATGGTATCTCTGCATAGCTGACTAGTGGTCTCATCTTCAGACTGTAATGCACGCTTATTTTGTTTTCCTTCATTCCCTGCCTTTCCAGCTGAATGAGCTTATCAGATCTGGAATGAGATGGTTTAGTCTATGGAGCCTCCTCCTCTGAGCTTCTTCAAGCTACTACTCTACTTCGGACTTCAGGCCACTTTTCTCTAGACAGCAGCAGAGTTGACCCAGAGGGAAGTATCTCATCTGCTTTGACTTGCTGTACAGTACACAGGCTGCATCTTGCCTTAGCATCACAGAAGAGAAGTCAGTTTGCACCAGTCGAACTCAGTCACAGACAATTGCAATAAAGTAAACAATGTCCCAGCAAAGAGGTAATCAATTTTGAAAAGATGGGATATGGCCTTGTGGCAAGTCCTAGGGCTCTGATTTGCAAGAAAAATATAAATAGGAATACTGAAACAATGGTTTATTGACCCCATAAGTTCTGAACATATGCACATGAATATCCAGTAAGAAAAAGCCTAATGCTTTATAATTAAAGATGACAGAGTAAGGACAAAATGAACTCTGGAGATCAGGAAGATGTATATAGATGTTGGACTCTGCTGCTGTTTGCCCACAGGTATTGCCTCAGAAAAACAGCTGCACAACATCTTCTCAAGGCTGAGTCAGACCAGCTGTACAGGGTACGGTGCACACAAACACAAATGTTTCAGACACTAGGCTTTTTTGTTTTTTCTCCCTCCTTCCACAGCTGCCCAGCATATTTCAGATTTCCTGGAGGCAAATATTGCTAGGGCATAAAGGCAGAAGCTTCTTCAGCCTCAAGACTAAAATAAAGCTTTGTGTCCTCCAACCTTCTAGCTTTGAAAAAGCCCAGCAAATACCAAGGAGGGAGTTTTAACAAAGGAGGTCAGAAAGTTCATCTGGATCCATCTGCATCCTAGTCACTCCTAGAGCTACCCTTAGAGAAGTGATCCATAGGTTAATTTATCTCTGTGTAAATAGAACATCCCCCATCTTCTTTTACCACTAGCCTTTCTGAGTTAAAATAAATATCTTTTGGTTGGGCACAGCTGAAGAACTTCTAAGGTTTATATACAGCAGCTATTGCTATTATGTCTGAGTGGTGAGGGAAATGTCAAGGAAAAATTGCTGTGTGTGTTTGTTGGAGTTTGGGGTTTTTTGATGGGGAAGAAATAGCAGGCAGAACTTAGTATTTTTTCCTCTGTTTCTTTCAGGATGCCCACACCGTATTTTATCTTTTCTATAGGTTGAATCCTCAAATGTTTTATAGAATTAAATAGAACTATTTATTTTCTCATCTAGTAGTCTTTCGCTATCAGCAAATGGTTGGACATATTTTTATTATTTTTCTTCTTTGTGAAAGAATGTCATTTGAGGATGCTTTAACTTTTCAGCCAGTTTGATGTCTTTACTTTGCAGGATCTGACGACACCCTTCATCATATGGTCTCAATTTGTCCATATTGCCTGCATAGACATCTGTCCCTTCAATAGGTTTTTACAACAAAGCTCCAAGCATCTCATTTTCTGATTCAGATTCTTCATTTTGACTTCAGATGCTATTTTTCACAATAAACTATGCATCATTTCCATGAACTGTATTTCAAGTTTAACCTAAATTTTTATTCCAAGTCCAGATATTTATTATCAGCTTTCTGAATTTTTTGCTAATTTATCATTAAAATGTCAAAATTTGAGACAAATGCCTAAATCGTGTTTGTGTTTCTTATATTCATTTTTTTTTATCATTTACAATGTCTGAGGGGACAGCAGTTTTTGTGCCAACAACATGCAAACATGGTATGAAGGGAAAAAACTCATCTTCCGACAATTATATAAGGCATAGATGAAGTCTCAGACCCTAGAAAGACCCTAAAAAGGTGTCATTTTATACCCCTGCAAATAGAAAGTTTAGTCAACAGTGAAACATCTCATAGGTTTTAGAGTTAACTGGGATATATATATAATCCTAACAATGAGAGGTGAAAACCTAGATACTAAATTCCAACCTTGTAGTCAGAGAATGGGAAATATATACCATATTCCTTAGCCCTTGAGTGGTCTCCCCTGTACAAAAAAATGCCTTGGACGATTTGGGGCTGGATCAGCTCAGAGATATATCTGCCTAAATATTTAAAGGTCTCTTCTCTATCACCAAGACCAAAGGTACTTTGCATTTAGAAATGGAAGACAATTTAGAGCAAGCAGGACTTCACGTGCCTGAATATATTTGTAAATTTAATCCAACAGTGGAAAAATAGATGTAGAATCAAGTATGGCCAGAGTTGACAGGGAGACAAACTGAGGGCAGGTAGAGAAAGGGACAAGCACTTGACAAATCCAGAAGCGAGTGATACTGCTCTGGACTGCTCACCAAACAGCTCCTGTAAAGCCATGTAGGGTCTTTACCTCCACTTCCAGGAAAAGATGTAGTAATAATACAAATAACAATAAGCCTTCCAGTTCTCAGAAGGAAATCCTATGGCTAAAGCAGCAATCAAATACTGAGTCAGGCAGTTCTAGGAATTGTTTAAATATTTTTACAATAAAGTTCCTATATGCCTATATTTAAAAAAAATACTTGTACATATATGTATATATATATGGTATATAAAAGTGGTGTCATATATATTTCTATACATTTGTACTAATATACACACATAAATGACATATATGCATCTATTACAAATGGTTAAGCAATCTTGAAGTATTC
The DNA here is from genome assembly GCF_028858725.1 of Colius striatus. Taxonomy (NCBI): domain Eukaryota; kingdom Metazoa; phylum Chordata; class Aves; order Coliiformes; family Coliidae; genus Colius; species Colius striatus. The sequence continues at coordinate 49,918,341 of NC_084762.1, read as the reverse complement.
TGGTTACCCCACAGATTTACTAGTAAGCTTTAATTGGGAAGATAACACACGCAACTCAAGTCACATTCTTCTAAACATTGGTGTTTTCCTCTTTCAAGAGTTAACATTTCTCTAGTCAATATAGAGTGTTTATTCTGCAGATAAATCTGAAAAGAGGAAGGCTTGTCTTCTCCCATCTTCCTTGTGGTTTATTTTAATATGAACCCGTGAATACTCTCTAAATATCAAATTATTACATCTACACTGAGTAAATGTAATACAGCTTGCTTTTTAGCTGATATATGATGGGTTTCTCTCGTCTGCTTTGCACATTCTTGATGGTAAACCATGCCCAGAAGTCCTGAAGATCAGCAAGTTCATTTCCAGATGTGGCTGTAGGTCTCACCAGATCCTTTCTTTAGAACGTCAACTGATCTAATACAAACTTTTTTTTTTTTACTTTTTTTCTTTTTTTTTTTCTGTGTAGATCCTTCCATCTGCATGGAGAGCTTCTAGTAGTGATAATGCATTGACAAAAATAACAACTGGGATATTTTAAATCCCTGTATAACCAAGGCATGTGATTTCTGTAAGTCAGCTGGTTTTCGTCTGCAGATCTACATAAAGAACCTAAAAGAAAGGTAGTTTAAAAAGTGCTATCTTGATTACATAAATTTACATTGTGATCATGTCCCTCCTTAATGGCAGTGACAAGGCTATAAAAAATCTACTCAGTCAGAAATGTCATGGCTTTTTGACTGATAAGACAGAGCTCCCTTCCCCTTGCTCAATACTGTGAGATCTCCTGTCTGAGAAAGCTGCAAAGCATGGTCTGAATATTCTTTGTCTGCCCCAGACACACAAATTTGAGTTTAGGGTAGAAAGAGATCATTAATGAGTACTTTATAGAATCACAGAATGGTAGGGATTGGAAGGGAACTTTAGAGATCATCTAGTCCAATACTCCTGCAGAAGCAGGTTCACGTAGATCAGGTCACATAGGAACGCGTCCAGGTGGGTCTTCATACTTGGGGACATATAGGTGCTATTAAATAGGGGGAAAGTTAGTTCTGATTACATTTGGTTTAATTTGGTTTGGTTTGGTTAAGCCTGGTTTGTGCTGTCTGTTTGGTTATAAACAGGACAAGAAGACCAGATTTGCAATGAGATTGAGAAAACTTTACAATAACTGATGTGCCAATTTCAAAAAACTACCATTTTGAGGTAGGACTCAGAATCACAGCATTCACTTTTTGAAATCAGACAAGTCTTTAATTTAAAACCTTTTATTTGTCTAGGATTTTTTTAAAATCTTGTATGATCATCTGTTACAACTGTAAGAGTTGGAAACATCATGATCTGAGACTCCAGGCTTTAAAGAATACACCCATGCTGATAATGAAACAACTTACGAGTAGAAAGTTGTTATACAGTTGCATTAGCGCTTTCTTTTTAATGATGTTGTGGTTCTGTAACAAATGAAGCATGCAAAGCATCTCCAGTGGAAATGACTCAGGGATTAAATGCTGTCAGGGGATTACGGTGGTTATGTCTCTCACAGCAACAGAGGGTAGCTAGAAAATCCTCTGGATGGGGCTAGATCTGTTGGTACCAGCAGTCTCAGTCTGCATAATTGGAGGTGGCCTCAGCTGGCTTGGAAGCTGTCTCAGACAATGGTTAACAAAAATTGCCAGAGATGCTGCATTAGTGGTGGTGGTGGTGTGTTCTGTGCAGTGTGACCCTGATAACATAAATTCAAAGTGACTGTGAGAAAAATGTTTATCTTAAGAATAAAATTTGTTTAAAAATAGATGGTGAAATAACGAGCATGAAAGTAGGCACTTCAAAAGACATTTCACAGCAAGCAATATCTCACAGTAAGTGTTTTACATTAGGAATCACACTGTATTTTAGTATTTTTTTGTTAATTTATCATCCCAAGTAGTCCCTCAGAACATTTCTTATGTGACCCTTAGAGCTTCTGTCAAAATCCAATTGCAATCCAATCTCAAAAGGGAAGCAGAGTTTATGTTGCTAATTAGTAAGGCCAACTCAAAGATGAGGCCACAGTCCCAGAGGCATCAGGAAGTTGTTCTCGTCTCTGTTAAGAAACGAGATCTTCTTTTTCTGCTGCTCCTACTCAGTGAAACTAAGGCATGGAAACAAAGCTGTAATGTTGTGCTGGGAGGATAAGTCTGTATCCTGTCCAGTGACAGTCAAAAGAAATTATTCAAATGACAAGATGATGTGCTCTAAGTCCTCATTACATGAACTGAGGTTAGCCAAGTGAAGTGAGCTTCATAAAGCAGCTGACCTCCTTGAGAGAATCAAACCTCTTGAATCTAGATGTCACATCTCTGGACTCAAAGGTCTGCAAGTCTTTTCCCCTACCATCAACACTGGCAAAGGCTGCAGAATCTTGAGAAGACATTGTCAATATGTGTGTTTTCAATGACTACCCTTCTCCCAAACAGAGGCACAGTCTTTGCTCACCTGCACTGGTTTGAGGCAATTGGTTTTAAACAATTTATTTTTGTCTAGGCTACAGTTGAGTGCACTTTCTGTGCTAAAGACTGAAATAGTCACGGGGTTCATAGGAGTGCTACTAAGGGACTTCAGTAGATGTTTGGACATGTTTGTAGAGATCCAGCGGGAGAAGATTTGGGTATGACTATCTCATTTCTTCTTTTTTCTCCAAATTACCATATCCTACAGAAGCTGGAAAAAAACAAGTGAGCACTCCTCACTCAGTAGAAAGCAACCTTGGCTAAGTAGTCTGTGACATTTATTTCTACCAAGCTGACAGAGTTTTCACTAATATGTTTCAAGAGCATTCCCATGATCAGTCCTAGGCACGTTGCCCAGGCTGTAGCAAAGGAACAATATGCCAGTGATGTTCAAGAGTTCTTAGGCTCTTCTTCAAGAGAATGTCTGACCATTCCCACAGTCAGATGGATAGAAAAGCAACACACAGTGTGTGCTAATAGAATATGATGTCTGCAAGCAGCAAGTGTTATTCGAGTATTTGGAGGGCACCCCAGTATAGAATACTAATGCCATAACACTTGAAAATAGATAGTTTAATCTTCTTGACAGCTACCAGGCTGACAACAATATACAGGAGCTATGGCATTTCTAGCAATCACAGATGTGGCAATAGCTCTGTCGACCTATCTAGGAAGGCTGTGAGTTTTGCTCCTTGACATAGATGTTTATCACTTTTTATTACATGTAATAGTGTACCAGCAGGTCAAATTATCATTATTAGGAGTTAACTATAGAATGATAACCTGAAGGTCAGGGCTTCACTGTGCTAAAAAGTGTGGAAGATATAACAAAGAATAACCTCAGAAACCTGGCACTCAAACTAGAGGACTATTGGCTAGAAAGGTGATAAAGCAAACAGCCCTGGGGAGCAGCAGGCACGTGAAACAGAGCAGAAGCAGCCAGCAAAACAAGAATCATGTCAAGCAAGGTGAAAGCTGCTAAAATTTTCTTCAAGTTTCTGAAATGCATCACTGATACAAGAAATCTTCCAATATCTTAGACTTTTACTGTAAGTTCAATGTCTATGTTATGGACACATGTGAGACACTGATACGTTTCCAGACTTTTTAAAAGAGGAAAGGGAATGGCACGGAATATATTTAAGCTTTCAGTGTGGGGAAAAAAGAATGTTATCCTTTATCATTATGCTAAGTACCATTTGAATGCAAAGGTAATTCTTCCTTAATCTCTTTCCTGTATACTTATCAAAGTCATCAGGTAGGGAAAATAAAGTACTGAATACATTCAATGTACTCAGTTGTCAGGGAGAGATTGCTTCACACAGTTCACATATTGATACTTTCCCACCCTATCTGCAAAAGGATTTTGGTGTTCTAGCTCTGAAAGTCAGGATTGGTAGTAGCCTCTGCTTATGTCTGTTTTCCTCTACCCTGTTTCTAATGAGCTACATAGCTTTTCTCTACGCAGTATATTTATGGCCTTCAAATATCATGGATTTTTTGTTAATATGATTTTTACTAAGGAACACATGCTGTTCCTGATTTATACATTGATCCCTTCAGATCACTGATCATTTTTCTTATACTTCTCCACACTCATGATACTGATAGCATCAGAATCTTTCTGGCAATATAGGGCCTAAGACTCATTGCAAAAATGCTGCCAATGTGACTCCCACGAAACACTCTGAGAGATTGACATCTCTCACCCCAGGATGACTTTGCATATATCTGCTCTCTTCTACTCATTTACTATAGTACACTCTCCAAAGCAGTGTTCTGTGCTCTCTAGGTGCAATATACTAGGCAAGAGAAATTACAGATTTGTTAAAACTCTGGCCAGAAATACTAAATGCAACAGTTCTGCAAACTTTGAAGCTTTAACTTCTAAGTAATAAAAAGGAAGACTGCAAGGGTGAGAGGCAGGATGGGGAGGGAGAAGCCAGTAAATAAGCAAACATTTGGAAAACTTAATAGCCTCCTGCACATTCTTCATTACACAAACACTATACGATATCAGAGCGGAAGCAACCGACAGTTTTCATTCCCGAGTTTCTTTGGACCATGTTGAAGCTACAGATGCAGTGTGCCCTCTTATGGCAACACCAGTTGCTTTCTCTCTCGGTGTCACACAAAAGTGTTGCAGTGAGAGGAGGGAGTTGCTTTGATTTTCTAGTTATTCTTTTTTTCTTTTCCCTGGAAAAGATACACACGAAGGAAATATTAACTATGTATGCTGTGGCATGTTTAGAATATAGGGTTGCAGCTCCATGTCCTGAGCATCGAGCACTGCCTCATCTGCCAAAGAAGATGAAATAGTGAACAAAACTAAAAGAGACACTAAACAGCATCAGGTTTAGCATTTGCTGATGACACATAAGGCTCTCGTGTCAAGATATACATAAATTGAAAGTGGATTGTTGGTTAAAGGGACTGCATTTAACAGAAAACATCGTTAGCTGACTAACTGTTGCTGGTTTCACTGCAAGCCAAGCTCTCTACATGTTCTTCTGTATTGTTATGGCATTTTGTGTAACAGGATAACTGAAGTATCATCTTTATTTTGTAAATATTCTATCATTAGATCCATTTTGAAAATTGTGTTCCCATGGCTTCCTCTCCCTCTCCTTCTGGTACCTTGTTCTCCTCTGATGTTTTGCCCTTGTCCTCAAACCTCCTCCTGTACCCCCTTGGAAGCTTTTGTTCCACTGCAGCACTCCCACTACTCCCCTACATTCCCAGCAGAATTCTCCTCCTCTGCTCACTGAGGATGCTCCCAGGGCATTTTCCAACTCACAAAATTGTAGTTGGAGTACTCTGGAACTCCTACAGCTCATCATTTCACATCTTTCACACGAGAACAGCCACATCAGTTTTGCTTGATATTTCTCTTCTGCCTACTGAATGTTTAAAAGCACACAGAAATCCCCGAGAGCTCTAGGCAAGAGTTATGACTGTGGCATTAATGCCTTTTACTGCAGTGACTTGACACTGCCAAAAAAAGAGAGACATGGGTCAAACTCTACCTTTCCCCAGCTTCCTGGTCAGCCATGGAAATCCAATATACTCCAACCATTTAAAGTTTTCAATTCCAAAGCTGATCTAAGACCATGTGTGCGAGGGAAATAAATGCATCCCCCTGCCAGGCTCCTGGCTTCTCCATCACAATGAAATCTGGCACCACATGGCAGTACGTATGAGTCCTCACCGATGACACCACATGCTCCAAGCACAGACTATTCCTGGGATGACCTGTCGTCCCGGGATGCAGGTTCATAATGGTGCCCAGCAGCCATGCACGCACACCCTGGTATTTCTGTCTGCAATGTATTTGTGTTTCTACTTTCCCTCTGGCTCATTGCCTTTTATATTTACTTCAGTGTGCTCATTCACCTTAACATACAAAAACTCAAAAAGATAAATGAGAAAAAAATCTAAAGTCTTTTTCTTTTAATCAGGCAGCTTCTGCTGCAGTTAATCTTCCTAAAGTTCATCCTTCATTATAATGATAGGGGGCTGAGTGCATCTGTCACAAAGAATCAGGCAGTTACAATACCTATGATTATCGATACTAAGATCGATGATATTTACTATAAAAAGGTGAAGTAGTCTTAGAAACTGCAGGCTCACATTGGATTTCATCTGGACTAAAACCCACTGCAATGATGCTAAAAATCTATGGTAAAGCTATTCAAAAAGTGACAACTATCTTGGCCCTAGTTGTGTTAGAAATGAGGAGTGTAAGCTGATGCTGTCTGTAGCTACATCACTTCTGCCCAGCCCTTGGGAACACGGTTCAATGACCCTTAAATGTTCCTTTTGTACTTTCTGTTTGATGATTTGACAGGAAATTTGTAATTAAGTCAGCTTCCATCACCAACTTACAGTTTTCTATGTCAGAAGAAATGCTTTTTCTGGTAGTTGGGGAGTGACAATGTCAGAATGCGGCCCTTCTTATTAACCTGCACAAAAGCTGTTGAGAGGTTCATTGTTTAACACTATTCCCCTTGGTGAGTGCTTGTTTGTTCTTCAAGCCTCACATTTATTTCACTGTTTACAGTAAGGTTTGTGCTGTGGAGCAGACTGCTGCTGGGGAAGCTCTAGGAGGAACAGAAATGTTTCTGTGCCTTTGAGATGTTCGTTCGCATACCCTAGCTTGATATGCAGCAAATGCTTCATTTAATTAGGAACACAGACCAGGAAAGGATCTTATAGGCCACAGGGCCCAGTCCTGTACTGTCTCTAGCAACCACAAAACATCCAACACATCAACCTTTCTTAACATTATGATAAGCATTTTTTTCTATAGCTGCTCTAATTGGAAGCTTGTGCCGGAACTCACAGGTCTCAAAGCTAGAAAACTACTCTTAATTTCCAGTCTGAATTTATTCATGGCTAGCTTACACTTGTCCATCTTTTACCAACAGACCTTGGCTTACAATATTTCTTCTTCCTTCTGTTTTATCCTACTGTACCCATCCTTCTCAATGAGACTCCTTCATTCTTGAGACCTGCTCTTGATTGCCTTACCCCATACCCCGCCCATAGACCTGCTGCCTCTGGGGGCCATCCTTCAACCACAAAACATAGATCTTCACCTCTCTCCTTCCCTGGAACTGGACTTGTGTGACAACCACTGGTGACCCCAGTGGGGAAAGGAAAGGTCTCTCATCCAGGAAGCTCATTGGCCACTGCCACTTCTGCTGCCAGTGGCTCTTGGTGAGCACTTACTAATTTCTCTAACTGCATTTACCTGCCTTCATTCTTCCCTTCTTGTTTTAACACACATAGAAAATGAAGATGTGAACACTCTTACTTGAGTCATTACCCTAAGGCTTCCGGTTTTCTTCCTTAACTTTCCCTCCAGCAGTCCCCAAACTAAAAGAATGAACTTTGAAAGGATAAAAGTAATATAGACCTGTTCAAGGAACAGGAAAAATTCTCACCCAAATGAGTGCCAATAGCTGCCAATTCTAGTCTCTTGATTTTTGCTTTCAAGGCTGGGAAATTCTCCATATATCTGCAGGGATATAAACAAGCTGATACTGGATAACACTCAAATGAATATGTTCTATGGGAGTTGAAGTACATTTTTCAGAGTATGTGTTCATAGTCTGCTGAAGGATTCTATTAAAAAAAGCATCCTCTAGAAAACATTGTAGTTATTCGGAGTCCTAGTCCAGAGGGATGATGTCTCGTAATCACATCTGTGTGGTGATACAGCGCCTCACAAACTTTTCCAAATTTTGCAGATTAATCATTATCTTATTTTTTATTTTTATTAGGAATCTCTGTGCTTTCACAACCAACAAAGGCTGGAGTGTGCTTCTGTGTGTTCCACTTGCATATGTTCATTTCAAGCAAGGATCTGCTTTACCCCAAAGACATTTTGCTTTGAGAATCATATTATAATGTGTCTGTGTTTATTCATGAAGCATATTATGATAATTTATCTGAGGTTACCTACAAATTTCCTTTATTTTAGTAATGAAGTCTATGGATGTGGGTGTACCTAGAAAGCAAAATGTCATCTGCAGTGATATGTCAATAAAAATCAAAATCCAAAAGTTTATCTCAATTGAGAAAAAGTAGAGGAAAATGGAAGGAAGGAAGGAAGGAAGGAAGGAAGGAAGGAAGGAAGGAAGGAAGGAAGGAAGGAAGGAAGGAAGGAAGGCAAGCTACTGTCAGAAATATTTTTAACAGTATTTGAAATTTTCTAGATTTCTAAATTAGATCAACATGAAGAAGCCCAGCCAGAAGTCAAACTGGCTTTAGAGGTAAAGGATAATAAGAAAAGTTTCTACAAATACATTAACAATAAAAGAAAGACCAGAGAGAGCCTTTATCCCCTATTAGATCCAGAAGAAAATTTGGTAATAGAAGATGAGGATAAGGTTAAGTGCTTAACACCCATCTGATTGGAAATCAGCCAAATATAACACCCATATATAAGAAAGGATGGAAGGATGATCTGGGAAATTACAGGTCTGTCTGACTTCAGTGCCCAGGAAGCTGATGGAGCAGATCATCCTAAGTTCTACTATGCAGCAAGAAGACAAGAAGAAATAGCCTCAAGTTGTGCCAGGGGAGGTTCAGGCTGGTTATTAGGAGGAATTTCTTTACTGAAAGCATTGTCAGGCATTGGATTGGGCTGTCCAAGGAGGTGATGGAGTCACCATCCCTGGAGGTGTTTAAGAGATGGTTGGATGTTGCACTTAAGGAAATGGTCTAGTGGTTGATAGGCCTGGGACAAAGGCTGGACTCGTTCTTAACTGTCTCTTCTAGCTGAAATGATTCTAAGATTCTATGAGATTTCCCAGATAAGAGAAAAATATCCTGCTATAATGGACAGCTAAATCTGATTGTGACCACAATACAAAGCTGTTGAATGTGTAGCAACTGATTCTGTTAAAGTAGGGGGGGTTCAGGGAAGAGTGGATCATTAGTATTTAAGTTCTGTAACTATCACTCTGAGAAAATTCTCTGATTCTCATCATTGATCAGGAATCATAGAATCATAAAATCATTTTGGTTGGAAAAGATCTTTAAGATTGTCAAGTCCATAATCTATGAACAGTTACAGCAGCTGTTTGTAACATATTTAAAGCACCCTACCTTAATTACTTCAGCAGTTAAAAGCAAGAAGATACAAAAGTATTAAGAAAATGTGGGACAGATTTTCTGTGGATAAATAAGGGAGAGCGGAGGCTTCACAGTATCCTATTAGTATTGCCCAGTGTTAACCATCTCCCTTGATGAGGAAGAGATGAGGTCACACACAGTCTAACAGCAGCACTGTTGTGAATTTATCCTGCTGCAAGCAGCTGATCCTGATGCCTGAACAAAGTTCTTTAAAGCTGGCTCACATATGTTTATATATTTCTTTCAAGTGCAGTACAGACACACTGTTTGCTTTAGATATGTGAAGGGGTAGTTTAAGTATGTGGTGTGCTACTGGTGATGACTGGCAGCATACCCCCCAGGTAGCTGATCATTAGGGTATGTAGATCTTGCCATGCATATAACCTCCTTTGAATGCAGTCCTTGATACAGAAAGTCATCTTCCCTTGTTTTCAGCTGTGACCTGCTGCTTGTCTATCACCAAGCACACCTTTGTCAGTAGCTTTGAGCAGTGAATGTCCACAGTGATGGTTGCTGTGGTTTTGCTATCTAAAGGCAGTCACCAAGCAGCAAGCCCTGCATCTGCATAACATTTTGCAGAGCATGAATGGAGTGGAGTTAGAGCTATAGGTACTTTCAGTGGTAGAAAGGAACTAGAAAAGTAACAACAATACCAGTTATTACACAGAGGATAGAATAGGGGGTAATTGATTTCAGTGTTTCTGTGGCCTCACTTCTAATGATTTCAATTGCTTGTGATGCTGTGAGACAGGTATTGAAAATAAATTAGATTATTAAATACTATTAGTTAAAAAGAGCCACACTAAGGGAAACTGGAAGCTTAGACTTGGAAGGACTCATTGCACAGGTCACTGCTCTTCCCACCACCTTGAGATAACAAGAAAACTTCACAAGTTTTCTACCAATTATGTAACAAGGTTAACTATAGGTGTAGAGGCAGGTGGAGTTTAATGGGGTGCGAGCCCCAATGGGTAGCCTGTGCAGAGCTTTCTGCACCCACCCCACTGCTGACAAAACGTCCTTTCTCCAAGACTTCCCCCTTTAGTCTGGTTAAGTAGTTCTCCATGTGCCTCTCTAGTCACTGTGTGGAAAATCCCAGTAGTTTATGTGAGATTTCAAGGGAACTGGCATCCTTGGGCCCATGACAGCCTGCACAACTGGGGAGGACGGAAAGCCATTTCTCTCTTCTCCTGCCATCCTGAATTATTGTCTGTGCCATCCTTTTGCTTTCTCACAGGGGATAAAGACCACCAGGAAACACATTTAAAAATCATCTGTGGCACACAGGAGAGGAGAAAAAGTTGTTGGTACATTTCAGCAAGCCTCGTTAAAAACATCTCTAGGCACTACAAAGTGCATGTTATCAATATGCATATGTGATGTCTCTGAGGCAGAATTGCCTTTAAGGTACATATTCAGCAGGACAACATTTTCCCATGTGAGGCAAGGAACAACAGTGAATCATATGTGTGGGAGGGAAAGGCCTTCTGGCTATGTACAGTATTTATTCCCTTTTGTGTCTTCCTTCCCGCCCTCCCCTCTTTTATTAATGGCTTTTGCAATTACTGGTAACAGGGTATTACTAGCTGGCAGAAAGTGGTGACTTCTCCAGTCAACTGTTTGCAAGAAGCTGGATGTATAAGGGAAGGAAAGGATGCTGGAGTGGTGGTATTACTCACCCCTCCAACCCCAAGCAAGAGCCAGTTGATACACTCCTTTTGCTGCCTCCCCAGCTGAATGTTGCTTTACTTGACTTCACACAAGCATGCATATAGATGTAGAAATATGGAAGGTGAGGCCTGCAGTGCACACATTAAAAATTCCTACTGAAGATGTCAGCAGGGGACCCAGAGAAGCCAGGTTAGATTTAGAGGGAATCTGAAGGAAAAGTATGGCACCCTGCTCCGCTTGCAGCCACAGAGGCTGCATAGAGGCCTTGTGTTTTTATTTCTCAGCCTACTAGAGTTCCTCTCCAGGAGCATTAGCAGTGGAAAGCACTGCAAAAAGCAGACAGATACACCAATGCAGGTGATGAATGCTACACTATCTCAGGATGTCAACTGAGCTCCTGCTGAAGTGATGGGAAAACACTGGAGTTCAGCACCTACCTAAGTGTCGATCAATAACTGCAAACAGATATGAACTGTGACATGCAGTCAGTAGACAGCAGGTTACCCATGGTTTGGCAATGAATTACATCTGACCGATATGGAGTACTTAGAAGGGTGTAGAACTCTGGAAGAACTCTGATGCCCCAGTGATGAGCACATGAGCATGATGCCCCAGTGGGGAGGTTATCCAGGAACTATACCTCTAACAGGTCTGGAGGTTGTCAATATGCTTCCCAAAGAACATGGCAGAGGTAAAAAGCAGACCATTTGGGAAAATGGTTGTTTGGTTGCTTTTAATAGAATTATGTAGTCTAGGAGCAGCAAGATCTATACCAGTGTACATTGATGGAGAGCTTGTGCAGCTGTGACAGTGTAAGCCTTCTGAAAACTTATACCACCAGGATAGAAGTAGTGGAGAGCTGAAGCTGAATAGTCAACATGCAAGACAATTGTGGGAGTATGACCTAAAAAAATTTAACTCTAAATAGAGCAAAAGAATTAAGAAACACGAAAGCTGGCATCACTGAACTGGGAGTGCTATCATTTGCAAGTGCTTGTATCAAGATAGCTCCAGTTGGTAAATTCTGCTGTTTACTCCTTTTTTTTTTCTCTTGTTGGAAAAGCAGAAGGGCACTGATAAGAGGGGAAAGGGTAGCAGGGAAAATGGCCAAGCAGAGGAGTGAGCGGCTTGAGATTCATAGCAGAGGTTGTAAGAGGGGTTGCAAGAGGCGGAGTCAACAGCCCACAGATGACAAAAGAGCATCTGGAAAAGAACTGAAAGGTTTTGAGGCACTAGCAAAAAGAAACAGTTGTCAGTTTCCTGTCAGAATGGAAAGGATGGCATTCTTTTCTGCAGAAAATACCCTTTTAATAACTGTCCATCAGATAATATTTTTTTGAAAAGTTCCAATTTTACCTGACTCTTATTTTAAATCTGTGTTGGGGAGGAATTGTCACGCAGCTCAGAGCTGACATTTCTGGCAGGCTGTTATCATTCATGTTTTCTACCTAGAGGCAAAGAACATGAGATCCTTCCAATCTGGGAAATACAGCTGGCTGACAGGGAGGTGCTGAGCCTGGTGCTGTCTTCCAGCCATCTGCCTGGAAGCGTCACACCATGGCAATTCTCTACCCCTAGGCCAAAGTCAGGCTGACAAGAGCCTTTCAAGACAGCAACCAGCAAATCAAATAAACTCTTTGTTCCTTCAGATTGGAATGTTTCCCTTTTCTGCCCAAATGAGACATGGATGTACAAACAATTTTGTGAGAAATGTCTGACTCTCCCGATGACCTTAGAGAGTACAAAGGTCCTTTGGTAGCTGCTTGCCTGTGCTTCCATTGGCTAAATTTCTTGACAGACCAGTTATTTTATCCCTGAATTTCACATGGTTGTAAGCAGGACCAGTTGCCCTGGGGCAAAGGCTCCTGTGTACACAATTCTGTCCCTGGGAATACTCAGAAATAAGGAATATGCTTGACTTCCTCTCTCCTCTGCCTCCTCATCATGCCCATCACAGGCATTTACTCTGTTCTTACTGTGATGTCTCCCTAGCTAACACAATTCAACAGGGCACTGTAAAATGAGTGCAGCTTTATATCAGTGCTGATCACTGACTGCATTAGAGATCATTAGCCAGCCTGCTTGGCTTCTGCAGGGTCTCTTATTTTCTGCAGAGCACCTCACAGGTCAAGCTCTGTGAGTGGGTTGTGGATTTCTTCCCACTGGTCTCCAGTTGGAGCATCCTCTAAGAAAAAATTATTTTGAACAACTGGGAGAAAGCTGCTTCATGATACTCCTGAAAACCAAACATTGATGGAGACTTGTTTTTTCATTCTATGCAGAGTACTATGAAGTTTGGGCACTGAACTTCAAGAAGGAGGTGGGCCAAGTGGAGATAGTCTACAAGACAGTAACAAGAATTATCAGAGATCTAGAAAACTGGGTGCTGGAAAGACTAACATGAATAGTTCTTACTCTCCAGAAGACAAGCCTCAAAGAGGATACTGACAGGTATATAGTCCAGGGTTCTCTGTGATGAAAAGGTTAGAAAATAATGGATTTAATTTAAACCAAAAATTCATATGAAATGCTAGGAAAAGTTTGGAAAATGTAAGGATGAAGAATGCATTGATTGGAGAGTTTTCCAAGTAGATATCCTTGAAGGTCTTCAGGAATGAGTTAGAGAAAGATCTGTCAGAAACTATAGTTGATCTTTTCTTGGATAGGGAAAAGGACCAGATGACTTCTTCATATCCTTCCCAGAATGATTTATGTTCTATGCTCTTCGATTAAAAAAAAAAATCCACCATGATTTGGGTTTGCATGCTTTCTCTAGAAGCTTAAGTTGGTCATGAGCCCAATGTGCAGGGGGAAAAAAAAAAAATAGGCAGAGAAAATCTAGGCAGCTTCAGACAAATTAAACAGACTGTCATTAGCAGGGGAGACTCCAGGCAGCTACTCTGGTTATGCTAAGGACCCTGGTGTATGCCTGAGAGTTGTATGAAAAATGTTTTTTGATGATGTATCTATAACTTTGGCTTTGCCTGCACTACATTTACCTGTGTTAAATAAACAAAGAAAGTGCTCTAAGTATTGCTCAAAGATTGAATAGCAAGTGGAACATTTCTTCTTTTGTTAGTAGCTTGTGTCCTTGCTTATTAAGTCTCAGGCTGAGCAGCCAAAGGGAGCGTTTGAGACATAAACGCCAGAGGGGATTCTCACTTCTGAAAGCAACCGTTGAGCAGCTTGAAATGTGCTACTTTTATTCCTGGAAAATCATGATGATCAGAAATATGAGTTCCATGTCCTTTACTCTCTGCCCTCTCTTCTCTTCCTCCTGCTCCTCCTCCAGCCCTTTGAATAGCATTCAGGATTTTCAAAACTCAATCTTACTTGCAAACTATTTACTAATTAAGCAAAATTGTTCTTTTGTCCTTTGCTAACTAAATTATCAGAGATCAGTTTTGGACAAATTCCTCATTTTAGTTAGTGGTAAATACTAAGATTTCCCTTGCTTCTCTATTTGTCTTTAGATTCGTTTTTTAAATCACTGCACCAAAGTTTCCACTCCTTGGAAAAATCTATAAAATGAGAAAATAAGAAGTAACAAGTCTATCAAGATTCATTTGCCCTTTAAAAATTAAATTTATCTCACATAAAAAAGAAAGGGTATGCTTATTCAATACTATGAAAAGTAACAAGTGCTTGCTCCAGAACATCATGTGTCTCTTAAGTCATTCCTCACAAAAGCTTCCTCTGCCTTATCAAGGTCAGATACCTTAGACAAAGCCAAGCTCTGTTAGTCCTAGCAAGGAACATGAGTTCCAGGGCAATGATGTAAAAATTTCCTACCCCCTTTTCACAAGTTTGTTGAGATTTTTAGTCCTAGCACAGCTCCCAATCACAACTGCTTGAGAGCACACAGAGAGCAAGAGAGTCTTTCAATCTATATCTGATACTTCCTAAGAAATTAACTGGAGATAGTGCAGATATTGTGAAGTTCTCCCTTTGCAAAGCAGTTGCATGATAGAGAGCTGATCTAGTGTGCAATGAGTAGTGCTGTGCTTTATAACAACTCATTCCTGCAATTATTGCCAGATGTTCGCAAATGTTCTGTAAGTCACCTAATGTTAACTGCTCCTTCCAAATTCTTTACAGCATTCAGAGACTGAGGGTGCTATTTAGCTACTGCTGGCAAGAAAGAAAAGGGGAATTAAATAGCCCTTTTTCTTTTGCTCTTTCTGCTAATAGTAACAGAGATGAAACCATTGAGTGATAGAGAAGTGCTACTGAGACATACTAAAAATTTGATTTTTGGGTCTCCCATCTAAGTAATATACCTCAGACTCAATAATATGAGCTGCATTTCCATTTATGTAATTGAAAATACTGATATTTCATTACTTCTGCAAATAAGAGCACCTCTGATAAAAGGCTGTTGACACCATTCCCTAATATAGTCCTATTTGCAGACAGTAGAATGAAACTTCACTCTGCTTTGGAATAGCTGCTGGAGGATTTACTTGCAATTACCTACTGAAAATGAAATAAAAGATTAGCAGAAATAAGATGTCACTTTGGACTTACAGCTTCTGTTGCTAGGGAAACCTTAGAGTTAGCATCCTGATCAGGGCAAAAATTGCTGGAACCCAGCTGAACCTTTGTCAGTATCAGTGTTCAACAGAGCTGCAGATAGCCTGTTTGTATGGCCAGAGACAGTGATTGCACACTGTAGGCTCCTGGTTGACTGGATAGCCTTTTCTGATGGTGCCTCATGCAGACGCCAGCTTACAAAGATACATAGCAGGGACCATGTAACTGAATTACACAAATAGAACACCAGTGCGATTAGAGGGGTAAAAGGGAAAGGCTGATGGAGGAAGGGAGATTAATTATGTTTAATACCCACTACTTCTAGTATCAAACAATTCAGAGCTATCCAGGCACTCAGTACCTGCCAACTGCTCCTACAAGAACACTTTTCATACAGGAAAAACAGTAATGGAGAGATATCAGTCAATTGAGAGCTTGGCAGTAAAACCTGCAAGAGGACTTGAAGTAGTGGAGCAAAGCCAAAGAAAATGAAAGTATTCTTATATGCTTGTACTTGGGCCTCCAGAAAGGAAAAACAGGGGATTATGCAGAAAGCAGTAGAAGCGGGAAGGGAAAAAGTGTACACCCTCCTTATAAGAGGAAGAGACTCCTTTGCATTTGTGGAGCATCAAGGGAACTAATTGCAGGAAATCCTAACTTTCTCCCATATTGGAGAACCCCTATACTAGTGAACTTTCTTTGAAGATACTAGTGCCTGCAGCTTCACTTGGTGGACAAAGGTGGCTCCAGCACAGCACTCCTGATACTGTAAGACATTGAAGAGGGCTCTCAGATAATAGAAAAAGGACAGGTTTCAAACAAGTTCAGACGCTTCAGCTTTTTATTTGGAGAGTTTGAAAGATGTCAGTGATCAATTTGTTAGCGTGACTGAAATAACTGCAATTAGTACTTGTCTGGATTTAATGAAACAGATGTAGCTGTGGTTTTCTACTTAGAGATAACTTCTGCTTTGAGTCTACTAGAGGTATGACTTTTTAAAATGCTCTAGTTCTCAAAAACACTGTAAGAGAGTGACTGTATAAGATGAGAAAGAACGTGGACTCATTTTATTATTAAAAGCTTTTGTTAGTATAGCACATTACCCATCACTTCAGTCAACCCAACTACTGAGTTTGAACTACATGTAAATTTGAGTGAAAATTTGTAAAATTATCTCATATTTAAATAACTGGATTAATTTGTATTTGCCCTTTGGAAAAGAATCACCATCCTTAAGAGAAGAAATGCAAATGCTCATGCTTAGTTTGTGACCAGAAGTGCCAAAACCAGGTAATTTCATTAGTTTTTTCTTCTTCAATTTTACTTAAGTGCTGACTTCTAAAAATAATCTCAGATTAATATCTTAAATATGCACAGATATTCTTACATTCTTCTGTCCATAACTTTGGTACCAAAAGAAACATAATAAATGCCAAGACTGTAGGAGTGTTGAAAGGAAAATTACATTCAGGGTTCAGGACATACTACTTGTCTGTGTGCTTATGACACATTTCTTAGAGATTTGCAAAGCTTAGCACTGAAATTTAATGTGCATTAACAGTTGATCTCAGAACTTTTTAGCTGCAGTGACTTAATTATTGCTTCCAGCAGCCCACTGTTTCTTCCCCTAGGACGTGCTGTGTAAGGTGGGGCAAAAAGGAGCATAAGCCTATTCCTTCACCAGCCCAGGTCACAGCAAAATGAGTCATTACACTGAAATTCTCCTAGAATGTCCCAGGCTTTAAACAGTGAATCAGCACTTGCAGCTATGGAACTGCTACACTTCTAAAGAGAGAACTTAAACATTCAGCTTTTTGCCTATGTGGAAAACTCCTTTCTGGTCTCAGTAATTCCAAGCAAACTGTCATCTAATTACTAAATACAATTTAAACAATGTTTTTTATTATCTTACAAGTCTGTTTAATTCATGAAAATATTCTTTCACATTTTTTTCCCATAGCTACAGAGACTTTCCATTGAAAAGTTGAGTGTGTGTGTGTGTGTGTATATGCATGTGCACTCTTCAGTCTCCCAAAGTGATTTGTCCCATTCATAGTGACTGAAC
The DNA here is from genome assembly GCF_028858725.1 of Colius striatus. Lineage (NCBI taxonomy): Eukaryota > Metazoa > Chordata > Aves > Coliiformes > Coliidae > Colius > Colius striatus. Next base: position 49,900,944 of record NC_084762.1, on the reverse strand, counting down.
AGCAAAAACTTTACTACTTCTGAGTGTGCCAGAATATTTCATAAAAGTAAGGAATCAAAATAGTCTGTTTTGTAATATATTATAGCATATTCTACTCATAGCAGTGCATCCCTTCTGTCCTAAGAACTGAAGATTCAGTAGTAACAGAATAAGTGAGTTTTATTATGTATGGAAACACAGCTGAAGGGCTGTTGTTCCAGATATAAGAGGATTTCCTTTGTTCTTTTTCCCCTGAGTTTTTGCAATTCATTGTAACTTCAGTCAGAAGACAGACCAAGGCATAAAAACTTCTCCCTAACTCAAATAAGCGAAAACAGAAAGTTGTTTTTATTACCTGCACATCATACAGTAACACTGAGGTGCTATTCACATCACCATTTTGGGGAGTTGACTCTGACCAACAGCTAAACACACACACAGCTGCCCACTCAGTCACTTCTTTAACTGGATGTCTCCCCAGTATTATGCTCTAAGAAATTTGCAGACACTTTTTCTCCAAGTAGCCTTCCTGTGGTGTTCCTGCCTATTTACTCCAGTAAGGACTGATCAACACAGGGCCTTTCATATATGGAGAATGCATGCAGCAGTCTGGCACCTATCCAGAACCTACTCTCTCTCCTCTCTCACAGGACAGGAACAAAGAGGAAACAAGTCAACAGGTCCATACCCACACTCCTAATTAAAATTTTTACTCTCTGAAGTAGTCAAATGCCCTTGACATGGCAAGTATTCACCACCAAAACGCTGGGAAATAATGCCAGTCTTAGTAGCATGTAGAACAAGAAGATGGAGAGTATAAAATGCATCAATGGAAGACAAACATAAACTATTTTTAACTCCAGACATAGATGAAGTACAGCATTATGTGCCTACTCACCTGCAGTATCTCATGGTGTTTAAAGCCACAGCTCAGTTTGGGACAGGACCTTAAATAAAAGGACATTATGTTAGCTGTGATTTTTGTGATACTTACTATAATCTACAACAATAAGAGTTCTGGAATTTCTGCTCCTGAGGTGGCCTTAAACTCCAGTCTGCTCATAATATCTACTGATATTAGAGGAATTCTCACTGTAAGAATAGAGGGAGAAAATTCTGAAGCAGTGAAAGAAAAAGTACCTGCAAAACTAGGAAAAGATAGGAAGCAGACCACAGTAAGGTGATGATATATGTGTATATATCGTATACATGAGAGATGATATATGTGTAGGGAAGATAATGCTTCAGTGTGTGCACCTTTAGTAAGGAGCAATCAAAACAGGAGCGTGATTCTACCAGAGTATTTTGACAACAGGATGTTTTCTTTTCTAGATTAAGTTTATGGATTACCAGAACTCTTTAAAAAAATAATGATCAGAGACAGGTGTTGTCTGAATTAAATGAACAATCATTGCACACAGAAGCAGCAACCTTGAGGAAAAACACATTTGAAAGTATTCCTCGCAAAGCGTTCATCAGGCTAGAATTTTGCACTTCTTTTCATGTTCCTTCTGTCCAAAGGATACCTCCTGGTAATGTCTGTCCTGGTGATGAAGGTAAAAGTAAAATTTATGCTGTGCAGCAGAAAGGAAAAAGACATCTTCAGATTACTTTGAGACTTTGTAGTCTTGCACCAAAGGCAAAACAAAAACTAGAAGTAAAATTCTGATTCCATTGAAATCAATGGAAAAAAGTGCATTTAATTCAGTTATTTTAGCATTTTAGACCAGAAGGCCACCAAAAGACTGAGCATACAAAACATGAGTATTAGTAGCCATCCCACCACAGCAATTCTAATTTTAATATGTGGACTGTAATGTAGGTGGGTGACCCTGCTCAGAACCTACAATGGCTGATCTAATTAGTTCAGGGATAGTACACTGAGTGCAAGTGTAAGCATAACCTAACACATACACAACAACAATTAATACGAATTATATAAACTTTCCCAGATAATGACATTTTTGCTGTGTCAAAGACTATTCCAAAAAGAAAGCAAAGCAAGAGGTTCAGAGAAAAGTTTCCCTTGTCTATGGGAAGAGTCGTTTCTTTAAATATTTCTTTTCTAATAGAGTCTGTCTTCTAAACAGTGGAATTTTAAGCTGAACATCTGTGAAATGAATATTTTCAGTACATGCTAATTCAGAATGTGCTGCAGGCAAAAAAGGTGCAGCAGCTGTGAGCACCACAGGTTCTGGTTGGGTGCCAGTATAAGGCAGTAAGTATGCAGCAAGCCTTGACTGCAGTATACACTCCAGATCTGAGAGGACCTCTGATGAACAATCCTTTCAGGAGTGATAGGCAGGAATACAACAGGAAGGTCTCGCAGAGCAAGAGTGACTGCAGGTTTCATGAAGGGTATCAGGAAGAGATCCAATCAAAGAATCAGAACTAGAAAGTCAAGAAAGTTTGTGATGATTAATCCAATGACTTGAAAGAGATACTGCAAAACAATACATTTAAGAAACATCCACAGAAGACAAGAATAAGCTTTGACCACCAGCAGGCTTGATTTTCTACTCAACAAAGAGGCTGCACCTGGAGAAAAAACTTGGCCCTCGATTACCTGTAGATATAGATGTGTGTGTGTGTGTGTCTAAATATGAGGTATGGGGAAAAGTGTTGATAAAATGATTGCAATGTCAAAAGTACTCAACAATTGTTAAATGCATTCATATATTAAACAAGCAGAAACAGGTCACATCTTAGTTTGAGGATTCATTGTGTTCGATGTTCTCTGTGAGTTAGAATAAATAGTATGTGTTATACCTAATACTTGCTAGCCCTCTTTGAAAATATTACAGTTGGAAGGTAGACAAAAGAAAATGCTCTCTTCATTTGTGTATGTGTACAGCTCACTATACTTTGGAGCAGAATTGTAGAAGAGAGGAGAGACTGAGGAAGGCTGGGACAAAGAACAGAAGAAGGGGACAACAAGAAGTGACCTGCTGAAGACGAACAGGGCCAGCTGGGGTCAACAAGAAAGAGGGCAGAAAGAAGCAGTGTCATGGAGGTAAGAACAAGTCTGACTTGATTAAATCTAACTGAGGCAGGAGCTGTTCTTACCACTGCAGCAGGAAGCAAGGTGGCACAGGTCACCACTAGCCTGAAGAGCTGGAAAGACTGCTGATCACATCCAGTGCAAGCATGAGCAGTGTCCTGCAGAGCCTGTCTCAGCACACAATAAAATGGAACAAATATACCTCAGTCTTGCCTATTAGTGCTGCCTGAGTCCTGGAATAAGCCCAGGGCAAGCAGGGAAGGAAAGAGAGAAATAAGGTGCTACAAATACTACAAAATCTAGTGAAATAAAATCTTCCTGAAAAAGTGGGAATGAAGAATACTAGCCAGAGCTCCTTCTTGTCTCCACTGGAACAACCTCAACTTTCATCTCCATCTGCTCCCAATTCAGGTAAGACTCCAGAACATGTGAACAATGTGAACAATGGTTTATCATCATGATACTATGTGAGCGTAAGATAGTTGTGGAGAGATGGTAAAAATGTACTGAGACACTATCACATGGTCATGAGGCTTTAATCTTTTCCATGATTACTCCTGAAGCTGTGGTCTCTTTTCTCATCTCAAGGTTACCTGTGGTGACCACTCACTCCTACAAGAAGCTGGATGTGCAGTAGCTCCCGTTTCTACCATGCTCCCAGAAAGATTCTGGTGCAGAAACTGCAGTTCTGCTGCTAACTGCCATACGTTTCAATCTCCCCATTGACAGTGGTCACTCATCTCCATGGGCTTTGAGACGATTTAACTACAGGAATTAATGTGAGAATAAAGAGATGCTTTTGTGGAGTTGCTGAAAACAGTACTCATTTCCTGGGCTAGAAAGCACCAGGAATGAAGGAGGTATACTAGGGACCTAACCCTTCAAGATGTACATACACACAGTAGGTATGATTATTCCCCCTATCTTTCTTGACATTTTTTAGGCCACATCTGCCAAGTAGTTTAGCGTGCTACTTTCTAACAACAAGTAATGCTAGGATTAACAGACAGAAGAAGGAGAACACTTTTTCTTGACCAAGTTGAAACCAATCATTCGCAAATCTGAGTAAAACAGATGAATATGCATATGCTAATTTGAATATGTGGTGTGTCAGCTATTTGCCTACATGTATTTAACACCCACAGAAGGCCTAAGGCAGCAGCCATAGACTTTCTTCCACTTGCTCTTTTTCAGAGATCTTACAGAAACCCCAAAGGAGCTAAATTGCTGCCATTATGATGCTATGAATGACTGATAGAAGTATATTACTCTCCAAAGCATCAGTTGGCTTAATGTAAGCAAAACTGCAGCTAGTGTATAGCATCTTGGGACTAATTTTGCTGGTTCCTCAGCTATGGCATTCAGGAGCTCAGGGAAGGTTGCTTGTGTTTGTTGTGTAGTCATTTTCTTCTCTTTTCTTCTCCATCATTTGCCTCAAAGAGGAATATAAGCCAAGTCTTGTGGCTAACTGTGGTGTCTCGGTACCTATATGTAGGTGCAGTTAACTGACAAATTACAAAAGGTAATTCTTTTGGATTCCTCCATCTTCCTGCCCTACATGTTTAAGCTAGGTGGCAAACAAGTTTAATTTGGATTTGGATACTCAACAATAGTAGCGTGAGGACTGATAAGCTGAAACATCCCCTAACTTTTCAGCTTCTTGACAGAAAAAGTGATTTATTTCTAGGACACTGTTCTACTATTTTAAAATAGTCAGCTTACTCTGGCTTCAGTGAAACCAATTTTGTGAATGGTTTATTGTAAGTAAGTAGCAATTTGGATAAAACCTCGATTCTATTGAAATTAAGGGTAAAAGCAACTTCCACATGAAATGAATTTTAAGAGAAAAAGAGTGTGAAATCCCATTTGTATACATCATTTAAGTCAGGGCTACAGTAAATCTATAAAGTTCTACAACCGTAATGGAGAGGTGCCTGGGTAGCAAAACGTGTCTTAGAAAGCAGAAGGAACATTTGTCAAAAGCATACATCTCACAGAAATCTTTGTCCCTCGTCCACATTAGGGGAACACACTTTAGGACATAGCATACATCTGCATGACTGTGTGAGAAGGATCTGTTCAGTTACAGTTCTGGGGATCATTTGGAGAGCTGACAATCATTGAGACTCTCATGTTTCTATCTCACCAGCTCACCCTACCTTGCTTTAAAACATCTGAGCAGAGATGGCACTGAGTATATGGCTATCTTGATATGGCTGTTTCCTAATGGACATCTGGTATCATCTTAATTTGATGACCAGTATCAGTGATGGTGTCCTTTTCTTTGTATTGAAAAGGGATTTCCTTTTACTAAGTAGCAAGCTGGTGAGCTTGCTGAGAAAGGAGGAAGAAATAGGGAGGCTAAACTATGCTTATTTCCAAGTTTCATTCTGAGGCTCACAGAAAAAGAGCTGTAACACATGGAAAACTTGCAAACTAACAGGTGAGAACACCAAATGAATAACTTTTCAGATGGAAGAGTTTGAGGGTAGGACATTACTGAAGTAGGAGATGGAGTGCAACAGGGATCTTACAGCACCACAGATCACTGGATGCTCAGGATTCTGCTGGGTGCTCTAGTGGGGAGAAGCTGTAGTCTATTTTGGCAGATCCTAAAGCCCAGTGTAGGCATGAGATGCTCCTCTCGAATAAAAAAAACCCCAAAAACCACTGTCTTCACATCAGTATTTTAGGGGAAATTTGAAAAGTATTCTAGAAACTCCCATAATAATGAGGTGTTCCTATTCAGTAAATAGCACCGTTCCTCTGTCATTGGGGGAAAAATGGTATTTTACAGGATTCTTAATGGCATGTTACAGACTGGGGCAAGACCTTTTTTTTTGCCTGAAGTCCTGGCCATTGCACAGTTTCAATGGATCTGTTGATTTAGAAATTACTACAATAAATTGGATCACTTTAAAAAAAAAAACCTTTTTCATGTCAAAAGTTTTAAATACTGCACTGTTACATTAGACATCATCATCTAGATAAAAATTTGAACGGTGACATTTCTTCTTCCCATCCTCTCAATAAAATGTCAATATATCATCAGAATCAGTTAGAGTATTTAGAGTAAATCACTTAATAATTTAATGCAATTTTCGCCCGTTTTTCACTTTGTAGTAAAATTAAACTGAGTTTGCATGCTGTTTGGGTTGGGTTGGTTTCTCTAATTTAAATAGAATTTTTTCAATTTTTGCCATTCCAATGTGCCAACTTTCAACCCAGGAGGATGGTGAAACATCTGCAGAAACCCAAATATTAGCCAGACTGATCTCCTTTGTACAAGGCAAATGAGCATCCTGGAAACAGAAACCTTGGTTGTTAATTTCCAGCTTCAGACTTCTTTCTTCTTTTCACTGGGAACAACTTTAAGAAATTTTCACTTATTTGTGCACAATCACAAGCCTTGCCCTCAGGCCTGCAGAATCAGAATTGTAATGCACCAGGAAGTGTTATACTTAGGAGAGACAATGAAATGGCTAGCAGATACAAAGGCCGGGCAGCAGTCTCTTCCAAGGTCCCTGTTGTCATCCTGCACTCAGCGTCTCTTTCCAAGTCTCATGGGTTTCTCACAGAGCATCTCAAGTGGAAATCATGCCCAGAAATCCTGTTATGCACTCATTTTTCATCCTGCTTTTTTCATCAGGGCCAGTTGGAGACAAGAGTATTCTTTGACTCATCCTTCCCTTCATTAAACTGCTTTAAGTGCTTGGTTTATACTTTTAAATCCAGGTTCTTGTCAGTTCTCAGGCACTTCTCAGGTCATATAAATCTCTATATACACTCTCTATAAATACATACTTGTATAACCCAGTTATGGCTATCCCTCCCTTTCTGTGTGTAGAGAAGGCAGTTTCTCTATCTAAGATGTGAAGAAGGATGGAAGGACTTAAATACAATTGCAGTACTGTCATTCAATTAATGAAATATTTGGAGTAATTAAAAAGCAGTAATGTATCAGATTAGGAGCACACTTTGGTTTTGTTAAGTCTAGATATTACACGTGTATCTTAATTTTTTGCTGAGTTCTGTATTCTGGGAGCATAACATAAAATGAAATATCAGGGCTGCTGTTTGCAAAATCTTAGTAAGCGGATGTTATTATCTTTATTGTCTATAACATCTGTATCTTCTATATCTTCTACATCTTCTGGATCATCTGCTTATATAACATGAGTATTATAATGAGCCAGTAAGGCTATGAAACAGCACATAGTGTTGCAGCACTATGTTGCAAATAAGCATTTCATTTACACAAAGGTCCTGTGTTTTATTTTTAAAAAGGCCCTTAAGTAGTAGCTCTGGTGTTTGTTTTGCAAGACACAGTCTCTTAACATCCACCAGCCATCATCCAGAACCCAGGAAATTCTGCCCACAGTGAAACATCGCAACTTCAGTAACAGCTGCCACATTCTGTAACACGTTTCCAGACTCTCCCGCCCAACAGCTCCCGGTCTCTCCAATTTTAGATGAGAAGTACCACATGGTGCACAAAGAATAGAGAAGGTGAGTCTTTGCTGTACATCTGATCTCCACACGGGACCTTCCAGCCTGCTTCCTGGAAACACCTTCAGGAAGTGAGTAGTTGAAAGAAATAGGGAAACATCCATACCAAAGCTTAAGATAAGAATAGCATAGCATAGAATAGAACAGAACAGAACAGAACATTTCAGTTTGAAGGGACCTACAATGATCATCTAGTCCAACTACCTGACCAGATATGATCAAAAGTTAGAACAAACTATTACAGGCATTTTCTAAATGCCTCTTAAACACTAATAGGCCTGGGATACCAATATTCTCCCTAGGAAGCTTGTTGCAGTGTTTGATCATCCTCTCAGTAAAAAAAAAAATTCCTAATGTCCAGTCTAAATCTGCTCTGATGCAGCTTTGAGCTATTCCCAGGTGGCCTGTCACTGAATACCAGGGAGAAGAGCTCAGCATCTCCCTCTCCCCTTCCTCAGGAAACTGTAAAGAGCAATGAGGTTGCCCTCCAGTCTCCTTTTCTCCAAACTAGACAAGTCCAAAGTCCTCAACTGTTCCTCATAGGATATGCCTTCCAGCCCCTGCACCAGCTTTGTTGTTCTCCTCTAGATGAATCTGGATGAGGCACAGAGACAGTTGTTTCAGCAGCAGTGCTGTTTCTCCATCTTCTGACACTGTTCTTTGATCAGTGGTGGAGGAAAGCGGCTTTCCATGTGCTGATTCAATGTTGACTTCTTCCTGAAGCTTTGCCGAGTGCTTTGAAAAAATCTCATCCTGTTAACAAAGGCAGAGATGAAGACGCTACAGTCTGTAGCAACTACTGCCTCATCTCCCGAGTCAGCTTCTCTTTGGATGCCACTAGATTTCCACTTAATGAACTCTGAGATCCATCATTATTAGTAGTAGCATAGCTAAAGGCTGGCACTGGCTTGGAGGATTATTATATCCTGAATCATGATGCAACATCAATCATAGAATCATTTGGATCAGAAGGGACCTTCAAAGGTCCTCTAGTCCAACCCTCCCTGCAATGATCAGGGACATCTTCAACCAGATCAGATTGCTCAGAGTTCCGTCCAGCCTGATCTTGAATATTTCCAGCTATGAGGCATCTACCACCTCTCTGGATAATCTGTTCCAGTGTTTCACCATCCTCATAGTAAAATTTTCTTCCTTATATCTAGTTTGAATGAGCGACTGAGAGATTGAGCACACAAAATGTTAACTGCAAGCAAAATACTGCTATCACCTTCAGTGTCCATTGTAAATATTTTGTCCTACTGCACTGCTCCATTCAGAAGGAAACTGGGATAAAGACATCATTTACCTCACCAAAAATGTGTGCTTCCTGAGCTACTCCAGAGAATTTGGACATTGATTAGCTGAGAGTAAGCAGCTAGAAAGCTTAGAGATCTGCTAATGGAATATCAATACTGCAAAGCTTGCAGGTTAAAAACTCAGATTATTCTCTCAAAGGATCCAGTGAGATTATTCTACTTTCTTTTGAAACATCATTATATTTTGGTCATCTGGATTATGATTATTTTTTTTACCCCTGCATTATCCTTTCCTGAGGGGTGAAATTTTCACTAAAATCCAGCAGAAACAGTGAAGAGACTCTGATTCCTGATGGAGGACTGAGGTGTTGACCCCATTTGTAGACCACTCTTTAACACTGTTGGGATCCAGCTGTTTTGTATTACCTCTGCCTCCACCCCAATGGCACTCTATCTTCTCTACTACCTGTCCATTAGCAAGACAGGCAGGCACAACAAAGTGCAACTAGCTGTGCTAAGGCAAGGGTCACATCTTTTTTTATTGTTACCATTGCTGGCCTCCAGGAGCTGAAGGGGAATGGGTAGGACCTTCCTCTTTGATATCAGCTCTAGCATCCTCCTGTTCACTTAGTGTACTCTGAGAGCAGGACTTTCTCAACCAATGGTGACCAACAGCAGCATCTAGTGGCTCAAGTATTCTTTCAAAGAAGATTTTGGTCTGAAGTTTTCAGACACAAGGAATTGGTTTGCACGTTGCAAGTAATTTTTCCAAAGTCATAACACTTGTGAGTATGTTATTTGGCAATCTCAGTGCACAGAAAGGTTTTACAGCTGGGTAAGCAGTTTGAATGCATTGCCTCTTGTGTGCAGACCTGATGGTCGCCATGGAATGACTTGAGATCAAATTGATAGTGAGCATTTGAGTACTGAGAGATGTGAAGAACAAAAGAGAAAAGAAGATGAACAATTTGGCAATGAGGCAAATCATGTTGTAGCCATGCTTGTAGAACCAGACTGAGTAGCTTCCTCCAGTGCTGGCTGTCCTTGGCTGCATGCTTGCATGAGAACAGAGCTGCTACACAATGATCAATGGTTCCGTATGCAGTTAAGCAGCATCTCTGGTGTGCACTCAGCAGATGAGCCCACAGATGAGCTACTTGACTGGACAGAAAAATAAATATTAAAACTAAACATTGATTTCCACACAGACCACATAGCAAATTTTGTCATGTATTTTGGGAACGAGTTTGAATATCAGAGTCTAATACTTCGTATTAAAGTGAACTTTCTGCTCCTGTGTTTCAAGGATTGCTAAATGAAACAATTGCAAACATTTATGAAATTTTCCTCATTTCCCTGGACCTAAGAAATTCTCTGAAGAGAAGTTGTGCATTAAGTCTGTGGCTATGTTTCTCCTGGGGAAAACTGCAGAAAGGGAGCGACAGATTTATTCCTTATATTCTTCCAGTTACACAGGTTATATACATATTCTGCAGCCATTTCTTGAGAGCATTACACTTCCGGAGAGGGTAGTTTCTGCCTCCCATTAACATTTCTCTGCTCCAGAGGTGGAAAAATAAGAATTCTAAAAAACCATCCAAAAGCTTGGGAGGTTCTGGTGTCTGCCACCATTAGACTGAAATTGGAGGTGGTCTTGCAAATCAAATTACTTGAATACTAAGCACTGGCTGTTAACTGTAAACACGGATCAGTGTGGCTTGGCAGATAATTAATGTCCTAATGAGCCTACTTACCTGCAGCCCATCTCTCTCCCCAACTGTCTAACTTCAGTGTCTAGCCTATTAAGTCCACACACAGATTTAAAGCATTTATGCTTGTTTTCTATGTGTAGCTGTTTCCAGTCAGCAGTGGATTGTAATCCCTGCTTCTTACTTACCCAGACCAGGCCGGCACATGTGAGCACCTTTCGATTAAATCTGCATTTTTTTCCCCATTTGGCCCTCTGAGACAGAAGGATGAAGCATTTGATACCACTACTTTGCCTTACATAAGCATATCAGATAAGCATATTTTTTTTTACATGGGATTCACCTGGCTGTGAGCTACTGTGATAACAGGGTCTGAGTAATTAGTAGTATGATACAGGACCAACTAAACACACCCCTTCAAGCGGATTCAAATGGGCTTTTATCCAGTTGATAAGCTGCCTGATGTTTGAGTTGGGGTTTTTTTGTAATTTCAATTAAACATTTGCCATGACAAAATACTCTGGGAGAGCTCAACCCTGAATAGGTGCTGCCCCCCTTTTCCCAGCTGTCAGGTTGCCCCAGTACAGGGAACAAGACTCCTTTCAACTTCTTCCTAGAATAGAGTGGCTTAAAATGACCAGAAACTGCACAGAGGAGAGATTAGACCAATTTAAACTAATTTTACATTTGAGACATAGCCACGGGACAAAGCCAGAGTTTTAACTGGTCACAGAAATTGCCTGCATGTGGAGGGAATAGTCTGCAGCATTTTCCAGTATAAAGAAAGGTGGGAGTGCAGCAGACGGGTGTGGTGGTTTAGCCTTGGCTGGGTGTCAGATGCCCACCAAGTGGTTCTGTCATTCCCCCTACTAAACTGGACAGGAGAGAGAGAAGTATATCGAGAGGTCCGTGAGTCGAGATAAGGACAGGGAGATCACTCAGCAATCAATATCATGGGCAAAACAGACTCAACATGGGGAGAAAAGTTTTGATTTATTAATGAACAATCAAAATAGAACAGGGAAATGAGAAATTAAAAAAAAAAAAATAGAATACCTTCCTCCACCCCTCCCTTATTCACAAGTTTCTACATCTTGCCCTCCAGTGTTGCATGGGGAGGGGGTTACAGTCAGTTCATCACAGATGGACCTTGACACCTCTTCTCAGAGTGAGAACTCCACATACCTCCCACTGCTACACTGTGGGGTCCTCTTCTCTAACGTGGGTCCTTCCCACTGTCTACAGTTCCTCATGAACCGATCCAGCATGGATCTTTCCCACAGGGTGCAGTTCTTCACAAACCGCCCCAACATGGATCTTGTACACAGGGGAAAACAATCCTTCAGGAACACACTGCTACAGTGTGGGTCCCCCACAGGCTCACAAGTCCTGACAGCAAATCTGGTCCAGCGTGGGCTCCTCTCTCCATGAGTCTCCAGGAACTTGCTCCAACGTGGGCTTCCCATGAGGTCACAGTCTTCTTCAGGCATCCATCCGCTCTAGTGTAGGGCACTCCACGGGCTGCAGGGGGACAGCTGCCTCACCATGGGTTGCACCACAGGTCACAGGGGAATCTCTCTTCCAGTGCTTGGACTACCTCTTCCCTCTCCTTCTTCACTGACCTTGGTGTCTGCCAGGATGTTGTTCTCCCATTCTCACTCCCTTCTGCTTCTGCTGCTGCTACTGCAGCAGTTTTAGCAACTGTGCAGCAACTTCTTCCCCTTCTCAAACATGGTATTCACAGAGGTGTTACCTCAATCACTAATTGGCTCAGGGGTGGGTCCATCTTAGAGCCCTGTAGTACTGGCCCTATCAGCTACAGGGGAAGCTTCTGGCAGCTCTTTGTTTAAAGAAGTCAGTCCTGTAGCCCCCAGCTACCAAAACTTGGCCACAAAAACCCACTACAACAGGTTCGGCAGAGAAGTCATCCCTGATAAAGTGCAGTAGTTCATGAATGCTGGATTAACAGATACAAACCTGTATTGTATTAAGTTATCAGATTTGTCCTCAATGCTTGGCTCTTTGCTTTGGCTGCAGCTTTTGTAAATTACCTGAGAGCTTTTGAAGGCATTAGTGCCTTTCTGTATTTTGTCTCTAACAACATTAAGGCTGAAATGAGTTTCTTATAGCTTTAAAAATTACATTGTAGTGCCTGCTTCAAATCTGGCTGAAGTTAATAGGAACTGGCTTAAGTGAGTTTCAGTCAAGGTCTGGGGATTTTAAAAAGTTGTTGAAGAATTACCTGCATTTATTACATTATCATGTGGTTATCTGAGCTATAGCAGATAAAGGTCCCCTAGCCAAGACAGTTTTCTGAAGCAGCTACTACTGCTGCTGCTGTGAGAAACCACTGCTGCAGTAACACTTCAAGTTTTGCCCCCACCAGCCAGCTTAACTCCTCCATTACAAGGTGTGAACTCTGTAATCACAGCACATCCCAGGGCAGCAGCAGACCCTGGCCCCAGCCTCCTTTTTCCTCTCAGCCATCAGAGAGGGATGTTAACAGCCAGGTGGCATTAGCCTGTTCAAAGCTCTGGGCTGACCTGGGGGGCTTTTTGCTTTGCTCCAGCTGACAATGTTATCTGCCCTTTGTATGCCCACAGTCTCATTGCTGGTGCTGCAACAGGTGTCTCAAACATCCTCAAGCATCCCCCACATCCTCAGCCTCTTCTTCAGCCCGTGAGACTGAGATGAACACTTTCTAGGAGCAGAAGTGTTATGGTCTCATGCCTTCCAAGAAGTTATCACTTTGCTTTGCTAGAGGACCTCAGCAGAGAATCAGCTCTCTCCTGGGCTGGTCGCCAGATATACACATAGCACTGATAGTGTCTCTGCCCTCAAGAAACCCACTGTCAAGAATTTATATCAGGGTTACTTAATACATTTTTACTATTTTCTGCTGGGTAATTTCATTATTATGATTTTATGATTAGGAAGAGAGCATGGCATTTTCTGCTTTGCCAGACTAGTCTTTCCCATCACACCACCTTCAGAGAGGAAAACTACAGCCTCTGCCTCGGACATGGGGAGAATAACCAAGAAAGCAAATCACTTAGGGGATTATGTAGAGGCATGGAAGGTATCTATACTCTCAGTAGGGTATATTAGCCAAAAAAGTAGCACTTCCCAGAGCCAAAGCTCAGAAGATTTTATGGTAGTTCTCTGACAAAACTCTATGCCTTCTGGAGCTTGTCCAATTTGCAAGAGGCAGAGGAGCATATAAGAACTGTGACAACAGCTTTTGCATAGCTTCGTGCTCGTGTTGGTCACTGTTCATCTCTACACACTGTCAGTCTGAGCAACACCTTAATATGTGAGGTCCTACCTGCAAATTTCTGACTTAGAAACTCCACACATAATCTTCCTAATATTGCACTTGTATTTTAGACAGCTGTTCTCCCAAGCCTGAAGGTTGCTGACAACACCTTTACTTCTAAACGTCCTAATACCTACACCTCTCTCCGGTTCTTGAGTTTCTGGTGTGCTGAAGTGATTTTTGTGCTGTCATTTTTATAAATGTGAGGTAAGAGAAAAATACATTGCATATTAAAGCCACAGTTGACTTTCTGAGACTGACTCCTTCCCATATTCTCCTTCAAAGAGGTGCTCTCCTAAAGTAAGCATGCTCAGGGGGAGGGAGAGAGCAGCAGATCCAACCATGAAGCCTTGTGTTCAGTAGGAGAGAATTATTCCTGCCAAAATGTGAAACAATTCCTGTATCTCTGCCAAAATAATTGCTTGATGTGTGCTCCCTAGTAGCTCATAATGAACCACAAACAAGCTTTTAAAGTAAGGATAAGAACACACATGCTTATAATGTTCATAGTCTGAACATCTAGAGAACTGAACAAAGAGCCAAAGAATAGCTCAGCTAAAGGGGGATACAGTGTGCTCTTCAGTGCTTTGCTAATTAAAACAATGAGTCTCTGAATTACAGTATTTCTGCTTTTTGGGATATTTAAACACTCCAATTCCTCCAAGAGGCATTCCTCCAATCAGTGTGTTGGAAGGAAAATAGAGCCAGATCCTGAGGAGAGATGCATGTAGACGATTGCCTCCCTCCATGAATTCTGTGAAGATTTGTGCAGGAAAGGACTCAACCCAGCTCTTTATTTAGGATCACAGAAGTCCTACAGTAATATCAACTGTGGATATTGTGATAATGAATGTTTGTCCTACAGCAGTATCTGTTTAATACATTTGGCACTGACAATCTGCTTTCAACCTGCTGATATTTGGGTGCATCTCCCCCTTGACTTGGATGGCCTTCAGTTTCTGTCTGTCTGCCATTTTTTTCCTTTGATCTCTTCTTAAATGTTTGTAAAATAAGACTGTTTATTGCTATGATAAGAACGATTTTAAAAGGAAATTAGTGGATACCCACAACACTTGCCTAATGCTTTTCAGCCACATATCTTGATCATAAGAAAACTTGAATACATGGGGCGTTTATATCTACTTTTGACCACTGGTATAATAGAAGCACACAATGTCCAGATGAGTCATCCAAGGTCAGAGCAAGCCAATGACTTAGAAAGAAACTCAAATCTTCCTAATTTCCGAGATCTTATCCACAGGAGAATGTTGCCTTTTACATGAAAGGAGACCAAAAAAAGAGATTTTATTCAATTTACGGGAAGGAAAAACACAAATATCCCTGAGAATGACAACAAATTATTAGTCCAGACTTCACAGAACGTTTTTATACTGCACAGTTTTAAACAGTCAGCAAAATTTAACAACTGCAGCATAAAACAATAGATAGAAATTAAAAGCTATAAGCAAAGGGGAAGGGAAAAAAAAGGTAGCTTTTTAATAAAAAATGGGAAAGAAGTGGGAATCTGTGAGGCAGGGAGCTGCAGGCAGAAGTACTGCAAGGGAATGGAAGTGTGAAGTCTCTCTCACAAAGACAGTGAGTATATATTAATCTATTTATAGCAACAATAGTTACCCAAGTCAAAAGGTACACGGTGCATACACATATGTGCAGAGAGAGCAACATATTAAAACACAGCTTTAGGTTGAGCTTAAGATAGCTCAAGCACATAGTTCTAGCACAGTTGTTGGTATATCTGTGTGACTAAAAAGAGAAAGGTCTCTGGGGCCCAGGCCATCCTTTAGCTTGTCCAAATGCTAGACAGCTGGAACGTATTTTTAAATGTGGACTTTTTTTTTTTTTCTGACTACTATTTCCAAGGGCATTCTCAACAAAAGTCTGTTTTGTTTCTTCTCTTATTTTCAAAAGTTCAGGCCTCAGCAAAAACAACAAAGTGATAGAGGAGAATAGGAACTGCTAGAAGAAGGAAAACTGCAGTGACTGATGCACAACATGAGACCCATAGTAATCTATCCTTCCTGAAGCTAGGAGACTTGTTTGTTCTGCTCTTGCTTTTCCTCATACATTGCACACCAATGACAGGCTAGGCCCATGTCCTTGATCTTTGTATATTCCCATAGTGTGAAACGCAGCAAAACTGCAAGTGCTGATTACCCATACAGCCACCAATGCTGCACATGCACCTGTTTAGAGTACATCCCAGTAGCCATCAACTGTGCAAGTGGATGAGTGAAGGATCAACTATATCAGGCATAGGATTCTAACAAGAAACATGTATGGGAAGAGATTGTTTTGTGGAGTCAAACTCAGAGGACACAAAGTTCTCATTGAAGCCCCTTAGGTAGGGTATTGAACCCAAGGGAGTTAAGTTCAATTTTCCAGCAGTTTGGCCCCAGATTTGTTCAGGTCTGAGGTGGTTAGATAGACACATCAAAACACAGGGACAGACAAATCAAAGCCCATGAAAATTATCTCCCTTCATAGAATCATAGAAGCATAGAATGGTAGGGTTGGAAGGGACCTTTAGAGATCATCTAGTCCAACCTCCCTGCAGAAGCAGGTTCACCTAATACAAGATATTTTCAACACCAGCATTTCTCAGAAACCAGTAGCTTCAAGGCAGCCAGCAAAACTCTAGATGAACTCCTCTTTCCAATCATTTACTGGGTAATGAGAGGGCTACAAATTGGTGTAAAGGCATTGGGAATTTTCCCCAAGAGCCACATGTTTCTTTATGGCTAATACTAGGTAGTATTTAATTCACTTTGGTATTAGGAATCCTGATTCAATTGCTCCCATGTTAATATGAGGTTTCCCATTGCCTTCACTGGAGGTACAATTTGCCCTGGTGCACAAATGGTCAAGGTGTGTTTTATTGCTACTGAGACTATTGTTCATCCTCTATACTTACACTCCTTTCATTACAAAATTCAGAACATGGTTGTGTAGAATATCATTTGGGCATATGTATCTGGAGGCACATGGGAAAAAAAAAACACTAATGGAGTCATATCCTGGCATCATCAACCATTTCCCCCCTTAAAAAAGCAAACTAATAGCATTTTCAGTCCATTTCCAACCACTTTTGACCCTGCTGATCCCAGAGGGAAAAGAGCTATGGAAAACTATGCCATTTTGAGGAAAGGCTGTTTCTGATCTATACCAATACATTTGGAGGAAAGGTTACCAGGTCAGAACATGCAGTTGCATTTTATCTAAAAGGGAAGTTTCCTTGCTAATGCATGCTAGCAATTATAATTAATTGAAATGGTTTGGGAATTCCAGCCTAATCTAAGGTCATTGTTGGACATTTTTGTGAAGACATGTGGCATGTTGTTGCACTGAGATTGTGCTGTAGATGTTCACATGTTCTAGCTCTTCAACTAGGGCCTCACTTAAAACATTCCACAGTAGAAAAGCACAGCAAGAAAAGATTGGCAGCTGAAGAGGTCAGTTAAGTGAAATACAACCACCATTTTTTTATTTCCATATTTGGGTTTATATGCCCTAGAAGGTTAGTCAAATGTTCTTTATTGTCCTGTTTCACTTAAACATTTAAACATGTTTATACTTAGGAATCTTTAAATGGATGACAAGTTGACACAGGGCAGAAGACTGTGTTTGGGATGTTTTTTTACAGTGTACCAAATGTTGGATTAAGTACTTCTTTTCTTCAGAAGAGGGACAATAACTAATCAGTTGTACTGTGCAGAAATATCTACTGGGCCTTAAAATAATAGACTAACCCTATCCAAATTTAAAACTTGCTGTTTCTGCAGTACAATGCAGAATGGCAAAGAGATCCAAAGCAGATAGAATGTGTAATTCGCACTGCCTTGCAATTTCTCTCAACACATGCAATAATTTATCTTTCTTCTAAACTGTGTTGACTTTTGTACAGTTGAGTGTCATATGAATGGTACAAAGAATTCAGAAAAGACTGAGCTGGATTGTTAGTTCATCAGTAGAAGGAAAAAAAAATATGACATTTGCAGAGAGAAAACAAATTAATACCATAGCTGCAGAAGTTTTCATATTCCCTAAAATAGACGCTCAAAGAGTCACATATTTATTTGTATCTGAATATAACATAGACACCTAAGAAATTATTTTTTCCCCTCAGTCTTACCAACTTATTTCTATCAGATTTATACCAAATGAAAGGATTCAGGAACACAGTGAATCTTTATGAGCTATAAATTTAGACTTAGAATTACTTATTCTTCTTCTAACAGCAGTACTCTCCCATACAGCAGCGACATCCAAACCAAAATTTAAATCTTTATAGGTACCCTACTCTCAAAGCTACCCAATTCTTCACAGAGTGGATGAGTGCTTAAGGATGGAGAGATACCAGGATCAAATTCCTGTGAACCTCTAGGTCTCTTTGCTGCATTGTATGGTGACATTGTGACCCTGCAATATCACTGTGATGCAAGGACTTCAGAGAATTTTCCCCATCATACTTCAGGGTCTTCTTCAACAATTACATACCTCCAGAGATTAAGGAGTCCCAGGAACTTGGCATAATAGCCACAGGATACAGACTTTCTAGATATGGCTCAAGGACAACTGGAAAAATAAAATGTTAGGAGAGTCTCTTACTAAGTGTTCAAATAAACTGAGCAAATGAAAAAAAATAACCAACCCTCCATTTGTTCTAGAATTAATAAGTACTTGTCTGAAAAGTACAAAAAGAGCAAGGATCAAATATGATGCCTCACGATGAAAGGATGTTAGCAGAGTGATCCCACAAGATTTATACTAGGATATGTGGATTTCAGACTTGTCAAAGGTAATCTGGACAAGAAGCTTAAAAATGAGGCAAGGAAGTCTTGCAGATGACCCAGAATTAATTGAGGTACTGAAATGTGCAATTGACTCCAAAAAGCTGTGGAAGAATCTCACAATATTGTGTGCTGAGGCAATAAAATTTCAGATCAAATTCAATGGAAATCACAAACAAAATGGCAATAAATGCAAATAAAGTGCAGAAAAAAAACCCCCACAACTATTTGTAAGAGTACATACATAGTTATGAACTCTAAAGCAGCTATTAGCTAGGGAAATTAGCAATTATCAATCTAGCAAGAGATCTGGGAATCATTATGGACAGTACTTTGAAAAGTCAGCTCCATGGCAGTGAAGTGGTAAATAGTGTGTTGGGAATTATTAGGCAAGGAACTGAACATAAAACAGATAGCATCCTTGTGATATTATATAAATGCATGATGTCTTTGCATCTTGAGTACTACCAGAAACTTTAGTTACCTTTTTGGAAAATGATATGCTAACATTAGGAAACATACTGAGAAGAATCATAGAGGACTGAGGGAGAGTAACTATGACATTTCTAGGCGTAAACAGAGATGATGGAAGATGTATATGACAAAGCACATGGTAGGAACGGGTGTCTCTAATGGGAGTAGGAGAGCAGAGTAATTAATATCTGCTAGGGGCTGACAGAAACTCAAGGAAAACTCAATATAACTTGTCTCTCACACTTCTTTTGTCCACAGTATAATTTTTTGTTTGTAGTAGTTGTTTAAGATATAATATTTGCCTTATATCACTATGGACATGAGAAGTGAGCAGAACCAAAGGATCTAGCTCAGACTGCGGTCTGAGCTCTGGGTGAGCCAGGATGGTGCAAGTGGTGTGGGATTTAAGTTATCCTTCTTCCTGTAGTGCAAAGAGCAAATAGGAAAGAGAGATCCTGACCTCAAGAAGAGTTCAGGTATTTTTGAAAGGGCTCCTTAAAAGTTCTAGAGGCAAGCTGGGCAAGAAGAAATTATTTCTGGAAGCTGATAAAAGCCCACAGCTGGCTTTGTTGGGCACTGGCATGCAAGGACTTGGTGTGGAGAGAGAAAATTACACTGCAAAGAAGGAGGATGGGAGCTGATGGGTGGGCATTATTTAGGAATGGGAAATGATAAAGGCAATGAAGAAAAGAGGAATAAAAGGTCAAATTTGAATTCTCAGACAATTGATTTAATTGTGATGTAGAAAATCATGGATGGTGCTGAGAAGGCACACAAGGAATTATCAGTATTTTCTGTAAAACACCCTGAGTAATGATCATATGTCAGATTTGAAGCAAACTTATAGAAATAATCATTAACCCACAAGGTATAATGATGCTGTGGAAATCACTGCGAGATGTCAGGGCAGCCAGTGGGGTTCAAAAAGAATAAAACAAGTAGGTAATGACTGACCTGGAAAAGATTATGTTGTCAAGTCATCATTTCAATTAGTACTACCTTTATCTTCATCTGCTTTCAAAGCAGAAGTCATTAAGGATCACCTTGGATCCTAGTATGACCATTATTGTGCATTAACTTTCCCCATATGGGAAAGCACTGCATGGTAATGGGTACAATTTGTACATCACAAAACAGACCAAAAAAAACCCAAACAATGTCTCTATACTATACATTAGCCCTTTCTGGTTTTTGCTACGTAAAGCTGTAGGAACACCTAATGTAGATCTGCAAGTACATTTAATGAAAAAAGTACTGCTTTACATATAACATCTCCATTTCAACTTTTGAAGTGGATTTCTTATGGTAAAGTGCTGACAGCATGGACAGAAAAATGTTGGTGTTGACACCATGGACAGAAAAATTAAGCTGCTACATGACAGCCTAGGAAGTATTTCATTCAACCCCGAGTATGGTTTTGTTGAAAGTTAAAGGCTCTTTTTAGACACAATGGGATTCTGGATTATTTTTCTTAAAAGAAGATTAGGACAGCTTTGGTCACCAAAGCTCTACTGTATTTTCTTCTGGAACATTGAACAGGATTTTTTAAAAAGCTGAAACCCTCTACATTCAGATTGTTATAGTTGGCTATCAGTCTATCTGTCTGCTTATCTATCTATCTTGCCAGTTAAAAAAATAAACACCTGAATGTCTTGTTCTGTTTTGCTAATTTGAAGAATTCTGTCCTTTTTTTCTCCCCATTTTTATGTCTGTGATGTTTCTCCATAGACAGTAGGGGACGTATAGATATATTGATAGAGTCATCAACAGATAGATTTATAGCCAGATGATTCATAGCCAGATGCATACAGAGATAGATAGGTATAGGTTGCTCTGCCTTGCAAGGAACTTCACAAACAAACCAAATGCCATAATGTCTGCCTGGGCACCTATTCTTACAAGAACCTGACAACTGTGTCAATTTAATGAAAAAGATGATGCTAAACAAAACAATCTAAAGCTAGTTCATCTTCTCTATCTGGACAAACCTAGGCTTGGTCATATATGTTTCATACTTGCACTTGCAAGATCCATTTCATCAAAATGAAACCTGATGATACAGAAGTCTTCGCAATAAATTATTAATTCTGTTGGATTAAATTTAAGCTTTTGGTTGGGACCGAGGACCTTCTGCTTCCTCTTGGTGTCGTTCACTGTGACAATCTGCTTAATGCATACTAGTGGATCATCATGTTCATGAAGGAGAAGGTTTTTATAATGGAATTTCTGTAGTAGCATTGAGTCATCCATAATAAAGGAAATATTGAAGTTAGTGCAAATCAGTTAGACCCATAGATTTGTGTCTTGTGTCTGTTGTGATGCCTTTTTCTTACAAAATTTACTTCATTTATGAAGAAAGGCTGCAGGAACTGGGGCTGTTTAGTCTGGAGAAGAGGAATGTCGGGAGATTGGAACATCCCTTTTTTCTGTTGTATCTACTGACAGGACAAGGGGTAATGGGATGAAACTGGAGCACAAAAAGTTCCATTTAAACATAAGGAAAAACTATTTCACTGTGAAGGTGACAGAGCCCTGGCATAGGCTTCAGAGGGGAGTTATGGAGTCTCCTTCATTAGAGGTCTTCAAAACCCTCCTGGGTTCTAAATAGATGCTTATCTGTGTGTGTCTGAAACACATTGACAGTCAGAATCATTTCCTTGGAAATATATACCAAATTATGGAAGAAAATTGCCTTTGCATAGAGAATAATGATATGACTGTACTTCTTTTCTAGTAGCTGAAATCACCATTGTGACCCAATTAGTGCATTCATATAGCGAGATAATCTTCTTGGTGATGTAGAATTCAAGTATTTACAAGTAAAATCTTCTTGAAAGAGCATGTGGTGTCTATACATTTGCCACTGAAGTTTCCAGGGGAAATAAACTTCATTTGTTTCCACAGCATGGTTGTAACTTGTTTCCCTTTGAAATTCTTAAAAGTAGACTTGTAAGGTATTATCATGTAAGACAGAAATAGAATACATAGTTAATGTCAATATATATTCTTGTTTTATCAGTGTAACTTCTATGTCAATCCACAGTGAATTGGCCTGTATATTCAGTATTTCTTGGACAGAATTTACTTGAGTTGCACAAAGACTTTTCTTTCTCTCTTTCTCTCTCTATCTTCCTTTTCTCATAATAGTGTAGCCATAAAGTAGGAAGTATATTACAATAAAAGAGCCTCAGACCAGAAGAACCTCAGGTTCTTCTTCAGAGATCAATTGCAGCAATACTCCAGGAAAGTCAATTGCCAATAACGGAGTAGGAGGATTTGGTGATGGACCTTATTACTCAAAATGTGACATGAGGGAGGAAGAGCCAAAGCATAGAGCCCTGCTGTTGGAGGGTGCAGTGCAACAACCAGTGAATAGAAAGCTGCTCCCTTGCTCTCTGCCAGGCAGTCGTTGGAAAGCGGCAGGAAATGCTAACACTGTTTTGCTTTTTTCTTAGGATGAAGATTTTCCACAAAAGGATAAGGTTTGCACCTGCTTTAACACATTACAAATGGGTTGTTAGGAATGTGAATGATTCAAACTAATTATCTTGAGTTAGACAATTCAGAGACCATGGAGAGAAATCCACATTTTTCAGTTGCAATACCTTTCTGTGAACTGGTGGAAAAGTACATATTCATTGGCTCCACCAGTGCTCTGCATCTAATTTAAACAAATGTTTCTCCCACCTGCAAAAAAAGCCAAAGATAAATTTAGAAATAAATAAAGGTCTTGCTTCCCATAAAAAGCAGATGGATAGTGTAATGTTATTGCAGCTTTGCTCTTAAAAGCAATGTGACCCATTAAGGATGTTAGGATGGTTAAGAAAGAGTATCTCTACAACGTGCTTAGGAGACAGAGGTTTAATTGCTTCCCATCTTAGATTTCATGAATATTTGGTTTTTTGCTATCACTACTTTTCAGTTCTTCCCCTACAAAGTAAAGATAACACTCTCCTACCTTCTGGGATGCTGGCAAGGATAAATATATTAAACATATATAGGTGCTATGGCACAGAGAGGGAATTTATAAAAATGTCTGTGATGGAGAGTCTATTCTTTATTGCAACATCCACAACTCTTGGCTCCCACAAGCACTTGCACCAAGGAACAGTGATTAATATTTGACAAAAGGGAACAAAATGATCAGGCTGAACACCCTCTGGAACAAGACATATAATACATTTCAAAGTGTTAATAAATGCACTGCTCTTCTGTCCACCTTAGACTCCACATGTAATCTTAACAAAAGCATAGTGCCAATGGGTTTGCCTCAAAGATTTGCCACGGGGATGTAGTGCATTATGTACTGCACTGGAATAAACCATTATAGTCTTAGTGAAAGTATACTGAGTTATAACACTTATAAATCTGGTCTAAAGTTTAATTGACTGAATGTATACTTAATAGGAAAATGAAATATTTAACCCCAAGTAGAATCCAAGAATAAACTCTAGATGGCTTGGAAACTTTTAAATAATATTTATTTCCCTATTTTTGCCTAGTTTTGGTACAGATAAGTTAATTAACATATTTTAGCTAGAATGTTAAAAGAGAAAAAGAAGGACTAACAGATTGAGAATGATTATATGATTTGGCTTACTAAATTGATTTTTTTTTAAGCTGATATTCTGGCCTAGATCAGGGACTTTTGCAGTGCATTCAATCCAAAACAGGAGATAGACTTACTCTTAAAAATATATGTCTTTCTAAAGTACGTTCTCTGATTGATTCATATTTCCTCTTTCTTGGCTAAATAGTGACAAAATACCCAAACCAAAATCTACCAATTTCTAACAATTTCTGTTTACTAAAATGCTTTCGAGTGAGGGTGACCAAGTGAAGAATCTTCATTTGGTCATCCTGAACCTCAATGGCTCCAATGTCCAAGACTTCTTGGGCAGTGTTTGCTGATCTAGTTGGAGAGAAGTAGTACTGCAAGCCAGTTCCACTGACTGTGTTTCTCAGTTTCAGTACTGTGTATCCCAGATTTCAGAGGCAAATGCTTAGATCAAATCTGGGTTGGTTTCACTTCTCTCTCACAACCGCTGACAAGTTGACAGAGATGGAAGGGCTAAGGATGTCATGATGGTCTATACCACCCACTGTCTGACAAAATAAACCCACCACACAAGCAGACAAGAGGAGAGCAAATGAAGACTTGTGCCACGGACCACAGCTTTGCCTTGCAGGGATAATGCTTGCTCAGCTATTTATACATAAGTCTGCAGACCTATACATTTGAGCACATCTCAGTGAGTATATGGTTTATGCACTTTCTCCTTACAAGCAAAGTTTTCCTCTTCCCTTGACCCAAAGAAAGGGAACTGACATTGTTCCTTATAAAGGAAATGTTGTTCCAGAGCTAACTAGAGCATCATCAAAAAAGCATCAGCAATTTTGTACTCTGAAAGGAGTACATTTCCTCTAAAGGGTGAAACTGGGATCCTTAGTCATCCAAAGTGGGGCCCATAGAAGTATCTGATTCTAGTGAGGCTGAACACATAACCAGAATTTACAGTTGCTGGTCTTTCTGACATACTGTGTCTTCCAGCAAGCTGCAATAGATTAATAGGTCTCGTAGCCTGGATGAAACACTGAGCTTTACAGGTGCTCTGTCAAGGCAGCAGAGCATCACAAATTTTTTTTATGCCAGAGTTCTGGACTTCAGACTTGGATGATGATGGAAGTGTTTGCTTCAAAAGTATGAGCTGCCCTCCACAAAACAGGTGTGAAGGCATCCCTTTCCATGCTCTACACTAGCTTCTTACCACTGTCCTGCAGTGCTTCATTAAGTACTTATGGCACAATAACAGGCTGTCAGTGCATCCTCTGCTGTGCTAGGCCCACCCTCACAAGGTGTTACCCAGCTGCTAAAGCTTTTGTGTAGCCAATTGTTGAAAACAGTAATCATAGGATTTTGTTGACCTTCCTAACTTAATGGCTTACAGGAGCCCCCAAATTCCCCATGAACACCTGAAATCACAGCCAGATACATTACCTGAATCCTAATAAACCCAGACTATATGTCCTATTACATATTTTGTTATTAAAAATCAGTTATAAACAGAGGAAGAGAGGACATAACAGAGTTTAACCCCAGGTGGCAACTAAGCACCACACAGCCACTTACTCATTTTCCCCTCAGTGAGATGGGGGGATAAAATCAGAAGGAAAAAAGTGAAAAAGCTCATGGGTTGAGATAAAGACAGTTTAATAGGTAAAACAAAAGCCGAGTGCACAATCAAAGCAAAACAAGGAACCCATTTACCACTTTCCATTGGCAGCAGGGTTCATCCATCTCCAGGAAAGGAGGGCTCCATCAAGAGTAAGGGAAGAAAAATACTGTCACTCTGAATATGTCCCCCTTTCCTCCTTCTTCCTCCAGCTCTATATGCTGAGCATGATGTCATGTGGTCTGAGGCATCCCTTGGGTCAGTTGGAGTCAGCTGTCCTGGCTGTGTCCCCTCCTAACTTGTGCACCCCCAGCCAGCTCACTGGTGGAGTAGTGTGAGAAGCAGAAAAAAACTTTTACTCTGTGCAAGCACTGCTCAGCAATAACTAAAACATCCCTGTGTTAGCAACACTGTTTCCAGCACAAATCCAAAACATAGTCCCATACTAGCTACTATAGAGAACATAAATCTATCCCAGCCAAAACGAGCACAGGTAGCAATGAGACTCAGCTCAGATTATTAAACACAAAAGGTCACTACAAATGAGAAAAAAAAAAAAAAAAGTTATGACTTTCTTATGTCTTGGTTTTAATACAAGTGTTACATCAGCTGAGAAAGAGACAAGTTCATTTGACAGAACGATTATCTACCAAAACGTATATCTCATTTATTAGGTACAAAGATCCTGAACTGTTTCTCAATTTCCATCTCCTTATTTTATAAGCAAAAGGGGAAGAAAAACACAATAACATCAATAACTTCCACGACAACAAATAGAAGAGGAATCTTCTTTGATTTTCTTTAAAGTAACAAATAAACATATAAACTGAGAAAACTTGTACCAAGAATGGTTACTCATACCATAGAACAAGAAAGCTTTTTTTTCAGTGACATGGGAAATAAAAAAAGGAGTTAACTAGGCTACAGGTCATGGAGAGTTCAGCTAACATAAATAGCAGAGTAGAAGTTTGCCTCAGAGTTTAGAGCAGCAATAGTAAACTTTAATAATAGTAAAGTGTTTAATACAAATACCACCTCAACTAGGCCTATAATTACAGGTCTGAGCTATTGATCCAGTAGTATTATATTGATGCATTATAGCTGCAGGGAACAGGAACATCTTATTCCAGGGAACAGCCAGCATGCTGCCATGTTGATTTAGCCTCTTCCAAACTGCTATGTTTTCAATATGTGTAGTTCAAAATGCAGAGAGTACATATATTCTCCATCTATTTTTTCTCTAAACTATTGTACCATAGCTGACTGAGTTTGCACTGTCAGCAATCATGCAGTCATATACCCTTTGATGATAATTTTTGGACAGTGTCTCTGCTATTCTGGTTCCCACCATATTTTGTCAACTCCTCTTCTAGCAAAAATAATGACACCATACAGATCACTTGGGAACTTGAAAGAAAAGAACTTCTGTTGTAACAATAGGTACAGAAAAGTAAAAACACTGAGATAGTTTCTGTGTCCTACAGCTTTGCTAGTTCCCTCAGCTTTGAGCTCCGTGAAATGTGATGAGACCTAACTACTCTGTAAGAATGTTTCCCTTCTTTCTTCCAAACCTATTTTAAAGGACTTTAAATTCACAGACACCCACCTTGCTCCTCTGGGTTACCACAGCGTACTGTACATGCTGTGGTGCTGCCAAAATGCTGCAACATAGTCTTTAAGGCAAAGATGCTCAAATAATCTGGCTTTCTGCAGCAACCCCCACACCTGGGGCTCTGAGATCAGAGGCTTTATACTCCCCAGGCACCCTGCCTGGCAGTTCCAATGCCTCTCCCACCATTGTGTTTGCGGACCCTGGAATGCACAGGTAAATTCCTTGGACATGTCATCTCTTGAGTCTCCTTTCATCCAGTTGAGGATGGAGACAGGTGTTAAATCAGTGCTAACATCCACCATACCGCAGATGCTGCTGGGGAAAATTTTGAGGAAAAAGACAGCATTGCTTTTGCCCAGACTATAATTTCCATGACAAAACAGAACCTTGTGTTACTTTCTTCACATTCAGTGAAGTTCGTTGTCACAAACTCCTTGTGCTCCATCCACTAGGATGCCTCCCTAGACTAGGATGAATCTTTCTTGCTACAGTGACCAGGAACAAGCAATTTGCAAGCTGCACAATGTAGCAAAATAAACAAACAAAACCCCCTAAACCAATGTTGAGTGTGGTTGAGAAGGATTTTACTCCCTTTAACGGGAGAGACAAATACTTCTCCCATTACCCCCAAAATTCAAGAAACAGAGGACATTGCTGAGCATAGAACCATTGTATGAGTCTATGATTCTGCACAGACATAATTTTAACCTTGAAAGTGTTTGCTTCTCTGCATTGTGCACCTCAAAATAAAAATAATCATGTTGAAATCTTTAGTACAAAGATAATAGTCTTTTTAACATTTCTTGTTATTTGTTTATCATATTTTCTACTGCTCACAACATTTAGTTTTATTTATAGCTAAAACACCTTTGAAAATATCTTTACAATTATGGTTCACAGCCTAACCCTTTAAGGTTCATTAAAACACCAGCCTTCAGTGCAATAAAATCCATGACAATGCAAACAAAAATCCCTGCATGAATTGTAACGTGTGCTGTTGAACTCACATATAAAATGCATGTGTAACAGACTTAGTATTCAAGCCGAAACCAAAGGAACATGTATAGTTTTCAGTCATCATCAATTGTATCATAGCAGCACAATACATCCCCATCTGTGTGCTCTGAGCAGTGGTAGCAACTTATGAAAGCCTCCTTTCTAGTTGCTCTGCACCTCCTCCAGCCTTTCTCAGACACAAAGAATGTCTAGGCATACCAAAGCTTTGCAAAGCAAATTGAGCCACTGTCACAAGTGGCATCTACTTCTTGCCACACATCAGCTTTAATACCAGACTCCTCAACGTGTCCTTCAGTTCTTTGAGTACCAGTCAGTATGGTAGAATTGCTTCTATCCAAACAGTCTGTAAGAAGTTTTTACCCAGACAGTAAGCTAGCCCTCTCTGAAAGGCTGAAGTAACAGCTATGCTGTTGGTGGTACAACACATCTCCAGGCAAGGATGTGCATGTGCATCTGCCCCTGAGGGTCAGATACAGCATCCTACCTCAAGAGACCACTTGGCTATGAAGTTTGGACTCCCCAGAAAAAAAGCAAAATCCCAGAGGAACATCTGCTTGAGTTCAAGCATTGCCAGAGGTGTCCTGAGACATGAAGTTACAGTCTGAAGGTAGTTACGCTAACCCACACCTGACTATATTCATCACCATGAGGATGTTCTCCATGCTGCCACCTGGGAAATGTCATTGGCTGTTTCGCTGGAACTAGATGTATGGTGGGACAAAACTGAGGGCACGCTGGGAGGTATATAGCTTAATCTCCACCTTGCATTATCTCCCTGCAGGCCATCATGGATCATCAGAACAGATTTCCTTGCTATATGTTGAAATGCAGCCCTGTGGCGTGATAGAAGCTTAGCCAACAATTGCTAATAGTTGTTTGCACACTACTCGTGCAATAGGGCCTGCAGATCAATTAATGCAAGATACTGAGAAACCACAGTAAGAGCCAGATGTGAACATGCCTCAAGTCAAGCCCTTTGCCTGCCATAGGCCCTTGGGTGGGTGTAGAAGGATAGCTCCACAACCTTCCTCTCCCACAGCTTCTCCTGAGCCAAGCTCTGGCCTGTCACAGGGAAGCATGAAGTCTTTAGTTCAGAGTCAGACTCCACAGAACTCACAGGGAATTAGCAAGGTAC
This sequence comes from Colius striatus, assembly GCF_028858725.1. Classification (NCBI taxonomy): domain Eukaryota; kingdom Metazoa; phylum Chordata; class Aves; order Coliiformes; family Coliidae; genus Colius; species Colius striatus. The sequence continues at coordinate 49,871,955 of NC_084762.1, read as the reverse complement.
ATCTGAAGGTACATCTGAATCCAAATTTCCAGGATTTGGACAGAACCAAAAAATAATGAATTGAACTGGAATCTATTCTAATATTCCCAAAAGTTAGGGTTCAAATTCTGAGCAGCTCCAATATTATTGCTTAGCTAATCCTTCAGGTTGAGGTGACGGGAATCCAGCTTGCCCAGCTTTCTGAGTGACATTTCTGAGACCTGGCCTTTGCCTTGCCCTGCTTTCTACCTCATAAAAATTGTTTTTCATTCCCACCTCTTTTTCTTCTCCTTATCCTTTAACTTACCACTAGCATGTTTTGTACATTTTAATTCTTTATACATAAAAAATTTCAAAAAAAGATTTCTAGGCTGCCAGTCTCTCATAGTATCTGTCATGTCCTATTACTCTCTGTGACATGACAGACCCTCACATGAACATGATGCATTGTGACATGACACATGACACCAGTTACCCAACATTGTACCTCATTAGAGGAAACTGTAAAGGCATAAACCAGGGGTGAGCCCTTTCTATTAATCTCTTGTTCCTTTTACTACCATCATTAGGAGTTAATGTGGTTGTTTCAGATTTTTTTCCCCCATAATCAGTCTCTTAATTCTTTTTTAGTATAGATAAAAAACAAAACAAGTGAAAAAACCAAACTGAAAGGCTAAAATCCATCATGGTCTGTGAGTCTGATAGGTTTTCTCTGTGAGCGCAGAAAGTAAATCTTTTGAAATAGGCCTAGTTGATCCCGTCCTAATATCTGGAAGGAAAATAAGAATCTGTATATCCCTCACAGTGCACCTTGGACTTAATTTTTTCCTTAACACAGAATGGGTTGATCGGAATAACTGTTGGCCAGGCAGGAAAGCACCACTGTGAAAGATACTGGATTCACTTTTAGCCCCAGTTTGGAAAAAAGAGTGACAATTCTCAGATCACAGTAACATGTTTTCTGTCAAAATCCGCTGGAGAGAAAAAATGCAAATGCTGATGTAAGAAAGAAAGATTATTGTTGCTGTTGCTTCTAGTTTCACCCTTACGCTTGGAAGATGGCATCTCTGATTCTTTCTTTCTAATTTTTACCTACCAAATATCAATTCCCAGCACAGAAGAATGAGCCTGCATTGTTATCTGTAAAACCGTGTGTGGAAAGAGATTGAGGCCTGTTTCGTATCTATTTCTGTCGAGGTCATAAGTTTCAATAACGGGAGGAAGCTGTTACAAAGGTGGGTATTTATTAGCCACAGTGGGTAGGTTTCAGTCTGGTTTTCAGTTATTCCAGCTGACATTGCCTCTTTGTGTTCAGCATGGGTACTCTCTGAGTTGAACTACCATCTCAGACCTGGCTAACAAACTGCTTCTCAGTGTGTAGTGACTATAGCTCACAGGACACCAAGACTGTCTTTCTATGTTTTATAGAATTTTAGTAGCAGAGAGAGTGAATGAGAAATGGATATTGATAAAGCTGTAGGAAGCAAATTAGACAATACCAACAGCAGATTAGACATCTGGAGACAAGTTGCTAACTCATGCAGTTGCATCAAAGTCAGAAAATACAGCTGCAAACTATTATATGAACAGCATTTCCCACTAGATAGAAGAATGTGTGCATATAATTCTAGTGACTAAAGATATTTCAGGAGGATGTCTTTTGAGTTCCTTGACAACATTTGGTGTCATGAATAGATCTGATGTGTTAAGAAGAATAAAACATTCCCCTGGAGTTCCACTGAATTGAATCTGTTATGACTGACAATCACCATCCACCTGATGAAGACAGATGTTTGCATTCCCAAAACACACTTTTGCTCAGTTGGCACCTTTAACGTCCATCTCATTGGACAAGCTAAAGATGGAGTAATCATGGAAAAAGTAATACTAAGCTGTCTCATTCAGGCTAGAAGGATCTTCTACTGGCTATGCAGATGTGCGACGATCTTGTTTTGCTGTTGTACTTGAAGGTGAATAAATTTTCTTGCTGTTTACATTGGCATTTCCTAACCTTTCACAAGACTTAAATTCACTTTAAGAGAAGAGGAGAGTAACTTTAGGATTGTGTTTACAGTAGGATGTCACAGTCCTGTTACAGAGCTTGCTATTTCTAGACAAATATACTCTACAAAGCAAAAAGGTAATTTTCTGTTTGTTAGTAAATGTCAGATATGATACTGCAGCTCAGCAGAAGAAATCTGAGGCACTTACCTTGACTAATTACTACAACCGGTTTTGGGAGGTGCTGATGTGGAAAAGATTAGCGATATCCTCCAAATCCTCAATCATAATTATTTCTGAACATTTGTTTCCATATTTCTGATTTGTGTTGGGGGAAAAAAAATTTAAAAAGCCTTGCAAAAAAGCTACTAACCTTCTTTTTCATTCTCCTGGCCTTTTTCTCTTTAGTGGCTATGTTTGCCACAGGGCTTCTGACAACTTTGACAGTCCACTATAACAAATGAACTCTCTTCAACTGTGGAGTTTTTCCATCTTTAAGTGTCCCAAATAAGTAAAAAGTTAGCTATATAAAAAGCTATTTCACTGCTAAATGCATATTCTTCATTTATAATGGCTTTATTTTGACATTGCAGGTGTTAAGATCTGCCTAACACAGCAGACATTTCCTTAGTGAGGTGCCAGTAAATTTTAGGTTATATGAGGCCTCCTGTGAAAAGATGTGTGCATGGGCAGCCATCGACTGCCAAATAATCCATCTGCAAGGATCCATTTCCAACACCACAGCCTTCCTTCATGCAGACAATCCATTTTGACTGGGAGAATGATCCTGGACAGCTACTCTGTCTAACAGAAGCATAATCTCTTGTGGCATATAACTTACTATGGTTTTGGATGTGTGGCTTTGGGCTCTTTGAAAAAGTAGGTAGGTTTGCCTCTTTAATGATCTAAAGGCACTGTGTACTTTGTTAAAATATGTTCTGCTGCTCCCTAACCTTGCTAAGGACTTAAATGTCAAGAATACAGAATTCACTAAGACAGTTTACACTTAGAATTGCTCCCCATTATTCTCAGGTGCCCCATTAGACCTCCAATTCCTAGATAGGTGTCCAGGTTCCCACTAAAGGAATGGTTGCTGGTAAGCAGGATAAGCTCAGCTAACTGAGTAGCAAGCACTATAGAGACAAAAGCAAAGCTTAAAGGATCAGATCATACCAGATTAGAAAAAGTAATTTATTTTCAACAGGATTTATTGGTCTGGAACCTCTTCTCAAAGCAGGCTAGGTCAGAAGAGGTTCTGGGAGGAAAATGGTAGTGATGCTAATGGACATACTGTTGAATAGTAGATGAGCCCCTGGACACCTAGCTATCAGCCAACTACTTTAGCAGAGTCATGAAAAAATGACCAAAATAGCAAATTTTTCTCAACAGGTTTAATTCACATTGAAGCAAATGAAAAAAAAAAAAAATGCAGGGTTCTGTAAGTCAAAAAAAAAAAAAAAGTTTGTTTTTTTTTATTCCAAAACTGGAAAGACCAGACATAGGTACCTTAAGCAGCTCCAAAAGAGAGCTCAGGTTTTATGATCAAGGCAAAAAAAAATGTACATACTGCCCAGAAGAGGAATAAATTTCTAATAAATCCAGTACTTCCTTACTTTCTCTGCATTTTGTTTCCACCTAATATAAACTGGTTTAGAGTGGTAAACATACTGCTGAGCTGGTTCCTGCTGATTTGTACCCTAAATTACCAACTACCCCTCCACATTTAGATTGCCTAGCCCAGCACTAGGATGGTAATTCCATTTTCTAGAAGGCCACATAAGGATTAATAGTTGCAGCAGTGCCTGAAGCACAATGCTCATGGTCAGACAAATATTATGACAAGAGCCTAATCCGTGGCATACTGAAGTCACTGGGAATATTTCTACTAATACAAATGGATTGAATTAGGACTTGCAAATTGTTGAGGCAGATATTGCTTTCCAAGTATCATTTCCTTGTTAATTATAATGATGTATATCTCTTTAAAAACAAACAAAACATCTACCTTTGAAAGATAAGTCCTCCTGTTTTAAATTGGTTGACACCATGTGTTCTCCCCATTGGTAGGCATACAAGTAGAACATAAGTTATGAGAGGCCAAACTATTTTTTGTGTGTTTTAGATCTATGTATTTATCTCAAAATTAATATTAGGTAGTTTTGTTCTCTCACTTTATGGGTTACTGCTCCATCCTTTCTGAACTCTCAAAAGCCTGATACCCTGACTACTGATTCATGGCCTAAATGTCACTTTCAGATCTTTCTTATTTCAAAACTTAAACTGCTGATTTAAGTCATGGTCATACAAAACGAAAAACATTATGGTTAGTGATACTTTTTGCAAAAAACTACTGCTTAGCATCCCCTGAGCCACACCAAAAATGAAGAACACCAAAGCATAACTACCTTTAACAACAGATTTCAATATATTTACTCAGAAATTGTGATGTGCCTTACACTGTGAGTTTACAGCAGCAGATTTATGAGAAAGAAGGTGGAGAGGAAGGGAGGACTGTGGGCGTTGATCAGCATGGCATGTTCATGATAATGTAAGAACAGAGTGTAGAGCCGCTGCCTAGCTCACGGTAGACTTGGCCTTTAGTAATAAGGGGTCTTGCTGTGGGGAAAAAGAGAAGTTGCAGCAGTATCCAGTCATTCAATGAGGCTGAAGAACCCAAACAATAGCTGATGATCAAAGAGCAATTTAAATCTATTACCTCTATCCTAATGCTGACTACCTACCCCACTAGACCCTCCCCAAAGGCTTTTCCTCACCCCTTTCTCACTGACAACCTCCCAGCCTCCATCTCCTTAGTGGTGGAAGGAGAGGATGGTGAGAGGCAGCTGGGCAGGTATGACAGGATCAGGTCTGTAAGGTCTGCCTCCTGTCAGTTGGAACCACTCATTTTACTTTAAAAATTCCTTTGAAGGAAAGATGATCTTTTTCTCTTTGTTCTCAGTAAGGGCTGGGCTGTGACGCAGGTGTAATGCTGCTCTGGCACCAACTAAGCTCATGAGCCCTGAAAACATATCCCGAGGGAGAGAGCCCTAGAAAAACAAACGAAATCCTAAAGAGAGAAGGAGGCCCCTAGTTACCTTCAGTTTTAAAGTGTCCTTTACCACTGCAAAGGACCAGCACAAGGCCTTAACAGCCATTTTAGTGCTTAGCTGACCATCTACAACACATGGACAAGACTCCACAGAGAACTTAAAAATCCATTGCTTATTGAGGTGGTCTCTCTGCCAGCTTTATTTGTCTACGAGGGTATCAAGAGTGCTAAAAACAGTCTGAAGGGAGAAAGTGAAACTGAGTTTGAACAGCATATGATGATGTTTGTAAAATCCCAACAGTTTACCCACTACTCCTTCATACCATAGCAATTTCTGCTCCTCTAATTCCCTATATATCAGCCAAATACCATATTTTGGGCAAGGGAAGACTTGGGAAGAATTAGGGTGTGGTACAAAAATACAAGCGAAAGCATAAGACTGATGTATCAGAGTGTATGCAAGGAAGCAGAGCACAGAGTCGCTTTAAGTGAGGGGCCTGATATAATCTCCCAGGGACACTTGCCTGGAGTTACCTACCCCTCCTTGTGTGTGCAGGAACGTTGCTAGAAAATTGTGGTATTCTTGGGCCTGGATTCAACTGCAATGTAACCTGGAGGTGGGAGGAAGGAAAGTTGCACAGTTAGATGGTTGTCACCACCTCTTCTGTGTCTGCTAGGTGATGACAGTGGAGGACTGTCCCCTTAGCCCCATCCTACATAAACCTGTGCTGGCAGGTGCTGATCACCACACCAAGATCACACTACTTTCACTCAAAGCATAATCCATGTTGCTAGAAGGCTGTCAGAACCAGCATTGCTAGAAAACATTTGTCTTGTTTTTTTCCAGGAGAGGACAGACAGGTGTGGAATAGAGTGGAGCCACGGTACACCCCCTGATGCACCCCAGCCAGGTCTCGAGGCCAGGCGATCGGAGGAGCAGGACTGCAGGGGACTGCAGTTAAACAGAAATGGGCTGAAACATGAAACACCCTCTTGCCTCCCTGGTCTAACTTCAGCTCTGGTCTGGAGCAGAAAAGCCTTTGGTATGGGATGCTGCCTACCTAAAATATATCAAAGTCTAGATAAGAGTTCTCTTGCTGATTTTGCCCTGGGTAATGCCCAACAATGCTTTCTTGAAACTCCTTTGAATGTACAGTTTGTTTCCTCTTGTGAGCAAGATCATGAAGACTCAATTAAATGGATTTCTTTTCTGTTCACAGTTTTTTGTCTGTCTCTAGTCCTATTATAGCAAGGTCATAAATACTACTGAAGAAATTACATCAATGTAAAAATATATGTTTGCTTTACTTAAAATTTGGACCAAGAAAAGTCAACAAAATCTTTTTAATGCTAATAGAGAGACAGTTGGACACAAGGCAGAAAAACTTACTGTAGTGCAGTAGTACATGAAAGTGTAATCTGTTTCCTCTGAAATCAATAGGGTTTAAGTGTGCTTAACAGAGTAGGCTCCTTCTAAAGCTTTTGTATATGTTAAGGGAGAATTTGCACCAGCTTCAGTAGTTGAGCTTTATTAGATGAAGTTTAAAGTATGTAAAAGCATAAGTAGAAACAACAGAGTTTGTGGTATGGTACTGGCAGAAGAGTCTAATTGTAATCATGTCCAGAAGCATTTGAACTGAAGGATAACTTTAAAAAAACTGTGGAAAACAATAGCCCATTACAATGGCAAAATGCATCAGCTGAAGAAAGCAGGGCAGACATGGTCAAGGCATTGTGCTTAAAGGATATCCATAAGATACGCAGATACAGTAACAGAGAGTGACATTCTTCATGTTGTATCAGTTTAAAAATCCAGATAGCTCTAGATATAGATGTCAGCTGCTAGGACAACCAGGCTTCATTGCCCATGGACATCAGCACAGCCAGCACCTGTCTGCTCAGCAGGTTGTGTGCCTTGTGGTGAAGGGATAAACATGATCAGTTGTATGCAGCCCCTGCCGCCCCTATGCAGTCCACACTGCACCTCCCACCAGGCTGTGCCAGCACATGTAGTGCAGTCAGGGGAGGCAACTTCTAATTATTTGATGCAGATTGCAGATGGTCACTTCATTAGCAGCGACGCAGATCTGCCCCTTACAAGGTATGGGGTTGCCTTTGTCCCTTTGCAGAGGGGAACAGCTCACTTGTTCTGATCTTTTAATGCCTCTCCCAGAGTCTGATCTGGGGAGGTGTTGAGCAATGTCCCTTACATTAAAGAAGTAGAAAAGGCCAAATTAATAGGCCTTTGGGGTAGAGGCTTGAAAAGGAAATTAGAGAATAGACTTTCTGCATCTTAAAATATTAGGGACAGAGTGTATTAAATTGCTCCTAAATGGTGACAAAGGAGATCTGTTTCACTGTCTGTTTTATTAATTGTTTTAACTAAAGGATGTGCCTCTCTTGTGAGTTGACTGTTAATTCCAAAAGTACAAATATTGTTGATGTATTATAATTAGGCTACTATGCTATTTTTTAACAAAATAATAATCAAATTGTGTATGTTGTAATTCCAACGTTTATTTACTTGTTAAAACCAGGCCTTTTATTGAGAGTGGTTTTAAGCATTCTTTCACCAGTCAAGTCAACATTACTGTCTTTTTAAAACAGCTGTAAATCTCTTTGATTGGGACTTGAGGCTGGAATCATTCGTGCTGTGTTAAACTAAACTGTCTTATCTCCTTGAGTGCTATGCAGCCTCTAGCATGTCCAGAGCTGCATCTGCCCATGGCCTAGGGAGGCCAATATTTGAAAGCTATTAATAAAGACATTTGGGGAGGAGACAGAGACACGCCTTTAACCCTCAGTGCAATGCATTTGAAGTGATGACAGAGTAGGAGAGACATACTTCTTCGTTTTCAAGGATAGGGGTTGTTTCTTTTAAATAGGGACAATCAGTGCCCTGCAAATAACCCATTATTTTCAAAAGAATGCAGACTGATGAACATCTGCAGCACAGGACCAAAGGCTAACCCAGATAAAGGTTTCAATCCAAATATGGGGAAGAAAAAAATGGAGACAAAGTTGGTCCCCATCAGCACCACAGCAGGGAGACCTGTGGCACTGGCAGCTCCTCCTGCACTTATAGTCCGAAAATTGCTCAACTCCAGGCAGAGCAGAGGCCATCCCAAGGACCTCAAGAGTCCTGGAAGTTTAAATGGGGCTGAGTCAAGTAGGGAAATCATAAAGCACCTTTACATGGGGCTAGGACTTCCCTTACATGGGAGAGGCTTGCCTTTCCACTCAGGCAGAATCTGCTCTTTTGATGTAGAGGTGTCTCAAAGAGAGTTTCTAACTGGTCTAATCTATCTTAGTATTAGCCAGGAACAGCAACACTACTGTAACGTGGAACATATAGTTCCCCCAGAGGCATCAAATTACAAAAGATAGGTCAAACACCTGGCTTGTTCTTCTGTTTTTCCCCATCTTAGTGAGCACAATGAGGAGCAAGGCCTTGGTTAAAAGCCAAACTTTTGAGACAGGCAGTATTAATAGTCTCCAGGCTGCTGGGGACAGGTGGCAGGAACTTTGCAGCTATCCAGAAGTTGGAATCTAAATCAGTGTATGGACAAAGTTGAAAAGCAGCACACAGCCAGAGATATCACCTCCATTGTGAACACCTGTCCAGAAGGTAGCTTAGTTCCTTTCAGAGTGACAAGTTCAGAGGAAACCAGAGCTATGACCCCTCTCTAACTTCAGCTTCCACAGAGATGAGTTTTACAAAGAGCAGCATATGGGGCTTTGTCATGACAAAGCTACATAAAATCAGGGTCGGCGCAAGGAAGAGAAGCTGGAAGATCACTCCAGAAAGCTTTTCAGCTCAAGGTTTTCCTCTGAATCAGCTGTGCCGGGGACACTGCATTTTGTTACTGAAGCTGTTGCTGGCGTGTCCCGAGTTGTACGCTCTTGTCCTAACACTCCCTACCCCTACATTTCTGCTTTCAGAAACTGGTGGTTTCTCACAACTGACCAAATTGAATTTCATTTCTCTTAGAGGTCATGTTCAGACATGTCTGCTGTACTTTCTTCCAGGCTGGGCCACTCATATTTGACATCAGACAGTCAGGAAGGATCATACGCATGGCTAGGGGAAAGGCAGAGAAGTTATCACGTCAGAAGGCAGGGTATGCCTTTACAGTTGTCATTGTTTATTATAGTAGAAGAGGGAAATGTTCTCCTTTCTTTGAAACCAAGATTTGGCTTCAGCTTTGCGTCCTGTTGTGGCCTCCACTGCAGCAGTAAAAACTCAATGGTCTCAATTCTCCCCACCGACACAACTGTCTCTTTGATCTCCACAATACCTACCAAAGAAAAAAGAAAATCCAAGTCCTACCTCTTACAAAAGTCCCTCAAGCAGCACAGCACTGGTGAGGTGTACAAAAGGCCAGCCTTGCCCTTGAGAGGAGCAGCACCTATCTCAAAAGAAAGGTTCAAGAATGGACTGTAAGTTCTTTCAGAGACAAATGTGACAGGCTTCTCACAGAGACATACTGTACAGTTGGTATTTGATGTCCATTTAAATCAGGAATTTCTCTGAGTTCTTGGACTATATACCTCCGTGATAAGGATAAAACACATGATAAAGTCACATAAAACCCACAGTATCTATTTCAGCATGTCAAATTGTTACTGTGCAAAAAGCTCAAAATGATGTGATCTGCTTCTTTAATGCCAAGTCTGGAAAGTCCCAGTGAAATCACCACTCCCTGGATAGCACTCCCTGGATAAATGGGCTGGCTCAGCAGGCCTTCAGGTTCTGCCCTCACTCAAAATGTCGGAAGGGTTATATCATAGTTCAATTTCCTAGCCTCCAAACTTGCCTTTAGCTTTTTCTCCCAGAACAGTTTCCTTTGTTAATTTTTTTTGCCACCACAGGAATCCCATTACAAAAAAATGAATAATGAATCAATGCCACTGTTATAATAGGTCTAACAATTCACTCAAAACAAACGTGTGATGCTCTCTCACAATTAAATTTGTCATTTTTTTATACAGAATTCTGACATTTGTATAAAAAACCAAACTTTTCTATTTAATCTGAAAAATTATGAAGATAGGAAATTGTAGTTGGGGGAGGAAAGGGCTGTAGGGAGCAGCCTCCACAAAATATGTGTGATCTTCTGACTAACACTTTCTCTTAATTCTAAAATGTCCATCACTGCATTAACTGAGCAGCCTGAAGTCCAGATCACATTTGGTTTCATATCAGAAGTGCTAAAGAGATTAAATACCTTGCAGATTGGATGATATTGCGGGATGTGCCCTATATATAATCAGGGAGAAAGTGGAGCTCAGCTTCCCATTAATTGTGCATTGATTCACTTTAAACAGGCTCTGGGTACAGGCTGAGATGTATTAATAATATTTTATTGTATTTTAACTCACTTCTGCTCTTATTAACTTGTTAATTTGTTTTAATGAATTATTTATTTATTCTCATATGATTTATTAATGTGTCAGATCATACTTTCACCTGTAGTTTTATATTATATCTATGGCTGAGAGGAAATATGAGGGAAAAAAAAAAAAAACAGAAAGAATTTTTGTATAGTAGCTTTGTTCCAGTTGTTCTATGTTTTGTAATTTATTATTACTATTTTGTTGCCTTGCTCTGCACAAGTAAATTAACCAGTGAGTGCCTAAGGACATGTAGCACATGTTCAGGGTTTGTGGCACGGGAGTGGATAAACAAAGATGGTAATAGCAGTTAATAGAACATCACATTCCACAAAAGGTTTTCATTTCTTTGCTTTGCTACAGTTCCAACAAGCAATGCTAACCCTTCATTTAAATGAAGAAAGGTGTTTGTCCCCATGAGATTTAGGCTAGCAGGACATAGGTTGTCTGGTCACAATCTTCCCAATCATTTTGCAGTCAGGTGCAAAGTCATCCATTTTGCAGTTCTCCTACCTTCATCTGTCCTTTAAGATCATCTGCAGTGTTTTCTCTTCAGCATCAAAAATCACAACAGATTTGGGCAGAATTGGCACAAGAAACCTGTGTTAGAAACCATAGCAGCTTAAAAGAGGGTAAGGAAGTTGCTGAAGCAGCAATTATTTCCTTGCAATCAAAATAGATCCTTTCCTCAAACAGAAAGCTTTCAGTGCCAAACATTTGGCAGAACTGAAGGGAAATTTGCAAACATTAGAATTTTTAGCAGCATTACCTTTATAATGAAGAATCTGCAGTTGCTATTATGCTCAGATCTGAATATTTTAATCAGTGCTATTCTTGTGACACTTGGACTTTGCTTATCTTATATCCTTTACCCTTTAACTGCTTTTTTTTCTCACTCCAAAATCAAAGTGACTGTGCATCTGCTTGGAGCAACACAAATCTTGAACCTAAATACATTGTCTTTCAAGCCAATGCAAGCAAGCATGTTCCTTCATGGTCACATGTGATGACTCATCTAGGATCAAAGATTCATCAAATTGAAGGCAAAAAAAAGTGTATTTGTATTCCCCATTTTATCTTGAACCTAAAGATATCAAGAAACAAACAAAAAAACCCACTTAACTAACTACCTTCACATTTAATCACCTTCTGTATTCAAAATCTGAACTTAAGCTGCTGTATGAATTTGTGTGGCTTCAACTTCCAGCCAACAGTACTAGTTCAGGAGCCCTTTAATAGCCAATATTTTTTCCCTCCTACTTGTACACCACAGCACAACTATTTCTGTGACTCTCTTCACTACTGTTTTCAGTTGTTACAACCTCCTCTTTTACCATGTGAACACAAAGTCTGCAGGCAGCACACCAGTGTTGGTCTCATGAAGGCTTTCACAAAAAGAGTATTCCTTCCCACACCTACCTGTGTAGACCTAGAGAGTCCCACAGGAAGTTCACTTTCAGCTCCTTTTCTGAGCACTCTCTGCCTCCCCTGCTTTCCCTATGGACCATCTCCCATGCCCCTCAGGGACAGCTTGTATTCTTGGCACAGAATGCTTTTTCTTTAAATGTGCCCATCCTTGCAAGGCATTTTGATCATTATGTAATTGTTCCCACTACTGTGTATCACTTAGAGTTGTCTGCAAATTTTGCCTGTAGTGATGTTGCAATTCCAGACCACCGAAGAAAATGTTAAAGAATATTGTCTTTAATGTCCCCAAGTTCTCTTTTTCCTGCTGGTCACAAACCACTGATTCATTGTGTTTATACTGTCCTCTTTTGTAACCTCTTTTGTACAGCTTTTTCAGGGTGATTGTGACATGCACTTTGTATTTCCAGTTGTGCACCTTCTCCATGAGCCTTCAGGCTGTGATCCAGGAATCTTCTCTGTCCTTTGCCAAAAATAACATGTCTATAGAAGGTCTAGAAACTGTTCCTTCTGCTATGCACCAACTCCTTCCACCTAAGTGGAACTGATTGATCTGTTGGAGGTATCAAATCTTGGCTATGATCAAGGATTCAAGACCTAGGTTCTTCACAGCAAGCTATATGGTTAGAATCAGCAGAGACGCAGCAAGGTAACTCTTGCGTGTGGCTTTTGGCTGATCTCAGAGAATGGGCAAAGTAAGCCCACATCTGTCGGCTGGAGGCTGTGTAGACATGCCCCTGAGGCACAAACAGCAGAGCTCTTTCATGTGGCCTCCCCTTCCTCTCCAGACAGCCAAGCAGAAATCCAGAATTTATGCACATGAGCAGATAGGGGAAAAAAATAAGCAGAGAAGTGTCTGGCAGCTCTTTAACTGTAGCAAAGGTCTATCTAGAAGCATTTTTCTGTAGGGAGGGAAGAGGGCAGGGACGGCAAGGAGGAATGTCCTGACTCCAGCTAAGATGCGGGAGCTGCAGCATTCCAGGCAGCATAGGCAGAGATGAGTCAGAGATAGCACTGCATCTCAGGAACCCTATCACCAGGGCTTTGCCTAATGCATCTACACCTCACAGCCCTGGGCAGCAGCCAACTGCCTGGCTGAGGCAGCTGGAAGGCTGCTTCCTCCTTCCTCTACCCTTATTAAAGCCAATGAGGAATTCTTTGTGCTGTTTTTTAAGCAGACCAAAAGAAAAAACACAGTTGGATGACATTTACCTACTCTTGGCTAAATTTCAGGCAAAAGTTTATGCATTCAAAGAAATATAGATAGCAATCTTGATTTTTTTGTTTGTTGTTTGGATTGCAAAAGTATCAGGAAGCAAAGGTGCCCTGAAACTAATTTCTATTGTGTTCTCCAGACAGCTGGCTCAGTAACGTAAATCCTATTAATAGAAGACCTCAGACACTGCCTTTTGAGCAGTGGTGAGTTTTGAAGAACATGAACAGTGTTTGTCTGTGGCTCTATAATTTCCCTATTGAATAAACAATCTTCTTTCCTCTGCTTCTTCCAAGTGTGACTGCTTCATCAGCACTTCCCTGGCTGTGTGTGAAACACGGGCATCCTAAACAATAAACTCTCTGTTTTCCACAGCTGTACTTACACCAGTAAAACTCTTTGTTCCACGCTTAGACTAAAAGCTCCCACTTCTCTCCCCATTCTCCTTGTGTGCATGCCACAGATCCTCAGAGAAAAGCCTGGCTTGTTCAGCTACCATGAGACTTGCTATACTACCCCTTTAATCAATGAGAAGAAAGACAGTAGAATATGTGCCATGGCTGCCATCTTGGAGTGTGCTGCGAAGTCCAGCTTCCAAAACAGAGGCAGGTAGCTGAGGCTGGAAACAGTACGTGATGCTAGTAATGTCATCTACTGCGCACTCAAAAGTGGACTTATCATCTACTGAGAAAAAGTCTTGTTCCCACATTAAGTGTGGCCAATGCAGTGGGAACTCCTGTGTATGTCTCTCTTGGAAAGACTCTGATCGAGAGATGAAAAAAAACCTAACTGAGCTTCTTTTTTCTCCTTCCCTCTGGCCGTCCTTTTCAAGTTCATGGATCTCAGACTTGCTGATGTTAAGGGATCTACTCAGAATGAAGATGCTGTAAGAGAGGAAAGCTGAAATCAGGAATATCAACACTTCAGCTCTTACAAGGGATTTTAATGTGATCATATGCAAAATTCAACACCAAAGTAACTTTCATTTTGTTTTGTTTCTCTACCTGATGTGGGCTCTTACCAAAATCTCCTTTGCGCAATTTGCCCAAAGTATTTCAAAACCTCTGTGAAGAAGGGCCAGAAAGGAAAGAAAATATTACTGCTTAACTTTCCCAAGCAAATTTCCACTAAGATAAAAGTTGTCATGACTTTGGTTTTTAAGGCCTATCGTGAAAGACCCACACACCCTCTCAACTTCCAACACTTCAGTCCATTCACCTTGAAAAGTCACGGGGTTGTGAGCTACACACGGGTTTAACACCTACATTAGTGCTCTGCATCTGTCACTGTGTGTAATTGTACTTCCCTACTGCTGTATGCACAGTGTGGGACCACCATGCAGAGCTATAGCTCTTTCCTTATTAAAGTACTTGAATTTAATCAAGGTTGCAGCAGCTTGAGGATGACACAGGCTACCCACAGAACAGACAGCATCCCAAACTAGATTAACTAACTGAATAAAAAGATAAAGAGGAGAGAAAGGAAGCAGTGTTTTTGTTCCTTTTACTTTGCACTTCTGCATTCCAGCTGCCAGGGCTGAGGGCCAGCACTTGCTTTTGCAGGCAGCCAAAACTGCAGGCTCTGTGTGTGCTTTCTTTCATATTGAAGTTGTTGAGCTCTGCTACTCTGTTGAGCATCGTACTCTGCTACGATGCCAGCACAGGGGAGAACATCCTTTGGGTCTCCCCTCCAGCTGACTCTGCCTCTGGGGAAGGCTGGAAGGCAGAAGTGTGGAGAGGCTGGCAGAGGGGAAGGTTAGCCAGGAGTTCTGCAATCCTGTGGCTGCCATAATACCATGTGCCATAGCCCTCTGATGCCTAAAAGCCTGGTTAGATTTTTCCCATCTGTAAATATTATGTTTGCCACTGTCTAACTAATTTTTCAGTGACACTTGAAGCTTTCATGCTAGGTCATGGATTCTGCAAACAGCTGTGCCTGTCAAAGACTATAATTCCTAACTGGGGGTTACCATGCCCCTACCAGAATGCATTGTCACCTCAATTCTGCCAAGAAAAGGGCACACAAGCCCTTCCGCATTTGCTTCAAGCCAGATAGTTAGCAAAATGGCCTTCCCCAGTTGTGTAAACTTACCTAGCTGCCTTGCCCAGGAGCTCTCACTGAATCACGTCTTCTTGGAGTAGTAACTTCCAGCAACTGGGATAGGAACACCTGCTACCTGTGCTATTGAGTGCAGAAAGAACACACACCTATGCCTTCACTCTGCAGCACCTGCAAGCAGGTACAGACTATCCTTCCATGTGTATTTTGTTTCCTAATAGCATCTTCTACCTTTGCTTCTGTTATGTATCTCCATCCCTTTGTCCTGTGGTCATCTCAGGAGCTCTGTAGCTACAAGAATGGAGATGACTAGATTTTCCATCCACTTCTGCTATTTCTAGTTTTATGGCTGTGGAAAAGGGATGACAAGCCCTTAAAGTGGAAAGTCATAGAAGCCATGCAATCATTTTTTTTCTGATGGTCATAATGTTTTGATGGTCATAATGGACTTGGATGCTGTGATTTTCAGGAACTGGGCAAAATCAAGCCTGATGCTCTGGGGCTGAATCCCCCACTGAAACAAGGAAGTCGTTGGTGGGTGCAGACACAGTTGCCTCCTGCAAGTCAGTTTGGCTGAAAGCTCCTAATTGTGTTACTGCAGCATCATGCCTGAGCTTACAGTGCCAGCATATCAGGTACCATGCTTCTCTGTCTCTGCTGAATCAATTTCTTAACATGTGATTATGGGCTGCTTCAAGCTTCACATCTAGAGGCACAAAAGATATCTTGAATTTCTTCTGGCAGCACAATGCTATTTGCTATTGGCTACCTTTGAGTTCCAGATCAATGCAAAAGTTTGTGATAGTACATAAAGCTCAACAAAAGCTAGGCACCTCACAGCAGACACCAAAACAGTTGCTACACTTTGCAGTGTAATTGCAGCCTCCTCGGGCTTAGCACAATGTGGAATGAAATTCTGAGCAAAAAAAGAAGTGTATCCTCAGTTGTACTTCTTCCAGGGTCTGAGGTATTTAATCTGTTGTAAAATACAGTTAACATACCTTTAGGACTCATTGCCTGGAATCCTGTCCCAAGTGAATCATGGCATTCCTTTTTCAACAGCTGGTCAGAAAAGAAGCAAGTAAATTCCCTAGCTGGGGTTGCCCTTGGGTGAAGGGCTCAGGAAGAGGAGGTAAACCCCCTGGACACAAGAGAGCATAGAACTGGAGCCTTCATGTACCTTGGTCTCCTCTGCACTGGACAGGGTAGAGTTTGGGTTTGTATGTCAGCTTGAGCAAAAACCAGGCCTTGCTTTAGGGGCGGCTGTGTGTAATTGCGTAGCGCTGAAACAATCGCTGTAGACACGTATAAGTAAAGCTTCCTAAATGATCTCTGCATAAATGTAAGCTATATAAACACTTTCTTCTTTTTTTCTTTCTTCTTTCTTTCTTTCTTTTTTAATATGAAAGTCTGAGCTATTTGTACCTATCCTCACTTAGCCAGAGCTTACTGAGACAGAAAGCCTGAGGAGTTTTAACCGCTACTGCAAAATACTGCTTCTTGTTAAATTCTATCCTCCACACCCACATCCCCTCGACTCACAGTATTAGGTTCTGCTGCTACCTTGCAGCACAAAGCCATCAGCCTCAAGAAGTGATGATAGCCTATTTCAGGACTGCAGCATTGCTGTGAACAAGGTGCTCAAGTATGATACATTATTCCTCCAAGGCTGAAAATATCACCTCTGCTATGCTCCCAAACTCCAAGCTAGGTGAGGTTAACACCACAGCCCAGGTTTCTCATGTGATAGAACATTATGCTCCTAACCAAAAAATCAAGACTGTTTATATATACAGGACACTGGAGCTTATTACCCTCTGCACTAGGCACAGTTTACACGGTATCTGATGAGGGCAGAACAGATTGTTGCTCAGAATACCATTCCAAAAACCTTTTACACATATGACAGAATTTGGCTAGCTAGCACTAGCTGGTGGAAACCCCACTACAAGTTACCAGATTTTGTAAATTAATAACTATGAGACTAAAGGCTACCAAGTAAACCAGCAAAGGATACTTCGCCAGACATTATATTTATTTCCTTGACAAATGTATGGTTTTAATGTATCTTCTGCAGTCATTCTTGGTGTAAATTTAAAATAGTTCAATATATTTTTTATGATAAATAATCTTTCACAAATTCTGTGACAAAAACCCAAACTGGGCCACTGAAATGAAGCTGCACTACCATGGTCTCCTATAGAACCAAATTACAAAACAAAGGAATGCCTGGCATTGCCTGAGTAATAAAGAATAGATTTACTTTTAACCAGGTTTTTCTGCCCTGTCACATTATTGACCTGTACCATACCCCATGCCATTCAAAGGTTTAAATAAAGGGGTAATTAGGTAGGTCTGTGACAGCAACCACTTCTCTCTGACTCTGTGTTTATAAACTTGTAGGCACCTGAAATATGAGTTTTTTAAGGCTTCATTTGAACTCAAAATTTCCCCCCCCCACAGCCAAGATGAATCTTTCTCTAAGCAGAATGCACTTGCTAGTCCTATCATAGAGCAACACTGCACAAAACTGCTGGGAACAAACTGAAGAGTGCTTTATCCAGTTGCAACTGCCTGGGGTCAATGAAGAAGATATTAGTTTTATTTTTAGCTTGCTTTTATAGCCTGATTGCTTTTTCCATAGATAATCCAGTAGAGGTTCTCTTCTCTGTTGCTTTGGGTTTCTTTTTAATCATCAAGTTGGCCATATTCTTAATTAACAAGTACTTAATAAATCATTGACTGCTTAATGTGAATCAGAAGAAGCAAACACTGACATCCCTTGACTAATTTTTTTCATAGTTTGTTAATAGAAACAACAGGATGTTCATCACCGAAAGATCCCAGAGCCTCTCAAACAATAAAGTATCTGGTCTCATGATACCACTGAGAAGTAGAAGAGTGATGTAAAAAGAGGCTAACAAGCAGGGAACAGAGCAAAGACCAATAAAAGCCCTCCTTGCAGTCTCAAAAGAAACTGTTAGCATCAATGTCAAGGCATAGCAAGCTGTTTATCCTTTGATCTTATCTGATGACCATTTTGCAGTCCCTCAATAGTCCCGAGCTTTGTTTTTAGTTCAAAGACTACAGAAAGAAGTAGGGGCTTCAGATGAAAACCAAGAGACAAAATTCCTTGTAGTTTGGCTTCTCATATCAGGTGTTGAATGTGTATTTGCATTTGTGTAAAGTTGGAAAGATCCATGCCATGATATTTTCAGTAACTGTCAGTAAGGGTTCAGAAATCGGGGATCAGGTTTTGAGACATCATGAGATTTGCCTAAAAATGATAAGAATGTTTTTAAAGAAATACTATTTTTTTTTTTCCTTTATTCATACTTGCTGTAAAAAAGTCTTGACATTTGTATGCAACAATGCCTTCAGGAGCTGGGTTTGTAAGATATTTGTCTTACATGTAGTAACACTCATGGAAAAAATTGCTAGAGTTGGTAATGTATTTATTCAATAGCATTGAGTATGCACGGGAAATAATTCTAGCAACTTAAAGGGTTATGCCTTATAGAGCCTGGTGGAAAGCAAACATGAGGTTTCTAGACAGCATTTCAATAACATTGAGTTGTTGGCTTTTGAGCCAAGACAGAGAGTTGGATTCCAAAGACATGTTATTGGCCTTCTCAGGTCTTCTCTAGCTATGGACTTAATGCCTAGAATAAGAAGAGAAGATCAGGATTTACTGATTCTATGGGCAAGCACCCAGATGCTAATGTCTCTGTGTTTTGCTCACACCAAAGTTGGGTGAAGGAGTTACTGAGGCATTGGTGTGATGCAATTGCCCGTGCAGAGTTGGCTGATGCCCTAAAGATGCTGATGAGTCCTGGGCAGCTAGCAGGTCTGGCTAGCAGGAAGGAACCCAGAATGGCAGCTGGGAGCACATGCGATGCCCTCCGCACTTCACATGGCACAAGCCTCCGGTGTTCAGGCAAATGTGTTAAGCCCTGTATTGTCTGCCAGTACCATGTCATACAACCCTCGTTTGGTCCGATGTACTTGGGTGACCTAAATGAGTACAGAATTGGACAATATCAAACCAAGCAGAAAAACATTCCAAGATTTTTTTTCCTAAACAAAATGTTTAAAATCCTTTGTTACAACCGATAATCTTTCTGCCTGTCTCTCCCATCACCCACCTGCCTCCATCTCTACCAAGACTCATTTGGCAAGTCACTCAATCCACATTTTGTTTCCCTAACTAACAGCACTGAGTTATTTGCTTTGCATGACTGACAGTCAAAGCATGGCAAGGAAGGAGAAAATTCCCACTGGGCAATTCTGAATCTTTTTGTAAAAATATTTCATCTGTGCATTTACCTGTCTCTTCAGTGTGTAAAACACATCTCAGTCTCAGTCTTAAAATGTAGTCTTGTCCCACTTTCCTCTTACATGAGACTTTGCAGTTGCAAACTTTTCAGTCCTCAGCCGCTTTTTTACTCTTACAATAAGTGTTTTGATCACAAGCTAGAACACTGGAGCCAGCCGAGAATGTATGCAAATTCAGCCAAGGCCTTTTGCCCAGTTGATTCAATCTTCCCTTTAATCCTCACAATGATCTGCAGTAATGGATAAAAATTCTGAGTAGGAGAAAAAAGGGAAAAAAAAACCACCCAAACCAAACCCTCAGGAAGTAATTTTGATTGCTGTGAGGAAGCACTGGAGGCTCTTGGCCCCAGGGAATTCTCCCCTGTTCATTGAAGGCTTTCAGATACCATGGTGATGGGAGACTATATGAATAACTAGATAGATAAATGGTAAGTGCTTTTGATCTTTGTTAGCCTGTATTTCATTTTGTCAGCTGGAGAAGAGGCTATTCAAATCTGTCGGCTGTAGGAGGTCAGCCAGGAGAGAGAAAATGTCTTCATTACAGCCTTCTGTTCAACCAGGCCTCCCAGCTGACCTCGGCGCCCAGGCTTGTCAGTCAGACGAGGCAGATTTTCCAACTGAGGGAAGACATCGCTGCATCAGATTTATTCCTGATGTAAGAGCTCAGAAGGAGCAGCACGAGGCCAAGGAAGACTTAGCTTGCATTGGGACATCTGCCTGAAAATGGCCATGGGATTCACAGGCACCTTCCTCAGTGGGGATGCCTGTGGCCAACCCAAACACATTTTTCTCTTCTCTGTTTTCAATGACACTAGGGTGAAAGGCTCCTAAGGCAGGGACAAACTGAGAGATTATAGAAGACAGTCTTACTCTGTAGTTAGAAATGCCTAAATATTAATTACATTTCTGCACTGAGTCTTTTCAATCAGCTAGTCTGCTTTCACAGATCTGATATAAATTTCAGGCGACGGAGCTACAGTTCACTTTAGTTTACATTTCAGGCTGAAAGTGAATTTCTCATGTTTAAAGAACATGGTCTGGCTCTGCGGGCGCAGCCCTGCTGAGCTTTGTGGCAATACTCAGGAAGGAAACCAGGACAGGTTATCATGAGGCAGAGCACTATCTAATGGAGAAGGAAGGTCTCAGCTATTCAGGAGGGAGAAGGAGGGCAGATTTTTGTGAGAGGATGCATAAAATTTGAAATAGGAATTCCAATCCCATTATTTGGTAATGAGATTTGTAAACCTCATGTTCACAGGCTGATAAACAATATATGCTTCCTGAATTCCTCTTGCAAGAAGAGCTACTCGCAGCATAGCTGAATTACACAGTAAGTTATCATTTACAAAGAAGAAAAATAGGAAAAGAAGTCAGTGAAATTAATTTATGTTTAAAGGATTTCTCAGTTTTTGGATTGAAGAGCAGGGAAGCAGAGTCTCCTCCAAAACCAAAACCACACTCTTAATGGAGATAGTTTTACTGTGTTAGATCATTTCCAGAAAGCATTTACAAAAATGTTCCCTTAACTCAAGTCAGCCAGGTTTTAATAGTATCAAAGCAAAATATATTCTGCTATTAGCATGAAAGAACATTAACATAAATGGAAAAGAGTAAGGACACTTGAAAAAAAATCACACCTAAGTGGCCTGCTCATTTCACTAGACATCACTGTAGCTGAGAAACTGTGAAGTTTCCATAATAATCGAGTACAGAGAAAAACAAACAACAATGTTATTGATAGGGAAATTACATCCTGTTGCTGAATATAAAACTGTGGCTCCTTAACAGCACTGAAAGTATATATTAATTTGTAAGTGTAAATAAAATTTAAATAAAATCTTCAGTTCGGTCTGGCCACAGAAATCTCTTGATAGCATTTCAGTGCAGGAACCCAGGAAACATGTATTTGGATTCCATATCCTAGACCCCAAGCTAGCAGCATCTGACACCTTTGTGAAAAAGATTTACTCTGCTGTTATGTGGTGATATACTTGTGACAAAAAGCACAGTAACAACTGGTCTGAGACAGTACTGGCTTTGGAGGAGAAGGGTTCCTTTGCAGTTTTTGCTTGCCTTCTTTTAAAAAGAGGTTCCTTAATACTTTGCAGCAATAATCCCAGATATACAGTTTGAAGTTATACTGCTGCAGTGCTTAGGACTATTACAGCAGTACTTTTCTTTGCAATGGGATTGTATTTCTAAAGAGAAGCAAACTGGGTTTTTTGCCGTCTGGGGATCAGTAATGAAACAGCTGTGGAAAATGAGTCTAGCTGAGCAGGACCACAGCAACTGTTACTACACAGCCCCAAAGTTGGCAACTGGGCAACAGTGCTCTGGCTGCAGCAGTGTGGGCTGCCCTGTGGGCTGTCCCACCAGCCCCTGGCTCCTTCAGGGCTAGGGTATGTCTAATGACAGTAACAAAGTTGAAATTCAGTAGCAGTTACCATGAATCTTGGAAAACCCATGAGGAGTCTGGAGCTCATGCACACACAAGCTCACTGGAGCCCCTAAGTTGCTGTGGTCCCAGCGAACCAGGTCCTAGCAGAGGGGTCCCTTCCCCCCATCCCAACAGTGTTGGTAGCAGCAGATTTCATCTTCCTGCCTGTAAAGATGCCTAGGCACTGAATGCCACTCTCCCTATCACCTCCTGCAGCCATAAGCACTCCTGCAAAGTAGGTCTGGAGCACTATCCAGTCAGCACGAGGGTGCTTTACATCCCATGTGTGCTCTGCACAGCAATAAATGATTTCCCCTGGGGCAACTCAATGGAGAAAAACACCCTGAAATTGTGCCTTTAGCCACGCTCCTGACAGGCAGCCCTGGCAGAACTCTCCCTGGATGGCTCGTCCTCAAAATAGTGTTTGGGGGAGAAAGGTTTGAGGGGGGTGGGAATGATTGTGTGGCTGCACAAAGCCCGTTGAACAGTTAATGCTTTAACCTTGCGTATAATTTATACAATAAACAAAGTCACATGTTTCTCTAATAATTTAGATGTAAGCAAATGTTGATTTATTCAGGAAGGCTACTGCCAGCAGCAAAGCCTGCAGCACTGAAATTTGAATTAAACTAGGACAGAAGCAGGCTAGTCTATAATAACATTTGTATAATTTTATTTTTGCCCTTGGCTCAGTTCATTTCCTTCTACAGTAGATGCATGAAATTGGTTCTTCAGCCACCTTTAGCTGATGTTCATTGATATCAGGGGTAGGCAGAGAAGCAAGAGAATGTAACCTTTTTAGACTTTGTGTTTGTAGTCATAAGGCCATGAATTCTTAGGTCATTTATGACAATAATTTTCTTCTCTGCCTTTCCTTCCCACAGCACTCTCTGAACAGCTCTATTTAACCTGGAGAGATGGGGCTTTTCACCCCATTTTTTTCCCTGCATGGAGACTTCTAGAACACAGCCTGTTAAACAGATGCAAATGTTGTCTTGTTTTTATTCTTTTATTCAGGCCTGAGGGCATGAAATTGGAGTTCTCTTACTCTGCTTTTTACATGAAGGAGGGGGACTGTATGACACTTTTTAAGTGGTGGTGAAGAAAAAAATACACTAGTACAGCTACCTGGAGTGGATCCCTTGGCTTCTTTTCTAACTGTCCTTTCGAGCAGGAGAAAATCCACTTGGTAACAGGGAGGATGCAGAGCAAATGCAGGGCAGTGATTCTGTCAGGGCTTTCTGGTGGCAGTGAAAGCCCTACCCGCAAGCCTCAGAGAATCCACAGTGCCAGATACAAAATGCTTTGCTTTTATCCAGGGAACCCACAGTAGATTTCCAAGTGAAGTCAGAGGATCCTGCTCTGCGAATGACCTCACTGTTCCCAGGCTAGGAGGTGCCAGGCACTGAGCTGGACCACGCACTGTCCCACTG
Source organism: Colius striatus (assembly GCF_028858725.1). Classification (NCBI taxonomy): domain Eukaryota; kingdom Metazoa; phylum Chordata; class Aves; order Coliiformes; family Coliidae; genus Colius; species Colius striatus. The sequence continues at coordinate 49,848,631 of NC_084762.1, read as the reverse complement.
TTCAGGGGAAGCGTAGTGCTACCTGGCTGTGAGCTCACAGGCCCTCTCCAGCACTGGGCTAATATGCACTGGAGAGCCTGTTTGAAATGCTTGCAAGGGCATGGTGTTTGCTTTTGCTGAGCCAAGAGGGACACTCAGGTTAAGGGGACTTCATAGTCAAGAAAGTGAAAGCCAAGCAGAGGCTGGAGTGCAGGGCAAGTGAGGGGAGGTAAGAATAGCACTGGCAGAAGAGTGATAATGTGTCTATCTGACAATGTGACAAGGCTCATCTTTTAACTGCAGCCAGGACAAGGAAGGTTGTTGCATGGGAATGACTTGTTTTTTTCCAGATGTAAGCCTGGCCAGGTGTAAAAACGCAAATACCTATCACAAACAGGTTGTCATGCTCTTATGCACAATGCCTGTGTATGCAGTGACTTTGTGGTGATGGTATTTGCTAAAGAGTAACTTCATATTTGCAGTCCTCTAGGTTGCAAAGATTCTTAACGCAAGTCAAAATTAAACCAAGTCCTGCGGGCCAAGGGTAGCCTCTGGGACTCACAACCTGTCACTAGCCATGCATATGTCCATGTCCCCAGCATACACAGACCCTAACACCTCACAGCAACACTTTCAAGTACCAGTCCAATAAAAGTTTGGGCAGAAACAGTTATCTGATGTGCTTCAGTAGAGGGCCATGGCTGACTGCCAGGATGGGAAATGCCAGCCTCAACCTCCTCCCTTGAAAAAATAACATCCTCCTTCTCCTCACCGCACAGTGACCTCAAAAATGATACCAGCCCATGCCCCTCCAAAGGCAATATTGCCTCAGGAGTGTAAAAACTGAAACAGGACAGTTTTCTAGTCCCAAATCCTAACAGCACGTGTCCTATGGCTTGAATCTTACAGCCTTATGAGCCATCTTGCACCAAGTCTCACCTGTAAACTGAGACTCTTGACATATTCCCTTTCCAACAGCTTTCCCTGGCTAAGAGTCACAGTGAAGGGAAGAGACCGACCTCTTCACAACTCCAGTATCCCTTCAGCTCTGCCCATGACAATAGTTGCAGACATTTTTTCAGCCCTCACTCCTCTTCCTCTCCAAGTGCTGGTTACTAAAAGCAAGGGAAGGGCAAACTGGGGGTACTGCTTTGCCAGAACCATGTGGGAAGCTGGTGCAGACTGCAACACCACCAGTCACCCTCTCAGGCTGCTCCTTGGACAGTACAACCATGTGCTGCCCCTGACCTGAGGCAAAGTCATGGATGAGTCCTCAGTTCTTTTATTATTAATTAAAACATCGGAGAAGATCCTCAGCTGGAGTAAATATTCATCGCTTCTGGCCCTTGTCCACTAGTTTCCAAACTAGAAGTACACAGAAGTAGCCACATCTATGCTGTTAACACCAGATCACACTTCGGTGGTCAAATAAATAAATACCACTGCATCCCATTCAGCTCTATTACTGCCACATTAAGAATGGCATGTGTTTTGACATAACCATCTCTTCCCCTTTTTTTTCAAAAAAACACCATAAATGAAGCATTAAAAGCCCCAATCCATCATGGTGACATCAGACCAGTGGACTGTGACTTTTATGACATAAGAGCAATTGATTATATGACTCTTTTATGTGTAGCTTGCTATGCAATGATTGCTTGTCTCTCCATATATTACATCCTAACATCCTGGAATAATCTCAAGAGATAAAAAGGAATCACTGTGAAGCAGTGAAAGTACAGTAGTTACAGAATTGCCGTAAAGCTGTCATAAAAATTGTAGAAACAAAAATGCCTTTAAAGATGGCAATGTTCCATTATGGGTCCCTAGCTAATGGTCTGTAGTTGCCCTATGCATATCTTACTATATTTACTGCTTCTGGATATTTCTGTGTCTTTCTCCCAGAAGCTTATATGGTTACCAAGATATGCAGGGCTGTTACCTTGCATACTGTAAGTCCCTTTATCCCATTATATTACCTCTATTAAGTCAAGTGCTGTTTGTACCAAGCTAAATTCAGGGCTTCTTTTCAAACAGTCAAAAAAACCCAACCACCTGACAAAGAAAGACATGTATAAGTTGTTTGTTGCCATAAAATTGCTGAAAGAAAACAGATACTCTGTAGTGCATATAAAGAAAGGTGCTGTTAAAATTAGATTCAAGGCACAGAATAAGTAGTTCTTTCCTGCTGAGAAGTGACATGGAAAGCTCTGCCCAGAAGACAGAGCTCCAACTGGATTTTATACTATAAAATCACATGTGCCAAAGCCCACTTAACATGCAAGGTACTGTGCTACATAGCTATGCGTTTTCTTCTGCTCTCCAGGTTATCCACACAAGGTTACTACTGTGAGCAATGAGCAAGCCAGTGTTTTTTTCATATACAAATGTGGCTTTTGTTGCTTGATAAGCCCCAACAAGCAGAGTTAAATGCTCTTTTTTTCTCCTCCTTTTTAATCTCTAGGCAATTTTATGTAAGCAAAAAGGTGTAACAGTCACAGGAAAAGCATAAGTCATCCTGAGAAGTTTATGCCTTAGAGTCCTGAACAATGAGCTCAGGCAAATCTCATCCCTGCTGCTGCAGATGTCTGTGCCACCAGCTCTCCACCCATGCTTCCTGTCCCTGCTTCCAAGCGGTGACAGAGAAAATGTGTGCCAGCACTCTCCTTGATCCACCTTCCTGTGCTTCCCTAGGTGATCAGGACAGATGTACACCATTGCACTAGCCTCCACAGGAGCTACAAAAGCATGGACTGATGTCTGTTCTGCTACCTTTGCTCCTGCAAGGGGTGACTTCTGGGCTGGCAGAGCAAGGCTGGTTATCCCATGACTAGTAACTGCAGCAGTTGCTGCTATACATGTGGATCGGTATCTATAGTTCCTTCCCAGGTTGTTTGCCTCACCAGAGCAATCCTACAGCTTCATTAAATACCTTAACATCTTTATAATAGTTTGAGATCTTTACACAGAAAGCACTAGAGAAAACATATATTTGCAATAAAAATGTGACAGGTAGATACTTGTGACAACATTGTCTAATCACCTTCAGAAATGATGCAGGGGGAGAAAAGCAGCAGCTCTCTGGCTGGCTTTCTCCAGTCCCTCTAGCATGTCCACGCACACACATATTGAATGCCTGGGAGCTCCAAACCACAGCTGGACATGCCATTTGCTGCAGGCAGAAAACAGTCTGTTGGCGCTTCATCCAAAATTGCCAACCAGGGGAAGCTGCAGGAGTTCAGCAGCCTAAAAGCCAACCTCTACACATGGTGGCACCTCCGGGAAAACCCTGGTGCTGGGGTGGGATGTGAGATTCTCCAGCCACTCCTAGCCTTGCTTGGTACTCATGTGGAGCAGGGACCTGGGATTGAAATACTCCATGCTCTCTTTCTTGTCCCTCTCAAACAGGCGTATTTTGGCAGGCTGGGAGACAATCTAAGCTATCTAAAGTGATAAATGTTCAGTGGTTATCGCTCTTTCAAACACCTGTGCTATGTTTTATGCGGGGGAGGGGGAAGGAGATATGTGATTGAGACCTTTACAAGTGCCCTTTGCAGACTTCAGGATGATTTCAAGGGCAGTTTGTGGCATAGGATATTGACAACAGAGCCCAGCTTGAATACTCACCCTTAACTCACTCTAATTTATATGCAGACCAAGCAGTAACATTATTGTTCAGCTGGGGGCATATTTAATTGCTGAATGTTCTGCAGATGTCTTGCAGGCTGTATAGATAAAGGCATTTAAGTTGCTGACTTATAACAGCACATCTTTCTTCTTTTAACATAAAAATTCCTACCTTCTTTGATGGATGCACAATTTGTAGGACTGAAATCCTGTGCTAGTCCTTTAGAATATTTTAGCAAACGTTAAACTCCCCAGCACCATGAGAGAGCAGCTAAACCCTGATGCCTTTTCACTGAGAAAAAAAACGACCTTCATTACCGTAAAAGCATTACTTTCCCATTCTATGAAATCGAGAAAGGTCCATTATTGTTTCTCTAAACCCAGCAGTATGACATGTCAGGCTCCAGCCAGATACAGAAATGATTGGAGTTTATTTAGGCACAAACAGTCTGCTCAGTGCTGAGTAAGATGTACACGGAGTCTTGAGTCTTGCCACTCAAGGGCAGTCATGCAAAGCCTTGCTGGTGCCAAGGGTCCTGCACAGTTCCCCTTCATAGTAACACTGGGAGATGGCAAGCTATACAGGATCAGATCCAAGAACTTAAAGCTTTCTGGGGAGAGGGGACAATTGTCTTGTCTCTCTCTAAGCTCATATACTTAAGTACGAAATAATGCATATTGTCTCTTTTTTCATGGTTTTGTGGGGTTTTTTAAAATCCCTTTCTACTTCCATGTATAATCAGATTTAAAACCAGATGTCCCACCTCTTTTTTTCATGACATCTATGATGTGCTTCCTGGCTTGCGCCACTCTAAGACTACTCAGTCTCAGTGACATAGGTGTCTGACAATTTGTCAGGGAGATAGCCATAAGTTAGGCAGAAAACCGGACTCCATTAAAAAAACATAAAAGCTGGGAGGAGGCAACTTGATGTGGCATGGCTCCTGGCAATGAGGAAGCATGAGTGCATACTGAAGCTTAGAAATAGAAAGTGATGTCCTCATAAAAATATGGCTTTAGGCTGGTGTGCCACTAGAAATTCTTCTGTCAGTTTAGAATATTTAGCTCTAAGGGATCTCTACTTTCAAATGGATCTTTTGATGCAAAATAGGCTGCACAGACAGAGATAGTGTTGAAGAAGGGAGAGTCGCATTCGCTCTCAGTCATGCTTGGTAAGCTGAAGATTTTTAGATAGGTTTTTTGATCCCATAGTATTGAGTGGGCAGGTGGGTTACCTGACTGGTGAATTAGGTCTCTGGGCACCTCTAACTGAAAGCCATTACTGATGCCTGGGCAGCTAAATAATACTGAAAGCGTCAACACTGCTGGTTATCAGGGGAACCTCTTTAGCCTAATTTGAAAGCTCAAAGCTCCAGGCAACTGAATTTTTTTCGTTACAGGCTCTTTTGTGTGATGTTCCAATGCAGTATATCCAATCAATGATGCCATATCACGCACAGTACCATCATGTGGATGTTTATTCCCCTCGTGTTTTGTATTTGACTTGTTAAACTGCAAGAAGAGTTCAGGGAACAAACAGAAAAAAGAATAAAATAAAAAGCAAACTCTTCAGCTCCCCTGCTGCAGAAATTTAAAACTAGCGAATACACAAGCCTCAGTGCTCCCAGAGAAATGAAGAAAGAGTGGAAAGTGAAAATATATACATATGTATACACATGAACAAAACATGAGCCATAGTCATGGCAATCTGGGCTCCAATGTGCCAAACAAAAGGGGTTATTCCTCTAAGCAATCCCTGTGCCGTAAAATTTAGGACACAACAAGGCTGGTTTATGATCATACTGTAGATTTCACTATAAAACTATACAATTTCGGTACAGTAAATTCCACTGGTCAATTAAGGCAGGCTGGTTTGGGGGATTTTTAATATTGCATCTTCTAAAAGAGATAATGTTAAGGATAGTGTAAGTGGTGGGAGGGGGACAAGACTGATTATCACAATACTCATTCTTCTTTTATTCTGAAGTTCCTCTCAAACACACCTTTAATAATTCAAGTTCATTTGGGGAAATTACAAAAACTGAGAGGATTCTTTCCACGTTGATTTTTTTAAACAGAAATAATAATGGGCCAGATCTTCAAATTAAATAAATCAGCTCAGACCACTTTATTTACAGTGTGACTGTGTAAATAACATTAACTTGATTTTATTTATTAGGATGTCAAAAAAAAAAAGTAAAAGCAAGATCCATGAACAATGATTCTTTTCCAGAAAGTGCCTGATGCCTCCTAAGGTTTTGGCCCAGAATAGAAGGCACAGCTTATGGAAACTCCATCATTTTATAACACTTTGATTTCATTTGTTATGTGCTACTTCATCCAGTCCACCACTAAAAGGGAGGAAAAACCAACAAAGTAACCAAACAAAAAACACTTTCAGAGCTAAGAATTCAAGATTAAAATATTTTAAATATTTGAAGCACAGATTTCAACTCAACTCAAACCGATGCTTACATTAATCGCAATTCTTCTGTATTTACAAGATTTTGCATGTAAACTTGAGTCTTCTGTTGCCTCTCTGTTCTTCAGTGAGCCATAAACCTGTATTTCTGATGCTGTAGTCCCTGGTCAGTGAGATAACTGTGACACTAGGAGTTTCTCCTTGATATTTCACATGGTCATTCTCAAATGAGAGCTCCCATCTGAATCTTAATATCTGCAACAATGAGGAAAATGGGCAATCAAAAGTGGCAAGCATTTGTCAGGGACAAGCTTCCACGGTGCTCACCAAGCCATTTTCTTGCACTGAAACACTCAGGAGGTTTCCGTGGACAGAATGAACTGAATGGTTTATTTACATTTTGATTACATTTACAATTTAATATATACTTTCAATACTGTTAAAGAGTCATTGAACAGAGCTGTAGTTTTGTCTTGATCATGCTGGTGCTTAGTGACAGCTGATGGTGCTGATAACCTTGTGCTGTCATTGACATGAGCCAGGCATGAGTCCATTCCATCCTGCAGGACTGTATCCTGCTCTCGCCTTCAGCCTGAACATTTACCAGGTAGCTGGATCCTACTATTATTTTTGGCATCCTGAAGAATATAATAATCTTACCACTATTTTCATACTCCTATGGGAGTGTCTGTGGTCATACACTGGCCTCAAGTTCAACTAACGCAGCTGTTCCTTTCACTGCGTTATCTCTCTGCCGCGTGAATCTTCACAGTGAGTTCACCATGATTTTATTGATTCCTGGAAGATGTCATCCGTGCAGCTGTGACAGTGGGGAATGAAGCAGCACTTACACATTCACACTGGATGTATTGATCTCATTTACAAGGGAAACATTATCCAAAACTAAAGGTATTGTAGACTTAGCAAACAAAACACTGATCAAGTCAGCTGTGCATGATCTTTTTCTTTTATCTCTTAAAGGCTTTGACATCAGAGTAACAAATCAAAAAGCACACCAAGAAGTGTTGATCAAATTTATCCAAGATGAGCAAAATTTTCCTTCTCATACTTGCCTGTGTAAGTGTATCCACATGGTTCAGACCTGCTTGTCTATCTTTTATCTGTATTCAGCTGATGTCATTTGTAAGGAGGGGGGAAGGTAAACATAAGGAGGTAACAACTCTTGCTCGGGATACTCAGTTAAAATCTGAAAACAGCACTCTCCACATAAGAAGCATGGCACAAAAGCAAAGAATTACATTATTAGGAAATCAGGTAAGCCACCTACTCTCCCATTCCAGTGAGGTGGAAAGGATTGAGAGGCCTGTCCAGGTCTGCAGGGGATCTGTAGTCCCCAGGAGTCCTGAAAATTGTACCGACACCAGCCAAAATGTGCCTGGGGTGGCATAGCATTGTCTACCTTTTGGATTCCTCTCAAATCTGAAATGAAGCTCAGCAGAACTAAAACTACAGAAAACTGGAGTGTTTAGGCATTCACCCTGCAGACAAGGCACTAAGAAACTGGGGAAAAAGCCGCCTATTCAGGTGGGGACTGTGTTTATTTAAACACTATACCTAAGAGATTGATGAATCTAGTGTTACAAATCCCATGCTCAAATCACAGAATCACAGAATCTTAAGGGTTGGAAGGGACCTTGAGAGATCATCTAGTCCAACCCCCCTGCCAGAGCAGGACCACCTAGAGTGGTGGAGCTCACGATGTAGCAAGTGACAATAGGAGGAATGCTTTCTATACAGTCAAAGGTAATCTGATACAGAATTACCTGCAAAATTCAATATAGCAGTCACAGCAACTATTTTATCTGTGCCTGTTCACCCATGACTGGTTGGGAGGGACATTTTTCCAAAACCTTGTTATCCAGGCATTCTATAAACACCAGTATCACCACTAACAAAAGTTTTCCCTTTTGCTGCTGTTAATTTTCACTTTGGGCTGGGGGAAGGTAATATGCGTTTCTGTCTAGTCTTATGGTAGCAAGTATGCTCAAATGAATGCTCATCCTAACAATAATGTCAGAAATAACTGATTTTTCCAAACAGCAAATTTTAATTGCAGGCTTAATCTAGTGTAATAACACTATGGGGCTTTAGGCCTCAGTTCATCACAGCGTTTAAATATGTGCTTAAGTATCATTGCACATAATGAGGCTTAAGTCTCTGACGAAGTGTTTAGCTACTTCAGTGACTTGATATAGGAACTGAAGAGTAAATGTCCACTGAGTAAATCAGACCACTGATAATACAATTTCAGAAAACAGTGTCTGAATAAAAACTCTTGAGTGTAAAGTTTAACAGTGCAAGGCAATCAGTAGGTTGAAGGGCAAAATAAAACTCTTAAAACCAGTGAACTTGTTGTTATTACCAATAGTCTCCCAAAGGAGAAGCTGATCAACATACTCCCATAAAAAACAGAAACAGTAAAATGTAATCAAATACCATTACACAGCAGAATCCAGAAAGGCAAATTTAGAAAACACCCTTGGAAAAGACTGTCTCCAAATAGCAGTCAGGAAACAGGTCACCTCCCATCACTGGAGATCCCATTGACTTCAGGGATGGCTGTATTTGCAGTCACCCAGAAATACCCGATGGCTGAGCAGGGGGACGTGCACCTGGACCTTGAGAGAGCCTTTGGGCAGGCTGTGATCCAACCCAGCCATTTCAGAGCATGGTATTTACATATCTCCCTGTAATTGTCTCCACAGTCTGCCCTACAGTCTTTCTAATTCTCCCATTTGTCTCTAAAAAAAAGGAAATTATTTTAGGAAACTCAGTGGGAGAAAGGCATCCTGATTAGAACACCAATTATATAGCTCACCATTTAAAAATTAAGACATGCAGATGTAAGAGGTTTGTGCATTGCTTGGACTCTGGCTGATAGAGATATGTATGTGTGTGTGTATATATATATATACACATACAGATTATATGCAAAAGAATTTTCTGTACTATTACCCATGTAAAGGAGTTCCCATCAAACCAGGTAATGTTTAACCCCCTCCCTCCTCACACAGAAAAGTAACATACAACATATTTGTTACAGTACTAAAAGTAATATGAAATTAGAGTATGTTTGTTTTCACATGGTTGTACTTTGGATCTGTGATACGATCCCCACAGTAAAATGAATGTAGAGATCAAAACAGAAATGAGAAGTACAAAGCTGGGGTATTTAAGTCTATAGGATTTCCCATTGCTATTGACTTCAACTTGACAAGGAGTAATGTTGGCATGAAAATCCTTTTTTCTTGAGACATAGACATATTTGAAGTGCATCAAGTAACTTTCTAAAAAATCCAGAAGGATGGTACCCATCTACTTTTAAGTTCCTCACTCCCTGAAGTGCTATGACTGAAAAAGCCAAGCTTTCATTACAAGGAAGTCTGCAGCTTAAATCTTCCAGTTAGTAAAGTTTTGCAATTAAATTAGTTAAGAAGAGAAGATTTCATTTAATAGACAAGGGTGTAAAAAAAGACCTGCAGCTGTACAGCTAAGACTATATAGAGAGAAGATGTTGTATTAAACTTCACTTGAGAAAGAGATTGTGCCTTTGTGAACTTATGACATCATTGCTCTCTGAAAGTTGGCAAGTGTGCAAGTTCTTTTCACAAACATAAAGTTGTCTGCAACAATGTAGGATAGTTAAGATGATTTATTTGGATTTCCTTCAAGCTTTGGACAAGATCCCTTACTAAAAAAAAGAAAAAAATCCTGTAAAAGTTATACAGCAGAAAAGTAGTGTTGTTCTCTGCTGTAAAAAGTGGGCTCAGAGATAGGAACTCCTGACTTCTCATTGTGTTTCCTTTGATCTATATGTCCTGTTCATAACAAGCCAGACACTTATTCCTTCTGTGGCTTTGGAGAAGTCGTATAATCTCTCTACCTCCTTTTTGTATCTTGAGGGATATTGAATGGATTAGTTAATACATGTTTGTAAAGCAGCAGAAAGACTATTGACCCAGTTCTCCCAGGGAAGCGGGGATACTCAGCTTCTTGGGAAGTCATGACCAATAAATTCTAAGGCATGCTATAGAAAATAAATACCAGAAGGAAAATTAACTCAGCCTTGACATAGATTACACCTTGCTTAGTTCAGCTTGTTCCTGAAAAAGGTTGTACACACCAACTCCCCTCCCATAGCTGTCAAAGTAGCCCAGGACTTCCCCAGGGGTGTTTGGCATCCTTCAGGTTTCCGGCTGTAGCTGCTGGTGAGAAAAGAGAGCTCCCAAATGGGATACCGAAACCTGTCTCCGCAAGTATTTACACTAGTGGGCTGGCAGAGGAAAATAAACAGTGAGTGAGTGACACTTGCTGATGATGTTCATTGTCCCATGCAGCTGAAGAGGATTGTGAGAAGCCTGAGAGGAATTAAAAAGCATTGATGTATCCTGAATTTGGGGATGATTGATGATCAAATGAAATTTATCTTGGATAAGTATAAGATAATAAACATTGGCAAGGTTCTCTGTGACCTCAATGATTTTACTGTAAGTTTGTCTTTAATTTGCTGCACAGTCACAACCAGTATGTTTCCATGTCTGCCTGTGTGACAGCAGAGAGGAATAACTGAGAGGACCACTCCTGTGCTAGGCATCTGTCTGGGTGGTTTAGTTGACCATTGAATTTAAAAAAGCAAACTAAGACAGAAAAACTAAGAGAGAAATCAAGAGAGATAATGATAAGTGGCAGGAAATCACCAGGCAAAGGTGAGAGAACATTTTTTCAGTCTTTGTGACCTTTCCTGATCAATTTGGAAACTGTTTTTCTGTGTTGGATGGTGTCTAGAGAGTGAAGGTGGCTGCAGCTGCTGCATTAGCAAAACTCTACATTTTCTGCTGGTGAAAAGAAGGGCAGGACACAGCGGTAAGCCATTTTTGCCAGTGTGAGTGCATCCACAGCAGTCATTTTTCACTTTGGAGTAGCTGTTTTTGTGCACAGGTAGTGTAGTTGCAGAGAGATAAGGCAGTCAACTTCCTTAACACAGTGCCCGGTTCCCTTCTTCACACCACCAACTATGCCAGCTACATCAAGCCACTGACTCTTTGCCAGCACTATTTGCTGTTTTATCTGTCAGGGGAGTGTTCCTAACACAGACGTGGCCTTGGTAGCAACTTGGCTCGTCTGCTGCTGTTTACTTGTGAGATGGCTTTTTTGTGCCACCTTCCTTAAACTTCCTTTGGATTTATATTTGGTGATCATCACGTCCTTTCTTTTCTAGGGGTTACCCTTTACCATGTCCACTCCGCGGTTCAGTTGCTCACAAGAGGATTGAAGATTGGAAGAAATACAACAATAAAACCCAAAGCAGGCTAGCAGGAGGCTGGCTGACAAGGTAGGACTTCTCTCAACATCTGTCTCGTGCTGGTCAGAATGGAGAATGGTTGCCTGGAGGTATATATGGGAGTATCGCCTTTGCATGAACTAGCACAGCAATTTTCTGTGACTGTGGCATGAGAGGGAGAGTTTTGCCAAATGGGCATTTTGCCCTGGCAGACATTTTCAGTCTCTGCCTTAGGAGATGGCTGTGTCTATTTTCACAGGCAGTCAACTAAAATCCTCTTTAAACTTGTTGGTCTCTTCATGTCCCCCTAGCAGCTGTGACAGGACCAGCAGGGCACGGATTAAAGTATCGATGAGCTTCTGGCGAGCCACTGTTTTTGACTGGGAAGTGAACAAATAAAGATTGTGATAAGGCCCGTTGTCTACCACTGTTCAGTGTCTGCAAGTTTCTTGTATGAAACAAGGAACTGAAATGTTACTAAAACATGACAATTGCCATTATAACTGCAGCTGTGATACATACACTACATACGGAACCAAGAATGAAGCACATAGCAGCTTAACGTTTATACACCTTTCCTCCTTTGCATAAACTCATCTATCAAGTACGGCCAATTAGCCCAGCTCCTATAATTCCTTGCAAACTTGGGAAATTATAGTGATGTAAAATCGGTATGAAGTGAAAAACTGCTTTTCAGGAAGTGGCTAAGAGAAAAACATCATTGATTTAAAAGTGGTTTTCTCAAAATTATTCCAAATAGAAAAGTACAGCTGCTTCCCGTGGATCCCCATTTCTTCAAAGACAGAGGCAGGAGCTGCTAACAGTTTTTCAAAGCTTGTGCATAGCATTGAATGCACAGGGTAATTTCTGTCACACATAAATACAACACAAATGTTTAACAAATTTTGGGTTTGGAAAGAGAAAGTTCCAGATAGGTACTGCTTCTTTAGCAGGAAGTTAGCAAGTATCTCTTTCAAATACCCTTTTAAAAAAGTTACATGTGCTCTACAATGAGCCTAGAAAATTAGTCTGGTTCCAAAATCTGCAGATCACTCATTACAATCAGTATTTGTAGGTCTAAAGCCTTGGAAGGGACTGCTTCTGCAAGGTGTATGTAGTACCAGCCCTGTTCAAATTCTGCGATCTGCCCTTTTGTTTATCCAGACCAGCCGCTTGACAATCCCAGACCAATATATGCACTCCCAGACTTTGGGATATTCAAAACACAGGCACAAACCCAGATTTCACAGCCCGAGTTTCTCCTGCAGCTGTACTGTGTATCCGTCTGAAACGTTTCCTCAGTTGAACAGGATGGTTTATCATGTATAAATTCATACTTCAAATAATCATATCAATGTATTACCATAGTATGCTGGTTTTTCACACTTTCTGGAAGAGTGTGTTTAGAAATATGACTATATTTATAGAGTACTATAACATCAGTGTCAATTTTCTCTCTGAAAACTCATGGCACAGTTGAGTAATCCTTCTGAGAATGGTGGGTTTAATGTTAGAAATCGAGCAGGGAAGGCTGTTGGTGTGTTTTGTTATTTAACAACACTAAATACCTCTGTTCATTGTCTCAGTGTATATGTGTGCTTGGGGAATAATTTTTATAGGTAAGAAAGAAGCGAGATGCTGACACACAAAGGATGCTCAAAGAGATATACTAACATAAACTTCTATAGTGCCCTGAAGGTACTTTTGTTGTATTATAGGGCTTCTCACGAGTGGTTTAGGCTCAGCCAATAGGACCATGAAGCAAAACTGAGTGGTTTTGGACTAGACACACTGAGAAAGAGGCAGATTATACTACCTCTAGAAACCATGGATTTTTGTTATAAGATACTGGAATATAAGATAACAAAAAAAAAGTTAATCAAATGCTTTTTTTTTTCTCCTTACTAATTTGTCTTCTCACATACATGCACAGGCATACTTTACCCTCTTTTCCTCAGTGTAGTCTTTAATTAGAATGAGTTGAGCAGTTAAATTGGAACGATCTTATAGCAATTTGTACAATCTCATGAGATATGTTAACAGTTATGCCTTAAATTCTGCACGCTTTATCTGAACAGTTAGACCAACTGAAGTTTCTTCCATGTTCAACCCTGCTGGTATTTCACATGATCCAGCCCAGAAAAGCTTACAGTGACTGTAAGGGTGCATTAGTCCTTTTGCAAATTGTACTGAATAACATACGTGCTTTTCAATGGGAAGAGAGGTTTCAAATGTGCATCGGGGAAATTCAGTCAAACTAAAACATATCACAAGCAGAGGTGAACTCCAATTTCTTCTCTGCCTTCACAAGTGGTACGGAATTGGTCCTTTCTCACCTATTTTGGAGCAAAGACAGATTTTCTGTTCACTAAATGTCTGAAGGCATAAACAAAGCCACTACGGTACTATCCCTCAGAAAGCCTCTGCAATCACCAAGCAAACAGAGGAACTTCTTCTCAGGGGAAGCAATAACTGGAGAAGGAAGAGGGAAGCAGAGAACACCAGAGAAATGCAGAGAATTTCCCATAGTTCATTATAAATGCATATACACATATGAGGCACTGACACCAGGGTTCACATTTTCAATTCTGAATGCTCAAAGGCAGTCTTTTCAGCCCTTATTTTTTAACCTATCCACAAATATTGTAATTCACTGGTGATCTTAGCATCTCCAGCCCCCGTTGATGGCAGAAGGATTTAGGGGTGCTGAAGGCTTGTGAAAAATACCCGTGGAGGAGGCCAAAAAACCTGAAGAGAGACTTTCTGTGAAACTACTCTGTGTTTCCATACAATCTATAAGCTTATCCATATCTTCACAAGGGACCCAGAAACTCCCAGAAGATTTTGGTATACTAAAAATGTATAGTTCTGGAGAAGAACCTAGTTCAATCTGGGAGTTTTCATACCAATGATAAAATTGCATAAATGAGCTTCATGTCCCACCCCAGTGATGCTGTTTTTCGTTTAAACAGCTACCAACAGACTCTAGTCTTACTCTCTGAAGCAGACAACTGAGTCTGAACCTTGAAGTTCAAGGGATTTTAGTACAGTGATGCAGAGACATCATCTCCTCTTACAGAGACTGGCAAGTAGAACTCTCATATCTGGGCAGCTGTCCGCAGAGCTAAGGGACCCACCAGGAAACAAATCACCACTTCTGTTTCTGCATGCATTTGCATTGCATAACATAGAGGCAACCTCGCAATCAGCAGTGTAGTGGTATATGGAAATACTTCTATTCAGCTTCTTTTTTCAATTAAGAGCAAAAGGGTACTAGTGGCATAAGTCTAAGTGGTTCATTAGGACTACACAGAAACAAGGTAGAGGTACTTGTTGCTGTATCAGTTCAGCCACCTTCCTGTAGTTGACTTGTGGCATGATTCCTGTTACTATCATAAATGCAGAAGGGATGCTATTGCTTAGGCTACTTCACTACCTGTTATGTTTCACACTGTTCAATCAATTTGACAGGTAAATAACAAAATCTATTTCTTCAAACACAGGATCAAAATGTTACTGATAATAAAGAAAAAATGCATTCTTTTTAACACTTCTTGGGGAAAATGGATCTGGAGAAATCGTGTTCATAAATTTTCCCTTTCAAATGCAATGTAAAATCCCTTTTTTTCCCTTTAAAAAAATCAAACAAAAACAAAAACCAAACCAACAAACAAACAAAAAACCACTTACAAAATATCTGATGCACGCAACTGTTGCTAGCTTTTCTTTCCACACTTAACTGCTCTTCTTAATATTTCTGAAACAAGATTGCAGCACAGTTAAAGCCTATGGAACAGCAGGGGGGACCTCTCAAAAGAAGGTCAAGCTGACATGAGGGCCTTCCTGAGAAAGTCCTGGTACTAGTCTCCAGACAGGAGTACAGCTAAATCAGAAATAATGCCCTTTAGCAAGTGGACACATATGATCTGCAGCCGTTGGAAAACCTGCCTTTTCAAAAGCTGTGATTTTGCAAACTGTTAACATTGACAATGATATGGCAAAGCTACTATAGTTTTTCAGAGACTAATTACGAACAGGTGATGATTTGAGGAAAAATTTAGAAATCAAATATTGAGCTCATATTGAGCTCATTAAGGTTGTTATTCAGCATCAGTAAAATATTCATAATGCACAAACACAATGTAGCTTTATGTAAACCTGTTTAAAAAAAGATAACTCCAAGTAAAACAGAAGAGAATTTAGTTTAATGTGTTCTTCTTTATATGCAAACTATCTCCTAGCAGTTAATAAAGGTAAACTTTGCTAACTTATATAGATATATGTGACAGCCCTTTTGGGTTGTATTGATCTCTTGCAAACTCTCCCAGTGACAAAAATTCTCTTCTGAATCAGAGTGTACGGCCACATCTGTAGTCAGTTCAGGCCTGAGTTAAGACACAGGCTGAAAGCTGTGAGAAGGGAGAACAGGCAAAGCCAGGGTCTTTCATCTCCTGGGGAAGTACTATGGAAATATTTCATTTACATGTGCAAAGAGATGCAGACAGTACTTCAGTGTAGCAGTTAACATTAGTTTCTTGGAGAATATCTCAATGTTTTCCATGTGTGTATGTTTAGGTTTTTGACCACCATGTAGAAGGAACGACCGGGCTGCAGTCCCATCACCATATGACAGTGGGCAACAATATCTACCCAAAACGGTTTGCAGCTACCCCAGTGGGCATTTGCCCTGTCTCATGAATATGAGAGACTTAAGCCCATCATTTTCTGACTTGGAGGTGAAAGTTTTACCAAATGAGCCTTCTTGAGGTAATAAATACATTTTCTTACCTCTTAAGAAAATACACCTTTTCTTACCTAGTGTTGACATCAGTGGATAAAGTCTTTGCTGCAGGTAAAATATCAGCACTAAGATATTTTTCATGTTTTTAAAGGACGCTACACTGCTATTTTTCTTCGCTTTTCTCTGTAATAGCTACTTTGCAAGCTTGAAATTAAAATTTATTCCTTTACTGATTTTTTTTGTCTGTATTATGCAGGTCGCTAATGAGTGCCAGGCTGCTGGCATTGCTTTATTTATTTATTAGAAAGCACTTGAAACAGTCCCATACAAAGAGCCAGAAACATTTTTGAGGTGACATACTGTAAGACAGAAACAAAGTTAGGGCAAGACACGGGTCTACTGAACTTGTAACTCTTTCCTCTGTTTGGAAAACCGAAAAATTTCTCCACTGCATTTTAACTGACAAATTATGAGGATCTTTAAAATATTAAACTAGTACTCAAAGAGTACCATGTTGCTAAAGCTGTATAACATGAGTAAGGGTTGCAATGACCTTGTTCCACGTGAACCCATCTGGGAAGGCAAAAATGGTTGGGGAAGGGGGGTCCTCTCACGTGCTCCTAGGTTTTTTGAAATGTATAAAAAGAATTGGAGACTATATTAGGTATGTCTTGGGGCATCTAACTGTGTTGTTACTTAAAGTGTTGGTTTTTTTTTTTTTCTTTCCATTCCTGTCAGCCATTCCTGGTTCATTAACAAATTTGTGTTCTTCATATCAGAATGACAAACCATTTGCAAATGGTGTGATTCCTAGGTGAGAAGTCCTACCACATTGTTATGCTTACAGAAACATAGAAGAGGAAGGACAAAAAGAATGTACTGGGTTGCATGTATTTTTAAGCAAGAAAATTAGATGTTCCTTAGGCTGCAGCAGCTGCCTTAGGAGAAAAATGTGATTGTTACATTTTATATTATTTTCTTTAAAACACCAGAAACATATAGCAAAAAGCTAATTGTAGATATTTGCTGGGCACATCTGTTTCCATTGTGGGGCTTTATTGGGCACTTTTGGTCTCTCAGCCTGGTCTTTTTCATAAGAAATGTCAGTAAAGTCTCTGAATTAATGGACTGTGAAGTGCTTAGAAACATACCGTCTCACAAAAGTATACTGCGGGGATGTGACACTAATGGGAGGTGACCCGTGGGTTTATCACAGAGCAGCCCACTCCAACAACAACAAATTAACACAGCTTCTACAGACGGTAGCTTTACATGAAGCAATACAGAGTGGAGTGGGAGGCGAAAAACGTCAGAATAAGGGAAAACTGATCAAGAATAAGATTAGTAAATTATTTGGTTATCCCCGGTTTTGTTTTCTTCGGGAGAAAGGAGGTGTGAACTCCCGGCTGAAGAAAAGGAAACAGGCAAGGCTCCATTTCAATTGGATAATTGGAGAAGGAAAGTTATTAACATTTGTGAGCGATGTCACATGAACCTAAGTAGAAAATTCCTGGATTTGCTTACATGGGCTTGTTTCCTTTTAATTTTGTTGCTTTTTTAAAAAAGGGGGGAAAAAAGAAAAAAAAAAGAAGAAAAATAAAAAATGCAGTGCAACTCCTTCAATCTTTTTGCAATTCTGCATGGTTGAACATTTGAAATGAGTTTGTGTATCACCCCCAGGCATTGATTCAGACTTGATTGGGGCAAAGCAGACTCCATGCGCTTATTTTTATACACGTCATTTGGGAAGTTATATAGCCAAGGGAACAGAAAATGTGTTGCGCCGCTGCCAAATTATCACATATCCCTCGATCAAAACGGGAGGTGATCCTAATCAACAAGTTGTGCGACCTTAGTGCAATGGCAATGTCGGGTCAGCCCGGGAAAATGAAGAGAGAGACCTAAATACAAATAAAAAGAAAGAGAGAAACAGACAGTAAGAAAGAAACAACCAACAATCCTTATAATTATCATCATCTGCTGCTTTTCCCTCTTCTGGCAAAGAAACACTCCATCCATTTGCAGAAATCGCCCGCGGAAACGTTACATCAAAACTAATCACAACGATTAAAATCAGCTTTTCTGTGCAAGAGGAGAGTAAAAAGCAAGTTGGAGGCTGGAATGAGACTGTTTTTTCCACCAAAAAAATACGGAAAAAAATATACACGCGATATATCTATCTATCTGAACGTTTCGAAGGAGATCAATTTTATGCCCGTGTGATCAGTTAATTTAATTTAACTTTTATTTCGGAGATTGATTCAGACTGGAGGTAGAGACATGAGCTAATTGTATCCTGATCCTTGCCTTGAGGGGTTTCAAAGCCCTGGAGCAACTATTCTCTGTATTTTGCTCTGTCTACCTTAGCCAAGCTATTGCATTTCTCTCTGGTGTAGCGAGGAGAGCAGACCGCTGCCGGGAGAGAGAAATATCGGAAGTGTGAGTTGGGGGGGAAAGGGGAGAAAGGGGGAAAAAGAAAGAAAAGAGGAAAAAAAACCCAAACAAGCCAAATCCAAAACAGGAGGGGGGAGGGGGAAGAAAGAAGGGGGAAGGAGACAAAAAAAAAAAAAAAAAAAAAAAAGAGGGGGGAAAAAGAAAAGAAAAAAAAAAAAAAAAAAAGAGGGACACTTTGGCGGCTCCGATGTTCCAGGTAAGGGCTGCTCGGGATTGTTGTTGTTTGCAGCGGAGGGTGCGGAGGGACTCGGGTGCCCGTCGCTTCCACGCATGTGCCGGGCGTTCGCACCCCGCGCGGGGACGCGGCGCGGCCGCCTCGCCCGCCGCGCTCCCCCGCGCAACCCGCGCCCCCGCGCAGCGCCGCGGGGAGGCGGGAGGGAAGGAGAGAGAAAGGGAGGGAAGGAGAGAGGGAGGGAGGGAAAGAAGGAGAGAGGGAGGGGGCCGCGCGGCGGGCGGGGGGTGTTGGGGGGTGCTCCTCCTTTCCCCACCGCCCCTCCGAGGAGGGGACTGAGAGGGTGGCGTGTGTGGCGGCCGTGGGATTCATTTAATTTAAATGTGTATTTTCGCGCGGGGGGGATGCGCGGCTGGCATTGTTCTCCGCCGGCCGGCTGGAGGGGGCCGCCATTGTGTGTGCGTGCGTGTGTATGAGAGAAAGGGAGCGAGCAGGAAGCACCTTTTCCCCCACCGCCACCCCCGGAGCGCACCCGCTCCGGAGCCCCCCGCGGCGCCCTTTGTTGCCGGAGCGGCGAAGGGACGCGCGGCCCCGCGGGGCAGCGGCCGCTGTTCCTGCGCGCAGCTCGTCTGCCCGCTGGGCCCCGCGGCCGCGGGGGCTCAGGCGCCGACACTGTCGGCGGCGGGACGGCGGTTACCCGCCCCCTCCCCCCTCCGGGACCGGCCGCGTTGCCTCGGCCCCCGCTGTCCGACGCCGTCCCGGAAGAGAAGGAGCCGCCTCTGCCGTCTCAAAAGCCGAAAAAAAAACCGGCAAAAAGCCTTTCGCCGCCTGTTTCCAATCAAGGAGATACAAGTTTATTTGAGCATGCCCTGCGGGCACCGAGCGCGCTCGGATTGTTCGGGCAAATTAAAAATGGGCGAAGCGCTTCTCCCTTCTCAGCGGCGGGCTGCCGAGAGCCCTGCGGCTCTTCCCGCCGGCCGGCGGCGCGGGAGGGAGGGGGCAGAATCGCGCGGCGCACCTCAGGCATCGCTCGGTGTGGGGGGACGCGGCACCAGGCGGGTGCGGGCGTTTTGGAGCTGCCGGCTGAAGTTAGTATTCTTGTGCTCTGTCACGAGAGCGGTGCAAATACTGCGCCAGAAACGCAACTTTCCATCTCATTCTTGCCCCGAGCGCCGGGGGTGGTGGTTGCGGGGGCGGCAGAGGGCTGTAGGAGGGCAGGCGCGGCGTGGAAGCTCCGAGCCCATCCGAGGAAGTTGTTGCCTTCCGCACCCGGAGTCCGGGGAAAAAAAGGAAAGCCAGGAAAAACCCAAAAGTGTCGTTTCCGTCGGTGCCGGGTGGGTGCGGCAGCGCCCATGCGAGGATACTGGCCCCGCAGGTCGGAGGCACTTGGCCAAACTTCCCCCTTGCCTGTTCAAAATGACTGCGGTGATTTGGTGTATTAATTACACCCGCAGCCCTACACAAAATGCTGTAGCACACACTAGAGGTCCCTCTCAGAGCTAGCTGTCAGACGTTAGGGTGTTTTCACGTTGGGTTGTTCTGAAAGTGTTGGGGCTTTTTTCCCCCGTGTTTTCACTGTTTGAAGCACATTGACTATTTGCTGCAATAATCGGTGTACATTATTCAAATAAGGATGAAGAAGGGTTTGCGACGGTTTTATTTCTGCTATTGTTGATTCGGCATTGATGGATAAGTTAATACATTCCTCTGCGCTCTAAAAAGTGAATGTGAACGAGATTAATTTCATTCCGTGATTTATGAGTTTTGTTTGAAACATCCTCGGCAGTTTGTTATTGTCGGGACCAACTTCCAAATTTCGTACTTACTTTTCTTATGTGAATGCTGCCATGGAAGTAAATGGTGTGAAACTTGAATAAGGATTCCAGGCTCATGGTCCTTAAGAGTAATATGCAAGCAAACAAAAAGCCAACATTAAGATTATAAAGTATCAATAACGGTGATGGAGGTGACTAAAAATGATTGATCCCCAGCAATCGTCATATCCATACCATGTTGGTTCCCTAACTACTTCCCCTAGTCTTCACATATTACAAGTAGCATTAACACCATTTTACGGATGGAGAAATTGAGAAATAAAAAGAAGGTCACTGACTTGCCTAAAGCCATATAGCAAATAAAAGATAGATCTGGAATCAGCTAGGACAGATTTAGATCTCTTGCTGATTTGCACTACTGTAGCCATTGATTTCAGTGGAATTCTTCTGGATTTAAGTCGGTTTCAGACCTTAGGTGTTGCTTTGTCCCTTAGAAGCACTGCCTGCATCTGAATTCCATTTTGAGCATGATTGAATTTGATGCAAGAATTTAGGGGCAGTATTTGGTGTACGTCTAATTTTTAAAAGATAAATGGCTGGGAAACTTTAGGATTGTGTTGGCTATTTTTTCCCCATTGTAATTTCATCTGCTACATCAGTGTAGTTGCCTATTTCACTTTTGGTAATGAACAATTTCCTCATGTCAAGCACAGCTTTTGTTACTGGTTGCTGAGAAAGTCTTCTTACTGGATGTCTCTGAGTAAAGCCTTCAGTTTTATGTTGGAACAACCTAAGAACAAAATATTTTGCATGAGGAAGACTTCTGTTCACTCTAGACCTCACTCAGAAATGAAAAATTACATGGCCACTGTATTCCCCCTGCACCCCCAGCCCCCCCCAAAAAAGCCATCCTGCACAGAGGAAAGGCTGCTTGTAGAAGACTTACTTACATAGGCTCTTTATTGGATTATGATAAGTTTGTGTACAGAGAAAATGCAATGTGAAAGGAAATATTCACCGATCATAACAAATGTGAGTATGTTATTCAAAGTGGGGTCTCTCACAATTAACAAAATATCAAATCTGCCAGTCACAGTCAGACAGCATTTCACATGAGTCCAGCTGGGAAGGAATGATAGTTTCAGCTTTCTGTATTCCAACTACTTTAGAAACATTTTCAGGGTACCATAAAACAGACACAGATGCACAGATAGTAATTATGGTGCTTTACTCTTCATTTATTAATGAGTGCTGGTATATACAAACTGCCATCACAAAACATAACGTTGCTGCTTTCGTGTAACTAGTCATCAGCTGGATTTAGTTAAGATGCTGACACTTTGGGGAGCTGAGAGTCCCTCAGTATTGCTGATGCCCCTGCAATGGGGGTCTGACCCCACCTCTCAATGTGTGGAACATAGAACATGGAACATAGGACATAGAACATGGGTATAATTAAGACTATTCCCTCCACCCCACCACTTCCCAATATGAGTTTATATGTCTGGAATAGAAAGCATTTAGGTGGGAATTAGCCCCACAGAGTGCATGTGGTTTCTTTAAGACCATGAACAGACCTCCTGGCTGAGCTGAGTTCCAAATGCCAGAGCCTTAGCCCCCATTCTCATGTCCTGAGCAGTAAAAGTACCATGCCTCACTCTCAATAGGTATTCAACTCTTCTGTGGTACCAGAGGAAAAATAATGCTGATCAGAAGCAATTTTTAATGGAGATGCCTGCTGTTACTTATTTTGGATCCTTTTACACTGCTGCAGCAGAGCCAAGTTGGATCTCCTTCCAGGAAACAAATTTAGTTAGTTGTTGTTTTTTTTTCTGACAGAAACATAATTCTTACTTTAAATGGAATCTCCTCTGTTGGTCTGCGTTGCGATTCTGTTTTCTTTTTACTGCCAGGGTAGAATTCATATCTGATATAGTGCCATTGACTTCCGTGTTGTTTCACAAGGAATTAATTTGCCTTTATGTGTTAAAATACAGATTCTGTTGTCTTACTTCCCAGAGAATACTATTTTATTTTTTTCACTTTGAAGGAGAAAAATATAAAATGCACATCTTCGTTTTTATTTTGTGCCCCTTTACTGCTTGTGCAGACAGAGCTACCTCTTCTGTTGTTTCTTCTCTGGTAAATTAAGTTGTACACACATACACACACATTCAGAGAATGTCTATAGGTGTAAGGAGGGAGCAACTACTATCTTCCTGGCTGATAATGCCTTTAAAAACATCTTAATGCATGTGAAAGCCATTAGCACATTCCACATTGATGATGTATGTTGTAGCTTTAATAATCTTGAGTTCTCTAATGTGTATTTTAATCATGCTTTTGATCCAGAAATCAAATAAACAACATCCCAATCCAACTGAACCAAAGCTGATGCTGTTGCATGTTCATTTGTCATAAGCCCATGTTTATGAGATAAATGGCTCACCTGATAACCTTTCCCTGATAGCTGTTCGTCTTGCTGGCTACCCCCACTGGCAATGGAAGTTACGGGTTTGATGTGGTTGGCAGGTTAGCGCAAATGCAGCTTTGCCAGGTAGTTTGTGTGTAGCCAGAGTACAGGAGTGAGGGATACAAGCCTTAGAAGTGCTTGTTGGAGCAAAGGACAACTCATCCTGACAACTTATTTAGTGGCTTTTACTCAACTGATTTTCCTTGCCTAGCACACTCATGAGTAAGGAACAGCCTTTAAAAAGAACCCAAAAGTAATGTTGCACAGCAGAGTTGCCCTAAGACCACAGCAGAATGAGTTCTGTCTCACTCAGGATAATGGCTCTTTCTGCTTCTCAAACAAGACCTTTACAATTGTGGTTGATCCCTCTCAACCAGGTTTTATTACTCAGCTCTGCCTCAAACCCTAGGTTCATCTGTGGGTTGTCCCTTACTTTCACTGGCATAGTTCAGATGATTTGCAGAGTAGCTGATATGCAGGACTGACACTGGTGGTGCGTAGGCTCGGAGGTGTGCACACCATTCCTGACTCTGTGACTGTGGTTGCTTCTATCAAACAGCTGGTGTGGGGACAAAACTGTCTCCTACTGCTGTAGTAGGTTTTGCCAGACCTCATCTGTCATGACTTCTAATTCTCACAGGGAAACCGTGAAGTTACATTGTGATTTGGACAGGCAGATGATGGGAGGTCATCTCAGGCAAGGTATTTCCAGCAGCCATGAGGAACATACAATACTTCTGTGTAAGGCACGGGTGAAACAATCTAGAGAACAGTGTGCAGCTCTGAGCATCCATCTTTCAGAAAGGTGAGCTTTAGCTGGAGCAGCAGCTAGAAGGGTGATGGGGAAATAGGAGTGTCTTGTCTTGCGAAAGGTGGTTAGAAAAGGCTTGAATGTCCATGTTAGCAAAGTGAGGTCTGGAAAGAGAAATGACTATTCCCTATAAATACGCACAAGTAGTGAATCCTAGAGAGAAGTAACTGTCCAAACTAAATCATGATAAACATGAATATAAACTGGCCCTGTTTAGGCAATAGTTTCCAAGAACACTTTCTGATATGTTATCTAGAAGATTCAGAATTGAAAGTGAGACCTTGAATTTGGTCATACTCTGTTTTGGACATGTAGAATATTTACCAAAAAAAAACCCAAAAACTCAAAAAACCACTGCCAGTCCTTTACCTCACTGACCTCACCTGTACAGTTTCAGAAGGCTATGGTTGACTCAAGCTTTTTCATCAACATTGCTGTCAGTGGAGAAAAAGTTTAAAAGAAACAAACCCCATTTTTATATGTATTTAAATATCTGTCAAAAACCAATTTGAGATTCTTTCACAAAACTGAAACTTGACCTTTCTCATGCCTGAAAACCGTTTTGAATTTTTATTAGGCAGAAATTTGAAAAAGACTATCAGCCTTTTTTTTTTTCTTTTAAGTAAGTTGATTTTTTTTTACAGGAAACAAATCCTCAGTCAATGACTGTTTTACAATCTGTGAAAATTCTTTGTGTTTGTTAGGGGGAGGAATTTCTTATTTGCTCTTTAGATAGGAACCTTCATTTCTTCTCAGGTTCAGGTGCAAAACTATTTCTCTTTCTAATTATATATTTTTTTCCAAGTTAGACCTCTAATGCTTACAGCCTCTTTCTGATTTATTTAGTAGCATTCCCCTTATTTTCATTGTACACTACAACAAGGAGAGGATTAACAAACATGAACAAAGACTCCTTTTCTCATCTTCTTACAAACATTAATTTAAAAGCACTAGTTTCATCCTCCAGTCACTCAGCAAACTTTCTGTGCACTAGTTTACTTTTATACCCAGCGTATATATCCTGGTGGGGAAGAACCATCTCTGCTGCTGCAGCAGAGCACTGCAGATATTCAGCAAGTATTTATCCATAGTTTCCCTTACTAGTGTTGCCAGAGGAGCAGAGGGAAGAGAGGAGTGGCAGACGTTGAGATGTATAAATAACTGTTGGAAAACAAAGTATCCAGAGGCTGCTGAAGTAGCTCAAAGTTAAGGCAAAGTGCTCTTAGGAAATGAAAACAGCTTTATTTCCCTGCCCGAAGTGAACTGGCAGTGGCATTAGGTGAAAGAGGTGCTGTGCATATCACGCCTGACAAAGGGAGTACAGGTCCATCAGTGTAATCTCACAGTCATCAAAGGGAGTAGGAAGGAGTGTGCTGGTGGCCCAGACCCAGGGGAAGTAGTGAAAGGGGAGTCTCTAACTATGTCAGTCAGTCTTCCCAAGGTGTGCTGCTTTCTGAATAAGCCAAGACTTACTTAGAGGTTTAGTTAAGATATCCTAAGAGGAGCTGATGGTCCATCCATTCACCACCCAGTCCCTGGTGCTGAATAATTCAGAGGATTGTTATAATTTCTGTAACCAGTTATGTACCCATTATACCAAACACTTTTCTAACCACTGTACACTAAGGACCACTCATGAAAGGCAAACAGACCTTCCTAGCTTGGCAGAAACAGGCAAATTTGACATCATTTATCTACAGCAGCCTGTTCTGCTATAAATGATACAGAAGAAAAGCGGTTAAGTGGGCTTACTGTCTCTATTGAGGCGGCTTTACAGGTGAGACAAGGCAGCTGTACCAGCTGGTGACCATAGGTGAAGGTATGAAGACCATTATAGGAGAAAATAAGAAAAGGGCAGACTAGAGGGCAATTAACACCTTGATTGTCAAGCAGGGTTCACAGATGTGGGGAAGTTAGGGGAAGCCTTGAAGACTGATGAAAATCAGCAAGTGCAGCACCAGTGAAGGAGTTCAAGGAGACTCAAAAGGGAGGGATGGACAGTTAGGGCTCCATTCTGTGTAGACAAACAAAAGGCTAATGGATTTACCCTAGATATCCAAGAGACAATCCTCAATGAGATGCAGGTGGGATCTTACATGGATCTACAGCTTGGCTATAGAGAAAGAGGGAAAGGGAGGTATTTATTAAAAGAAGATTCATTGGAGTTTGAAGGTGGCTGCAGATGTGAGCCAAGGGGAAGAGAACAGGATGGTGCAACCTTCCTTTCCCTCCAGCTTTTCCTTATAGTGGCCTCTGTGGTACAAAGACAGCTTGGGATTCCTGGAGGCAAAACAAAAACATGATTTTTGCTATTAGTAGAAAACTGAATTTCTAAGGCTATTGATGCAATTCTCAGGAAGAGGCTTCCTGAAAAACATGTAGGAGTGTTCCTGTTTTGGGGACATATCAGCTGCAGTTTTTGCTGGGCTTTCTGCATTCAGGCAGGTGAGACTCAGACTCAGTCATGAATAAAAAAAAAGGGAAAGAGGTGGTTCTTTTAGGCCAAAACTTTATCTTTGAAGAAGTATTTTCTTTAGCTCAAAAATCTTCTGTATTTATTACTGGCTATGTACAATCATTCATTTTTTCCTTAATCTTTTTGAACTATTTACATCAATGTCCTGCAACTGAGAGTTCCACAGGTTGTTTAGGGATAAGCTGGAAAGTGATATGGTTACCCTTTTAGAAGCTAATGCCTTTTTAAGTTCTATTAGATGCCCTCTTGTTTTATGAAGGGCATCTGATTTCTCCTCCACACCATTCATTATTTTATATACTTCAATTCTATCATCTTTTACTGTTTTCCTTTCTAAATGAAGTAGTTCTGGTCTTAATCTTTTTTGTTTAGAAATACCCCCACATGTCTCTAATCATTTTTGTTGCCTCTGGCTATCGAGTGTAGCTATCTAGCACTTCCATCATTACATCTCACTAGATCTTTTAAAGCTAGTTCCAAAGTCATTGACGTGAAGGAGACTGAAGGATGGCCTTGTGGTTAAAGTATGTCACCGAGAGTCGGGAGTTCTGCTTCCAGATCTCCTGCCCTACGACCTTGGGCTAGTCCCTCATCTGCAGAGATCCACAGTTTCCCTTTTAGTCCCAGGAAACGGAATGGGGAATTTCCAAGCAAAATATCTCATATTTCTCCATTCCTGGATGGAGATTATTATAGAAGCACAATCATATTAAATGTAGTCATTAGTATTGTTTTTCCACAAGACAGCTGCATGTATGTTGAAATTTGTAGCTTCTCCCTAACTCGTTTTATTGTATGGCACTTGACTGTTTTCTATTTGTTACACTCCTCTGATATTGGGCTTCAAACAAATTCAATTAAGTAATTTCTCTTTGTTATTTTATGGTGAACTTCGTATGGAAAGTATGAGTTACAAATTCTAACCTTTTATGTGTGGTACAGGACCCAGTCCTGGGAGGTGCTGAGTACCCTTCACTCCCACTCACACTCCCCACATGTGGGATCGAGACAGAGGTATTGCTGGCTTGTCTCCAGTCTAAGGGAACTAATTATCCACAACCTGTCAAGACTTTCACAAGGAATGTTAAGTCACCTATCTGGTTCCCTCCTCTGATGTTTTCAGCTAAGCCTGACTGTTACATATTGCTAGCACCTCTCTCCCTCTCCAAAAGCCCGCTTCAGGTCCGTGGCACCTCACTGCCTTGGTGTGTCACTTGGTGCCTCATCATTTCTGGCACGCAGGAGCCTGCAACTCTGCACCTGGGTGTGTGCTGTTGTCATGGCCCCATGCTCCAAGGGATCTCACAAGCAAACACATTCTCAAATGTCATCACTTGCTGCAAAACGGCCATGTCTCAAGCACTAGGACAGGAAATCTTTGAGGTGTTTGAATAATAAACCTACTTTTAAAGAAACATCTCGTGACACAAAAGGTGCTAAAAGCATACACTTCCTTGATAGGATGCTACTCCATCAGAATAACTGAATATTGGTAGCATAAAATTATAAATAACTAAATTGTGGTTTAAATTATACTACTAGCCCCATACTTCATTTTTTTGGCCTTAATATCCCTCTTTAATAAGTAGTCATCTACTGCTCCCATGAATACCCCAGATGGCACCGCCTGCTCCTTGTGATGACTAGCTTAAGCCTCTGCACATGTTCCCACACAAGCCCTGGGAAGTTTGGTGCTCTTCTGATCTCTTTGAAAAGCAATCCTGCAAGACTCTCTCTATAATCCCAGTCATGTCAATAGACCTGTTATGCAATTAAGGATAACACATAAGGATGCTCAGGGGTGTTGGGGCATAAAGAATCTTTGCAGCATTAAAAGAGAAAAAGGGTGGTTTGGCCTTTGGTGGGGCTTGGGAGGGTTTTGTTTCCCTTGTGCCTTATAGCTGACATTTTGTCAGAGCCCTCTGCTCACTAGCATTCCCGTGTCACATGAACGTGCTAAAAGAAAAATTTCCTGTGAGAAATCAGTGGGCTTCATTATGTTTTCAAAGTTTAGAGCTGTGATCTTCTTTGCCCCTCTCTATGGGAGCTGGCCCTGCCACATTCTGATTGCTTATGTGAACATTTGATAAATCTCACTGTTGGACTACATTTGCTCTTTCACCCCAGCAGTTATCACACACATTTCCCTCACACTTTAAAACTATGCCTGCCAAACATTTTCTGATTTAAAGTTAAAAGTCATCTACTACTGAAGTGATTTTTCAGCCCTCATGGGCATGATTTTCTTTCCTTTTTTTTTTTTTCTCTTGCGTAGTTCAGATAGTTTCAAGCTCTTTTAAACTGGCTGCCAAGGGTCAGTTTCAAAATGTAATTTCTTTTTTAAAAAACTTCCTGTGCCCTAAAAATATGTTGGTGCTGTTCTTTTATACATCTCCTTTTAAAGTCGAAGTCAAGTCAACATAATGTTGCCTTACTGCCAAGGCCACAGAGAACTTAATATAAA
This sequence comes from Colius striatus, assembly GCF_028858725.1. Classification (NCBI taxonomy): domain Eukaryota; kingdom Metazoa; phylum Chordata; class Aves; order Coliiformes; family Coliidae; genus Colius; species Colius striatus. Next base: position 49,819,935 of record NC_084762.1, on the reverse strand, counting down.
ACAGGAGGTTGCTTCTTCCTCTCCCGTGCAGGTCTCAGCCCTGCACTTAAAGTGGAAAGGGTGCATTTCCCATTGATTTCAGTTAGCCACAGCCAAGTAGGCCCCATACTATGGTGTCAAAGTCGGTGTCACCCTTTCTGAAGTGACCTGTGCTGTGTGCAGTGGCACTCGTGCCTGCTATGCTCCCAAGACATCCAAACTGGGGACGTGCAGCTTCCACCTGGCTGCCACTCCTCCTCACAGGGAAGCAGACTCTTGCCCAGAGTAGAGCTGAGGTGGGACTGGATCAAGAAACCAGATTTAAAAACCTCCCAGGTTCCCAGCTCTAAGTTGGACTTGTGTGGATTTGGTTCCAGTTTTGCAGTCCAGTGATTCAGTGTCATTTATAGACAGCATCTCTATGAAGACTGCTCGTATCTAGAACCTTGCCTGACCCTTTCCTCACTTTTCCCTCTTTTCACCTCCTGTACAGATCATACTCCTTTGAGTGTGTGAGCAAAAGGCAAGATGTCACTTTTTTTCTCTCTGATCCTCTCATTTCCACCCCTCTCGGTGCTCTTGGCATTTTCCTTTAAGTGTGTCTTCCTCTAGGTTCCCAAGCAGTGCAGAGTTTTTTAAACTGATTAAAGCAGTTTGTCCTGCCATGGCAGGGAGATGCTAAAACAAAGCATATGTGTCTCTTGGTTCTAAACCAGGATTTTTCTTATCCTTTTCCCAGTTTCTTATTTAGCAAATGTAGTTAAACAGGATCATGGTGTTAAAAAAGCAAAGCAGCTCCTCCCTTCCTGGCCAGCGCCAGCCTGATAACACATCCAGCTGTTTTCCAAAACTCTGCTAGCACCCTTGAACTTACTGAAGCATGCTCCAGCATCAATTGGTCTGAGAAATCTGAATTTGTAATTTCTCTTCAAAGTGCTTTGGCAGGATCTTTATTTGAAATTGCATTTGCAGCTTGTTTGTGTCACAACTGCATTTCATGCAGTATCTAGAAACACAGAGACTTTGGTCTGGGCCAGTCTTAAAAAAAGAAGCTAATGCAAATACTCCCCACCCCAGTAAAACACAACAAACACAAACCATGATGGAAAGCCTTCTAGGGTGGAGATAGAAATCCAACAGCTAGCTAACATTTAAACTGCACTGCAATTAAAATATAATCCTTTAAATTTCTTGGATTTGGAGGGAGGAGAGTGTTGGAAAGAGGTACAGAGGAGGAAAAGAGTCAGGAGTGAAGCCATTACAATCCTTAGGCTCAACATGGAACTACTTAAGCATACCATAATTGCATCACAGAAGGTATGCATACCCTGAAACCAAAAAGGAAGTAGGAAGGCAAGAAAAAACAAACACAATATGATGAGCTGAACAGGTAACCTTTGGGAAAAGGAAATCTAGCCCTGGCTAACCCAAAAGAAAGGAACATAGACTGGCAAGGAAAAATGAAATTTGGAAAACAGGAGAACTGAGAGGAAATTTCAGGTGCAGACAGACACATTTCTGCAAACAAATGAGAAATACAAGTGATATAATTAGTGGATTTGCCAGATCAGAGTGGCAGTTAAAAATGACAAGGGTATTGCAGGACTAAGTTATATCCTCCTATCAGTCTTTACTAGTTGAAAATACATTCATTCTCATTGTATTTTTTTTAATCACTAAAGATGGGTGCCTGTCAAACATTGAGGTATCAGAAGAGAAAGTGCAGAATTGACATGCTGAATTAACAGACCTTCCAGAGCAGATGGCATCAATCAAGGCCAATAGCTGTTAACAAAATTGTGTGAGTTCTGCTTGAAAATAGACTGGTATTTTTGGTATATTCTGCTATACCAAATAAATGGACCAGGGCATGCATTTTACTTGTTTTTTTACATGTATTTAAAAATCAAGATCACCTCAGCCACATGAAAAAGAAAGAAAGGCTGAAATATAAGTTAGTGAGTTATAAAATCTACACAAGCTTAGTGCTAAGTATGACTGATGCAGTCTCAGAAAAGTAGGGCTTCTTTAAAAAACCTTGAAATATCTCAATGAAGCCATGAATTATGCAGAACATTTTAATATAAATTTTAGAGGAAATTTCAGAATTTATTTCGATTTTCTCATAAGGTACTATTCAGAAAATATATCAGTCATGAGGTGAGATGCAAAATTCTGCCATGGTGTCTGTTTTACAAAAGAAAGCATGTTGCAAGAACGAAGAGTACAAGATTAGCAAGAATGGTCTCTAAAGGTCCCTTCCAACCCTACCATTCTATGATTCTATGAGTACCCACGGATAGACCCCAGTGGTGTTTTTTAAAACTTTGATGAATTATCAGAATAATAAACTGGTACATTAGGAGATAACAACATTGTCAAAGTTGTCTGACCCCTTGTTCTTCCAAGGTGAGACAAGACTGAAAAACTTGGGGAACCAAATTCAGTTATGTGAAGGGGAAGATGACATTCATTTTTCACTTTGATATTACAGACAGTGACAAATGTGAGAATAAATGTTTTGACTTCTCTTCATACTAACGGATTATGAAGAACCTCTTAAAACCCTATTTTACATGTCACATGAGAGCAGAGCAGCACTGGAAGGGGCAGCCTGTAATGCTCAATCACTGAAGGCAGAGTTGCAGAGACTCCAAGCAGCACTGTATCCCAGAGGGCTGTGAGAGAGGGCTTTGTAACACAGCCAGGCTCCTCACCCCACGCTGGGGTGCTACCCAGGGCCAGAGGGGTACAAAGCCTAGATTGCAAGGAGAGAGCCTTTGACCTGAGTGAACTGTCCTGGCCACCTTGTACAAAGTTTAAACACAGAATGGGACACAAAAATGCACAAAACCACAGAGGCATGGAAAGTCACCACCTGGCCATGCAAGAGCTGCTCTGTTTAGAGAGAAGACTGAGAGTATGACAAAAGTAGACAATACAACAAATGAAGTTAAGAAAAGAAATTATATATTTCATTTTACTCTTCCATAAAATTAGGAAGAAGTTTTTGTGTCAGTGTTAGTTTGAGATGAAGAAACTATTGATTTTCTTGGAAGACTCAGCTTTTCCAAATTTTTTTCTGGCTGTAGCATCATTTCTGCCTATTTCCATGTGTATTTCCATACTTTTGCAAACTGAAGCAGCCAGGCAGTGTTTCTATGAAGATCAGAAATTCAATATAAAGCCAGCAAGCCTAAAGCTGAAAAGAAGAAATATATTTTGATACCAAAAGGAAACTCCCTGATGCAGGAGGGACTAAATGACCCTTAAAGGTCCCTTCCAACCCAAACTATTCTACGATTCTGTAACTGGCAGGAAATACCATTCAGCTCAACATGGGCTGTCCCAGGGAGGTTGACCCAGGCTGGTCTTTGGGAGAGAGACAGGAGAGCAGGCTATGCAAAGACTGGACTTGGTGTCCTGCAACAAAGCTGTGATCCATTTTTAAAGAGAGCTGTACTAGACCCTTCATATTCATTCCCTAACTTTTTTTTTTACTGACATTTCTATATCCAAATGTTCCTTTCACTATTCTTGTATATTTTCCTTCCCTTATTCCCACAGTGGTCATGTTCTGCAGCAAAACTACTAGCAAAAAACATTCAGTTCAGTACAGGTTATTTGAAATTTTGTCAGTCCTGGGGTAGGCAAGAAAGAAATGGAGAGATGCTTGAATAAGGAGAAATTCTACAGTTTATGCAAATAAATAGGACATGATTAAAGCACAGAATAAACTTCTTTCATCTCACAGAAAATACAATATTTGTTGGATGTCAGGATTACATGTTTCTTGTGAATTACTAGAGTTCAAAATACTCCTTATTTGTAATTTTGCTGCTAGTAGCTCTTCAGGGTCTGAGTGTCAGCAGAGGAAATTGTAGAAAGGGAAATAATTTAGAGGAGAAACTAAAAGTTTATTATGACAGAAATCACAGTGGAGAAATGGAAGATTAATTTTGTTCCAACATATAGTATATGCTTTAGTCTGCAAGCTAAGAAATAATAATAGAAACCTCTCTGCTTAACCTGATCTACAAATAAAATAAATTTAATTCTTCCACCTTTCCCTGGCAGTAAAGGGTGACAGTATAGGTAAAATGTAGGTGACTTCAAGGTGATATTGCTAATGCTGATTTTTTTGTTGTTGTTATTTAACTAAAAAAAAACAAGAAAAAAAGGTCACATTTTGTCCTTTTTAGTCAATGTCCCCAGTGGATGCTTTTGTTCTTCCTCTTACAGAGGAATTATCTTTTTATTTTATAAGAAACTGCATTTAAAAGCTCAGTATTTGACTTTTGGTTTTGACTAACAGGACTGATAATCTTAGGTGCAAAATGGAATGGCTAACCTTTGAGAGTGCTGAGATGCCAGGCCATACATGGGCCACCGAAAAACAGGAAGCATTCAGGATGTGATGAACTTCCTACAAACATTTTTTTTCAGAGACTCCTAAGGTAACACCTATTGCTATGTATACGTGAGAAGGGAAAGAGAGGAAAGAGAACAGCCAGATCACAGTTTTCTCTTCTGGTCTCATGTCCACATCTTTAAGTATATTCTGAGTATTAATGAATTTGGCATTCGTTTCTGCCAGCCACAAAATAACAATCTGCAAGCTGCCCTGAGCATCTCTTTCTGTGCCAGGGTTTCCATGGAGGTGGTCAGAACCTCACAGGATTAGGCACACTGGACAGAACCTGCTATATTTAGCTATGCATAGGGATTTTCCTTGTTTTCTCACTTATCTATTACATTTGTGGATAAATGTTCTGCTGAAGGCATTAGTTAGTGCTATCAAGAACTTCTTCAGTCTTTAAACTGATCACAGAGCATGGTAAAACTGATTGCTAGATAGAAAGTGCAACTATGCCCTAGTAGGCTGTCAAACAGAACAGCAGGAGTCACTGTCCTAAGGCAAAGAAATGAATACCAGGGTCTGTCCAGAAGTTAAAACCAAGCAAGTGGAGCATTCCCTAGTCACACATGGAGGAAAAAATGGCTGCTTGGTACACCACGCATTTATGAAAGATTATGGCTAGGCAGTTAAACAAACAGAAGTGCTTTTGTGCTCTGAGTGAAGAGAGATGCAAGTTTCCAAGAAACACAGATTTACCTGGAGAAGCAGCCGTGGAAGTTGTGGATGTGTTTCCACTATGTTCAGGAAAACCTCTCGTTTGTTATGAGCAGATGATACCAAAGTTCAATCTAAAGCAATGATTATTTGAATATAATCACCACAAAGCAAGATAATGACAGTAATGATAATGCCTACCACTTCCATTTCATTTTTTATTAGCAGATTTTAAAGTTTATAACAAAATAAGTGTTTAACTTGGGATGCATTATACAGAGAGGGAAACTGCTGCATGGAAGATGGAGTGACCTATCCAAATTCAGCCAGGAGGCATTTGGCTGAGTCAGCAATAGAAATCAGAGTGCCAGCGCAATGGGGAAGGCTTCCTAAAACGACACAGAACCAGGGAGAAGTGGAAACAAAGTCTCTGCACTTCAAAAGTGAGAAGCACCAGCTGCCTTATTAATCATTTCTTTAGAATATTAGTACACACGTTTTGGTGGTTGTTTTTTTCTTTAAAAGATGAGTATGTAATTAATTACTGAGCTGGCTCTGCAGTTCCTCTACAGGATGAAAACAAACACTTAAACAAAACTCTCCTGCCAACCCCACCCAACACCTACTCAGTTACAACAGATGGATGGGTGCCACAGACCAGATGTCAAAATGATACCAAATTTGACACTGCTCAAGAAACTGAAAAGAACCGCTCCCACGGTAACATTATTTAAATGCCAGATTGCACTCATCCCTTTTAGAAGTGGTGTGCGCAGAACACAGACAGTGAAGCCTGTACTTGCTGCCACAATCTCCTGAAATCTTTCCATCTCTTTTAATCATCTTGCCTAAATCTTGTTGTCTTCCAAGAGTGGGAGGTTTTGCTGAAAAAGGATACAGAAATACCTGGCTAGAGCCCAAGAGGGATGGGATGACTGTCTCCTCTCTTTGAAACAGCTTTCGTTGCACCTGCTTTTGTAGTGCCTAACAAATAGGGCCACTCAAGGTGCTCTTTGCTGCCCTTGGACACTGGCCTTGAAGGACAGGTGATCTCTCTTCTGAGAAACTTTCTGTTCCTGAAAGATTAAGAGATTCAGATGTAGTGTGGACAGGGACAATGCCTGTGAAGAAAACATAAAGCTTTCACATTTACATAACGTGGCAGTTTCAGTCGGATGGTTTATATAACGTACCAATTGACTGCTTTAAGCCTGAAGCAGAGTACCCTTCTGAGCAATCCTGAAGGCCTTGTAGATAGATAGCCCACAGTTACTGGGCTTTCCAGGAGATTGGTCACCCTTTGTGTCTGTAGCATGGCATGATGACCTGAGCCAGGTGAGCTCCCTTAAAGCTATGGAGATCCTTTAGCTGGTATGGTAATGTTCAGATTAAAGTGGTGCCTTTGCAAGCCTAAGCCTAATTTTACTTCACCCAGAGTAATAACCTTTATAAACAGAAACTTGTACAGTGGGACAGGTATACTTTCTCCAGAAAGTCCTGCTATAGTCTCAGCAGTCTGGACAGGAACAGTGTACAAAGCACTTGTCAGATAGAAAAGTTGTATCAAAACTGAAGCTTTCATCTGGAATTTTTGAGTTTTGAGGAAATTCCGATGGGGAAGGTTTCTCAGTTAAACTGAGCATACAAATGCCAAAAGTCTCCTGATTCAAGCAACTATGCAGGACAACCTGAACACCTGGAAGCTGTTTGAGAGGTTCTCCACTCAGAACTGCAAGTGATTTTCTTTTTATCCTTATGGGGATTTGGAACCTTAAAAATACCATTTCACAAAGACATACCTGTAACTGTCACACTGTCTTCTTGCTGCAAGAAGTGTTTTGTATACAAGAAAGGAAGTGCAAGGAGATCATGGCTAAAACTGTCTATTAATTTTAATTGCTGAGTGAATACCTTTTTCAGAATAGTTAGCATTTTTGTAGCACTCTGCTCTAGTTGCATGCAGTGAGTGCTTAGCTCTTTCAAAAATGAGATCGGGAGTGATTAGAGTCTGGTGCCTACAACATAAAAAAGAAGCCTTTGGTGCCCACTTTGGTTTGGTTTGAGTGGTTAGTCCACTATCTTAACATAGGAACTTTGTGACGGAGCCAGGGATAGAATCAAAGGATGTCTCTTCAGCTACAGGCAAATCTGTCAGGCTACAGATGTCTATTCAATGAGTCCCATCCATCCTGGGCACTGAATAAGGCAAAGGCCCTGTAGAAAAAAGAGGATGTGATTAGATCATTAAGTACAAACGAAAATGTGGCAGTTGGAGAAAAAGCATAGCCATGCTGACTTTAATCTAACTAGTGGGGAAAAGGTTTTGTTGTAGACATGGCTGTACAGAAGACTCCAGTGTTGGGTGACTTGCATTAATGTCACACCCTTAAGTTTGCTGAGCAAACTTACCATAATTTCTTTTGGTGACCACAAGCTCTCAGCAACATGAGAGAGTTAGGATCTATCGTCAGATCAAAGCTTAATCATGTTCCTGCTGCCTTATCGTGTTCTCTTTGTTTGCAGCATGCATGTGGGATCACACAAGGCAGGCATGACCTGAAATTCCAAGGCACAACGTGTAAAATAATGACTGGTCATTGGCAAAAAAAGTCAGGAATTACACACATTTCCAGCATTCTGTAAGATTTCTGCTTTTTACCACTATGTGGTCTTCAAGAATATCTATAATCTGTTTCAAAATCCCTACAGTATATCTGTGTATCCCTTCATTTCAGAGGTACTCTGGTATTATGTCTATAAGGCACAGGAGTTAGTTCAGGTTAATCATTAACCAACTCCAGAACAATAGCATATAAATGCAATTTCTTTGTTGATATTGTACCTCATTACTGTGTTCCTTTTGTAGCATGATCTCACCTTTTTGGCTTGTATCATGTTAGTGCTGTCTAACACTGTGGAAACGGAAGTGCCAGAGGTTATGAAACATGATTATTGAATTCTGTGTTCTTTAGTAGAGGTTTTTTATGTCACACAGCTTTGTAAGACAAAAGTTCATAATGTGTTGCCATGATGGAAGGCAGTCTCCATGGTATATCCAACATTAAGGAAGTGATGCCTACTTGTAGCTGCACTGCACTTTGGTGGTGATGTTCTCATCATAAAGGTGACTTCTGTAGGTCATCTTCACAGCAGTGCAACTGTAGTAACTGTGATGAGACTCTATCAGTACAATTGTTGGTCAAAATAAAATGAAAACTCTTCCACTAATCAGTTACATTACTGAAAATGTCAAGGGCAGACAAACAATAAAGGAATCCTAGTAACACAGAACTGAAGGGATTTGTCAAGTCTTCTAGAGTTCTGTATTTGGTCATTTTGTACTAGTTGATTAGCAGATTCCTCTAATTTCTTGCAGTAAATATTTTCTTTTTGGCAATTGCATTTGATGGAGAGAGAACAAGGGAAAATAAAGAAGAGCATCGGGCAATGTATATCCATTCTCCAGGTCATGGTGATATAACTTGAAAACTAGAGAAGAGAAAAAAAGGATGGTTTGTTTAAAAACCAGAAGTGGAGCTAGTGGAAGTAGGAGACAGAAGTGAATAAGGAAGTTGTCACAACTGAGGTAGGTGAGAAGTGTGAAATACATGTTTCTAGACTTCTCTGAGTTCCCGGTGGACCCCCCAAGTAAGGGGTCCATCCTGTAGCCTGTCCTCAGAGTCATTAGTAGATGGCAAGGAGAAGGAGCATCTGAGGCCATGGTTTCTGTGTCTGTGAACAATAATTTCCCTTCATTTAAGGGTTTATCTTTTTCACAGTTCTAAGGATGACTGCTCAAATGTTCTTAATCATGTGTATGCTTGCCTGATGGGAGACGTGCAAGAGCATTTGGGGACTGTGTCTTTGGTATGAGGCAAATGGCAATTAACAGAACAAAATCTGCCTCTGGCAAATTAACCTTCTGCAGAATTCTATAAGGTTGTGGGTTTTTTCATTGATTTTTTTTAAGAGACTTTGTTTGCTGAAATGCAAGAAACTGAGTTATAGTTTCAAAATTTGTGTGGGAATGGAGTCTTTCTTCCCTGCACTTAATTTTCAGTCCTTCTTTCCCACTTTGATTTGTCTAGGCATTGGCCTGCATCCTTTTGTGCGTTTTGCCTCTGATGTCTGGCTCATTATGGCAACAGAAATGTCGATGCCAGGCCCAGAAGCAGTACTTAAAAGCCTGCCATTCTCTCTCCTTCAAGCTCAAAGCTAACCCAGTTTGTGGCAAATGAGAGAAATGCAATCATTTGGCACTTTGTCCATGCGTAAGTTTGGAAACATAAGACTTTTCCACTTTTCCAAGTCTTTTTCTATTTGACTAGTCTGTCAGAGAGACCACTGACTCTAGGGTGTGGAGTTTAATGCTTTGAAAGGAAATTACTGGTATACTGCATTCTTGGGTTGCCAAGCCTCTTCCCTCACCTCACCTTGCAATGCATTTCCCAATGACATATCCACGAATGAAGAGTTTCTCGGATTTCAAAGGCAGAAAAAATTATTCTGTTTGGGATGGAGGATGGATGGATAGGGCCATGGGAGAAGAGGAAAACAGAACAGGACTTGAAAACAAATGCAATCTAAAATCTCAAAAACAGAAGTTGAGTGAATACTTCCAAATATGCTCTTGTAAAAAATCCAGACTTTGTTTCTTCATGCTTTGTTTGGAAACATCTTGTGGTCATGAATACTTGAGATTGGTAAGAACTAGGCACTATCGTACACACATACTTGCAAGGACATGTGGCTGGAAGCATGGAGATCCCCCTACACCCAGCCAGGAAGATCAGTACTGGCAGACCACTGCAGCCCTTGATGCCACTTTGAGTAGAACATCACAGTTGTTTTGTGCTATGTGACAAGCTGAGGAGTTGGAACCGCCTGAGAAGCCACTGCTCATTCCCAAAGGAAGAATAGGTGGTGAGAAAGAGGATAGGAGAGAAAGGACAAAGTGATTTGGAGAGAGTGGAGGACAGATGAGGAGAGGAAGCACTGTCCAAGCTGGAAGTGATGTGCAGCACTTCTGTTACCTGTGTGTGATGCACGAGAGGGAAAACCACAGAAAGGAGAGTGTCAAGCCCAGGATATTTATCAGTAAGTTTTACAAACATAAGATTGGGCTGCCAAGAATGGTATCAAAGGAGAAAAGGAGGAAAAGGGGCCTAAGATAAATTTTTCTACCATTTCTTTTAATTGAATTGAACAAGAGAAACTCATAGAATCTAAGGGATGTGAAAAAGGCAAAGGCAAGAAGCCTCAGTGTGTCATGAAATCAGACTTCTTGTTCACTTTCAGCCACCTTTGGGGCAAAGCAATACTATCTGCCAATGGCAACACTTGCATGGCTTCTGCAAGATAGATGCTGCTTGGCACCACTTTAGAGTCCTTATCAATATCCCAGAAGAAATCTTCTCTTACGTCTGCAGACATGGCAAATTTACTTAGGCTTTGCTTGTGACTCCAGCAGGTTGTCTTGAGAGAAAGTTGCTGGAGGATTTGGTCAGAGCTGACCTGATGCTTCAGCAATGCAGAAATTACTGAGGGCAGCGGATTGCCTTGAGGAACAAACCAGCTCTGGCCCCATTTCTATGTCAGCAATGCCAGAGCCCTAGAAGATCCTGATGCTGCCTTCACTAAGGGAGAGTCACCGGTCACTGCTGAGAGGGAGAAGAGTCAGATCCCACCTCGTCAGCTGTGAGATGAAGGAAGTCTGATTCTACAGTACTATTTTTCTGTCTTTGTCACATCTCCCTTTTCTGAGTCAAGTGTGTTTTGGCCCTGCACCCTATACATACTACTGCCTCTTTATTAGGACAGTAGAGCTCAAATTTAGTTGTGTCACTAAGAAGCATTCACCTGTTCTGGGTATAGAGCTCATTAATATGTCTGTACATGTCTGAGATGGATTAGGACTATAGGAATGCTCCCACAGTGACTCTTTCCATCCACTGAGACTGCTGATGGGAAAAAACTGCAGGCGGACAGACCACATGTTCTTCTATTAAATGTTCCTCTCAGCAAAGTATAGGATGAACTGCACGCAGTTTGACAACAGGATGGCTTTAGGGCTGTAAAGGTTTGGATAATTGCCAACAGAATTAGGGAGTACACAGGGATTGTTGGAAGAAAGCACAACCTGAGTGGGAGCAATTTCAGAACTATTTCATGTTATTTTTTAGTCCAACTCCAGCCCCCCACCTTTTCCCATCATTCACTGTTGTTCCAGCTAATTTTCCATGGATAACCTGACTGACATCCTGGTATCAGACCTTCTCAGACACAGCTGTGGCAGTGATTCAAAAGAAGCAAGGCAGGATGATAATGGAGGAAATAGCTACCTGTTTGATCTGGATTTATAGAGTTTTGGGGAGAGGCTGTCTTTATTCAAGAGGAATGCCCATGGTGAAATTGTACTTCTATCTGTTATGACTTTGCAAATTGTCATGTGTCAGACTGGTTATCATGAGTCCAAGATGAACTGTCCCTGATATTGCTGGTTTTGCAAATGTGCTGGGAGATTTTCTAGTTCCCACTCTCTTCTAGAAAATCTTCTTGAATCTGGGCTCCTTATTAACAGGGGAACATTAACATCTCACATACATCATTAGGCCATAACACCAGTTTTAGCTTCCTTGCTATTTACTGAGAATGTCCTTTAAAAATGTAATAGTAAGTTGAATGATGGTTGACTACACAGAGCAAGGGGATTCCTATTTCTTCCATGAAGAAACTAAGCCAAATATGTGATGCAGATTATTCTACCGTAAAGCCTATAGAGCTTGTGCCCAGATTACTAATATTTTCCCCTAAGGTGTATACATTTTGCAGCCAGCACAAACAGCATGGCATGGATCACCACAAGCTCTCAGATGACTGCAAACAGCTCAGACTGAATTCTCCTTTCACCAGTCCATTTGATAAACCTTTCCCTGTTGACAGATTCAAGAGCCAACCCAGACTGTATCAGTCCAGAATATAAGGATGCTCTTCATGGTTGGATGCAAAAAAGGTGCAACCCGTGGTCTTAGATTCAAGGTTTTCTCTTTTCTTAATTTTGGGGTGCTTCTCAAAGTACTTTGCAGTATTAGGTAATAGGTGTTTTGTAGTAATAAGTAATTTCCACATGACAATTATGTCTTCTTCATTATCCAGCCAAACATCTCCAAACTAGTTATGCCAAGACAACACAATTACTGCCCATATCTGCATACTACTCTGTTGACTCAGTGACACTGTAGATACACTTGAGGGAAAAGATCCTCTTTTAGCACTGTGTAAAACTCTTGTGTCATCCAAGCCAGAAGTTTTATTAACTGTTTCTGTTTGTTTCCTTATTTACATTAGTTTATCTTAGGTCCTTTTTTTTTTCTTGTTTGCGATATTTTATTGTGTCTTATAACGTATCCAAAGTTGTAGAACATTTGCGACATTTTTTGGTTGTTTCATGTCTTTTCAACAAAGCAGAAGAAGTTGAGAGGAGTGGCACTTTCTCTGAGTTTAAAGTAAAGGGTAAATCTTTCATAGGCAAGTCCTAGCTTGCCTACTGCCTATTAAAACCGTTGTTTATGCATAGGACTTTGAGAAGCTACTCTAGGGCCAGTATATACCACCTTTCATAAAAAAAACGTGTCATTACTAATATAGGATGTGGAAGATACTTGCCTAATACCAATGTTGCAATAATTATGTTCAAATTTTGCTGAAAAACGTTGTTTGACTTTTCTAAATCTATCAGAGAGTGACAACTTTTCTTACTTTTTCATTTCAAAATTATCCTATTGACCTGCAGAAAAAAAAAGTAAAAACACTCTAAGCTTGCAGGTGTTACTCCCATATCAAAAAAATTCTGAAAAAGTATTAGGTTTAGGTGTATATGTCCTTTTAACAACATACATCCAGCTCTAGATAAAGCCTAAGAGATGAGACAGCCCTTCAGGGAGCATGTGCAAAACCAGAATTCAGCCGTCTGTCCCTCACGTGGGCTTCTGAGAAACACAATGGAGTGGGGTAGTGATATTTGTCCATGGCATTGGTGAAAACCTTCATGAAAGTTCAACGTTTGTGGCCAGAAAGCATGAAGAAGTAAAGACCTGATAGACTTCCCCAACACAGAGGTGGTTGAGTAGCTTCTGTGTGTTACTGGTACTACTGTTGTGAGGTGACACTCTCAGCATGACTTCCCAAAATAGTACCAGGCTTCTTGGACCTCATGGAGCTTAAGAGACAGTGGTACCTCTGCAAGGGCCAAACTTGCCCAGCAGCTGGGCAGCCAAAAAGTGTCTGGGCTTGCACTCTCCATACAACAATATTGTAACCCCAGTAGGTGAAAATGATTATAAAAATCCTAGGTAGACAGGTAGATCATGAGTGACCCACCGTGTGTTTCTGCCATGAAACAGCATCAAAATTGTGTTCCCATAAGATTTCTGATGTGGTCAAAGCCAGGAAGGGAAGTAGGCAGGCTCAAACAGATTTCCTGTCCATAGGTGCTAATTAGTGCTGCTGACCTCAGTGGGACATAAGGATTTTTCTAGTTTATTCTGCAGCGTGTGGGGCTCTCTCTACCTGGCCCTAATTTGCCCAGGCACTAGTGGCCAAACCAGAATTCAGAAGACAAAATCTTGTCCCACGCTGTTTGGGAACTGACAAGCTCATTGCAGTGATGGGTTAACCAACCAAATCTACAACTTCCTTTCAAATACAGTGCGTATCACAAAAGCATTACAAATTAATCCAGATACTTTGATCCCTTTAGCTTCAGAAAGCTCCTGTAATTCTGCCTCTCCACTTTATGTATGACTGAGAAACCTAAGTACCTAAACATCAGTGCTTTCTGATAGAATAAAACTATTTCTTAGAGAATATTACTTTTGTTCTTGCTGAACAAAAGAAAAACTTTAACATTTGGGAACTCCAGTGAAAATAGAAGAATTAAGCTGATGAAATGATATATCTAGAGTTGGGTGCAACAGTACAAATGTAAATGCTGAAAAGGCAGTGAAACAGCAGGAACTTTTGGTAGAAATATCCTGAAAGTCACATCTAGCTAATTTTAGAGGGAAAAAGAAAAGTAGTACGCAATATAGAAAGGATGTATTTTCCTTCACTCTTCTAGCAGTGTGCTAGAAAGACCGAAGGTCAGGTTTTCAGAAGAACACTGTGTTCACTAACTCTAATTTAATTATCTACATAAGCAGCCATGTTTGCAAATGGCTAAGCACCAAGCAGCTCCCATGGAAACCATATCAGGTGCAAGCCTGTTTAAAAGTACAGCTAGCTTAAATGCCTATGCAACAGTTTTTGAAACCACATTCCTTCTAATAATCAGAACAAAGTTACTTATTCTGAGAACTCAAAGAAAAGACGCTATGAATTTCTTGTAGTAGCTCCTTACGATTCTTTGACTATTCTGAACACATTGCCAAAGAAGTGGCAAAAAATGGCTTGCATAGGATTTGGATGATGATTTTTTTTATAAAGAAATCTTGAGAGGAAAAGAAATCAGTAATTAAGAGACTTTTCAAGAAAAAACAAGTAAAGTTACCAGCTCAGTTCTCCTAGTCAAGTTTATCTGGGAAATGCCAGGAGTGTCAATCACTAGTCTTCGGAATAAGAAGTTGATTTTAAAAATCACGGGGATTTCTTCTTCCTAAAATTATAAAACTATGATTCTCCACCTGATTTCCAAGTTTGAACAGAGGAGTCATTTAAGGTTTCAAACTAGTCTTCCAAACACCAATTTTCAACCCCTCCATTCCAGCATATGGAGGAGGAAACTCCAAATCGACTAAGTATCACAAGGCTGTGAGATTTGGCAACCTTCTTATCAAGATGTTACTGTCAAGGCCAAATCTGTAGGAATGACCTTGAAATACAAGCCCTATTATCTCTCACCAACTCTTCAAATTATCCGTCTCCCAAGAAACTTTGCAATTGGAATAGGATGCTGGGATGTTTGGAAAGAGATTAAATTGTTCACAGCTGCCTGGGAATTAACAAACTTCCTCCTCTTTATGGTGGAATGCAGCATATTTCTGAGCCAGGTGGAGGATACCATGTGAGGTTCTTGTAGGACCTAGACTTGGCACAAAGAACAACATTTTCAAGTCTGCACACATATCTGAGTTACCAGGGCTCAATAATAATTTTCTGGCAGATTAGTCCTGCCCTACAGCAGGTTTCTATGATCACTAAAGTCAGAATGAAAGCAACGGGTCTGGATTTCACACTTTCTATCCTTCCACACTGAAGCTTTGATTTTTAAAACCGCTTTTTTTTCCCTTTGACACCAACCAGCAAGAATGAGTCTGCCAATATACAGGTAAACAGCAGAGTAAACCATAGGGACAGGTCTATAACAGGCCGAGTGACTGATGTTTTGCCAAATGACCAGGGTGGCAGAAAGGACACAGACACCAATAAAAAGATTAATTTTACTTTACTTCCTATTTTAAAAACATTACAGAAAATAAGATAAAGCATTCAGTTAAAACAGTAAGCTTATGACACTTATTTCTAAACAGTAAAGAGCATAAGCAAGGTAATACATCTAATCATCACTACAGGAGGATAGTGATAGTGATTAAGAAAGATACATCACCAATTGCCCTATTGATATGTTACCATCATCCAGACCTGCAGTTATTGGGGTGCCCCAGGTGCAGCAAGGGTCTGGAGAGCCTTTCCCAGCATTTGTGAAGTCTTGTGCTGTATGTCCACCCACAGAGGAGGCTACCAAAGAGTCACTACATGGGAGACTAGCTTTATAGTCCAAGCCCAGTGTCATGTTTTGGGCCTATCCAGGGACAAAAGACCACGATCAGATTCAAGTGCCACAGATTTGAGAATTCTTAAAGGGCAAGGAGGGCTTAATTGCTGCTTATAGTCTTGGACAAAACAGACCAGGTTACTCAGCTTGGGAAAGAAAACAGAAAATAATTTAATCCACCACCAATTAAAACATAAAAAACACAAAACAACACAATGATGAGGAGTACAACCAGACCTTTTAGACCACTTTCTCCTCATCTCTTCCCCTCTTCCCGGACTCAAAGCCCTGATCCCAGTGCCTTTTTCTCCCCTCCTGATGAACAGCTCAGGGAGGCAGGTAATGGAGGTTTCAGTCAGTCTGTTCCTGATAGCTTCTGCCATTTGTTTCTCCTCAGGGCAGGTGGGATCTGCACTGGTCCTCCCTGCTCCTCCGCAGGGTACCTCACATACTGGGGAGCCCTGCACGGGCTGCTCATCCCAAAGGCTGCAACTCCTCTCTGCCTCTCATGTGAGTCTGCACTGCGGCCCACAGGCTCTCCAGCACGGCTTCCTCATGTGCCTCCTGACTGTCTGTGTGCACTTACCTGGAGCTGCTGGTGGCTCTCAGTCCTGCCATTGGCCTCCATGGGCTGCAGGGGCACAGCCTACGTTCTCACCACGGGTTGCAGAGGGTTCTCCGGTCCGGCGCTTCTCCTTCCTTTCTCCTTCTCTGACTGAGGTCCGCGTGGTCGCCTCCATCTTGTACCACTCCTGCACCTCCTCCCAAGCACTTCAAATTCTCATCCCTAAATAGTGATCACAGAGGTGCCAGATTGGCCCAGTCGGGCCGGAGGTGGATCTGAACCCAAGAGCCAAGGGACAGTTTGAGAGCTCTTTATAGGGTCTGCACTGAAGCCCTCTCCCCGTTACCAAGCAAAAGCGGCTCCTTGCTAAACCACGACACCCAGCAAGTCAGAATGACTTGCAATTTGTGCAGAAACATCTGGCACATCATCCTCCAAGTTGGATTCTGCCCAAGTCTGGCCAGGACTTAGAGAGCAACTCAAGGGAGTGGATTTGGTCTTTGTGGTCTCCAACTGTCTCAATTCCACTAACCAATCTCTGCTTTTCAACTGGTCAGTATCCACTGATGGCTCCTAAAAAGATGCTACATCAGCAAGTGTAGTTTTGCAAGGTCCGTCTAGAGGCCAACTATTGTCTGAGGCCTGATACCCAGGCCTTGGTGTATCAATGACGCACCCACAACTTGGAGGAAATTATTCAGAATAACTTGATAAAGATAGCTAATGGAGAGATTGTGCACTGCAGATTACAAACGTGACCATGTTTTGTCCAAGAGCTTACAATTTTTTTCTTGCTTATTTTAACAATGCTCATTTAGCCTAAAAATCTGGGTCTTTACTAGCAAATAACTACCTGCTTGTAATTAAATAATTCAGTCCACGAATATGCAAAGTATTGGCTCTGAGGGTTTTTAAGATTCATTTTATTTATTTGATGACACCTTTAGTTCTGTGAAAAGAAACTGAATTTTAGCCTTGATCTTCAAATAAGGAAACTTTGAATACAGCCCAGTTTAATCTTTCATGGATTGAAAATGACAAGGCTATTCAAAGCAAGGTGCAACTCAGGGATGAGCAAAAAAGTTTAGTACTTAAGCATTCTCAACAGTTGTGGATGTGGTTTTATTAAATGCCAAACCTTACCAAAATGCTTACCAGTTTTTAGAAGGTATTTTTCATCTGTTTTAGTATTACATGATACTGAAAATCAAGCGAGGTACATCTAATGCATCCATCCTTTTTCACTAAACTTTTTCTAGTCGTTCTTTATCGTATCTTTGAATCATTTCAGTTCTTCTACTTTTCCAGGCTTTACCTTCTACGACTTAAAATACAGCAAACTGCAAAGAGATCTTTCAAGTCTCTTTTACTTGAAAGCCTCTGGCTTTAAACCTCAAATGCAAGTCCTGACGATATCCTGAAGATTTTCCTCTTTTTTTTACCTGAAATCACATACACTAGCAACATGTATTTCGCATAGAGGACCAATCAAATAAAAATCAGCTTGTATTTGTTTCTTACTTATTAATATTCTGCCACTTTTTTCTTGACATGAAACAAATAACGTTCTGATAAAGGCTGTGACAAGAGCTGGCTGTAAACACACTATACTTTTTTTATCCCTGTACTCTTCTTCAACATAACCTAGGAATTTATTCCCTTCTACTCAAATTCTGCTTTACAAGTTAGTGTAATCAGTAATTCGAATCTTATTTAGGCAGTTTCTATGTTTTTTAATCTCACAGTGTAACTAGAGATGCTTTAGCATCTCATGCATTTAGAAGGTAACGTGGCATTCTATCATTAGGGCCAGAAAACATCATGACTGCATAATGATTTAAAAGAAATCAGGTGCAAAATTTGAACACTTCAGATTTTTAAACATCATGTCAGATTAAATGGAGGAGAATTAAGGGAAAGCACAAAAAAGGAAAGAGTTGTGTTTAATTATGAGTTACTGTTTTAGCAACAGAAAAGTGGGTCTGGGTTACATCCTGAGCAGGGCTCTTAACACTTGTTAACAATATGGTTACACTCTCTGTGGGCTTCATCTGAACTCATAGTTTTAAAGTTGCTTAAATTTGGTTTCTGTAAACCCAGCTGAGATAAATCAGTTGAGAAAATAAAATACAAGTCAACAGGCCCTTGGTTCTGGGGTGTTTGCTACATAAATGCCTGAAAAGCAATTTCCAAATCCACTATGACACAGACATAATAGTGGTGGAAAAGGGGAATAATCAGTTTACTTCAGTCACTACATCAAAACAAAAGTATATTGACAGTGAATTCATGGTATAAAGAGGCATTAAAGCCACTAGCTGACAGTCCAAGGAAGATTCCTTTTCCCAGGCTGTGATGAAGGCCAGCTGTTGCCTGCTTCTCGAGGACCCCCAGCTCTGAGCAAAGCCTAAGTTTTGTGGTGTGTGAAGTGCTTCCTCTGGCTCTGTGCAGGAATCAGCACTTAGCACTCCTCGTGGCAACACAGAAACTTTGAGGATGCAATGGGAATGGAAAAAGCAAACAAGACGCAATCCATATGGTACAGAAATGAGGTGGAAAATGAATTTCTTCAGAGTCTCATTGCATTACATTTTCTTTTGTTAAATTGTAAAGACACAGGGGTTTTTTTCCTTTTTTTTTTTTAAAAAAAAGGAATGTTTAAGGAGCCTTCTCAGATTCTATTGTCATAAAACCAGTCATCCCTCTCTGCATTTCTAGACTTTACCCAGCCCAGTATGACTTCTAGCCTGAAGTTTTGGTTCAAAATAAATTTTTATTGGATGATTACAGCAGAAAACAAGATTTCAAGAACTCCATACCTAATACAGCGTTAATTTATGCTTTATTCCATAGTACTAAAAACACTATATAAAGTGAAAACTTGCACTTACTTACATAGATCAACAACACCTATAAACAAGGCTCTATGGCTTCATGGGGATCTCTCTCTGGAGGTTCCTTTCTTGAGCTACTGGCTTGGTCCTTATAAATTTCTGTCACCTCCATGTAGAATTTATGGACCCAGTTGAGAAGGACTGAAAATGAACTGAAATTGTCAGCCTGGATGGAAAGAGTCCTTTCTCTCTATGGAGGAGAAATGTTATGCCACTGACATGCTGGGTTTCTCAATGTCAGTAGTTCATAGAAATGACCCGATGACTGCTAGAGGAACTGTAACCAGCTACTGCTGTGCCTCACAGGCCAGCCAATTTGTTTCAAGTGCCCCCATCACTGCAGAAGCACAGACAAACATAAACCGCAACACAGCTAAATAAAACATTAATATATCTCCTGGAAACTCACCTCCAGCCCATTTTAAAAGACCCTTAAAACCTTTATGCAGTGCAATGCAATTTATTACCTGCCTCTCTCCAAGCTGTTTAACAACATAGCTCTTCTGTTGTTTTGGAGGCAAAAATGCTCCAGCTGCTTGTTGCTGAAAATAACAATGATTCACTAAGTCTTGACTTTAAATTTGCCAAGTACTAAATGCATGTTTTCTTACAAAGATGATGACTCGAGTTGAGTTTTCTCTGTTTTGTTTTGGAAAAGGAACAATCGGGAAACAAATCATGGCCTCAGCAACAAAATTATTGCTTTTATAAAGACAAAGAAAGGAAGAAAAAAAATACAGTCAAGTGAGCAACAGCAAATACCTGCAGGAAAAAGAACATGAGTGTACTTCAGAAATACACTTTCGAATAGCACCATGGAGCTTCTAGAAGGGGCTAGTTTGATGCTGCCTTTGTGTTTCACAATGTTGTCTGTAGTAGCTGTGCAACTACTGCTAACATTTCATAATATGACAATCTAAGAGGCGAAATCACTTTTGTATTTTAAAATTCATTAAGAACAGCTGCAACTTAACACTGATGGATACATCATTACCTTCCTAAATCAATGTCTCCTTTGTTAAGTTATATAAAGCCACTTCATTGCCACACAGACAGGAGAAGGTAATCTAAAAAAGAAAAACTAAAATAAAAGATAGTCAAAATCTATTATAGCACATTATATGTCAGCATCAGCTGTCCCTAGTATCAAGAGATACCAGAAAATATCATATACACAAATAAAAGAGTAAAATAAAACCAGAAATGGCACTTTGAAGTGACAGTTCTGCAGTGCTAAAAAAAACTTACCTCAAAACTGTGAGTTTTTGGATGGGAGAAGGATTTCTAGGAGATTCTTTTTCCCTAAGTGAATTTGCCTTCTAGTTCTGTAGTGTCAATATAGATTTCTCATACCAATTTCTGCACAGCCTGCCTCCACAGCAAAAATATCTTGTGTTTAGAAAACATATTAATTTGTTTTAAGAACAAGTTAATTGCATTTAAAGTAACAGTAAAAATGTGCATGGAGAAAAAGCTATTTTCCATATTTCCCTATTTTCAGAGTCAGCGTTAGGATTAACCAACAAGCTTGTTTGAAGCACTGGGTTTTGTTTTTTAAATATTTTCTGGATGCCTAGTCTCGATCCTGGGGAGCAGGTGAGTCCAATGGAGTATCTTTGCTTCATGGCTTTTGGGGGATATTCCGGTTCAGTTCCTATTGAAGCTTCATGTTGAAATATCTACCAAGAAACACCAAACCAGGAGGGTTTAGGTAGCTGTTACGTGAAAGAACCACTTTTAGGGGCTACAGGAGAAGTATTCTGTGTTAGTCTGAAGGACCATAAGGCTGTAGAGGGCTTTAATACAACAACTGAATTGTTAAAGAGTTACTCTAATGAACTCTGTGCTTTCCAGGAGCAAGATCGGGGACCAGAGTAGCTTAAAACAGAAGTGGGAAAGGACTGAAACTATGTGGTAACGTGGTTATAAGTATTACCTTTATTGTAAACCAGCTGACTCATGGAGAAGGTTTTTGGGGTTTGTTTTTTAACCTGGCATGCTAATTTTGTGGTATAGGAACTGATCTGCAGGTACACACAAGGAAGGATAATCTGGTCTAGGGTTGCAGCCTTAATGAGGCAGGTGCATGTTAGTGTTCTGTGGATAGTACATCTCTTTTACTGACAGCAGTAATAAAATGTATTCTCTGAGTGTGGACAAGACCTCTATGAGAATCAGCCTCAAAACCCTGAGTCCTCAGGGAGAATGCTGTCTATGCCTGCACAGACCTCTCAACAGGATAAAACTCTGATTACTGATGTAGAGGGTGGAGTGGATGCAAGTTTATGTTATTATGCCAACTTCCATTAGACAACCTTGTGTAACTCAGGTAGTTTTGGAATGCAGTTCAATTGCCTCATCTAACTTGAAAGCCTGAACAATAGGATTTAAACTTCTGGAATATAACTGTCCAGGCTAAATCCTGTCTTCAGGAATGTAGATAGATATATAATTTTAACATATATATGTGATTAACTTGCATACGTATGTATACACATACACACACAGGGGTTACACTTGTGCAGGTGTCTTCACAATTATGGATGCCTGCAGCAGTCTGAACACCTCACTTGCTACTTTCTGAATTCCCCCTGGTTGCTGAAGTGCTTCCAATTGATGTGTGTAATATGGATGCTCCATATATATTTTTCCCCTCCAACCTCACTGCAAGTTTTTCATGTCCTTTATACTTAATATTAGTACACTGGGCTCCATATTCATCTCCAAGTCTGTCAACATAGTTCACCTCCTGTAATCAGGAAATGGTGATTAAATGAGCATCCAAGTACAGAAGCTGTCAACCTGGTGTTCATCTTTTTTAAAGTTAAAAAACACCCAAGTGTTCAATTACCTTTTGCACTCATGTAACTCTGAAAAGCTCTCCTTAAAAAAAAAATGGAAAAAAGTGTCTTCATCTCTTCTATGATCTTAAGGCAGAAACAAGTTGAAAGGTCAATGCCAATCTTGGCATTTATGGGAACCAGAAAGGGAAAAAACCCAACAATCCCCAAAGACAAGGTGTATGCTGTAGGCCCTGCCTGCAGTTCTCTGGCTTCTGGGGTGGTTTGTTAGAGCTCCTGAAAGGACCTTGTCACATTTAGGTTTTAACCTCAGAGAGGTCTTACCTGCCTTTTGCTCTCTGTTTCAGCATCTGGTCCATCTCATTGGAAGGTCTTTGAGACTTTGTTTCAGGATTGGATTGTAGACAGAGTGTGATAGGGAGGAGGGAAAAAAACCAAGAAAAGTTATTTGTATCCTCTTTATGTGCATAGGGGAAAAAATTCTCTAGAATATATATATGTGGCATCAACCTAAGAAGGAACACAAACTACACTCTCGAACTACAGAGTGAACACAACTTTAGTGCCTGCAACAATGTTGACCTTCGCGTAATGACTCCAGGCTTTCAATACAACAGCACCGGGTTTCTTTCAATTATTTTCTGGGAGTGGCAGGCTCTCTTCCTGGAGTGCTTATTTGTTTCGAATTGGCCTAATTTGCTCAACAATTTGCGCATCCCTTCATTTGGGATCCCACGTTTACCCAGACGGCGAGGGCTGGGATTGCCTCGGTCGCCCCGTCCCTATCCGACGGCCTCCGCCTCCGGGGGCACCGGTACCCAGCCCCCACTACGGGTAACCACCGCGGTGGGTCCGTGCGCGGAACAACTGCCGCAAATGTGGTAACTCCGGACAGCAGCTCTGCAATTAAGGCTATAATTTTAGGTGTAGCTAGTAGTCGTAATGAATATTTATCTCAACGTACCAAATAAAAGAAATCTGCCGGTTAAGCGGCACAGGGAGGCTGCTGGGGTAGTTTGGTCTGTGTGGCGCGGGTGCTAGCTGCGGGGAGCCGGTGAGGCACGGCCGCCTCGTCCCCTCCCGTCCCGTCCCGTCCCGGGTGGGATTAGGCTTCCTCGCCCGCGGTGCGCGGCCGCAGGGCTTGTGCCCTCCTGCCCGAGCCCAGCCTGGCGAAGGACCCTTCCCGGGGAAGGAAGGGTAAGGAGTGTGGCGGAAGGCGGCTGCCCGCGGCCCCACTGGGTAACGACGTCCTCGGAGAGGAACCAGGCGCGGGTCCGGCGGAGGGCAGGGCCGAGGCTCCGCGTCCCCCGCCCGCGCTGGGCTGCCCGCGGGCTCCCTTCTGCCAAAGCCCCCGCAGAGCGGTCTCGCTGCGTCCGGCGCCTCCAGACCCCGAGCTCTCCGGCGTGGCTGCGGGAGTCCCCTCGGGTTTGGCCCTAGGAAGAAGCCGGGCTCCCTGGGAGACAGCGGCGACACAGGGGGGGCGAGGGCCCTTCAGTTGCCCTAAAGTCTGCGGTCCCAGCGAGCTAGAGGGCGGCCCGGCGCGCCCACCGAGTCCTCCTTTCTCCCTGTCCGCATCAACCTCGCCGGGTCTCCCTCAAGCGAGCGCCGCAGACTACCAACCGGCTGTTCCCGGGCGTACTGCGAGCCGCACGGATGCAAAACCCTGCGAGCGTCCGTCTCCTTCCGAGGCTCTCCACCAAACTCCGGGCGCCCAGCTAAAGGTGCGAGGCCGGCGGCGGTAAACGCCACGGCGGTCCCGCAGACAGCGATCGCGTTTGGGTTCGCAGGCATCCCGTCGAGGGCTAAGCTGTGGTGCTGCTGATAAGCACAGTACGAGTTCTTTGGGTGTTGTTTGGGTTTTTTTGGCTTTTTTGTTTGGGTTTTTTTCCCATTTTTTTCTATGTTTGCTTTTAAATTACTGCGAAATGAGGACGTGCGAGGGTTGAGGAGGTGCGAGGCAGCGCGAGCTGCTTGGTGGCTGTCCGTCCCTACCGAAAGAACCGCTCCAAACACGGAGCGCTTTTTTCGTGGATGGGTAGGCAGGATGGGCGCCGAGGGTATCGAGGGTATCGCCCCTCCACCCCCGGCGTTTATCTCCGTTGCTCGACGGGACGGACCCGAGGTGAGCGGCGGGCGCGGTAAGTACCGCTCTCTTCCCCGCGGCACCCCCTTAGCGCAGCTCTGCCTCCTCCTCCCCATCCATCCCAACCCCTCCCGCCCCTTCCCCGCCGCCGCCACTGGGAGCGCGGCCCCTTTAAGAGCCCGGCTTTGCCTCCCGGTAGCTGAAGGTCATTAAAACACAAAAGCGCTCCAGCGCTGCGGTCCAATATAGCGCATGCGCCCTGCCCGAGGACTGGCAGGGAGACGGCAATATGGCGAGAATGCCTGGCAGCGGCGGCGGCGGCGGCGAGTGGAGCGGCGGCGGCGGCGGCGGCGGGGGAGGCGGCGGCGGTGGCGGGAACAATGCGGGGGACCGGCCGCCCGGCCGTGGCGTCGCCCCCCGCCCGCACCGCTACTGCAGCGCCGGCGAGGAGGAGGAGGGCGAGGAGGAGGATGAGATCCAGGAGGTGCAGATAACGGGGGACGAGGAGGAGGAGGACGGAGCCGATGGGGGGCTGCTGCTGGACGAGGAGGAGGAGGAGGAGGAGGAGGAAGAGGAGATGGGTCTGGAGTGGGACGGCGAGGAGGAGACGGAGCCGCTGCCGCCTGCCCCGGGCTGTACGCCGGGCGGCGGCAGCGGCGGTGGCAGCAGCGGCGTCGGGGCTGCCCCGGGGGGCGCCGCGACGGCTGCCCCGGGGGGCGGCGGCGGCCCCGGGGGGGCGGCGGACGACGCGGAGCTGGAGGCGGCCCTGCTACTGCAGCGGCCGGAGCGGGCGCGGCTGAGCGAGAACACGCGGCTGGCCACCCGCTATGCCGTGCGCATCTTCCGCGAGTACCTGAGCGAGAAAGCGCAGAGCCCCGACTTCGAGACGATGGACAAGGGAGCGCTCTGCCGCGTCCTACGTTCCTTCTACGCTGAGGCGCGCTCCAAGAGCGGGCAGCTCTACTCCAAGTCCTCCCTCATCAGCATCCGCAGCTCCCTCAACCGCTACCTCAATGAGCCGCCCTACTGCCGCACCCTCGACCTCACGAAGGACCCCGAGCTCCGCGCTGCCAACCTCACCCTGGCCGCTGTCATCCGCAAGCTGGAGGAGCAGGGCGCAGGGCCGGTGGTGCAGAAGCAGGCCATCACCCGCGCTGACCTCCGGAAGCTCTACACCTGCAGTGTCTTCAGCACCCAGAGCCCCTTTGGACTCCTCAACAAGGTCTGGTTTGAGACCTGCATGTACTTCTGCACCCGGGGCCGAGAGAACCAGCGGGAGCTGGAGGAGGACTCCTTTGGGCTGGCCGTGGATGAGGATGGACGCAAGTTCGTCTACTTCAAGGCACTAGGGCCTTACCACAAGTCGCGCTCGTCTTCCTGGAGCAAGAAGCGGGCGGAGAGCAGTGACGAGGAGAACCTGCCCCGCATGTATGAGACTGGCACCGAGTTCTGTCCCTATGCCAGCTTTGTCAAGTACCTGTCCAAGCGCAACCCCCTCTGCAAGGCCTTCTTCCAGCGTCCACGGGACCATTGCAGCGAGGGTGACATCACATGGTACGAGAACAAGGCCATTGGCAAGAACCTTCTGGGTACTCGCATGCAGATGCTCTCCAAGGCAGCCAAGCTCTCCAAGACCTACACCAACCACTGCATTGGTGCTGTCTCCATTGCCACCCTCAACAGCATCGCTGGCATTGGCACCAAGCTGGGAGGGCCACAGTCACCCCACCACCACCCCCCTCCTCACCACCACCACCTCCTCCACCACCCCGCCGGCGGGGGCTGCTACACCCCCGCTGCCCTCAACGGGGGACCACGGCCCCGACCGCCCATTGCCAATCCCTACGTGCTGCCCAAAGACGGTGACGCTGCGCCGGTGAAGGCAGAAGTGGCCGCAGTGGCCCCGGCCAAACGGGCCCTCTACGAGGCAGTGTTCCCAGCAGGGGCCGCGGCTGGTGGCGATGCCTGTGGGCCCTCAGCCTCCCCCAAAAGACTCTGCCGCCGCCCTGCTGAGCCCCTGGATGCCGCCGCGCCCGCTGTGGTGGTGGTCTCAGTGAAACATGACCCCCTGCCTCACCTCCTCCCTGAAGCCAATGGGCACAGAAGCACCACCTCACCCACAGTAGTATCACCTGCTATTGTTTCCCCCACACAGGTAACCGGCAAAAAAAAACCAACCCAAAACAAGGTGGCAGCGCTGCACCTGGTCCCACGTAGCCCCCAGCGCCCCCCTCCTTTCTTCCCCGTCTCCCCCAAGGCTGGGGGATGCACACTGGGATGCACACTGTCAGTGCAGGGCTGGCTCCAAGAGCAGCCAGTGTTCTGGCACCAAACAAGTCTGGATGCAAGTTATCCAGCTTCCTCGCCCCCAATTTTCCTGTCCCCCAGCCACTAGTCTTGTGGCTGCTCACTGTGTGCCTGTGGGTCAGACTCGAGGTGCCCAGGTGCTGCCATGCTCACCCTCAGTGGCTGCACTGATGGCTCAGCCCACTGGGACTTCCCTTTCCCTCCTTTTTCTGTTTTGGTTTTTTTTTTTTTCCCTTCCTTTTTTTCTTTCTACGGGAAATATGAGTTATGGAATTGGGGCCAAAAGAGTAGATAAGGGCATTAGGTATCATTAGTGTGTGTGGTGTTCTTGATGTGCTAATGAAGTATTTGAATAACCTCAAATGCAGGAAACAGCTGGGAGAATACTCAATTACACACTAGTAATGAGGGTGTAATTTTAAACTTCAGAAGTTAACAAGAGGGTTAATATGGCAATTGCATTCATCTTGTATTTGTTTATTTAAAATAGCTCTGTTTCCTGGCAGTGATCCTTTTCCTTTTTTCTTTTCTTTTCTTTTTTTTTAATAAGGCAAATTTGCTTCAGTTGTGTTAGTTACCATAGTGGCAAAATATACAGTAAGAGCACAATTAAACGGGTTTAGGTGCAGCTTAACAGTGGAACGAGCCCAAGTTCATTAGACGTGTTTCGTCGAGGTAAAGAGGTCTTGTCAAAAACGCTGTTGAGCTGTGCCTTAATGCATGCCTCGTGCACCCCCTCTGCTGTGTTCTGGCATGTGCTGGTGCCTGCTCCTTGTCCCCTCCAAAAGTACTTTCCTTCTGGATGTTTGAGCACTGGAGCTGAATTACTTCAATTAAAGGCTCACTGCACCTCTGCAGTTGGCTTGAAGTTTGGAAGTCGTTCTAACTAAATCTGCGAATTGTGTGAGGTTATGTTGTGCCCCGTAAAATGCCGTGTTTTGGGCAAGACCTTTGCTGCTGGCTGCCCCGCGTGATTACAAAACCCCTCTGACATTCTTGTGTCAAGTAGTAACAGGGATCAGAGCTGTCGGCTGGAGAGGGCGAGCACAGGTATATGACATGCTTGAGCTGTTTCCCAAGTGGAAATACCAGTTCTGGACAGACTGACCCTTTCAAAGAGTTTGCCAGCTAATCAACTAGCCTGAAGGCTAATTGGGGAGGAGGGAGGGAGGGAGGGAAAGGGAGGCTTCCAGTGGATGCCTGGATAAGCATCTATGTTCTTTAAAATACCTGTGACCTCTCCTTTCTAGCAAGGTTTTTGTTTTGGACCACTTCAGTGGAGTACTGTAGTTTGATCTCATGCTGTGTGTATCTGGTGTCTCAGAATGGCTTCAAGGCTGGATTATGTACAGAAAATGTTTTTGTTCTAGCTCATTATTTCAGGTATAAGCTAATACTCTTCTCAGCTGTATTTAACCCTAGACTCCTCTTTCCTTCTCTTTTAATGACCTTGAAAGTAGTTTTGAAACTTGAGGTTTATTCAGGTTTTTTTTAGAGCATCAAGGCACGTGAGTACATGAAGGGGAAGAGGGAACCAGCCAGAGCTCTTCTGATCCAGTTAGCAGTTAACAGAATATACGTGCCATTAACCTGTTAAATACAGCGTCTTGGTGCCTTCAATCATCAGGCTGGAGAGCTTGATCTCTACCCCTGCCCT
This sequence comes from Colius striatus, assembly GCF_028858725.1. Lineage (NCBI taxonomy): Eukaryota > Metazoa > Chordata > Aves > Coliiformes > Coliidae > Colius > Colius striatus. The sequence continues at coordinate 49,791,804 of NC_084762.1, read as the reverse complement.
GCAGATCTCTTCACACTTGCATAAAGCTTTGTCGAGGAGAAAGGCAGCTGCTGTACTGTTTGTTGCAGGGCTGTGCTTCCTACACGAAGCATTCAAAGCTGCAATTCTCATTAGTGGAAGGCTATGCGGAGAAATGGAGAAATATCTAAAATAGATGATAGAGTACACAGTCATGTTCTATTTTCTTTATAGCGTATCAAGAAAGAAAATGAGCAATCAGCAAGGATACTAGACTGTGGGGTTTTTTTTCAATAGTTACATAGAAAGCGTTCTTATCCATTCACAATTTAATGATCTGAACAAGCTGCCCAGCCATTTTTGTAGCTGACTCTTGTCTTTGCTACAAAACTCACTAATTCTAAGTCTTTAGGAGAAGGAAAGATGGGGTTTTTTAATTGCCGATTCTTCTCGCATCAGTTTTAATTCACACCTCTCTTCTGGGATGTGACAAAATGAAAAAATACTGTCTGTGGAACAGATTTCCTTGGGAGAATGTTAATGCTAAACTTTTTCTTCCTAGCCTCCTTGCAGAATAGTTACACTAATCGAGGTCCAGGGCATTTCCTGGGGAAATTAATGACTGGCTGGGGTTAATGGCCCAAGGCATTGCCACCAGCCATCCACTCTCCCAGCTAGTCATTAATCCCCAGGAAATGCCCTGGCTCTCGATCGTTATTGCTTAATTATAAACAAAGACTTTCCAGGCCTTGTCACTGAACACATCTCCTCAAGTAATGTGACACTAAATTCCGATGTTGACAAATATTACTGATTCCTTGAAAACATGAAGGTCATACCTTTGTGGGTTTATTGGTCGTCTTTGCAATCATTCTTCCATGGACTGGTGCAATACTTTGGTGAAAAAATGGTGGCATGATGAGTGAGTTTCTTAGTATCTTTATAAGGTGTACATGTGTACTGCTTTTTTTTTTTTTACAGCATTGATACCATGAAGCGATGTATGGGAAAGGTTAAATGAAGGGTCTAAATAGGATGTCATCGATTTGCACTAAACTTCAAGTGTGAGAACATGAGCAACGATGTTAATTTTATGCTTCTCTATTGTGATTGCTTCCATCTTTTGTTTTAACCCTAAGATGGCTTTTCAGTGCTGGTTTTTCAATGTGGTTTTTCAGTGTGTTTTTGTGGTTTTTTTCTTCAGTATGTTTTTTCAGAGTGTTTTTGTGGGATTTTTTTTCAGTGTGTTTTTTCAGTGTTGTTTTTCAAGGCTGTAGGAGCCTCCTCCAGAGCTAGGGGAAGGTACATTAAATGTTCATCTTGATCCAACTGCTGCTTTAGGTTGCTGCACTTATGGAGGATATTTTAAGCATACAGCACTGTGCCATCATGGCATAACTTTCTTTTCAGTCCTTATTTGCTCTGAAGTGTAGCAATTTTCCTGCCATTGACAGCAGTACTTCAAGTTGATGACAGAGGGATGTAATTTGGCTGTTGTTCATCTCTCGTGTTACTGAAAGATGAACAATAGCTAAACTTTAAGCTTTAATGCTACAATGTGGTGGTAGCTGTTGAGATTTATAGATCTGGTACATGCTGAACTTACTACAGTAGTAATACGCACAAATAGTTCTAGAAAAATAGGGTGGCTTCAGCCATGAGTGAGGAGGGTTGCGTGTCAATTGAAAGTGTTTCTGTTACATTGGTTCCCTAACTCAGCTGGGTTTCTTTGGACTTCTTATGAAGAGTTTCATCAGCTATTAAGATACCTACCAAACACTCAGACATTAATACATGACCTATGTACAGTTATCTTGGCTGTTCTGGGGAATACTTAAATCTTTTTTTTCCTCCTACTTTCAATCCAGAGATGTCCTTTTTGTTTTCTTTTGATCTGACACAAGAGCTACACTCTCTTTGAAGGACTTCCTTTGACCAAAACCACAGCTCTAGTTCTGAGTTCAGGCTTTTCAAAAGAAGGCAAAACAGTAGCACATGGTGAATGTGAGTAGGCAGTAGGTACAACTGGGAACAAATAAAAGTAACTAGTAAGTTAGTCTGTCTCTTTTTAGTCTTTGTTTTTGGAGGTGGCTAAGAATCTTTCTGCTTGATCTTATACAAATGTTTATAGCTCTCCCACCAGAATCATCCCTAGATGCTTTCCATAGATTCTCCAAAGAAAAGAGGTATTAAGATGCTAGGCTTTATTTGTATACAGATGATAGATAGGGCAATATCCTTATCTTAAAGTCTTAAAGTACAGTAACTATTAAGACTGATGACTGCTAAATACCTTGTTAGCTCTTGTGACAGTATCCGGTTTCAGAGGTTAGTAGTGGCTACCCTACCGCCTAGTTAGTGCCATCCTCTTTGCTTAAGGGATTGGCCCAGGATTTGGTGTCTTTTGCAAATGAAGCACTAAGGTTAAAATCTTAAAAGTGTCAGGGTTAAAGGAAATTTAACCTACACTTAAAGAAATTGTACCTATGTTACAGCCTAATGTTTGTTTCTTGGTTGTTGTTTTTGTGGGGCTTTTTTAATCGGGAGTATTTTCATCTTTTGCTAAGTTATAGATGTGGAAAAGGATTATCTGTAGAAAGGATGCATTATACCAGATAGCCATCAAATTCTCTGAAATCCTCAGGAAGCAGGGGATAGGGTAGTGGGGATGTCAAATATGGTCCCCAAAGACAGCTTTCTTATCAGTTTCTGTGGCAAAACACACAAGTCCTGGCTATTGCTCTCTTCAGCGTTGTTTGTAACAAAGTGTTTCTAAAGATCACTAATCAGAGATTGGGTTTTTTTTTTTGAAGACAGTAGGATATCCCAGGCTGTGTTCCTTATAACTAATGTGAGGTTTGGTAGGTGTGTGAATGTTTCCCAAGATGAGTGCAAAAAAGCGGGATAGAGATTAGGTTTAGTGATCTCAGTATACAGCTTCGGGGCAGTATGTGCACTGAAAGGAATGAAGGGAACTGGTTTTTCTTCCCTAGGCTGCAGTTGGTCCGCTTTTGACCATTTATCGGGGAGGGAATTGATTCAAGGTGACTCAGTATTTGACAAAAAATCTGAGAAGGATTCAGATGAGTGCGCTCATTTACAGTTGTGGTTGTGGAGTTTAAAGTCTAATACTGTCTTTGTAGGTCTTCTCAGTTGCATGGGTAGTATATATCAGAGACATTACATTTTGTAACTATTTCAGACAGTGATTTCTTCCACTATCACTTTAATTTTAAAAACATTTTTTTACTTTTTTAGAAATTAGATTCCTTTTATTTTGTTGCATCATGTGAGCTAGTCAAAAAACTTTCTCGGTCCAGCCTTCAGTGGTGGTAAGAATGCAAGAGGTTATCTGTCTTGTATAACTGTAATGAAGATCATCTTTTTAGTACAATTAGGAGGAAAAAACCAGCATCATTGAAGTGCTGCTGTATTTTGACACTCTAAATTCTGTAAAATCTGAAATGACCATGTTGGTGCTCTCCTCTGTGCACATCAAAGATAAAATGCACAAACTAAAAGACAGCAGAGAGCTTTTTTTTAAAAAAAAAAACCAAACCAAAAAACTAAGTCTTCTGTGATTATCCTGTAAAGGATTGCCCATTGCCCACTGCTCTTCTTCTAGAGAGCAAGAGATCAGAAACTGCTCAGTCTAATTGGTTAGTCTGTCTGACAGTGAGCTGCCTTATTTCATGTATGGTGTAGAAATAAATGAGTGCTTAAACCCTTTGAAACACACCACTACTGCAAAAGCCATAGGCTGTAATTAAATTGAATGTGGGGTTGTGTTGTCTTGTGCCCTTGGCTATAAACTTGATAACAGACCATGGTACACCCACTATTGTGTTAGAAGCTGGAACCTAATTAGCGACATTGTAGATTTTCAGTCACTTTCGAAGCACTTCTGTTCATCTTTTTCCCTGTGTCCTTTCTTCCTTATTATTTTGCTTTTTCTGTTTTTGAAGCAATAAATGCACCCTCCTTTTCAGAAGGAAATCGTTAGGGGCATGTAGCCAAATATGCATGTGCAAGATAATTTTTTATCATATTTCGGATTCAAGGGACCAGTGTTGGCAACTGCATTTTATCTGATGTAGAAGAGATTTATTAGTGTTGTGATAGTAAAAAAAATACATAATCATGTTTCTAGGGAATGCTTTCTAGTCTCTTCTGGGCGTTTGAGGGTGAAGTAAGGAAGGGATTGGAACTTTTCATAATACCATGATCTAAAAGTAACATTGGAAGACATATGAGTGAATTCTGTTTTGATTGTTTTTTAGGGATTATCCACAAGGCAAAATCGCTCTTCAGGGCTTTCAGAAATTCATGTGTATTTGCACTCAGACAGTCTTAGTTGATCTGAAAACCTTTAAACTTGCTCAATGAGAACCTTTGATGTGTTCTTAAAGCCATTTTTAGTTTGGAAAATAATCAAAGTAGTAGTGCACAGATGCAGTATATACTTTACCAGTAAATTCTTGGTTAATTGATGTGCTTACCTACTGTATCGTTCTGTACTCTTCTGTATCTAGGTCAGATAATTTTGATTAAATTGAAATTGGGTGAAATTTTTAAGCCCCATTCACTTTACCAACGTATGAAAACATTTTTTTCACTGTATGCTTAGGACATGTCTGCTCAATATAACACAGTCCTGTGCATAGATACTTGAGTTAGCACCTCCGTAGGCCTTCTGACTTGCTTCATATAGTAGTCTGAGCGATGTGCTGTACCCGTATGGTTTGCAGTATTTGTGGTGCTTAAGCTGGGTAGTGTAACCTGAGTAATGTGTTATGGTGTAGCTTTTGGCAAGCAGTAATTGCTTCTCTTCAAACAGTGGCACCAACAGCGTGAAACTGATGCTTCTCCTGCAACACTCCCATGATTTTCCATTGGGGAGCAACAGGAGTCCAGGAAGACAAAGCTGGTGGCATCTACAGGGAGGAACAGACTATAAATCCCTTGGTGAAGCTTTTCCAAGGTGAGGGTAGGAGAGCAGGTTTCAGTGTAGCTTTTTTAGTAGTGTGGGTAGCGATAGGGGTTGGTAGTTTGTTTGGTAGGTGCTGTTCAGGTAGCACAGGCTGAGGGCTTGTACTTATTAAAGAAAAAGGGCAGAAATCTCCATATGGGAGGCAAGGTGTGAGGATGAATTTTGGCTTTCCTTCTGTCTTCTTATCCCAAAGATCTTGTGGAGGTGCTGGGGTGATTTCTGAGCTGGGCTTGTCTCTAGCATAGCGCTTCATTCTTTTCTCCTTAAAGTGCCCATGAGCTGGGTCTGACAATGCTGTCTTTTTAAAAATTTTTGTTTGTCTGTTTTTTTGATATGGGGAGTGGGAGGAACAGGGGGCTGGGTACTTGGGACTCTTGTGCTTGATAGCTCTAATAAAGTAGCCACAGCTCTTGGGCTTCCCTGCAAGTTGGTGCCTGTGTACACTGTTCCTATTTTTGCATCTATGTGTCAGACACGTAATGCATAAATGAATGACTTCCCTAAAACACCACTGTATTTTAAGCTTTTTTTTTTTTAAGTGTCTGTTTATTCATGTTTAGAATTAAGGATTGCTGGAGAAATTTCAAGAGTGATTTCTCAACATCCTTCAGCTGTATCCTGGGCCTTTACTCACTACAGATATATATAGCTGTTTCCTTCACTGCTGTTGATTTTTCTCTCTGTTACTAGTAGGCTTCAAAAGTGGCAGGGAGAGGTTGGTCTGAGTTAAGGACAGCATACTGTATCTGATATCATTTGAGTATCATGACTTGGAGTTGTTAAGGTCCAGTGTAGTCACCCTGAGCTCTTACTCTGATACATGGTGATCAGCTACAAAACATTTCACAGGTGAGGTATCTGCAGTGCATTTGAAGAAGCGGCAGCAAAACTCTCAGGTGCAGTAGGAAATCATCAGTGGTTAATTACTGAGTGTCTCCTGGCTTTAATGAGAAGAAGCAGCAGAAGCATGTGGCATGTTTGGCTGATGTAGAGATAGAAATGCAGGGTATGTGGATTTAGCAGGAAAGAGAGGGGCAAGTTTGCTTGCATTGCCCTCTTCACCTCAGTTCTGCTTGGGGTAGGTTAAGACTTTTCTCCTTCTGCCTGAAGCTTGTAGAAGAGGAGGAGCCAGGAAAGTGAAGTGAGCTTAAATGTCTTCCTTCCTTTCTCCTTTCTTACAAGGGCTGGCTGTTACCTGTGATATGCCTGATAAATTCCTTCCCTCATTTGTAAATTGCCATATTCAGAAGTATGCAACTTGTCTGGAGTACTGTAATTAGCCTATGTGATGCCAAATTGAGAGGACCTAAGTGTGAGAATTAGGTTGACAAGTTACAAGGTATAAATGGGAGCACAGGTGCTGTAACAGACAAATCTATGGCTATAATACGAATGGTGTGTGAATATCAGATAAAGACATTCGCTTGAATTGGTTGCCTTTTTGAGGGTTTCAAGGTGTTTATAATAATTTTGACTAACAGTACTCACGTAAAGGATGCTTGTGTGCTCTTCTTCCTCATATCAGATATGACTGCGATACTGGCTGAAGTTATTACAGGAGTTAGCTAGAAAATTATTACAGACCACATTTGTGGTGATCAGGAGCTGATGCTTTGTGGAGACTTATTATCAAGTTTATCAGTCCTATCTTCCATACTGGGTTTAGAAAGCATGTCTTTTTCCTGTCATCATAATAGTAGTTTCTGTAAGCTCTCCCAAGACTGTTACAAGACCAGGTTAACATTTCTACTTCACTCTTTAATGATGCATTTTAGAGAGGAAAGAAATAATAACATGTTCTAAACGTGTGGGTTTTGGCAAATAACCAGAAACAGTTCAGAAATAACTGTTCAGCCCTTTAGAATATTTTACATTGTCTCTTGCCTTTTATTTTGGTAATGCTTAAGTATGTATCTTGCTGATTATATCTCTTTGAAAATAGTTTCTCTATCTCTGAAAATTCACACTAATCCATGACAGGCAAACTCAGGAGTGAAACTGTTCTTGGAGGCAAAAGAGGTAATGCAATGCTCTGTAGTTCATGAAACCACATGAGGAGAACTAACTTCTTTCAATCTGATTGACGTTAGTAGGAATAAGATTTCTTTCCAGCACACTTGAAAATGTATATCCTTTAGCAGGGGTAGCAATGCAAATCCTGCAAATTCTTTTGGCCAAGTACTGTTTGAAAATAAAAAGAGTAGAGTGGGACTAACATGGTTTCAGTGTCAGACTTAAACTGCTTAAAAATTGGCTTTCTGAAGCTACTGGCAATCCAATGAATTATGTGCAACACACTGTTTGGTGTTATTTTTTGGGGTTTTTTGTTTGTTTTTTAAAGCAGAAACAACTTTAATATTCTGGCAGAACCTTGTAGTTGTGCCTTCCTTTTGGGGTATTTGACACATTTCTAAAGTAGCCTTATTTCTGGTTTTATCTCTTTAGAAGTCTTTGCAAGTTACCTTTTTTAAAAAATTATTTTTAAATGCATTTGCCAGCTGGTTTCAAATAAAACGTTGTGAGGCTTTTTGATATCCCTTAAGTAGGGCTGGATACAAATACTTCCACTGTAAATGCTTTTAGAGATAAGCTGTTCCCTTCCTTCACTTTTAGGCGTTGAAAAATATAAGAACTCAACAGCAACAAAAACAGCAACACAAAAGGCAAAGAAAAATCGAGGTTTATTGTAACTAGCAAGTACAAATGTGTCCAAATGGTTATCAAGTTTAAAATGTTCAGTGACTCAAATACTACTGAACAGAGTATTAATTGAAATGCTAATGCATTGGTATGTGAAAGTGGCGCTACACTGCTATGTAAATGGAAAAAGTATCCCCATGGTACGAAGGAGGATAATTCAACACTTTAAAAAAAGCTTCATATGGTAATTCTGTAGGAAATGATTCCTCATGCCTGTGCCAAAGTGGAGTTTTAACCAGTCACTTTTCCTCAGGATGGTATATTCACTTCCAGACTGCTAATAGATATATTCAGGATCATGAATATAATAGTAGACTAGATTTGCAGTATAGGATAATGATATGGTAGTAATTGTAATTGTTGTAGTTACGGCAGACATTTTAAGAAGCTTATGTGTGTTGTTTTAATTCTTGAGAGATACCAAAACATCAGGTCAAATCCATATCTTCCCAGGAAAAGATATAAAAGCTGATAGATCTTTATTTTATTTTATTTTTTGCTAAAAAGGCAAAACACCACCACTCCCTCCACTTCTGTGCTTGGTAACTTAGCTGAATATTCCAACTTATTAAGTCATTTCCATTTCTGTGCAGTGCTGGACTGATTCCACTGGACATGTTTAGCTACAGGGTCATGCTCTTACCACTGTTAGTTGCTGTCAAATGCTCGTGTGATAGTTTTTTGTCATTCTTTGGTGACAGAGACGTAACTACCCAATACCCCAACCTTGACAGCAGCATCCACTTGCTGGGCACATGGAGTGGCCTACTTCTTCATGGGCCCGTCCTCCTTCCTGGGAGTCGGTTCGGGCTCACCACAAACGAACAGTGCCGCTTAAGCAGTGACTGTGCGACCCCAGCCCTGCCTCAGGGATGCTTGGCACTGCTGCTGGCAGCTTGCGGCTCTAGGCTCTTGGGGCCTTCTCAGGCATTCCTTCAGAAAGGGAAATGAATACTGAAAGGAAAAATGGAAATACCATCTTTCCCCCCTCCCCTATTCTTTATAAACCTGAAAAGCTCCAAAACAAGTCCCAATCTGAAAACCTTTTATTCTCTTTTACATTAATAACAGCTATTTCAGACCACTGCTATGTCCTTTACCAGAAGGAACTAGACTTTTGAGAGGGGAAGAGTGCAGAGATAAGCTTACTGACCTATCTGAAGGTCGGGAAGCAGAAATTAAATAACCATGGTAGGAGGATTTTGAAGGAAGAATGTGAGAATTTTGTGAGAAGAAAAAGATCTGGGAAAAAAACCGAAACAGAAAATAAGGAGAGGGTGAGAAAACGTTGCCAATTATCTTGTTGTAGCATGTGAGTTTGGAAACTATATTAATTTCTATATACCAATGTGCTGCTCCTGGATTAGCTTGGTTAATTCAAGACATGGGAGATAATGCTTCTATTTGAAAAGGGGCAAAAGCCAGAGGAGGAAATCAGGATTTTTTTAAAAAATCCCTTTCTCCTAACACTAAATAACAAATGTAGTAGGCACTGAAGCAAGATTTGGTCAAAGTGATAGACACAGAGGATCTTTTTACTTTAAAGTAGAAATGCTAGGGGAAAATATAAAAGGGCAGTAAAGAGGTGGAGGGGAAGTCTTGATTTTCATCAGCTTTCAAGTTGATTAAAAGAAAATGCATATGATGTAAATGAAACAATGTATTCTTGCTTCTTAAAGAAATTGAATTCTAAAGATTCTTTTCCTTAACCTTAAAAAAAAATGTGTTACTTAAACCAGTGGTTTCCTGCAGAGCTTTGTTTCAGAGTAAGTGTTGATTCTTGGGAATATATCCCAAAAGAAATCCACTGTCAGCACTGTGGTAAAATGGCCTATAAGCATTGTGTTTGTTTTTATGCCTAGTGGACAATAAACTCGTTTCCTTAAGCTACTTGAAATACTCCGTATAAACTAAAGTATCCGGATCAATTTCTCGTTCACATCTTACTAAAACTAGTGAAGAAGTTTGGAGAAGCTGTCTTTGATTGAAACACTGTATAAACTAGTAATCTACTCCATTAATATTTAAAACTACTTGGTAAAATCCCTAAGAATCCCAGTGTGTTCCTGCTTTCAAAGTCAGCTTTGTCCCACCTGGATGCTAAACAGAGAGAGCAGTTCCTCTGTGATGGGAGGATGGGTGGGAGGGTTACAGGATCTGGAGGAAAGGAGACAGTTTGACAGTCTCATTTTTCTCATGTTTATCTGACTCATAGTTTCCTCGTGGAATACAAGGATTCTTGAATTATTTCCATGAATTGCTGTCTGCATCCAAAATGGCTTGTGTGTGCTAGTCTATTCTGTATGTTAATGCTGTATTTTATGTTGTAGTCAGTTCATGTTATATATGGCAACTTTAAATGCCTCAGTGGTGTGCTTGATCAATACTTTTTTTTTTCTCTAAGGAAAAAAACATAGGGTCATAGCTTTCAGAAGTGAGGAATTTCTTGGTTTTGGTGGTGGATGGCTAGATGCTAGCTTTCAGCAACCCATTCTTGAGAAGAAATTAGGCTACTATCATACAGTACACCACTTTTTTCATAAATATATTTTAAACTTCTATACAGGCTCTTTTCAGATCCCTCCTTTGTCAAGTTTCTGCCCATGCACCTTACTGATCTAAGATCTCCTACTTATTATTTACTGCATCGGCTTCAATGCTTTATATATGCAGCTATATCAACATACGTGGTTATGCATTTTGTAAAAAACTCATTGAAGAACTGTTTTTCTGATCAGCAATATCTGCTTTTTGGCCATAGTAAGGGGAAGCTATGAAAAGCATTAGTATTGCATCTTGGAGGCACCATCAAATATTCTGATTTTGTTGTGACTCAAAAATTAAACCTTTCTGTTTTACTGTGAAAAAAATGTGTAGAAGTGGCCTCCACAACATAAAGCCTGCCTGGAGCAAGAAGCGTGCTGCCTGTGTGCCAGCAGGATGGTACTATGAGAGTAAGAAGTTGTCCTTTGACAGATAGGAGATGGCAGTGTTGGAGATGGTGTAATGGCTGATGAAAGGCTATAAGGAGGAGATGGGCTATATGGCTGACAAAGATGGTGAGAGACGTTAGTCTGGTTGCACTAGCAATTTTGACCAAAAGAGAGTGGGGGAAGAAAGTCCTCACCTGTAGCAATGGAAACTTGTTTGCTGTTCTTAAAGCAGGGGATTTTGTGACTTACGTGCAAATTAGTGATCTCAGTTGGATGCTAGTGGACAAGCATCCTCAGAGCAGAAGAGGCTAACAGAACTGACACTACTTGTAGCTCCTGTTGGCAGCCTGAGTGGCATGGTGAGTGGAAGAGCTGTCCTCATCCCACAGGTAAGCTCCTGACCATCAGGACGGGCTGGCAGCCACGTGAGGAAACTCTCTGCCGGTGGTGTGTTTGCTGTCTGGACAGTCTGCTGGGCTGTGAATGCAATGATGTCTAAAAGCAGCAGACTTCTGTACCAATTTAAGTGGAAAAACAAGACTAATGGCCAAATTTGTCCTCTGTGTTTTTCACTGATCATGAAAAATGGCACTCCTCCATCCTCCTGGCTTTACCATCTTCCTCATATAACTGCGCTGACTTTTACGGATGGCTTCTTGAATCTAATAATTTTTTAATGAATCAGGTGAGTATATTTTATTTTATCCTGCATGAGCGTCCTTTTGTCACTCATTCTTATTTCTCTCTACTCCATTTCTACTCCAGGCAAAAATTATTTCCAACTGAGAGGGGTTGGATGTCATTCCTGAGCAATTGTAAATGACCCTACAGATTTGCTTGCAAAAAGCAGAATATATTTCCCCTCAGTGCACACCCCATTTTCTCACCTAGAATGCATGCAAGAAAGATAACAGGGGGCCAAACCCAAGGGGATTCTGTCCCTGTGCCTCATCCCCACCTCAGTGGCTGAGACCAGATGCCTGTAAAAGAGAACTGGAATGGGTGAGAAGGTGATGCTTCTCATGCAGACCTTAAGACCTTGCCAAGTCTTACACCTTCTGAGGTGCAAGTGATGTGGCAGGAGGACGTGAATCACTGAAGAGCAGATATTAGCACAATCACTTTGGGTCTCTGGGATGAATGGACCCCTTTGCATTTTCCTTTCAAACTGTTTTGATGGGAATGTTGATTACAGGCAAGGTAAACTTGTTTGTACTTCATTCATTAATAACAAACTAAACTGCCCTGTCTCCCCTCCCCACAGGCAAGGCACTCGAGGAGATGCCAAGCAATTAAAATACTTAAGACAGTAATTACAGTCAAATATACAACAAAAATAAATTCACTGCACATGATTTTTTTTTTATGCTTGGTTTTGTTCTTTGCATTTATTAAACTACAGCTCTTGCCTCATGGTTGAACAAGAATCTCTCATATGGTAATACCAAAGTGTGTGACAAGCTTGTGTTGGTTCAGATGGGCATTTAGTAACCCCTTTGATGGTCTTATTATTGAATTCTTCACATGTCTGAAACTCCTGCGTCTTGCCAGTACACCTCTGAGTCTTAGCACTGAACAGTAGGGAGGTGATACCAGTGCTCTCTTGAAACTTTTCCTTCCTTGCTTTTCTTCCTGGTTTTCTGGTGCTTAGGAGGAGACAATTGAATTAGGATGAGGTGTTCTGTTAATAATCTATAGTTGGCTTAAAATATTTAACTGATGCATTTTAAACTTCAGAAATAAATGTTCACAAACTTGACTTGTGAACCTATTTAGTTAGCTTCCTGCAGTATAAACTTGTGTGTATGCCAGCTCAATGTATTTTTTCTAAGTGAAGTCTTAGTGACTTCAATAATCCAGATCAAGCACACTTTAAAAAGACAGAAACTTAGATGTAATGAGGTCCAGCTGGTGTGCATAAACCTTTCACATTACATAATTAAGTTGGTAAGTAATGTATGGGGAAGAGTTCTTCTTGTTCTTTTATGCTGGAATTTTACAAGGCTATATAAATACTGTAAGTACTTAATGGGGGAAATACAGAATTAAAAGCAAACAGTAGATGATGTGAGGTACAAAACTGTCATAAACTAAATGTGTATTGTCACCCTTTCAATAATTAATATTAAATGACTGAAACTTGACAGTGTTTTGAATGTCACCTATGTTAAAGTAGCTTTCAGAAGAACAATTTCCAATTGATTGGTTTGATTAACATGACTAGTTTAAAGGTAAATCGTTTTATGCTGGATAGTATCAGAGCATGGATTCCTTCTGAGTAATGTTTTGACCGGTCTTTTCATTTGGTAAAGCCTACATTGCTGTGGTATTCAAAGCAGGGTACAGGCTCATGGACTCCTTACCATAACTTAACAACCTATTCTGCTTTTAGCAAACTGTAATTACAGAAACGTAAACTACATCTTCATTTATTTGGATGGTAGGGCATGGGAGAGGAATGTGGGAAGGCATTCTTTGTGCCACTGTCAGTTTAGCTGCCTACCTTGCAGTTGTTTCGTAAACATCCTAGAAAGCTCCTGAAAATACTGAATGTGGAATGTGCCAAAAATGGTTAAAATGCAAGGCTTTGTCCTCTGAAGGACAAGCCTTGGCAAATCTTAGCTTGATGTTACTGCCCTCGGCTGCCTTGATTCTTTGCAGACGGCTTTTGCTCCCTTGCACAGTCAGCAAAAGGTACCGTGTGCCCGTGCTTCAGCTGCTACAGCAGACTTTGGTCAAGGGATTATTATGTTTTGGGTGCTGTCATAGTCACCAGAAATTGAAGTTGTTGCATTTGGTTTGTGAACTGGAACATGGGAGGCACGGACATACGGTCTGTTTTGCCAGCTCTGCTACGGGAGTGGTAGCCCTGGGGAGAGGAGTGGTAAAAAAAGAGCAGCCCTAAATTGCACAGCTGTTTTCTGCATGATGGTGAGCCTGAGCCCTTAGCTATCCTCATTTTAAGGGAATGGTCAGGCAAGTATCATAACATATTTAAAGCTTAGGCTGTTGTTCTAGTGAAGAGGGTAATTTACAATAATTGCTGCTTTTAATAATGAACCAATCTATTTGAGATGTCTCAATGCCCGCTAAACAGTTAAAATGATAACTTCGTTTCAAGAACGCATGCCAATGTAGGGATATTGACCTCAAGCTGTTCAGGGGGGATATTGTGGGGTGATTCCTGTAGCAAAGGCATATTACACTTAGGCTCCTTTCTCCAGAAGGGAAGAACAATTTTGAACTAGAAATAAATTTTCTCATACCCGAGATTTATTCAATGAGAGGTGAAAGGAACATTCAGAACATAAGTGAATAACAAATATCTTTTGGTTTTGTGGGTTTGTGACTTCCCTTAAGTTAGTCAGCAAGTTCCCAGTTGTGACAACCACATGTCCTGTGCTCTGACATCGAAGCCACCACAAAATGCAAGTGAAGAGTACAATCAACTCATAATAAGAGTGACAAATGAGTGACATTAAAAAACCTCAGGATTCTGTCTTTCAGATTTCTGACTTGATTTTTTTGCAAGCTGTCGGTACACCAACAGGGCCTTTAAATTGCAGCCCCTTTCCTCTGTGGGTCCCCACCTTGCCCATTGCTGCAGGGTCCCAGTTATCTAACTTTGTGGGGGAAGAATGTGCTGAAAAACTTTAATGACTCATTCTTAAGGATTTTGCATGCCTTAGTATTTTGTGGAAATGTTTATGTTAATGAGCATTTATTGCTAAATATATGAAAGAAATAGGTTAAAAGTCAAAGCAGTGATGATGAGTGATCTGGTTTTCTGTCTCTGCTCCGGGGCCTGAGATCCTCACCACTCCTAGTGAAGCCAGCACAAGGATCAGCGCCACACTGCTGGGCAACTGGCCTATCTCAGGGTTTCCAGCAGGGGTGAGCTCTGGACATGCAGTCCAGGGCTACTGAAATGTCTTGGATCAAAAAATGAGAATAAGAAGCACTGCTGCTCTGCAGCCTCAGATTGTTTGGTAGGGCTGTGCATCTTAGAATCATAGAATGGTAAGGGTTGGAAGGGACCTTTAGAGATCATCTAATCCAACCCCCCTGCAGAAGCACATTCACCTAGATCAGGTCACATAGGAACATGTCCAGGGAGGTCTCGAAGACCTCCATAAGTCTTGACAGCTTCTTGCTGCGTACAGGGCTTCCAGACCTGCCAAAGCTTTGGCAGCAGTGGTTGAAAGTGCTCATAGGAATGTCTGTAAGCACCCAGCACCTTGTGTGCTGCTTCTGTGTGAGGTGGCCTCAGCCTTGGAACAGCTAATTCCAGTCCTCTGCCAGCCTCTATCCAAATGCTGACCTGAACCAACCCTGCTTGGCTTGAGATCCGGTGGGATAGCAGTGCAGCAGGAATAAGAGGTGCTTTGTTCTCCATCGTAGATACACTGTGATTAAACTTGATAGTCATGAGGCTAGATTTACTGCCATGCTTTGCATTGCACAACAGCGCAAACACCCAGTGAGTGAGCAAATTTGATCCGTGTTTCCTAAGGATTGTGAAATTCTCCTGTATAAATTTGCTGTCTGAATATTAAGCATGATTTATAAAAGGAGACTTTCCTCTTGTACAACAAATGCTCTTAGTCTGCAAGGTAACTTTTTCAGCATGCTAGCTTTAACGTGGTTTTGGCTTATCTTCCCTACTGCACAATTCCTAACTGAAGTTATTTAACTGAAATGCAAGAGAAAATTATTGTTTCTTCAGCATTTTGACCCAACTCTGGCTTATAGGAAACAGAGTAAGGAAGACTCTTCAGAAGCCTGCTGTGGTTCTTTTTTTTGGGGCCATTTCCCCGTTCTGCTGCTGCAAGTAGACTTTTTCTTGCTAATCTGCTGCCTGAAATACTCTTTGTTCAGGAAAGCAAGTCGCTTTCTGTTGTAATCAGGGCTAGCAATTCAGCTGCAGGGTCACTCTTGGTGCTGTAGAGTTCACTGACCACGTTTTGCTTCTGGCAGTCCTAGCTTTGGCCTCTTTACACAGATCAATGCCAGGCTAACCCCATTTATTGCTACTACTGAATCAAAACTCTGCTTCTCCTATTTAATTTAGCTCAAAATAGATATAATGCAAACAAGCATCAGCATGGCAAAAGAGCCAGAAGAAAGAGAGGAAGAAAAAAAATGCACTTGGGGTTATCTTGTTTTTTTTTTAATTGAATATACCAAATGGTGCCAGGCTTCGGATAGGATGAATTACTTCGCACTGTATCATTAGACCCTTTATAAAAATCAATCATTATCATTGATTCTAATTTGCACTTGAGTATTAGAATTTATCTGGTTGTCTTCTGTTCCACTTTTGTGTTTAAAGCCATTTCTAATACAACACGTATTGCCTAAGCTTAGCCATGCATCCAGGTTTCCTCTAGGTTTCTCAGTCTCAGATGAAACTCCTGGTTTGTCTCATTATGTCCCTACAAGGGGAACCTCCATTCTATTGCTAAATGCCTTCCACCAGTTACCGCAGCATCAGCCTCCTTGAAGTTTCTGGATTTGCTTCTGGTCAAGTGAAGTTACTATTGTCAGGACTGTGTTATTCTCAGTGAAGCTGCTGGGTGTCGAGCACTTTGTAAGGCACATTGCTGTGAAATGGACTAAGAGGTTTTGTTAAAGTAAATGTGTGGCAGGTAAGACTCCTGTGGCTATCAGTCTCCATGGCTTCAATGTAACTTTTTGCTCTTGCCTGTGTCACAACTCAATATGAGAAAATATCAGGATACTCAGGGCCTTACTTGAAGTTTAGCTGATGAGACCTTTATGGTGTGGTTGGCGTGCAGCCACCTTTCCCAGCCGGGGCTGGTGTTACAGATTACACTTGCCACACCTCATTCCACACTGCTTTTCAAATATGTGGAATTAGGCACACACATACCCTCACCCGATGTTGTCTTCTGATTGAGGCTCTGTCCGTTGTGCAAGGCAGCACGGGTGGAAATCATAAGGTTTAGTGTTTCTGCTGAAAGCCAAAACAGTCTTGCCATGCATCCTTCCACTCCATCCCTTCTCCTCTGAGAAAAACCTCCCCTAAAACTAATCTTAGATTCTTCAGCTCCAAGGTGGTGTTCATCAGAAATCAAGCACTTGGTTGAATGTGTCTGTAATGGGATGGAAGATGACTGCCATGAGACACATCTATAATTTGGGAATTGTTGCTGAAGTTAATTTCTGCTACCTTCTACTAGATGATCTCCAAAAGACCCCTGAAACCTCTCCTGTTTGTTTCAAATGCACTTCTATTTCTGCCATTACAATTCTTCTGTTCCTGAAGGCAAGATTTTCAAGTATTTGTTCCAGAGGGGAGACCAAAGCCTGTCAACTTAAATGTTTGTTTTGTTGGTTTTTATTCCACTACCCTTCTCCCTTCTCTTACCAATTAAATGCCTCCTCCATCTTCTGCCCTCCTTTTTTCTCGTAAGGCTTTGTTGTTCCAACAGGAGATGCTTCAGTTTCCCACTCCCACCATGTACTTTGCATCTCTGCTGCCTCCTTTTCTTGCCTCTTGCAGGAACAGTAGCATTTCAGCCTCTCTGCTTTCCTCCCGTTCCATGCCAGGGAAGGACCTGGTGGTTTCCCGCACTGCCCTTCTGGGCAGTAGACAAGCATCAAGAAAGGCACAGCTGTAAGGCCTTCCTGATGTTTCCCTCAAATGTACCTGGTTCCAAATAAAAGTCCTTTTCAGATGTTATTTCAAAGACTTTATCTGGAATTGGTGTTTTAAAAAGACTCCAGATGTGTCACTGTGTACAATTGTCCCTTTATCTGCTCCTTTACCTGTCAACTCCTCCTCTTGTGATGGTCTCTTCCACTTTTCAGGTCTCTATTGGTATGTGGTATGTGTTTTGCATGTAATTTTTCATTTTTTAAAGTATTACTTCATCATAGTTGGCGCTTGTGTCTACCTGACAGGTTCTCCTGCTTTTGATACACAAACTGCTCTTTCAAATTTGGGGGTTTTTAAGGTACTTCCAGATTTTGTAGTCTCGATCCTGCTTTAAAAATTCTTTTTCTCTAATGCAGAAGCCAAGTGTAGTTCAGAGCTATCAGTTTGAACCTATAGAGGATGTCTTCCCTTATCAGCATGGTCTTACTAGTTACTACCATTCAAGATACTCAGTGGGTTTGTCATCTCTGGTTTTAGTTGGAGGAAATCTTCCCCTGCTTCCCCACTAATCCAACAAAAGGATTTTGAATGAGAATAGCTTCATAGAAAGTTTACTGCCTCATCAGTAGTTAAATTAGCCAAGTTGAGCCTCTTGGCAAGAGCCACCTTCCCCAAGAGCCCCATTACAGAATAGCCTACCCAAAGAGAAATTTCTTACCTAAATGCTTACCCCGTGGTGGTTGGTCCATCAGTGACAAGTGACAGTGTGTGTCCTGGGTTGTCTCACTTCACTTCTATAGGCTTTAAAAATAAAATGAGTATTTATTTAGCTTTAATTTTCTTGGTGAACCTGCCTTTTGCCTTTTTCATTTTGAGCTGCCTCTCAGGATCATCTAATAATGCGATTCTTCTCTGTTATTGGTTTCTGTGTCCTAACGCAGCTGTATGTACCATTGCTCTATGTTAATGTGTCTTTATTTCTTCCTCTTTTTTTTTTTTTTTTAAATATGTTGTACATTGGAGGCAATAAAAGCCAATAGCTAGAGAAAGTGAGACAGGCATTTCTTGCTGATTGACAGACATAGTCCTTTCTGCTTTTTGGGTCCTTTTGTTATCGAAGCACGGACGCTTTGTACATTAGTAATGATGAGAGAAGCACAAATAGAGACTTGAAGCAGTCCATGCCATCCGAAGAAAAGTATGTTGTATAAGATTTCATCTACTATTCTAAGGTTATGTGCACAGTCTGTTGTGATGTCAGGTCCAGTAAAAAGCCTTTTAGTATGAAATTAAGAGTTTGCTGAGCTAGTTAGCAAAGATCATTCTGTCTACAACTAGATAGTGGAATGCTGCTTCATGAGGCTGGTGAAGCAATGGTGGCTTCTGTTAGCATATAGCACATGGTTATATACAATCAGGGTTAATCCACCTTTGTAAAAAAACCTCCTAAACTTAGCTGCGAAATGGATGTTTTTATCATGTGAGCTACAATAACTAATTGGAGAATTCCCTACAGGTCTGAAAACAATAATAATCAAAATTATATTTCTTAGCCTTGGATCCTAAAGTATCTTTTACACATAATGGAATCAAATGAACCAAATCTAAAATATGCTTTGTTCGTATGCCATATGGTCGTCATCTTGCCAAGCACTCTTCTTGCCTTGCAGAACAGACTCCCGTGTTCTTTCCTCAAATCCTGCCCTTCACACTAACAAAAAAAACCCCTGCCTCTTGACCGCCATAGTCATATACCTACCGTTCCTTTTCTCACTTTGTCCCTAAATACTTTTTCAGCATTTAAGAAGACCTCAACACCAAAGAAGAGGTAAAACCTTCACACACTACTGTATTAAAGGAGCCTTTTGAATTTAACTGGTAGTGGTATTTAGCTTAATTCATTACTTCCTTGCCTTTCTACCAGCCACCAAAAGAGAATGCATACTCCTCTGAGGGATTTAAAATCCAAAGGTGGACAGACTTCAGTATGGGATGTAGAGAAGCTTCTGGGTCATTGATGGTTTTCGGGTCAGATCCTGTGCACCACTTGGAGAGCCCATTTGCAGAGTGCTGGGGAGGGCCCCATTGTTGCATGCTGCCTCGTGTGTGTATTTTTAGTAGGAGGCTCTTTCCTGTCTCCTCAACGGGAGCACCTGTGTTCTGTTATGCCACGCTGCCTATCCTGAGGTGTTAAGTAACCCATGTGCATTTTGAAATAGCTAACGATAATATGATTTTTCTCGTGATAATGTTTGAGCTTTTTCATACTCCTTCTTGTTAAGAAATCTGTAGGCTGATAATTTTAATGGGAGTTACAAGAGGATAGGAGAAATCCCAGGCAGCCGTGGAAATGCCTGGGATCATTGTAGAGCCGAGAGTAAGCGCTCCCTGTTGCAATCCATCTTAACGAGGACTTCCCAAAAGCCTGTAATTTCAGTAAGTTCAGCTTTTACCCTTTCCTTGTGCCGTGCTTCCACTTGGTAGTCTTTGTCTCTCTGGGGGGCTTCCATGGAGTATCATGTTTGAGAGGCAGGGTCATGTCTTTACTGGCTTCAGCCTTGGAGATCTGCCAGGATGGGAGTGGGATAGGTGAGAAAACCCAGCAATGACACAGGGCTCCTAAAAGTCAGTCCTTTTTGGCCATTATATTACATCAATACCAGAGCAAGCGATGTGTAATTTAAGACTACAATTCCACACCATATTCTAATTCTCTACAAGTCTAAACTGTAACTGTCAAATTTGAAGTTCTGTTTACATCTTTGTTAAAAAATTAGATAATTATAAATGCATGGCTTTAAAGCCCTCTCATGCCTGTTTTTCTGCAGTTAGGTTATAGATGAAGCTGTGTATCTGTTTTATTGTCTGGTCTCATAATTACCAAGTGGACGCAGTGTCTTCAAAATTACGATCCTGTCGGAGAATATTTTATTGTTGGTTGCTGCAAGAAACATCTGGAGAGTGCTTAGATCTGGCTCTTGTGTGTTAGAGCATTTCAAAGACACGGTTTTATTGGATCCTTATAATTTTTCCCTTCTTCCTCTTTGTATGGCAGGAAGGGTTGATAAGAGGCTTTCTTGTGTTTTTCTTAAGCCTGGTTAAGGTGATGCTAGATATAAAATCCTTTGTGTTGTTTGCATGTTTAGTCTGAAGTAGATAATGTTCTGTTGACATGTCCAAAAACACATGTTCTCTAGATGGGTCAGTATTATCTCTTTCTGCTCCTAGGCAAATTAATAAACCAAATTTTAAAACTGCAAAGAAAAGCAGGCGGCTGGCTGATTCAAAGGGAGAGGCTATGTTTTTCATCACCACCCTTTCAAAGCCTCTCTGAATCAAAAGAACCATTGGATTGCGAAGGCAAGACCTATGCCACACCAGAAGCTCCCAGTTCAGCAATTTTCCCAGGGTAAAATTATAACTCATGTTTCCTCAGCACAGGCTGTAACTGGCAGCGTTCCTTTTACTTCTAAGGGTGAAATTGCTGGAGGGGGGAACAGACATCTAATGTGCCTCTGGAAGTTTTACAATGGGTGTTAGCCTCCCTTTGTGGAAAAGTAGACATTCTTCTGGAACCTATCCAAGGGCAGGTGCTATTTAAACTGGAGTGTAAATTAACTTCAAATAAGGCAGTGTGGGCTTTTTTTTGTTCAGTTTGTGAGTAGAATCTAAAGCACAAAAAACAATTTCTCAAACTTTGACAGTTCATGACAATCTTCCAGTTATCCCACTGAAGTCTGCATTTTTATGGGTCTTTAAAATCTTCAGATACTGCTTCGATTCAAGATGTTAATCTTTATTCATGTACTACTGATAGGATCTTAACTTACAAACAAAACAGACAGATTTCAGCAATGCTTGTTTTTCGGTGTTACTTCTCACCAGAAGATTGTTGGACAAATTGCAAACAGGGTCCAAGAAGAATGTAACCACTTGGTTTCTTTCCCACTCAAATTTTGACACAATCTTTAAGGATTTGTTTAACTTTGCATTCAAATGTACCAGCATGGTTCTGGCAAACAGCAGTCCTTTCCGTCTAAACCCAGGAGGGAGTGTTTGTTGAGGCTTTTTTTCTTGTCTTTTTCTTATGTAGACTCTTACAAAATAGGCACAGAGTGCTTGCTAGAAGTGGATAAAAGACAGCAATACTTGAGTGAGAAATCTGACTGAAAATTACAGTATGAATATATCTCAACCCATGAGACATCAACCTGGCAAGAGTTGGAAGATGAATTCCAGTGTTCAGAGCTCCCTTATCCCTTCCAATGTCTCTTCCTGATCTGAACCCTGTATTGCATGCATGATGGTGGCTGTTGCACGCCTGTTCTGATTGGTGCAGGGGATGAGCTGGGATATCTTCCATCCCTCACGGAGGTAGCAGGAGCTGTTGGCTTCCCTGTGCTGGGCTATTCCCAGGGACTGGGGAAAGCTGCCATTTCAGGGAGGAGGTATAGACTCTGGATAGAGCCCCCAAGTATGTAGGTGAGTTATCTGCAAAGATGCTGGTAGGCCACACCTCTTGCAGCAGGGATGAAGTGGTCTAAGATATTTGGATCAATGCTACTCAGTGGGATGAACAAAGTCTTGTACAGAGGAGAACTGGTCTGTCATCTCTGTCCTTTGCCAAAAGGTGAAACTCCCTTTGTATGTTTTCTTTCACGTGAAGTATAGGTAAATTCACATTGTCTGTGCTCCCTGAGATTTGATAGAGATGACAGAAGAAAAGCAACCTATTTTCTAGATTTAGAGAAAGTAAATGAAACTGTCCTCGAGGCAGCAGAAGCAAAGGCTTTTCTATCAGCTGTAGTGTTGTGGGCAGGGCTGCCAGGCTGCTAAAGGTTCTTCAGACCTTCTCAGGGTCTGCTCGTATTTCTAATAGTGGAGGGTTTTTTGTGTGTGTGGAAGAAGTATCTACAATGACTGCAGCCTTTCTCTACTGAGACTGAGGGATCTCTTGGCACTAAGTGGCCTGTAATAGTTTCTTCAGTATCTGGGCAGGATCCCCCTTTTGCCTGTGAGAATAAAGAAGGTTGAATGAAGGTCACTGAGGTGCTTCACTATACACCTTGTGAAATGTTTTGAGCTGACGGTGTCTAGTTAGAGGAGGCTCAAGCTGGGGAGCTGTGCTTCCTTTTGGTCAGTACTAAATCAATTTTATTGCTAGTTTAAATAGAAGCTGGTGCAGAACAGACAAGCTCATGGTGGAGCAAGTGGCCTGAAATGCCAGGTATCCAGCCCACTCCTCTCACAGGATGCCATTAGAAAGCAGCACAGCAGGTCTGTTGACCTTTGGTCCGATGTCCTCCTGTGTCAAAACATTGTGTCCTCCAGGCTGGTTAGGGGGTGTTTTTGCCTGCTGCATCCTGGGGTAAACACCCTGTGATTATGCAGTGTCAGGTGGGCAGTGGTGTGCTGTGCAGTAATTGAGAGCAGCTTTCAGATCCGGTTTTGCCTGTAAATTAAATGGCCACTTTAACCAAGCGAGAATCGAATCAGCAGGTCTGAATGCCATAGAAGTTGTCTGCTTCCATTATGAAAGCCAAAGGGGCTAGTGGAAGTGTTGTGTGTGTTTGGAGGCAGTGAATTTGGGCCAAACCTCTGTGTTATATATGGATTTCATTTTGATAGTACAATGAGTTGGACATATGCCAAAGATCCTGCTTGCATTACAGGCTTAAGTCAAGTCCTTTCTCAGCTATATTTACCACTTACTTGACCAAAGCATAGAGGGTGTGTGCAGCAAGAAATGGGGAGGCAGTGCAGAAGAATAGAGCTTTACTTGGAGGGCCTGAATGTAATAAAACGTTTGGGCTCACCTCAGCACTGCATACTCAAACAAGCAAAGAGCTGAGTTAACTGTCCATAAAGGGTACAAATTTATAGAATATCTTGAGGGAGGTATTAAACTTTTGTCTGCAGTTTCAAGGCTTAGGAAAATCTTCAGAGAAGTTTATAAGCACTTGAAGATACACCCTGTCTCTGTATATTTGGCCTTTTCCAGGTTTTGGACTCGCCTTTACTGCTTTACTGGTATATAAGCACAGGTCCTCATTTCTCTTCTGCCCTTAGCCCTAAATTGAAAGAGAGGGTTTTTTTTTTTCTTAAGATCTCAGTGACCAGTTTCTGTCAAAGGTGTGGTTAGAGCTGTTCTGCTGAAGTTAATTGTGCATTGCAGACTTGGCTGAGGAACACTGGGATTCTCAAAGTGTTAAGCTCTTGTCCAAGGGCATTTTAACTGTCTTGTGTCTCCAGGCAGGCAGCTGTCTCCAATCCAGCACAAATGCCTCGCCTCCCTCAGCCCCTTCCCTTGCATTTGGTTCTCTGCACCTGTGGCATTTATTCTAGGTCCTGATGAGCTCTGATGAAATGCCAGCAAGGCTCATCTTAACAAAGGAAATGCAGCCACGACCTCTCCAGCACTTGCAGCACTGAGTGAGGTGTACATGCTCAGCAGCAACAGCATCTTGAGGAGCAGGGGGCGGCTGTGAGCAGCTGACATGCAGGATGTGGAGCAAGGGACCCTCATCTCAAGAGGCCAGATCAACACTCCCCCGTGGGGCCACTGCCTCTGTGTCAAGGAGGATGTAGCAGTTATAAGTGTCCTGTCAGGTAAGTGCTCCAGTCACCACTGCTATAACCACTCTGGTGTGTGACAAGAGGTCCCTTCTTGGCTTTGTAGGTGTGAATCTGTATCTGGGCTATTGCAGGATCCAGAAGAGAGCGTAACATGGTTCCTGGCACCTCCAGTAATGTGTTTCAGCCAAGTTTTTGTTTCATGATGGCCTATACCTTACACTTGGGCCATGATGGACCCCTCTAGGTATCACTATCCCTTCTCTCATGCATCCAGCCTTGTGGCATCCACCTTTCTAAAATGCATTGCTGCATGTATTTCTGCAAATAATAGTGAGTGTTGCAAGCATGATACTTGTGGTGGGAAGAATGAGCAGCTGCTTGGTATACTAGTAGGACTTCTACTGCACTTGGATGCATCAGCCTCTCAGGGAAATCTTCCTGCTTCTCAGGCTCTCCATCGTACTTGACTGTCTTGCGTAGAATAATTTCACCTTCTGTCACATGTAGACAGACATTCAGGACTTAAAATGGGGTTTTCCCTCCAGAGATCTAAAATAATAACCCTGGTACTACCACTGAGTCTCAAGGAACCTGGTATTTTGACTTACTGTGGAACTGAATTGCAGCTGATAGTGGTTTGTGCCTGTTCCTCATGTGGCACTCAAATTTGGTTTGGAGTTTTGCTTTAGAAGCATGATTTGTAGTGTTCAGAGTCAGTAATCCTAAAAAGCTCACAGCTGTGAGGGAAATAGCAGCTGGATTATATTGATGAGAGGGAAAACATGATAGGACAGTCAGCACTTCTTTTTTCTAGGGAAAATGATGCACTGTTCCTTTGTTTTGCAGAGCCAGTGGCACCAGTACAACCCAACCATGTCCTCAGAGAGCTACCAGCCATAAGAACAGGCATGGATGTGCTCACATGTGAAGACTTTTTGTCAAAGGCCTGGGCAGCTTCTTTGTGCTTCTGGTCTCTTCAGAGTGGAGGTGAAGAAAAGGCACCACGATGGCACACATGCCTTAAGAGACCAAAATGCAACTTGTATGCTCCATGTTGTGTACCTGGGCATCTTTGCAGGGCTTTGCAGCCCTTACAGGGCTCTATCTGAGAGGCCAGCACAACCTGGTGTCATCTGTGGATTCAGTGTGCCATGGCCATAGTCAGAATTTGGTATGAAGACATCACCAGCTCATAGAGGTGCTCAAGATGGGATTTTTCTCCTTCCAGCAGGAGACAAGCACCTGGGCTTCTTGGACTTGTAGCTCCGTATCTCAGCCTGCTTCCTCCACCTTCCAGATGGACTGTTTGTATTCTACTGATGTTGTTTATGTTGAATAAATGCTTTCTCCAGCCCCTTTGTTGTGGCGACTGTTTTTGCTGAATTGTAGAAAAGTGAGGGGGTACTTGTTTAAGCATTGTGGTGAGACATGATCAAGATCTTTTTTTTGTTGTTGTTGTTAAATCTTTAATGAAATGTTTGTTTTGAAAAAGTGCATCCTCAAAATGGGGACACTTGCAGGAGCCAAGTTTGAGAGTCATCCTAATGTTCCCAGTTTGGATGAGGGACTTGAACTGAGCTTTTCTGCATCCCTCAAGCATCACTAAGCATCCAGCCTGCTGTTTATTTCTGAGTCGGGTACATAGCTGTCCATGACACCTGAGTGATTTCTGCTTTTCTGAAGGAAAAGGTATTTGTCTCAAACTTCTCAAGTTTTTTTGCTGTTTAGTTTCATTCCCCAAAAAGTGCAATGAATTATGTTCAGAGGAGACTTCTGCTGGAGGTGGCTGATGTGGGTATGCTAACTGCTGTTGTCAGCTGTTCCTGGGCACCAAGCTTTTGTGAGGAGAAACTTGTCTCTCATGGCTTTCTGTTGTGAAAGAAGAAAATTATGACTATAGACAGATTTGATGCTTTAGAATAAACTACTGTATGATTATTGTTGTAAATGTCTAGACTAGATAAGACAAACTTACCCTCACTTCTCCCCAAAACATCCAAGAGTTTGAAATATGTAACTGTGACTTTCTCAGCAGTAAGAATTGCTAAGGCTGTTACAGGGAACATCTGTAGAGTTTAATAATTGTAGAGTTTAATACGTACACTAGAGCTACAGTATATTGAGTATCTATATACCCCTGCTGGAGCTGGGCTGGCTCACAGGGAACATGTTGACTATAGTAAACCTAGCCAGCAATGCCTTGACCTGCAACCTAGGATGATCCCCACAGTCCAGTGAGTCAAGTAGGTGTCTTGTACTTGAATATTGATTCTCCTGTGAATGAGCTCAGGTTGTCGTATAGTGGCATGGTTTTTGTCAAGGTTTCCAACTTAAGGTAACTGGAATGACTTTACTCAGGACCGCAAAGTGTAAATAACTCTTCTGAAACCACTGCTAACCGTTGCAGTCTAATATGAATGAATATTTTGAGTGGGGGAGGAAGCCTCCTGCCTCTTTTACTTTTTTTGTGCACTTAGCAGAACATTGTAATAACTCACATTCTTCAAATATCTCTTATTTCTTTCACTTGCTACCAGAAGATTGGTGTGGTTCCTCTATGGTTGGTCTTTGATAGACCAATTGCATGGGTGCACATATCAGGCCTACAGCTACTGCGTGTTTTCAACACAGAAGTAAAAGTTTATTCTTTAACGATATTCTTGAATGAAGTTGGAGAGAAGGTGATAGAGAAGAAAAGAGCAGGGAGAAGAACAGATCTGAAAGTTCTCCTCCATGATCCTTAATCCTCTTTGGTAGAAAGACTTCTAAATTATAAGGATTTCTGTGAATCCTAGGGAGGAGGGCTTCAGGCAAGGCTGCTTTTGCTTCTGTTGAGCCTATGGGAGGGCTTCCCTAGAGCAGAAAATAAGCAGGTTCAGATACACTCAAAAGACCTGGGTCTAGAAACTGCTTGATGTTTAAAGACTTCTTCAAATAACTGGAGGAAAGGGGAGGAGCCCCAAATCCACTGTAATAGCACAATGTTTTTGTGTTCTCAACCAAAACTGAGGTTTTATGTGACCTAAATGCCTTTAATGGGCCTAGCACATGGATTTTAGCACTTTAGAGCATGTGGTTTCAGTAATAAATGGATTCTGATTGGAAATCACAACTCTTTCTTTTTTCCAACATCTTTAAAAAAATAATCTTTAAGTACCAAGAATGATAAGTATTTTACAGGGTATTTGAAGTATTTTGGTCCACAGGAACTGTTGTAAAACCTGGGATTTCCTGTTCTTATTTAATTTATTGTAGGGTAAATATTTAAATATTTGAGCAGAAAAGGTACCAAGTGAAAAATGGCCTGTTGACAGATGCAGAAGGTCGCCGCCCATCCAGCCTGTGCAGGCGCCAGCTGTGCTTTGTGTCCCACTCGTAGATAAAGTTGGCATAGTTCCTGAGGCTGATGACAACCTCTGCGATCTCTCATGTGGGAACAGCAGTGGCTGAGGTATAAACCCTTCCTGAGTGCAAATCTCACCTGCCTGATGCCAGTCACACCAAGAAAGGCTTCTGAAGAGCTTGTTGATCTTTTTTGTCATCAGCCATTCTAGATAGCTTGCTGGATCTCATTGAGTTTACTTTCTATGACTCCCTTCTCCCCTGCTGTAATTGTTTCTAAGGTTCTATATTTGTAGAAGCTTAATTTGCCAGCAGTGTTCTAACTGCTTTTTCTAACCTTCAGAGAGATTATTTACCCCTGTGTTATCCTTTCCATAGCTGAACCAATACAATGACACAACTAATGCAGTGATTTATCTCTATGTTAAATGCCTGAGTGGTCTTAATAATGTCCCCATTGGATGGGGATCTTTGCTGTGGATGCACTTTTGCCACACAAAAGCAGCTGTTTTTTAAGCACCTAGTTATGAGTCCCATTTCTACTTTAATTTCTCTGGGGCCACTGCAGTAGAAATGCCATCACCTAGTTTCAAAGTGGTCTCCAAAACTCTATGAACTGGTTTTATCCAGGTAAGTGTGCACTGTGAGCTAAACCTGGAGCAAGGTTAGCATTATTCTCTTTAATATCTAAACACTGAGCAGATGGATGTTGTTTCTTGAGGCATAATAAACACAGGTAACTTGAAGGGAGAATGTCAAAAAGGGGGAGGGTGAAGTAAGATAGCAAAGAGTTTTATTAGAAAAGAGGTTTTTTTAGTTTCTTGGGAGTTTTAGTAAGGAAACTGTGTAAATGGCAGTTTGTTTGCATCTCAGTTTTGGAAACTGGTTCCCTTTTCTTATGTGGGTTGTTTGATGGGGGGTTTTTTGCCTTGTAAAATGCCTACAGTCCTTTGACCTGTCTCCCATCCTGGCAATGGTGTTTATACTACACATTCTTCTACCGTTTCATGCAGCCGGTGCTATTGCAGCTGTATTGAATGAGATCCCAGCCTAACTACAATATTAACCCTGCAAATCTGTTCATTTTCTCCCGAGCAGCCCCAGGCAGGGTATACAGGAGAATGTGTCCAATTGAAAAACTATTACTGACTCGGTGGTGCTAAATTGCAACAGGGCTGAGCTTTTCTGCTGGAGAGGACCCAGCAGAGGTGGTGGTATCCATCTCATACAAGTTACAGATTTAGGGGTTTTTTTTCAGTCTTAGCCTTCCTTGTTTAGTTTTTTTTGTTTGTTTTCAAACTGTTTGTTTTTAAGCACTGTTCCCTTCCTTACACCTGCTGCTTTTCTCCTGTTAAACCTCCACCTTGTGCTTTTATTCCCATTGTTTGTATCACTCCTTGCCTTCTTGCTTTCACTTTTCCAGTTGTTTTTAATTTTTTCTTCATTATTTTACTAAACATCATACTGCAGATCAGTAGCATCTTGGGTGGTGGTTGTACCACATAGCATTTAGAGCAGACATTCGTTTTGCATAGCGTGTGTACCTTATTTTGTCTGGACTTGTCTTCATTGCACTGCAGGCACCTCCTCAAGCAATTGTAGTGATTAAGCGTGGTATTTCTGCAGATTTATATTAACTTCTGATTATACAGAAACAAGAAACCCAGCTCTTCTCCCCCACATCTAAACTAGATGTTTTTCTTCTCCCCCTTCATTTTTATCAGTATTTGACTTAAGCTTGCTTTCGCGTATGAAAGAAAATTATTTAAGTACCTTGTGGTTTATGAGATGCCTTTCGTTACATGTTACTTGGATTTATTGTGCAACGTTGGCCTGTAAATCAGTTAGACGTTTACCTGGCTCGTGTTGCCTTTATGGTTTGAGCCTTTTAACAGCATGAAAAATGGAGAAATGATGTTGGCAGCAGTGGACTTTGCTAGTCCCAATACCCTGTCACTCTCTGTCATAGCCACGCTCCATTTCTGCGAGGTTTGGTGCCCAACTCTGTGGAGATGTTTACAAGGAGTCCATTAGCTTTTGCAGCTGAAAGACGTGTGGAAAGAACAAAGAGAGTTTTGTGATGAAGCGTATCTGGCTTCTTGCTGCTTTGCTTACCTTTTAAATGTAAAGCTTAGTAATTTGCAAGGGCTTTTGGTTCTCAGGGCATCCCTATAAGATTCCACCCTGTACATACGGAGCTTTTCCTTCATCCAGTCGAAAGCGGAGTTGTCTCCAAAGTGCTCTCACATGCATTTCTGTTCCAGTGCCCAACTTTGAATGCAGCCTGCCTTACTGGCTCCGGCAAACCACCCTGCCCGGCCCTGACACACCCGCCGCACCGTGCGCGCAGGGCTGTCTCTTCCCTTTCCTGGAGTTACATCCCTTCCTTTGTGACTAAAAGTTGGTTTCATCAGCAAAGCCTTGGCTCCCGCTCCGTGCTCGGAAGCTCGCCTGCCTCGGGAAGCCGCCGAGACCTGCAGCTTATGCGGGGCACGCGGGGCATCTATCGCCATACGTATAACTTTTAAATGGAAAATGTCTTTCTCAAAGGCTGTCGATGTCCAGTGGTCTGCAGTCCATGAGCAGTTGACTAGTCCAGGTGTTTCTGCTTCTGTTTCCGTGCTATGTGAATTGGGAATTCGAGAGAAGAGTGTGCAGGATGGAGGAGTTGAGGGTTTGTATTTCTGTTCTGACTGTACGGCAGTGACGGAGGGCTTGGGAAGGAACAGAAAGTCTGCCTAGGGTTGTCTTTATTAAGAAAAACAGTAATTGTTCTTGGTCTTTCTGTCTGCAGCTCTTTCTGGCAGAGCCTTTATCAGCTCTTAAATACAAGAATGAGCTGTTTTGAGTTTTGGCTTTTTTTTTTATATGGGTTGTCTGTCATGAGCAGTATTCAGGAAGAACTTGTTTTATTGAACATGTTTTCTACTTTGTGGATTTTTATCATGGCATTTTGCCCCACTTTACCTATGTAAAATGTAGCCAGTTAAGTCTCTTAGAGCTGGATTGATTCTAAAAACTGCCAAATATTTGTGCTTTAATAAGATAAAAGTCATAAGCTGACACTAAGAGACAGTGCTATTGACTTGAGACTGTGGGTTTCTGTGAGGTTTTTAAGGAGATCATTAACCCAGGTCTATCTCTTCACAGGACAGTCGGCCCAATATGTCAAGACCTCTGATCACTAGATCCCCTGCATCTCCATTGAACAATCAAGGCATCCCCACTCCAGCACAGCTCACAAAATCCAACGCACCAGTTCACATTGATGTGGGTGGGCACATGTATACCAGCAGCTTGGCCACGCTTACAAAATATCCTGATTCCAGGTAACTTTAAAAAGCTTGTTCTGCATGTCTTTGGCAACTCCTTTCCTTCCATTTCATGCTTGGACGTCCTGGAGCTCTCTCAGAATGATAAAATTAGAGCCTTTTGTTTCAAAATTAAATTAGGTTTCTTTGTTCATAGGTTAGAGGCTGACTTGTATTTCCCTGCTCTACTATGTTTCAGGCAAATGGCACTTCTGCAAATCCCTGGGTGTATGTACTAAAAAGAAGTTCACAGTAAAGAGCACTTAACTTTCTGTCATCTAGAGTTCTGGTTTTATGCCAGGGCACTCGTTCTGTGGTTTATTACATTTAAAAACTGTAGTGATTCTGCATTGAAGTCCAAAGGTGGGGGTGCTGGGATATTTATTTCGTTTCTTTTGGAGCAGTAACTGCTCTCCTATACTATCAACCTGTAATCTTGGATGTGTCACTTGAGGTAAAGGCAAGGTTGAATGCAACAAAATATAGGACAGTGTTAAGAGAATACTTTTTATAGGATCTGAGGACTTTTCAAATAATTAGGCTCTTAACTTTCACATGCCTTCTGAATGAAACATTTGTAACTCTGGTAGCTTACTGGTATTAAGCAGTTAGAAAACTTCTGCATGCGTGAGCAAGTGGTGTATGTAGAGTACATGAAATAAGAATGCAGCTTTGAGAAAACAACAGTGCCTTGAACATAGCATATGTGTATGTGTGTGTGGGGATATTACATGTGGCAATGGCAGATACATACTGTAGTGATATTGTAATTCTAAGAGCTGGTTATCAGTTAGCAGATGTTGATTGTGTCCTCAGTATTAGCCTATACCTTACCTTTCACCTGATCCTGCTCTGGAGTGAAGGCAGTGTTACCTTTGTGGTCTCTCCAGCATTTGAGGGAGGCTGGGGAGTTTTTGAGTTTCTTAATCCCACAGCTCTGACTTGCCTTTCCAAAGGTACGATTTTGTTCTAAACACGAGTTTCACTGGTACTGCTGCTTCTGTGGCATTGTCTACATAGGTTTTAGGTAGGACTGGAGTTTGGCACTAAGAGCTGACAGGGCTAGAGGAAGAGAACAGTAAATAAAGATGTATGAAACAGCTGAGCATACGGCCTTTCTTACAACAGCCTCCTCAAGGAAGGCCAGGCAGAGGTAAGTAATAGAAGCCATCCCAAAGCTCAGGCCTGCCAGGAGAGATGGAAGCAGTCTCTGGAAAACCTCACACTTTTCTTCAAAAAACAAATCTATCCTTTTGGGGAACTTTTTTGGGGGAAGCCTGCTTGTGTTCAGCTGCTAGAGGTTGTGACTATTTAGAGGGGTTTTTTTCAGTAGTTGAAAGAGTAGTGATGATGTTTGAAACTGTTGTGTGCACAGAATGAGAAACTGTTGCTATTAATACATGCAACTTCTGGTTTCATGTCAAATTCACTGGGACAGCATAATACTTTATGTGAAGAAACATTAAAATGTCTTTCATAAATCTGTATGGTGGCAATGGAATTTAAGATTAATGTATTCTGTGTTCAACTGAGCCATTGTAGCTCTTGAAAGTGGAAGTTATGCCTGTAGTATCAAAGCCAGTTTAATAAATTAAACTTTTTAAAGATTTTCAAATATAATTTAAAGAAAACCCAAACTCTGATTTGCAGTCATTCTGTTTCAAGCCATTCTGACATGCATTTGTTTTTCAGTTCTGACAGTGTCTTTTGAACCCCTTGA
Source organism: Colius striatus (assembly GCF_028858725.1). Lineage (NCBI taxonomy): Eukaryota > Metazoa > Chordata > Aves > Coliiformes > Coliidae > Colius > Colius striatus. Next base: position 49,759,652 of record NC_084762.1, on the reverse strand, counting down.
TGAGTGAATTTTTCCAGCGTAGTTGTTAGAACCTGGAATTCCCAGCTGCTTCCAGAGCTTGAGACATTTTTCTTGTTAACATTAGCAGCTTCAAAAGAGCAAGTATTAAATTTGTTTGGATGTCAAGACGATGGCATGAAGCAGTCATGATACAGCCATTTAGGTTTTGTCTGTGAGATTTTTACCTTAATGTTTTTTTCTAATGGGTATGTGTATCTATATGTGTGTGTGTGTGTGTATACATACACACAATAACATGGCTATAAAATGGTGAGTTCTGGATACAAGTTATCCACTAATATTTGGACCATAATATAAATTGTTCCTTGGAGCCTGACTCAGTCAGTCTATATCTGCAGTATGACTTTGTTAGGTAATCCAAGGTTTTGGTCAACATTGCTTTCATGTTTTCTTTTTCTGACAATATCACATGTGTGAATAAGGTCAGAACTAAGCCAGGGTCTCAGGTATCTTTGGCCCAGTTGAAGCCTCCTTAGGCTTATTGTCATATGAAATATTGTCTATGAAAAATAAGGTCTTGATTATCTTGCCAGAAAGAGCACTGCTTCAGGGATGAGTCAAGGCATAGGTTGCAGGTTCCAGCACCTAACAGGTTGAGACATGAAAGTCATTAGGCTCCTGACTCGTATTACATGTAGTCTAAGGGCCAGAAGCCTAAAATGAACCTTTCATCTGTGGGCCAGGTACCAGAGTCATCTTTCTTTGTGAGATTGAAAGGATGATAGCCAAACCAGCCGCTTTGGAGTCACTGTGACTTACTGGTGTGAAAAAGACCTGTCCTGATAGAGTAATCTCTGCCGTGGAGCAAGTGTACTCTTTCTTCTCCTTTTGGGTTCAGCAACGTTTCATCTTGTGCCTTTTTTTTTCTCCTCCCTAGACTACAGTAGAGTAGTCATTGGAAGGAGAACTTTAAAAAAGGGTTCCTTAAATGATGTCAGGTAAAGACTTGTAGCTTGCAGGATTCATATTCCATAATTCTTTTGGTAGATTCCCCAACCTTTTTTGTGCCTTGACATGTAAAATGCCCCCTTAAGGGTATCTGTTCATTCCTCTGAAGAAACCCAGGTTTGACAATAAAAGCATCTTGCTGCTAATGCTGGGCCCCTGCCCCTTCGTATAGAAAGACCATTGAGAGCTTCTCTCAACCCAAGGAATTGGATCCTGTCTGTGTTTTGGCCAAAGGCTGATACAGTGAAGTAATACAAAAGACAAGCAGCTTATCTAATAAACGGTTTGAATTGAGTAATCCCGTAATTTTAAATCCTGAAGCTGAAACAATGCTAAAAAACCCACCTAAATTAATCTAAGAATGCAGTAACATTGAATTTAAATGAGCCTAGTTATGCTCCAGTCCAGGGAGGACCCACTGTTTTCACAGGGGAGGTCCCATACAGTCATTTTATCTCGTCAACAGCCTTCAGGTTCTCCCAAGACACCAGTGAGACCGTACCTCAGATGTGATCTCATGCAGCTGAGTAGTACAATTTGCCAGACTTAGGCTTCAAGAAGAGGCAATTTCAATCAGTATATCTACCAAGAAGACCTAATGTAAGGTCATTCTTCTGAAAGGAACAGTAATTTTCTTTAAATGTCTGAGAAGGGAGCAGACTTCTTTTTGTGCAACACTCTCCACCAAGGCTGTAGACCTTGATGCATTCACCCATAGACAGATTGTTCTTCTTGTTTTTGAGTTGTCGACTGATGGGTATTTGTATGTCTGTGTGACTGGACCAAACAAATTGTTTCTATTCTGTGAGAGGTTTGGGAATTTGTTCTGAACTAGATTATGTCCTTCTCAACAAACTTCAGTTTAAGTTCTCAGATCTACAGGATCATATTTGGCAACACAAAGTTACCATGCACTGAACTTTTTATTATTTTGCTTTCTTCCAAGTCAAGACTTGAAAAACAGATCTGCTTTCCATTGCCTGGAAAGAACCTCAGTCTTTTTTATTCCAGGGAAGATGGATGTAAGGTTGAGGGCCTGATACAGGAGCCTTTTTGCCCTGAGAGCTGAGGCAGGTGCATGCTGTCCCATTGATCCCTATGGTCACCAGAGCGTCTCAGAAAAAAGGGTTGAGGTTTTAGGATTTGCGATTTAGAGGAAGCATAGACCTGTTAGTTCAGATGTTTGAACCTGAGCAGCCTACTCTCCTTCTTTCTGTTCATTATCATCTTGCAGTAGGATCGAAAGCTTTGCTTGGAGTCGGCGTTCCTAACATCTCTCAGCCTTAATGCTGTCTTTATGGTACCTACCATATACCAGGCTAAGCCAACCTCAACTGACTATCAGAACAAAATGGGAAGATATTTAGCTTTGATGATATGAGCATCAGCTGTCTGATATCTCTGATATCAGCAATATCAGCAGTGTTGTCTATCTCATATGTTCAAAGCATCTGGACTTCTAATTATCTCTGTCCAAGTCATCTGGTACAAATATTTGCATAACATCGTGTCACTGAATTGCCACATACTGTATTCTCTCCATAGAATGGGAAAATTACATTAAAAACCTTGCGTGTGTTTCTTAGTAGAACAGTTTGGGGTATCTCTTTGCATTGCTACATCTCCCATCTTGAGTTACTCCCTACATATGAAGATGATGTCTTCTTATATGGTATTTCACAATACTTCCAAATTTCTGCCCTCGGCTGTTTCAGGTTTTCATATGAACCAATCCATTCATGTCTCAGTTTTCTTACCCAATCTTCACTCTCAGCCCTCAGGGAAATTAAATTTCACACACTTGGATCCAGTTAGGACACAGAGATTTTTTTTCTTTTTTCTTTTTTTTTGGTTAGTAAGGGCTTCTTTTGCATCAAGAGCACAAAATGACTTAGGAGAATGCCCAGGCTGTCCTTGGCCTTTTCTGAGAGTTTGCAAGCAACACTTATCCTTCATGGGTTATGTAGGTAGACCTCCAAGGACATGGCATGAGTTAGGCAGGTTAGCAGTGTTTACCTGTTTCAGAGCTCTAGCACTTTCTGTTGTTTGTGGACTGTCCCCGGTTTCAAAGTAAGACGTCAATATGGCTCTTAGTTCCAGCTTCTTTAGGTTGCAACACCATGCTGGAGACTTCTGGTTTGGTAAGAGATCTGTTGTGCTAAGGGTGTTCTGCACTTTGCATAGGGCTCCCTCTGTAAATCCTACATGAGAGAGGCTCTGTCAAAAATTTCCTACTTGCCTTAGACGCTACGTCTCAAATGGCTGCAAGTGATGCTAATTGTTTAAAGAAATAAATCCAAAGCTTTCTAACTAATGACCATTTGGGGATTTCTCTTTTTTTTAATTTAAGGAAATACCGACTGAATGGATAATACTACAACTTAATTTTTACTCTATTTGGATTAATCTTCCTGGAAGATACATCTTCATTTGTGATCTTTCTAGAGTAACATTAGCAACACCTGATGAGGTGATAGTTCTTAAATCACCGTGACACCACAGTAGCTAGATTGCAGTGGTCTTATGCTTTTTTGAGAACATATTGTTTTCCAGTATGAAAAGAGAGATCCTTGAGAGTTTCCAGTATTGCTGCACACTAGCTCTGTTTCCTGTGTTAGCTTGAATGGTCTAGGTTGCAGAATTTTAATGTTTTGTAACATTCCTGGCAGGGGGGATAATAGACAGAAGAAGATGGTAGAGGCACAGTTTAATCTTCATTACCTATCCTGTCTTGCTCATCTATTAATTCACCCTTTCTATTTTGTCACTTGCTTGTTGGATGGTCTTGTATCAAGGGAAAGAAAGGGCCTGGGACAAGGAAATACATTGACTCTCTCACTGACCCATTCAGTGACTCAAGATAAGTGATTGAACTTTGGTTGCTTTCTACTAAGGTTAACAAAAAAGCAATTTGTGAAATACCTTGGGATGATGGTTGAAAGTGTAAAAGATTACTATCTCTTCATGTAAATATTTATAGATGCCAGTAACAGACAGAAACAGTTGATGATGTTGTTATCAGTAACATGTGTTACTAAAAAAAGAAAGATTGATTAATGAGGACCAGACTCAATACAGTTAGACAATGCAGTTGTTTCAGTTGGTGTAACCAGCTATACAGACTTGGGCAAAAAATGGAAATGGAACTGTAAATGATAGTATAGTTTATGCCTATTTCAAGAAATTCAGAGAATTTACACCAGTGATATTGTAAAGAGAAATCTTTTCTTAATGCACATCTGTCAATAAAGAGCTCAGAGGAGTGTTTTCTGGTCCCAGCTCAAGCAATATTAATTGTATCTCTAGGTGTATATATTGAACTTAGGGTATATATTGACCTCATTTGCCTCAATTAATGAACACCACAGGTCAGTCTTTACTGTCACCTCAGTAGAAATGGATATTTTCTGAATCTTAATCCTGTAATATGTCTAACTTGCAAGGTCAGCAAGTCGTTGCTCTTGCTTGTGGCTGGTGACTAAGTAAAAGAAACAGCGTGATCAGATTAGCAGGTTCCCACATCATATGGTCAGTAACTGGTGGTGAGTCATCACTGAAAGGGGCCACTGAGTTCACGTCTTCCTCTTCTGAGTGTCAGTAAAAGTGGGTTTGTATATTACTTATTTGGAGAGTAAGAAGCAGTGGTTTGCACTTGTTCAATGCTTTTGCACTCAAATGTGTAAGGTGATGGCAAAATCAAGGTGGTGGATTGTTAAGAGTATTCTTTGCACATGCACAGACCCAGAAAAAGTAGATGTGCAGGCTTGTTATCCCAGGGGTTCATGCCATGCTTAACTATGGCTGCATGGCTATGACAGCGTGTGTGGAAATACTCAGGGAATAAATGTCTACATTCAGGAGCATTACAAAACTAAAGGCTTTAGCTCCTTATTTCAGAGACTAGTAGTCCTCTGAAGCAACAAAGGTTTTTCCTGAGGTGAAGGATGAAAATCCATCACTATGGCTCATAGGTCTTTTTCCCAGTAGGCTTGAGTGAGATTTTGTCTGGGAGAGAGAAGGTTGTCAATACCTAATTGAAGGATCTGTACTCTGGGAAATCCTTCTATTGCAAAGGCTGCATGATATCAGCTCCATGGATGGAAACTTATCAATGAGAAACAGTTTGTTGTTGTAGCGTTTTCAATTTCTACCCAGTAGTGTGGCTTCATAAACCAGACTGAAGGCACCCCAGCAGTATTTCTCATTGTTAACTGACCAAGAAAATATTTGTGAAGGAAGAAAGGAGTGCTCATTCTATGGATCTTGCTGATCTGATAAGTAAAGGTCTACTAGAAACTTGGGTGGCACTGAAGTGTTCCACTTATGGGTCATTTCAGGTAGGGTCCAGGTTCAAACTGTAGCCTTGAGGTTAAGTGGTTGGGTCTTGCCTTTTGCTGTACTTAGCCTTTGAATTCAGGAACCTCTGTATGTTAGCACTAGGTTTTCACCCAGCTCCCACATAAACTGTTTGTACTTCATTGGTCTTTCGGAAATTATAATGTAGTTGCTAAGCAAATTGGCATCTAGTACATACATAATTGCAGAAGTAAACATTTGGCTTCCAGTTTTACCGTCAACACCCAGCCACCTCTTGGGTGTGTTTGGAGCTTTAGGATATAGATTCCAATTTCTGGCTTACTTCTTTCAGGTAACGATCAACCTTCTGGCGGCATTCCATGTATACAAGTCTGCTTGGCATTTGGGGACATATTTGCAAAGGCTGCAAAGGAAATGGTGAAAACTTGTTGGGACTCAATGGTTATCTGCACTCGTTTTTAGTGCAAATGATGCATTAATGCTGTATAAGACACCAGTTCCTGTTATGTGGATGTTTCCTCTATCTTAATGAGTGTGCAGTTTATTCAAATGTGATAACCATACAACAGTCATCTGGCAAGCTTTATTTCTCTTTTGTAATTTGTTCTCGATCTTTCCTCTTAGTCTGCAGCTCTCAGGATGTTTCTGTTTCTTTGCCCTGCTGTATCTGTCTTCTCTCCCTGTTCTGCTCTGAGCATTGATCCTACTTCTGTCATCTGAATTCTCTCATTGCTTTGTCTTCATTTCTTTTTCATCTACACTTTTCTGTCTCTGTTGAAAGGAGTTGGAGCTCACAAAGGTCCCAAGTTATCTTTACCTGACCAGACCAAGCCACATTGCTTGCTTGCTCCTTTCTCCCTGCACATCCTTGGTTGTCACCTGTTAATGGTGAGCTTTCTTTGAGTAGTTAAGTAGCCAGCATGTTTTATAGATATCTCAGATATTGCTTTCACTGTTAGTGACATCAGTTGGAAGGATGCTCTGAGACTCATTAACATTAATCTCTTTCAAACGGTCTTTGAATCAGTAATCAAATCAATTATTGCCAGTTGTGCTGTATACATTAGCTTGGGTCTGTAGGATCCATACCTAGCACACTGGTCTCTACACCTCGTTTGGACAATTTTCTAGGCACTGTCAAGGCACTCTTGGCCCACTTCAGAGAACCAACGGGCTTCTGCAACTGTTTGAATGTACTTAAGCCAATCATCTAGCTGCTTCTTGTGTCCTGCTTTGTTGAGGCACATCTTATGAAAGCAGTGGGCTCACGGTCACCTTCCCACCCCGTCCTTCTGCTGTGCAGTGCTGTGTGTGTAGACACTTGGGCTAGCTCCGGTGCTTAAAGCAATATAGCACAACGCTCCACCTGGACTCGTTTAGCCTACTTCCAGCTAACTCAGCTGTGCTGCATCTGGTACCCAAGCTCATTACTGAAAATCTGTCTTTTCTATCTCTACACACTGCTGCATTTTGCAGAACAGGCCCTTGGTAAAGGAGAGTAATGCTGGCAATTAGGTTTCTATGAATTAAAAACTTTCTGTTTGTGAAGGATTAAAACAGGTGAAAGGAGAGAGTAATAGAAAGATGCAGGGGCTTGTGCATAAGATGAGTTGGTTAGCAGTGTTAAATTCAAGGGGGTATACTTCAACAGTTCATCAATTTATAAAGGTAAAGATTAATTCTACCTCCTAGACCCCAGTGGGGTTTTCATGTTAAAATGTGGCATGCTTGTCAGTCAAGTGGTAGACATAATTGTTCTTTAAGTGACCTATTAAAATCCCATTCCTTTTAATTAAAAATGGTACCTGTATCTCACGCAGGCGATGTTTGAACGGTAAAATCTCTTTCCATGTGAGGCACATTGCAGGTAGATAGTTGTCACAAGCTGTGTGACACACACGTCTAACAGGAGCGGTGATTGAAGTCCCAGTGCAGCAACATGTGGTTTGCCTTCAGCTCCCACTGACACGGAGGGAGACGGAGGGATAAGCAGCATCTCCCAGGGCCGCACCCAAACCCTTTGCATTCCTTGCCTAAGAAATTGCTCCTAGTTACTTCTTGTGGCATAGAAAGTTATAATGCACAGCATTTGCCATAAGTGTGTCACTTCAGAGCAAAGATGGATTACGTCCTTCCACACCCCAAAAGTCTTCTTTGTGCTGTAATTAAAAAAATAAGTGTTGCAATGTTGAATTGGAAATATTTTTCCACCATACAATGAATTTGTTTTGTTAGGTTGCCTGGATGTAATTGCAACAATGTCAGTGTATTAAACCCTTGTCATGGGGTAATGGTTTCCTGCCGCTATACCAGTGCCAAGGACTGCTTTGCTTCGTGGCTCTATTGCCGTTTGTCTCCAGCAGCAGCAGTAATTTTTTTTGCCTCTGCAGAAATGTCTTTTTTCTCCTTGTTTCGTTGCCTGTATGCATACTATAAATTATAGTTGTGTGCGAATGCTAGCCACAAATCCTAAACAGTAGGAAGCGCTGCCATGCCAGAGAGCTGCTCCGCTGGGAGCTGGTTTTAGGTTTGCCCCAACTTGTCGGCAATCCAAGGGGAAGTAGGCGTTCCAAACCGTAAAGAGAGGTCTGATGGGCCTCTTCTACCCATCTGAAAATTGATCCCTCTTAAACAGTTTAGAGGGCCCTCGGGGTCTTAGAGCTTACATAAAAAATGAAAGCCCTTCCTGTCTTAGAGCAGTGCAAGCAGTCAATACGAAAGAGAAAAATGATCTCTTAAGTGTATCCCATTGAATCCATTATCTTGAGGGCCTGTGCACAGTGCTTCATCAAAACATCGTCATCCTGGTGATACATGGAGGAGAGAGTTAGGTGGTGCTCGGCAGATTTCAGAGAAAATGCTGCAGTGCTGTCAGTGCCACAGGACAGGTTAACTATGCTACGAGCCAGAAAATGAGAGCTGCACAAAAACTGATATGTTCCTCCTTATAGCAAATGTAATTCATATTTTACATGTTTGAAACAAGAAAATTGTTCAGGAAAAGTTTTGAGCATTTGTTTTGTAGGTTCTTGCTTTTTTTCTTTGCATTTAAATGTTAATAAAAGAGGAAAGGAAAATCAGTTTTTGTACCCTCAGAGCCTTCTAGCCTTGTTTTGGGAGGTGGTGAAAGGGTTGGTCTGCTCTATCATGAGCCGAGTTAGTGTTGAATTTTGGGTTCATGTGAGTAAGTGTCAGAACTGTTGGTTTTTAAACACTGAAGTTCTCAAAACCTTTTTTGTTCCTGTACTAATGATTCCTGTATTTTTCTTAGAATAGCATGAAAGGAAGATCTTTGATTTCTGTTGTTCTGAGGTTGCAGTATTTAATTAATGACAGTGGTGTGTTTTACCAGATTATGTGGTTAGGAGCTAATCTTTTGCTGTCAGTACTTCCTTACTGCAAATAAGGATGTTGCTCTTTAGTATATTATATGCAATAAAACAGAAGAAATAGGGTTTGCTTCCAATAATAAGTAGTACCAGTAGTTCAGAACTGCTCTTGAAAAAAATGTGGGTTTGGAAGGCAGTGGAATAAATTGGAGAAGCAGTATTTTTGAATGCAACTGACTTGTCAAACGCTCATCCTTTGGAGTGCCCTCCATTTCCCCTGGTAAAAGGTTTGCTTAAATAAACTGAGCAGTAGGCAGTAGGTGTGTGCCTTTGCACAACAGTGTACACCCAGGTGCTTTATTGGCCAGGGTGATCCTAAAGGCAGAGTGCTGTCAACATTCCTAATTGTTTATTACCCAATAATGCACACCCTCCAGTGTCTTGGGACTACAAAACACTTTTTACCTAGCCTTTCTACATGAATAATGAAGCACTGCAAATATTCACCCAATTATAGTCAGCCTCTCTCTTGACTAAGGGTTGCCAAATGCAATTGGACATACTTCTGACATAGAATTTCAAGCTGTATCTGTGTTGGAAAGGTTTAGTCATAGTTCTTGACTTCTGGGTACAGATTAGATAACACCGTGATGGTAAATTCTCCAGCCTCAAAAGGTATTGTTTAGTCACTTTTGCTGTTAAATTCTAGTTTACTAGTGGTGTGCTTTCAGAGTTTTAGAAAAATGTATTTTTTTAACATTTTGTACTTGGAGCTTGTCACATGAAATTGCTCCTGTTCTGTTTTGAAACAATAAGATGATTTGCTTGTTCTCAGAGTACAGTCGCATCTGACTGAAGTCACCATCAAACGTATGAAAAGCAGACACTTGACGTATACTTTTGAAACATGTAGACTGTATTTATTTTCCTCTTTTAGTTTTACCATTTTTTTTCCCCTTTACTAGCTTCTCCTGTGAATCAGCTGAATGTTAATCTGCCCTCTAGCCTTCCAAATCCTGACAAAGGCGTTGTGCCATACCCCAGCTTGTGGCAGTTTCCAGCCCTGCTGCTGTAACACCGTGGGGAGTGGTGTTGTCTCCAGCATGCTGCTGCAAAGGAGAACCCCTCAATGGTGTCCCCTTCTTGGTGCAAAGCAGATACATAAGTAGGGAAGTGGTGGTAAATGTTATTCTAGAAAGATGTAAGCTGGAAGAACGCTGGCTGGAAGGATGCTTCCCTGCTTGTATTTCCCCTGTGGAAGATGTAATTCACGAGGAAGGGACAGGAGAAAAAACACTGCTTTTCTGTAGCTAAAGTGTATTTGGAGGCTTGACTTTTTATCAGGCATTCTCATTTTCCCAGTTTCTAATATCACTGTTTCATAAAGCTGAGCCTTGGGCCATGCCTTCTTTACCGGCCTTTTCTTGCTTAGCAGCTAACCCCGATAAACTCGTCAGCAGATCTACAATTGCACTTTCCCACTTCTGCTTTGGATTAATGGTGTAGCTCTCCAAAACTGAATGGATGCTACTGTCTGGACTGCAAAGGTCTGGTTCCAGGTGAGCGCTTCATTCCTCACTTGGGAAGCAGAAATAAAAGCCCTAATCAGGTATGTTTCATGTTCCTCTCTTCTAAGGCTCAACAAAAGGAAGGGTGAAAAGGATGCTATTGGATTGTCTGCTGTCCTTACGATGCATAAAGCCTTGGTTTGAAAATAGAAACAGCTGCTATGGCTGCAACTTTCAATTGTGTTTAGCTTTTGTGTGAGTCTCTTTTGTTTCCTGTTAGAATGCTAAGCAGCTAAATCAGTGAGTTCTCCTTCTTTCTTTTTATTAATGAAGTCCTGGAACCATGAGAAACGTGAAGGGCCCTGGGAGTGACAAAGACCATGTAACAGGCTTCTGTATCATGCAAAGAACATTAAGTTGGTAGCGCAGTTCTCAAAGAAGAAAAAAATTAGTCATGTTGTTCTCCAAACCTGTCCCCAAACCCTGTTGTTTGTCCAAACCTGTAGAAGGCCTGCTGGGGCGTACCAAGGCTGTTCCCCATCAGGAGAACTTGCTTGTGGCTCCTCCAGGAGTGTCTCTTCCAAGGGCTCTTTCTGTTGCTATGAGGGACCCCAGGAAGGACTCTGTCCCTTGGCTTTGCATGCCTGAGTATTTTTCTCTGCGGTGTACTTCTGCTGGGAAAGGTGAACAGTGTTGAAAGCTTTATCAGCTGGAAACTGCAGAGGCTGCAGACAGAACAAAATAAATGGAGTGAGGTCTTGGGGAAAAAAAAAAAAGTCAGTGAAATCTAGTCCTGATAAAGGTCAAGTTTGTTGCAGCACGTTGCTGACTAAATGTACATCTGAAATGAGGGCACATCCATCATAGCAGAGAGAGTTTATTTTCCTCATCGCTGTCCTAATATTATTCTGCCGTAGTAACAAAACACTTGGGGCGGTGATGGAACAGGGTGGAGGGGCGGGTAGTGCAGGGAGAGCCTCCGGTAAAGTAGTGTCTCCACATGGCAGCCAGCAGGAATGTGTTCCTGTCGGCTTCCCCGCTTCAGAGGTTGAGGTGAAACCCCTTCTTTGTCTTGTCTAAGTGTCCAGCGGTAACAAATAATAAACCATCAATTTGCTCCCAAAATTAGATGTGAAATTTAATTTTGCCTGTGTTCACAGACTGAGGAGCAAACATACCTTGACTGACTTTGATCCTGCAGAGACATGTGAGCTGCTATCTGCAGTGTTACAGTAGCTGTTTCCATACCCCTCAGTATTGTTTAACAGAGGATTTTCCACGAAGATCAACCAGCCCTTGAAGCACAGTGGAGAAATACCCCTTCCTTTTGACAGTTGTGAAGCTCAAGTCTTAGTCAACACTTGTCACTGATCCCTGCAAAGCCATTGCTAACTGCCTTTGCACTACTGGCAGAAGTGGCAGGCTCCTTCCTTCCTCACAGCAGCATAAGTCCCTGGGGCAAATCTCTGCCAGAGGTTTTTTAACATCAAAGCAGGTAGGTAATGGCTGATGGCAATTAGAGGCAACAAAGATCACTTTGTGCTTGCTCTGCTGCCTCCCACTGAGACTGAAGCTCTGTGTGGGCTGCTGGATGCAGGGATGGAGTGGGGCTTATGGCTGCAGCTGATGAGCAGTAAGGCCTAGGGCAAGGATCTGACAGGGAAAGCTGCAAGCAAATTTTAGTCATGTTGCTGCTTTTCTATGGACCGTATCGCTCCAATGTCAGTGGTAGTATTTCAGAGCCCAATCTGACCTTGGATGCCTTCTCCTTCCTGTGAAAATCCATCATGAAGATGGTGACTGGCAGAAGGTTCTGCCTTCTGCTTCACAGCTGGGCACCTGGGTCTATTTCACCTCCTGTGGTTGTCTTCTTTTTTCGTAGGCATCTGTGGTATACACTGGGGTAAGAAAAGCTGTGCAAAAGTGAGTGCCCAAGGATGGCACCATGGGTTTCCATCATGGGACAACTTGGTTGATGCAAATAAATACAGACTTTCATGCATGTGATGGCTGTCAAAAGAATACAGTTTGATGATCTGGCTCCATAGTCAGAATTGATTAAGACTTTATCTTTCTCCAGATCACTTCCTTTCATTTTGTTAATTGGCTTCTGCCTGCCTTTGAACTCTCAAAAAGTTGTTTTTTTTTTTTTTTTGGAAGGTAATAGAAAATAATCAGAATCTTCCCATAGCCCCAAACAGTTTATTGTAACACAGGTGGCTTTTGGAGAGGTGGGGGGGTGGAGAGCTTTGATGAAACAGTGCAGTTCTTGGTTACCCCAAACCATTTTCAGGCTTGTGCACTTTTTGGTAATGTGGTTCTGTAGATCTCCTGTAAAGATAGTAGAAAACAATTATGTCTGTGACTTGTAGTGGTGCAAGAGAAAAAATCAGAAACCTATCAAAACACCTGGATTTCTGCTAAATCAAAATTTTCTTACATTCAGGTATAGGGCAAAAAGTATTGATGTTAAATGGCTACACAAGTGGAGGTGGTAATACGAGGCTGTTGTAACATGTTTTATTTTCAGCAAGCACAGGAACAGAACTTTTTGAAACTGTTTTCCCTCCCTGAAAATGCCCATATTGGAACTTGCATTATTCTGAAAAAAAAAAGGTAGTTTTTAAAATCAGGATTTTTCTCACTAAATTGTTAGCTCTCTTTCTTCCCTTTGATAAGGCATCATAGCCTTTTGGCATACATAGCTGTGTTAGTGGTTGGTTAGGGTACTTTCAGTACTAGTCATTGGTTAGTGCTACAACTTGATCTATTGGTAAGAGTTGTGCAGTGGTACCAGTGTCTGGGGTCAAGGGCAGATGCAGAAAGACCCTTAGGCAATGACTTTTTTTTTTCTTTTCCCTTTTAATCCAACTTTAGTTCTGTCTCATTAGAGAAATGCTTCAAAATTAAACAGATGAAATTATGAAAATGTACAAACTCATGCAGTAGGCTGCTCCGTGATCAGCGTTTTTCTGCTAGTCTAAAAGCAGTGCTTAGCTTGGTGGGCAGCTTCTTGTTTATTAGCAGCTTGGAATTGCCACAGGGAAATTTTGGCTTGTTGCATTTCCCTGGTTTATAGCAGGAAGATCGCAACAGATGTAAGACCTCTATGCTCACTATTGTAAATCCTCCAGACTGATGGAGTTATGCTTATTTAACTGTTTCTCCACAGATCGTTTCCTGCTTGTTTGCCTGCATTCAGAATTTATTACTTGCTACGTGACAGAGCTGTTTTAATTTTTCGGCTGCATGATCACCCGTGCAGTGGTGCACGAGGCATACATGGGATGAGAGCTAGTCCCCATGTAGGTGGACTAGGCTGCCCTCCCTAGGTGTCTGTGTCTGTCCTTTGGCTGCAGCCTGAGCCTAGAGTCAGCTCACTTCAACACCCGCTAAAATACCTGAGGCTCACTGCCTGCATTTAGGAAATAGGGATCCTAACACGCTTGCAGCATAATAAGATTTCAGGTGGCACTCTTTGTATTTCCTCTGGTGTAGCTGCGTCTTGGGAAGAAGCTAAGGATGGTCAGCACCTCTGTGTGAGGGTAACCTGAATTTGCAGGGTCAAATACCACTGAAATTAAAAATGTCACAAATTCCTACACATTTTGGGAATGCCATAAACTATTTCTCACAATTTCATATCATATAAATTTCTCCCTTTTATTTAATAAAGCCTGATTTTCTACTGAAATTGAGTATCAAGGAAGAATAGCTTGAGACTTTATTCAATGTACAAGTTTTGGTACAATTAGTTTCTGGTCATTTTGTGAGCAAGATACAGTCACCTTAATGCTGGCAGCTGCTGTCTGTGCACAGTTCTTGCCTGGACTCCTGCATCCCTCTGCTGTCCATCCCCCAGGGAGTCCCAGAGATGCCCTTGAGCATCTCTAGTGACACCAGATACCTGTATTTAGGCAGCTGAGTCACCTCCTGGCTGTTGTGTATTAAAGACACCACGAAATAATGTCTAGTTTTGTCATGTGGTATTTTTGAGGATTTCACTGGCTGCAGTTTTAGTCTCTGTTTTCATGTATGTGGATTAATTATTCCTTACGCCACTATTTATGGGACTCTATTGCTTCTGTACCATATCTCGGTTCTGTTCCTTACTTCTCTCTCCACCTCCTCCACAGAAGTACATCTGGCGTACTGTTGGGTTTGGTATGGCTGCAGGCATGATTACACCATGACAGCATCCAATTTAATAAACAATAAAGCCGCTGTTTTGTATATGTAAAGTTTGTCAATGGAAATAATGTTATCTGTGTGGTTTTTATCACCCCCACCACCAGCAGAATTTGCAGGTGTGGCTTTGGCATTACTAACCTATGCATTAGGCATTATTTATTGCTCAGAGCCACTGTCTAAGCTGTTTTACGTGGACTTTCCTGTCTCTTAACTGATTAGCACACAGATTTTGTATGAACTGATTTGGTTAATGGTGTGATTTTCGTAGTTACTGAAATACTTAAACTATTTCAACCTCCAGCATAGAAGCAGTTAAACATGTAAATATATGGGAATGAGTTACACAGGTATAAACACATCTCCCTGTGTAGGCACATTTGTGTGTCCACACTAAGAATCACATCAACGTAATTGTAATGTATATAAGCCTACAGTTAATCAAAACAAGAGCAGCATACAGTCCTGTGTTCCTTATACTAAATGTGGTTCTCATAACACCCACATCTTCATTGCCTCTGTTGTGTATGCTCTCATGCTATCTGAATTGCTTTTGTCAAAGAATTTATAACCTAGGATGTTAGCATGGAAGAACTGTTTTTGTGCTAGGTGGAGGAATCTGTGAGCAGGTGAGCTGAGTTGTAAGGCAGAATACAAATGTTTGAGAGAAGTATAATAAATATGTATTGTGTAGCTGTCCTTACCATTTCACTCATTGCAATTTAAGTTAGCTTTGTAGGAAAACAACATTATTAGGGCAGCCAGGACAGCCTTAGTTTGTAATCTTCATGTGTGTGTAGTAATACCATCTCCAGTGCATGATTGCCTGCTACTGTGCAGAGAGAAATGTGGTGTTTAATTACTTAACAGGTCCTCAGGATCTCCTGTTCCTCCTCAGTTCAGCATGCATCCTTGGGCTGTATTTTCTGCGTATCATTCGAGTGCTGTTCTTAAGAGTCATTCTCATGTACTTTCTTAGCAGCATTCCTTAGTCTAATACCTTCTTGCTTCACTCAAAGTAGCACAAAAAAACAAGGCAGGCATGCTTAGTGGTAGCATTGTGCAGGAAATCTGGCACACACTTGGGAAGAGTTCATTTCTCCAGGGCAGTCCCTGTCTGCCTTACTTCTGTTCCCTTCCAGCAACCCCTTCCTCACCTGTTAGACCTTCTCCTAGAAGTCCTAGGAGCAGTTTGTGAAACTCTTGTAAAGGGAAGGGCCAGCATGTTCTTGTCCTATCTATGGAAACATGTTGTCCTTTCTCTTAGAGGAGGCAGCAGTTAAGAAAATGGCACAAGACAGGATTTCTGGCTGAGCAGTCAGAGTTGTGAAGATCTTGGAAGGCTTGATTTGTTCATGATTTCATTGCAGTGATTGCTGTTTACAGGGGCACAGGCCTTAGACATATGAAGGGTGATGCCAGGTTCCCAAAGTAACATCTTGGTAAAGGGCAGTTAGCAGTATCATAGCACTTCTTACTATATATATATATATATATCTACGTGCTTGACTGGGGTATTTGTTGGTTTTGTATGCAGAACTCATTTTGCTGCTACTTTCCTAAAGGGATTTCATGGAGAATCTGAGTGTTTCCTAATTTCCAGAGATTTGTACGTGGAATTTTGATGCTGAGTCTTCTTGAGGGTACAGAGGAAATACTGAGAGCTAATAGTGGTTTGAATGAAATTCATGAAAGCTAAGAGGCAAACTTGATGTACAAAGGAATACATCAAAGAATTTCCCCCATTCTGAGAAGATATTTTTTGTTGGTTGTTTGTGTTTCTTTCAACATACAGATTTTAGAAAAAGCTACCAGAGCCACTTCCCTTTCAAAGTTCCTTTAACAGTGTTCTCACTTTGTGGAATCTGCATTTACAGGTTTATTGATACTTATTTGAAGACAGGTATTGCTAACTTGTCTTTTTTAAGAAAAATTATTGACAGGCTCATAGGGGGGTGAGTTGGAACTAAAATATTTTTGCTTATTACTTAAACATTATCCCAAGACACAAATTCTACTTTTTCACGTTACTTCCTGCGAAGGGGTTGAGTGTTCTGAGTATATAGATTATCATGGCCTTTGGGATGTTGTTCATCCACCCGTTTAGCTACTTTCTGGCTTTTGGTAGTGAATGATAAACACTCTGGTTCTGCTCCTATCCTCCATTATCTGTACTCACAGCAAACCTGACCATCTTAAACATGATTAAAATAGAATTCAAAAGTTATTAGCTAATTATGACGCAAAGTACTTAATTTGCCATTGCACCCTAATAACTTAAAGGTACTCCTGATAACTTGGTAATAACCATATCATAAGCAAAAGGACACGGTTGCTACTAACTTAATAGGCAGCTTCCCTCAAGATAAAACATAAATAACATACCTCAATGAAATCGGATTCAAGCTTAGTAAAATTATCTTGGCAAGCAAAGAGAATATTTGTTAATTTTTCTGTGAAATATTATCATTGCCAAGAAAACTTGGTTACAAAAAACAGAGATGGGAAAAGTATTTGCATGAATAATTGATTTAACATTTCATTGGTTTAAATGATTTTAGGAAAAGTGGGTTTGATATGCTCTGGAAAACTACAAAGTTTTTAAGGACTTACTTGCAAGATATCAAACACTGTAGGAGGTGTGGGTCTTAATGTCTGCTCATCAGTATGTGAGTGAGCTTGAAAAAAAAAAGCAAGAGGAGATGGCATCGAGAAGCATAAAATACTAGTGGGAATGCAGGTGAGCCTTTGTATGTAGCTGCTCATTCCCTGATGTCCTCACAAATGGCTGAAGCAAAACAGCCCGTTGTGATGGTGGCAGGTATCTGCAGCCTCCTCCCCTCACATGAGCCTCCTTGACTTGGCATGCAGGGTGGGTCAATTGGAGGGCCGGCCGGTCAGAGAGGTGTCTCAGGGCCCTAGAGGAGGGGAGGAACTGTGGTACTGCTCTGCAGATAGTGTTTTGTCAAAAAGAACAGCGTATTCTGGGACTGCAAAGACTTAATGCTTTCTGGAGATGAGTCTGTGTGGTAACAAAATGGCTTGAGGGAGTGCTTGGTATGTGGAGACAAGCAAAACTGTGAGGGTTAGGGATAGATCCAATGTCTTGGGAGATGTCAGCAACTTTAGTGTCTGTCAGATGGAGGAACCTCACTTTGTCAAAACCGATGGGGATTGTTGGGATGACAATCCTAGTATGGGGTGGGGCAACAGCTGAAGAGCAGAGTACAGACCCATCTCAACCACATCTGAAGCCTGTAATGCAACCTAGAGGTTCAGGAGGTTTGGCTGCAATGGTGTTGTAAAATTGTTTTTAAAATACTTACCAGCTCAGCCTTGTGTGGAAAGATGCAGATTTTGGGTTGCAGCCTGTTCCTCCTATTTGTCTATATCTCTTTCGTATACCAGAGGCAGAGTGAGAAGATATATGGTAAACAGAAACTCCCTGGCCCGTCATCCACAGTCTGGGGATAGGGCTCTCCTGGCCTCACCCTTGCTTCTGTCGTGCAATGTGGGAGATGGTTTCCATCTGCCCACATATATAGTTTTCTGGCTGTGAGTCACCGGCTCTTGACATCCCATCCCAAATAATTTATTCCTTTATTTTTTAAAATGTCAGCATTTTTACACGTACTTTTTGGGTATGGGTGGATGATGGTCCTGAGTTTAGAAATGGGGATTTGAATCCTGGGAGAAGGTATGACAGAGCCTATGCTTTGTGGACTAATTCTCTTGGACAATCACACTCCTTGCACCCATGCTAAGGCTGTCAGCCAGGATGTTATGTACATTGGGAGACTTACTATATTAGCTCTATTTTATAGTATCGTTATTACTCATGATGTGAGTCTCCTAGGAAAATTATTCCTGTGTTATCTGATCTAGGTGGTCCTGCTTCAGCAGGGAGATTGGACTAGATGGATTTCTGAAGGTCCTCTCCAACTCCTACCCTTCTGTGATTCTATGAAAATGCAGTTTTTAATTTTTCTTGGAAAACCTTCCTTTTCAGGCAGAGATTAAGGTGTTGCTACTGACTTCTGGGGCCTTAGCCATCTTTTTTTTTTTTTTATTAACCCAAATTTTTCCCACGACCCACATATCCTGTCATATTCAGCTGTCGTTTATTTACACGTCTCATCATCTCTGCACTCATTTGTGACACAGAAAGCTGTAGTTCACTCTCATGTAAGTAACATTCTGCCACATTACTACACAGTGCCATTTATTCTTTTCCAGTTAATGTGTCGATTTGTCCATGTAGGTTAGATCCAGTGATTATTAGTTCATTTTGTGATGTGTCTGATTTGCTTTCATCTCTGCTCCTGGTGCTGCCTCTGATCAGGCAGGTTATAACAAATCCCATGCTTCGTTTTTTATTTCTCTGATGCATTCCCTGATGGTACCACTTCACTCATCGTTTCAGATCCTTCCCATCTGTTCCTTACATGCTTTACTCTGCATTTAAGACTATTCACTACTTCCTGTCTATCTCAATTTCTTCTAAATGTTTTATCAGCCCTCTGAGCTTGTCCTTACCTTTTCTTTGGTTGAAATGATCTCCATGTAAATGATTCAGTTCTTTAATCTTTAGCAAATATTTCCACAAAGGTTTGACATCCTTCTACTCGGTATCTGGGATTTATCTTTTCTTTAAAATGCCATGTAACATTTTCTTTTAAATCTCATAAGAACTGCTATTTTAATACCTCCTCCTGTACCACCTTCTTTCTCCGTCATTTTGATTCCTATATAAATACCTTTTCTATAGAAGCTTTAATGAGATTTTAGTTTTTAATACATTTTTCCCCTGTTACCTTTGCTTTATAATCATTGTCATCATGCCTCTTCTGATAGTGTAGGATCTGTCTGTGCCAAGCAATTCCTGAGACTCACGCATATGAAACTTTAAATTAAGTATAAGGAGGAAGAGATAAGAACAAATTATAATAGCACTGAGAGTAAGAGGTTACAACAGGGTATTTGGTTAAAATATGGTTTTCATAATATATGTTCCTGAAAATTTCAAATGTATTCTGTTATATGATGTTTATGAGCCAACTTTTGTTATGCAGAGTTATAAAGGTTGCTGGGTGTTCAGTCGCTGTGGATCCAAATGATGTGTACTATTCAAAAAACAAAAAAGAAGAGAAGGTTCTTGCTGTTAAAGTGGTCCTTGGAAAAAAGGAATAGAAACCTTGTCATTCTCCACTTGGGTAGGATAGCATTTTCCCCTGCCATGGATACCTCTTCAAATGTACTAGCTTCTAGGGGACAGTACCAAGTTATATAATTTAGACCTATGAGGAAGTAAAATTAAATAGCCATGAGATGAGCATGCCATTAAACAGATCTAATTTATAATGGACTCTTATGCAAATTGCCTTTGAGCACTCAGTAAAAGAAAATGAAAAGAAATTAATAAGGACAATGTGGACTAAAAAGTCACAGAGAAAAAAAAAACAAAGTCAAAGCCTATTCCAGCACACTCTGTGCACCCCCCAGAGTGTTAAATGAGCATTCCCATTGGCCACAGAATTGTAGCGATGTGATGGTAAAACTTGTATTCACTTATCCTTTTAAGGGCCAAACTTCTACTCACTTTGCTTCAGTGGCTCTGACCAGGTAAGATTCCAATGAAAGTACTTTTTCTTTGCCACTTAATTCATTATTGGAGGGAGGGAGTTGCATTTTCATGAGCACTTTGCCCCTTGCCAGGCGCTGAAGTATCTGAGCTCAGTGGAGTCCCAGGCAGTTAGTTACTTGCTCTGCTGTTAGCACGGGATTGTGGCTGCTGGGGCATCACCAGTGCTGGGTCCTCCTGCTGCACGGTTCCTTTTGACGGGTTATTAAAAGAGAATTTTCCTCCTTTTTTGTTGTTCTTCGAAACACACAGAAACCAGGGAAAGCTGATAGTTGAGAGCTGCAGAAGGTAGTTTGTTGCAAAAGATTTTCAGTTAGTTCTGAGTTGGTAGTGTCCTCTGATAAAGATGACAATATGAGAAATAATATACTGAATATATTCAACAACAAGGAATCTGTATTTTCTCAGACTGAAAAAAAAAAGGATTAGTTTGAAAATAGTGCACCATCTTACATGCTTGCAGCTTTTCCATGTTCCTTGTATCCCTTTGGTTACAAAAGAATTTTAACTCTGTCCACTGAAGCCACAATCTGCAGAACTGTGTCATATTTCTTAGTGTTAGGAAAGACATACAGTAGCTGACTTGTTTAATTCATATTGGCATTCTTGTTCCTAATTATTACTGCTTTCCCAAATTCTCAACTGAGACAGAATATACTGAAGGGAATTATTTCTCTTTATGTGTATAATAATAACACATATAAATGTTTATACACTGAGAGAACAAGGTTATAAATGTGCTATGTATATATACAGTTTTGCTGCAGACTGAGTATATTTTTATACTTGACGAACAGGACTTGTCTCGAAAGATTTTGAAAAAATCCGGTAAGCAATGTCATCTTCCTGTGATAGCTTTATGCTCTAGAAATGCTGCTCTAGGAGTGCTGGTCTGTGGGGAGAAGGATCCCTACAGTATTTTATGGAAGCAAAACATTGATCTCTTCCCTAGCCTGCTGTTGTCTCACCACTAAAACCAGGCTTGCGGCTGTACCTGTTTTGTGTCCTTAAATTAAAACCAAGCTGTCTGACAGAATCAGAATTTTCCACTGGTTATATTTTCAACCCTTGAAGCACAGGATTTCTGACAGTGGAATATGATACTCAGAGCCACAGACATTAATTATTACCCATTGGAGGTCGCACTCTCAACCCATGGGACATTAATTTTCCTGATATACAGAAAATTCCAGCCTGTTAGTTTTAATTAAATATTTCAGAAATACATTTTCTTGTAAATGGACTACAGTTTCTTCTCCTTTACCCTTGATATTTGGCTAATTCTGCATATGATTAGCAGCTTCTCTTCCAAGCCTCCTTCAAAGCACTTTCCCATTTGGAAATACAAAGTTATCTATGCCAATTATTGGCCAGCATTGTCAACAAGGAGATGGTGGAAAACATCTTTCAGGTTTTCTTGGGAAGCAAAATTATAATAAACGTGACTTAACAGTCCTTTCTCACGTCAAGGGGTTGATGTCTCTTAAGCATTTGTAATTGCAGGATTGAGACCAAGCTGGAGTAACAGCAGAGCTGCAGGTGACAGAGAGTGTGGTTACTCAAACCCTGTTGTAGAGAAAAGTTGCGAAGTGAGGCACGGGTGTACTCCAGGAGCACAGAGGGACGCTGGAGGGTGAAGGTGTTGGGTCATTCCCCGGATCTTGTCATAGCCCAATCTCCTCTCCTGATGGGTGTAGCAAACTCACCTTAGGAGAAGGACCAGGCCACCAGATTTGGGTCAGGTGTTAGTCTTTCCCCCTGAGACTGTGTGAAGGAAGCTGGAGTCATGTTTTTCCATTTGAAAAGGGAAAAGGCTTTTATATTGTTTACTGAAGCTTCTGTGCTGTGGGTCTACCCTTCCAAAGCTGTTTTAACATGTGAAAGTGCAGCAAAGTGATCCTGAGGGATGATGGGAAGGTGAATTAGGGTTGTGCAATTCCTTGGATTCTTCTGCTGCTGAAAAGCAGTAGTACACTGAAGCAGCACTTTCTCTTAACCCTTCCAGCCCAGACCCAACAGCTTCCAGGTCCCAGGTGGCACTCCTGATGGTTGTGCGCTCTTGTCAGTGTTATGGTTTTGTCAGGAGGCTCCATCCTCTGGTAATATCTTGTTCTTCTCATAAACAATTAGTGAAAAGAAGTAAAAAGGCTTAGAAATATGTAATTATAGCAGTAATTTAGACCTAGAAAAATGCTGCAGAAACTAATTACAATTATACATTTTGGTAATGACTGACTTGGCCAAATATATATGTTTTTTGTGTGAATTCAGTGATAGTGTGCAAGATAACATGCTTGAGTGTAGAGGAAAAATTTCTAAGTGTTGAGTGGACATAAAAATGGACATAAATGTGACCCATCCACCTGTTGCAGACTAAATTTTGGGCAGCTGGGCAGGCAGTAGTAAGTGTTGAAGGTAGAAAGTTTGACTTGTTGTAAGGGATGGTTTTGAGAAAACATAGTTTGAACCTGATCATTCTTCAAAATGTTTTTAATTCCTTATATGTTACAGATTTCATATGACTTGAATTGATTCAGTTATTCCCTACAGAACTGTAAATGGCCAGCTGAGGTTAATGGGGGTTTATTTCTTTCCTTGTCTTTATCTGTCCTAGCTGATGAGAAAGAGCAGATGAGACTTGTATTCTGCTCGCAACTTATTACTGGATGTACTGCTGAGGTTCCTCCTGCGGGCGCAGACCTCATTCATTCCAAACTCCATTTGGGTTCCCAAAGGGAGAATGTAAGGCTGTGGGTGCAACGTGGCATGTAGTCACCTGGACCCCATCCCTCTGCAGTTCCCCATGACTCTGCTGCAAGCTCTGACATCTGCCCTTCTTTGGGAACCACTTCTGTCTTTTCCCTCTTGGACCTTTCCTGGAAATCCTCTTCTGCTGGCTGATGAACGGGGCATCTCTCAACTTTGCATGCTCTTATAGCCAGGAGGACTGACCACCTCTGAGTTTTCGGTGGGGTTTTTTCCTGCTGGTGGTGGGGAACGGTTGTTTCCTCACTTCTTTCAAAATAAAATCAGTGTGCCATGACTCAATGTTTGTTGTGCTCATTCTGTCCTTCTCATGAGAAGACAGACTTGTACCTTACCTATGCAACAAACTGAGCATGATCAAGGAATAAAAGTGCCTGTTGCTCCCCTAGCTCCCTGCTGATATCCAGTGAAACTATTGCATGCTCTGCAGAGTAAAACCTGTGGAGGTTTTCCTGTACTGGTTCCCAAAACAGATTGGTTGTACTGGGACAGAAACTACATAGGAATGAGCATTTTCGTTAAAATATTGAGAACACAGTACCTGCAGAATATGGCAGAATGTAACAGGTTGTGACAAGGTTCTGCAGTCGTATCCCAGATCGTCCATAGTACTTCACACGGGACGCCCTTGTGATGTATCACAAGATATCTATTTCAAGAACATTTTGTTTACAGTTCTGGTGCTGGAAAGAATCAAGCAGCACTTCCACATTGCACATACGGAAAGTATAAACAGGCACCCAAAATCAAACCTACCAGTCACTCCCGATTTCATTGGGAAACCACCAGTGACTCAGGAGGGTTTCACAAATGCCCTGGTGCGGAAACACAACGTATATTTTGTGTTGTTCTGGTGAAGGTTTTGTTCCTAGTTTTGAGCCCCGCCTACTGCTCTAAGGCTGGTTTGTGAGGCACAAGTCCAGAAAATGTGTGTGCACCCAGGGGTTGGTGTTGCAAGAACCGTTGGCAAGCAGAGGCTCTCCAGGTGGCTGGGTGGTTCTGGTGGTCAGTGGGTGGTCTCCAAAAACTGAGACCGTTTCACTGATTATTTTAGAGTGTGTTAATTGACACCTGCCACAAACAGTTGATTTTTTCAGGGAAGTTGTTACATGAAATGTCTTAAACTTTATATCCCGGGCTTCTTATTCCCATGCTGTGCTGCCTCCTCAGCTGTGCCTGGCCAAGGGTTGGTTGGTTGCGATAAATAGCATCAAAAAAACCTGTCTGTGTTTAAAAAACAAAAAGAGCCCAAGCAAACAACTGAAAGAGCTACTTTCCAAGCACAGTTTCCAAACTGAATCAGGTTCACTGTGCAGTGCTCCACAAAGCAGAGTGGAGTCAGTCAAGGGGGTTGTGTCTGGGGAGATGGAGTCTTGTTATGGGATCTGTCAAGAGAGGTGTCCAAAATAATTGAAGGAGTGGCATCTGATGAGATGCTGGTGCCAGGGGCTCCTGCCCTGGCTGCTTCCCCTTCACTTCTCCATCTGTGCTACTTAGAAGTTTCTGAGGCCACGCTGGAAAACACACATCTTAAGTTATGGTTTGAAACCAGCCCTTTTCTTACAAAGCGGAGCTACAGAGCTGCTGCAGTGAAGTTGGCGTGAGGGGCTTGTGCAGCGCCAGGCTGTTTGGGTGGCTGCTGAGCTAAGCTTGGTCTGATTTTGCTCCTCACCTCTTGTTTCCTCTCCAGAATCGGCCGGCTTTTCGATGGCACGGAGCCCATTGTTCTTGACAGTCTCAAGCAGCATTATTTCATCGACAGAGATGGGCAGATGTTCAGATATATCTTGAATTTTTTAAGGACATCAAAACTCCTCATTCCTGATGATTTCAAGGTGAGATTTCCAGGGACTTGGGTGTTTTGCATGTACCTTGGTAGGGCAGGCAGCTGGTGCATAGACAAAACAGAGACCTAGATGAGGTAAGTACAGGGATGGACTCGTATGGTGCGTGATTCCAGGTATGTGGCAAAAGTAAGCATGGGGTTGCTAAAGTGGCACTTGTCAACCTTTCCTAGAGTGTCATCAATGTTAAATTTTTACCTCCTGGCTATAGATTAATGCAGCAACCTTGCCATGTTTGACCTAGAGAAATTAAATATTGTGGGATGCTGATAGAGGCAGAAATGATGTTACAGTCTGGAACTCAGTGTTCATGAGCTCTACTGATTACTTGTCCTCTCATCCACTTTTGTGCTTCCCCTCTGATTGCAGCAGCTTTAGCTTCTACTCCCACGCTGAAATTCAGAGAATGGTGTATTGACAAAATAAACTACACACGTGGTAATATTTGAGCATTAAGTTGTAGAATGTTTTCTCCCCCAGACTCTTGAATGCATACTGCAAGTTTAATTTGGGAGTTCTAAAGAAGTGAGGGATGAATAGTCCCCATTTATCATTTAAGCTTCATTAAAGAGCCTGTATTTTTCTTGGTTTTTTCTTTTATTTTTTTTAATAACAAACTTGTGGTAGTTCACTGTTCTAGATGTTAGCCTACAGAAGCAGAGCTTCAGACTCTGTGTGTTGCTCTGTGTTTCTCCACTGGTAGGTGTGTGGGTGTACACGTAGTGTCAGCAAATTGTCAGCTGCAATCAGAACAGATCTTTATCCTTCCTTAATCAACGTAGCTGCTCTGCCATTTGTTCCCCTTTAGGAAACGTGGCAATTCAGCTTGAGTGGGAGAGGTGTTGCAGAGAGACGTTCACACTGGTGTGCAGTCTTTTATCCCTTGTATCCGAGACAGATTTTCAGGTGTTTGGGGTATAACAGGTGCAAGGTTGAGTTCAAAAGTCATATCGCAGCAACCTTTGAATCAGCTTCTGTAGACACATACTTCTGCCATGTGTGACAAAGGCAGATCTACTTGAATAATGAGGGAGTTTGGAACTACCCGATAAGCGTCACATCCCTCCTTTTGAGGCCTCGTGCTGCTCTCGGCACTTGTCCTGAAGGTAATCATAAATACAGAAGAAAGCCACCTTCCATGAAAAAATAAGAAATCATATATGTAGAGCCTTTTAAATACATAGATATACTGTGGCTCTGCTGAAATTAAAAATGTAACTCCTGGCAAGTTCACTCAACCAGTGTGATGTTCAAAGGGGTGGGAAGACCCAGTTATACTTTAAGGTGGCCTAAAGATTAGTGCTCAAAGTGAACAGTGATCAGTGCTTCTTACAAATTTATAGATAACTTTTTTTTTTTGGTCACACATTAAATGCAAGCAGTATTTAGAGCATGCTTTAGGTGTCCCATTATCGTAAAGCATTCTATCTGTAGCTCAAATTCAGGCCCATATTGACTGTTAGCAGCCTGCCTTTGCCGTCATTCTGTTCCTCTGTCTTCTCTACTTCTCATATATTGCTTTTCTGTGTATAAAGATTTTCCAAACGGTCTTAAACTGAGAACAACAAGTTTGTTTTTGGCTTTTGTTTTTTCATTTATGTAAAAAATGGCAGCAGATAGACTCCAAATCATCAGTTCTAAATTGTTTCTATACTGGCTATACTTAGGAATGCGTTTTCTCTGCTCCAACGTTGGAGACAATGTAGTAAACATTACTGTTGGCAAAATGGGGAGGTATTAAAAAATACTTAATTTTTAAAATGCAGTAATATGTGCAATTCATTATGCAAATATCGGGATCATTTCACACCAAGAACCATTGCAGGCTCCCTCATTTACATTCTCCTACCTGTTACAATGCCTGCTAGTATTGCTGTAAGACGCGACGGATCCTAGTGATGAATTTTCCGAATCCTGATTGAATTCTGTTCCATCTGTTCAATGAAGTCATTATTCTATGACATCACTGTGGGGATAAAATATGGGGAAGAGTGAGGGTTTTGCCTGGATTATGCCTTAGTGGGAGGAAGTTGAGTGAGCACAGCTTCCCCCTCCCCTCAACGAGTGCTACCATAGCCAGTCTGTTTCAGGCAGCTGATGGCTATTTTTCGCTTGCGCTGTTGTTTTATTACACCTTCCTACACAGCAGTTATGAACTATGTCTGAAGGGTTCCAGATCTACAGCAGCATTAGCCTGAATGAGCCATAATAAATTAAGCAATGCATTAGCGAAGCCTCTCCCTTAATTGTGCACAGTAATACATGTGTCTTTCAGGACTACAGTTTGTTATATGAAGAAGCGAAATATTTCCAGCTTCAGCCCATGTTAGGAGAGATGGAAAGGTGGAAACAGGACCGGGAGAGTGGCCGCTTCTCAAAGTCTTGCGAGTGCCTGGTGGTGCGAGTTGCCCCAGACCTTGGAGAAAGGATTACACTGAGCGGCGACAAGTCGTTGATAGAAGAAGTGTTTCCAGAAATCGGTGATGTGATGTGTAATTCCGTCAACGCCGGCTGGAATCACGACTCCACGCATGTCATCCGATTTCCGCTGAATGGATACTGCCACCTCAACTCAGTTCAGGTAAGAAGTCACCTATTCATTTTTTGAAGCCTGATGGCCAGGCGCCAGTGGGTTGATCCTCTTCCCTGTTCAATGGAGTGTTTTGGTGAACAAAATCAGCTGGAAGCTTTGAGCTGGTTGTTTACTACTGTGGATCAGGACTGCTTTCACAACTCAATTCACACGTATCATCATCGAACTACAGTAGTGTTAAAACCCTACTTTAGGGGATACATCTTTGCCTGAATATATAAAAACACTGCAGATTTGGAGATACCTTTTTTGCTTCCAGTCCATTGCCCTGCTTGTTATAAATTGTTTTCTGGCTTGATGAGAGGGCACAAGGACATCTCAAGCCAGAGAGAGAAGCTGCTACATCCCCACAGAGTCTGTTGCGAAGAGAGCTGTCCCTTCACCTGAGAAAGGTGGTAGAGACACTCAGAGTTTGTCAGAGTCCACATGAGCTTTGAAACTAGAAGAAAGCAGGAGCAAAAGCCCTGCTCTCTTTCTGGGTGTAACAAGGGAGAAGCGAGCAGAAGGGGGCAATTAATGTGAGAAAGAGACAACAGGACAATAGCATTGGGCAGTTACTGAATGGAGGGAGAACACAGCTAGCTCCTTCCTCCCAAAATAGAACCCAACATTTCTGGAGGGGAACAGCCTGCAGCCGCAGAAGAAGGCATCTGTTGAGTCCTACCCTTGTAGAGGAGATTTTGCTTCAGCCCCCTCTGCTGTCGTTCAGACTGGGATGTCCTAGGAGGGCTTCAACAAGAGTATCAGGCAAGGAGTGTAATGTGAAGGGAAGTTACCACAAGTGTGGTTAAAAACTAGTACGTTCTTTTTCCAGTGTTACTCAGGTCTTTTGCAATTTATAAAAAATACTTGAATGCTTCTTTAATATAGTTTTTACTTTGGACAAAGAAAGCCTGTTCTGTCTCCCTCCTTGCTGTGGTAAAAAAAAACAAAGGCACCTCTGCAAATAGAGATCCATCCATTTCTGTGGTCTCAGGAAAGACCTTCCTCTTTTACTTTCAGTAGTTTTTCCTATTATTTCCTAATATTATTTTATGGCATGATAGAAGCCTGTTGCCATAGGACAAGAGCTAATGGTCATAAATTAAAAAAGAGTAGATTCAGAATACATATAAGGAAGACATGTTTTTTTGCAATGAAGATAATGAAACAGTGGAAAGGTTGCCCACAGAGGTGATAGATGCCCCATCCCTGGAACCATTCAAAGTCAGGCTGGACAAGGCTGTGAGCAACATGATCTAGTTGAAGATATCTGCTCATTGCAGTAAGGTTGGACTAGATGACCTGTAAAGATCCCTTCCAATCTGAACAATTCTATGATTCCATGTAGCGATATCAAAATTCAGTACCAGTTATGAAATGCATAAGAAAATATCTCAGAGACAAATGCAGGTAATTTCTGGTATCATTATAATAAACTTACAAGTTATAATGTCATCTGTTTTATCCTTTGTTGGTTAAAAACAACCAACCTCACACACCTGTCTCCACCTGGTTAGCATATTCTGCACAGCCAGCACGTTGGAGTGAGAACACTTCTTCACATCTGGAATTGAATACTAGCACTATTGATGCTGTTTGGTTTAGGTATACCTCCTAAATGCTGCAGACTCATGAGCAAGTTCTTACACAGAAGAGACTTGCAAGTGCAGCTTGACATTTTTCCATCTGCCACATCCTGCTGTGCAGGCAGAGCAGCTCTGCACTGCTCTCTCCCCAGGGGAAGTAAGCTGAGCACAGCAGTATACACTGAAGGCCCCTCAGACACTGCCTATGTTCTGACACTTTACAGGGGAGTCTGGATTGACCTACCTAGACTTGTCAAGATATGGTTCACCTGTGTTGTGCTTCAACAGTTGTCTCTTATTAGCCTTTATTGAAATGCTGGAACATCAAGGTTGTTTTGTCAGTGACTAACAAATTTAGAACAGCCTTAGATGTAAGTTAGTAACTGAAAAGGTGCTGGACTTTAGGGAGGGTTATTTAGCCACTTTTCATCTGATAGTTTGCAAAGCAGTTCTGTCCTTTGGCTGTTTGTCACTTACTTTGCATCACAAAAATAAGAATTGCTAGGCATATTTACTGGTGTGAAAAACCTGAGTCAGAGTGGAAAAATGTACACAGGCTTTGAGAGAGATGATGATCCCAAGTTGGTAATGCTGCATCTTGCATTTCTAGGGGATGTCATCATCTCTCAGTCCTAATAACAACACAGGGCAGGACAGGGACTAGCAATAGACCTGGAGAGGGAGGTACAGAACAAATGGTTTGTCCAGGGCTGGGCTAGTTTCCTGTCCAGTTGCATCCACTGTATTTCATATCTCAGGACCCAAGTTCTCCTGATGTATTTTTCAGTGACTTGCACTGAGATGTTTGCAGGGGATTTTGGCTTATACTGTTAGAAGCTAAAGATCGGGGTAAACAAAAATTGCACAGATGTTTTGATGGTTGCTTCCGAGCCTCTTTTCCCACCCACTCCTTCTTGAGATTTGTGTGCTGTGCAATTAGCCATGCTCACGTGGCTTTGGAAAGGCTTTTGCTGACCTGAAGCAATGCATGTAAAGATGTTGCATGTGCTGTTTTAACCATTTTTAAACCACAGCTCACTCCTCCCCCCACCCCAATCCCCTGCAGCCTTCTACTGTTTTGCCTTCCCTTGCTGTCCGAGCACACGTACAAGTCAATTTGCTAATTAATGAAATAGCTGGGAAGGACTCGGTAGGAACCTGCTCCCAGCACAACACCAATGAGGTCCAGTCATGTTCGACAGAGGGTCCCGTGTCCTGTGGGGTGCAGGAGCATCAGCCCCTCTCTTTGGGGCTTGTGGCCATCACAGCTGACCCTGGTGAAGCCCTGAAAAAATATTCTTCACAGGGGAGGCAAAAGAATCCCAGGCAACAGAACAGATAACAGTGATGGTAAAAATAGCAAAGAGAATAAGCAAAGAAAAGAATGCCTCTGCCTTGCAGTTACAGTAAACCAGCATGAATGTGGGTAATTGAAAATAAATAATGGTGGAATAGTGGTGAGTGGAGTGAGACCGTGGTCTTAGAAGCAGCCTGGAGCTGGTACTGGAGCTGAGGTCTTTGCACCATCGTTTGTTGGGTGAGCTGTGTGGGGTGCATCGCCCTGCCACTCTGAGAGTCCTGCCCGACTCTTCTTTTTCCCCTATGAGTTTGGGATATTTTTGCTTTTTGAATTTTTTTTCCATATTTTTTTCCTTTTTGCATTTGTATTTCACTCTGAAACCAACAGTCGAGGATGTGAAAAGGGAAGAAAAGTGAGTAGGTAGAACTTGTCAGTTCCATAATTAAAGTTAAAAGGTCCCAAGTTTTACCACAGGTAACTGTAGCCACAAACCTTCATAATCTTGTGGTTGGTTTTTATGTCTCTAGAAAATATGATGGTAACTTCCCTGAAATTATGACCTCACTGTCTGCTTTGTCACCATTTAGTTGAGGTGTTTGCTCAGCATCCTCCAGTATCAGCTATGCAATCCTGTATCTCCCTTTCTGTACTGTAAATCTGGTGAAGCAGAGAGTGTGGTTTTGTTCCAGGCAGTTTTCTCTGGCTAGAAGAGTACTGGATTTGTTGATAGCACTAAAAAAAAAAAAAAAAAACCCCAACAAAAATCCAAAACCAAGTTTTTCTTCATTTTTCTTCTTATTGTTCAGTGGCCAAGGTCAGTGGAAATCAGTCTGACGGGATGGTGCCAGTTGGCCATTCTGTGTAACTACTTTTGTTTCCCAGCTGGATCTATTTGAAAACAGCAGTTACTGTCATCAGATGCAAATAATCTGTTTATTTTCTTAGACACTGGTGTTTGTTTTCCTCTTTCATTTTTTTTTGCAGGTACTTGAGAGGTTACAGCAAAGAGGATTTGAGATTGTTGGCTCGTGTGGAGGTGGGGTGGACTCTTCCCAATTCAGTGAATACGTACTGAGACGAGAACTCAGAAGGACATCTCGTGCACCCTCCGTCATTCGAATAAAGCAAGAGCCTCTGGACTAAAATGGACACGTTTCTTTATGCAAAACAAACAAACAAAACAAAAAAAAAGAGGAAAAGAGAGAGGAAAAAAAAAGGGGGACGTTTCATGTGCAGTTTGGACTCCAAACAAGTCCTGGAACTAAAATTGAATAAAAGACACATTTATATCAAATATAGAGACCACACCTGAATTCATATGGGAACATTGGAACAATAGTAATAATAATAACCTCAAGGTGTAAAAGAGAACATACACACACGCATATATATAAAGAGTATGTATGTATATGTATGTATGTACATATATATATGTATGTATATGTCAAAGGGTAGGAAATGCAACAACGAAACAGTGATAGATGAGGTTGGTGCTGTAATGGCCATTAAGTGTCCTAGGCCTTACTCAGGCCCACTTAACAGTGTACAAGCCATTACCATTGGGGGATTCATAGATGACTCCTCACCCGTTTCCCATTGCCAAACAGCCATCCACTTCTTCACGTGTACACACCTTGACTCAACTTTATTTGCATATGGAGGTTTATGTCTGTCTTTTTTAGAGGTGGGTGGGCCAGGTGTTCAGGAGACAACCATCCATTGCGTTGGAAAGCTAGTCGACTGAAATTTTAAATGTAGTTTGTACAGAAGTCGCACACTTTTTTGTCTGCCCTCACAGATGTGAAAGATTACTTTTCTTTTGAATGAGTTTTTTTGTTGTTTTTGGTTTTGTTTTGTGGTTTGGTTTTCTTGGTTTTTTTTTTCAAAGGGGGCCAGAATGATTAAATATTTGGTAGAGATGCTCTGGTTTGAACCTGCTGCTTTCCTACAATTTTTTCAAATTTTATAATGTATTAAATACAATAAACTCTGTTTAAAATAACGAGGGTCTGATTTAAGCCAACAGGAGCAGAGAGGTGGTGTTGAGCTCACTGCACTGCAGCGCGTGGAGGCAGCGGGCAGTAAGCAGAGTGAGTGAAAGGCAGCAGAGACCATGGCGGGATCTCTCTGGCGTGCCACATGTCATTAGCCTCCCTGCAGCACTGTCCTATTCAAGCTTTGTCCCGTTTTGGAGAGAGGCTGTCAGTCAGACTTCAAAACAACATCAGCTTGGCCCAGGGAAACCCATGGAAAAATGACGCCTGGCTCTGTAACCTTCAGTGCGGCAGTGGAATAGTTGCATCCTCCCCTCTTGACTGGAGGAGCTGTTAGCTTCAGCTCTTCCAAGCCCTTGCCCCGCTGAATGTTAGTCAGTCTGTTTGGTTTTAATGTTGTTAATTTCCCTCGTTTAAAGCTAGTATTCTTGTGCCTGGGGCGTGAGTTGCTCAGGCCCTCCCTCGCGTTAACGCCATTGTCTGCGTTGCTCCTGGTAGCGGGCGGTAGGTCCACAGCCTGCGTTAGATGTCCTGTGAGTTGTTATCTTGCAGAGTCTCTCTGGAGCCACCTCTTTTGGGGCCAGTGAGATTTTTGCAGAGACACCACATCACGATACTGCTGCACGGACCGTTCACAGGTTGATGCTTTCACCACCTACACGGACCGTTCACAGGTTGATGCTTTCACCACCTAAGATGCACCAGCAACCACCACCTTTCCTCCAAAGTACCTTCTTATGCAATATTCCAGCGTATGACTGTGTATTCATCCTAGTATGGAAGTTTCTCTCGGTGCTGTGGTGCCGGCGTTTCATTCATTTTCGTGACACTTTGCTATTTATTGAAGAAAAGGGAAAAAAAATTGTTAAAAATGTGTAACAAGGTTTTTAATATAGTCTGATAACTCCACAAAAAAGAAAGCTACCATTTTTTCTGGGTTTTTATTAAAAGGTGTCAGAGGGTATACTTAAACAGCTCCCTGGCAGCACATGTCAATGGTTTTGAAATTTCTGAGATGTGACAATGGGTGAGAGAAGGGACCCCAAAAATTAAGGTTCATTAGTGGGTTATTAGATCTTCAATGTGATGCTGATCTGTCACTTCACAGTACTGAAACAGCTGCCTCGTTTAAAGAGCTTGTTTTCAATTAGCAGCAAGTAGTCCTCTTACAAAATAAACAAATACTTGCTTCTACTGCCCGCAATTTGGTTGTTAGTTTGCATAGAGGTTGGGAAGCTAAAACCCCAGGAAATAAATATTTTCAAAGGATCTTCAAACTGCTGGAAGTGGTATGAAATTCGTGATGTCCAAAATGATGCCAGTCCCCTTGGGTTGAAAGTACATGGGTACCAGTGCAAGGGGACATAATGTTTCAGAGACTCTGCTGCAAAAACCCTCTCTGTTCTTCCAGGTGGGGCCTCACTTTCTAGTACCCAGGGATATTGTTTGCACTGTCTGTTAAACCCACAGGTACTCTTAAATCCAGACCTGCCTTGCTAGTCAGTGTGTTCATGTACAGGCATGTGCTCCATCGCAGGCCAGAGCCATGGAAGAGGGGGCTGCAGCTCCTTTCCCTGCTGCTTGGCAAGCAGGTACACCAAGCCTGCGTGGTCAGGAGCATCAGCAAACCCAAAATTACACCACCTCCCCTCACCTCTACCCCCAATGCTGGCAGCACCCAGCCCACCCACAGCCTTTGCACCCGCTGAGTGTGGAGGGCAAGGAGAAGCTTTGCCACTAATGCTCTCCATTGCGCTGCTCCCAAAGCCGGCTCAGCCCTTGATTTTGCTTGCTCAGCGTGTACCCAACCAACTCTGACATCAAGGATACCTTTGTGCTCCTCCCAGATCCCCAGGTGGCCACTCGCTCTCCCACCAAGCCCACGTTTGTTTTTGATGGGGTCAAAAAGCACTCTGAGATCACAATTGTCAATGTGTCTGCAATTACCATATGGTCATGGAGTAAGAGATCATGAATAAAGAAGGTGACAGCTGATGAAAAATGTATGCAGGAGTAAGCTAGATGTAGATTTTTAGAGAGCAAATGAGATTAGTCTTGTTTGCAACTGAGGCTTGTAACCATGTGTTTTTAAAATGTTCTTTAGAAAAACTGATCAACAGACAAATGAGCAATATATCCAGGAAGGAGCGAGTGGGGGGAACCAAGAGAGACCAGATTGTGGTCAGCTCATTTCTGGAGGTTAGTCATTTTGACATGTACAATAGTTTAAATTTATCTAATTTTTTATTAAAAAGGTACGAGTCCATTTAATGGTATCAGTGGTGCTGTGTTTAATAAAAAGAGGAAGAGCTACAGAATAGGGTCGCTGCCAGCATTGCACTTCAGCAACTCAGTTAAGCAGTTGCCAGGAGAACTGCTGTGAACATGCAGAGATTGCAGGTGCCAGCTAACACCCCTTCTCACAGTGAGACACGGGCAAAGGAACCAAATCTCCACCTTCTCTTTTGGTAATGTGAACACTGGATTTCTGCAATAAGCATCGACCCAGGGTTCAGTTACTCCCCTGTTGCCTTTAATGTACCAAACAGCTGCGTAATAGAAGTATGAATCCTGGCACGCTTGGATGAGCCTTTAAAGTGTGAGTGTCCAGTCGAGGACTGAGCTCATTTACCCTGCACCAGACAAAGTGAAGTCCCGCTTAGCCACTACTACGTAACTGCTACTACATTAACCTCTCTTTCCAGAAGCACTTCTTGTAAATAGGTGCTGCTGATTTATCCTGTCTCTGGGTACTTAACTGGCCAGGTAGGGTGGCCTTGAGAATGTTTTTCGTCTGCATCGCCAGAAGAAAGCTGGTCGTTTCAGTGCATGACTGGCACAGATGGGAATAGTCAGGGCGTTGTTTTTTGGTGCCTGATAGAATCCACAATGATATCCAATGGAGACGACCTACTACCCTCTGAAACCTTAAAAACTAAGACACTCGTTTAGTCATTTTCCTTTAAACGGGCACTGATTTCAATTTGAAGAGAAACATTTTGTTCATGAGCATAATTTTTTGTAGCAACCTTTAAAAATTGCTATAGTAATTACAGGGGTTTTACCATCACCTAAAGGACTTGTCAAGTGCATTTTTCTTTAATGTTCACATTTTTAGGGATTTGGGGGAGGAAGGGTTTGATTTTGGGGGGGTTGCAAAAATAATTTTTATTGATCTATGGTCAGTTTTTCAGAGAAATAAAAACATTTGTTTCCATCTGTCATTTCTTGACTGCGGATTTCTGTATTATGAATTATTTCTAGGCACAACTGGTATTTGTATGTCGGCATTCGTGCTGCCTGAGGTTTATTTACAGTGGAAATGAAACCAAGACGTCCTCAGGGCCTGTAGACCAGTTGCTTTGTCTCAGACTTCAGTTTGAGCGGTTTATTATTTCTTGAGGGTCTGGAGGGATCGCCACCATAAAAAATCAATACGTTGCATCAGGTCCCTGTGTTGGCTTTGGCTGCTACCTCATTGATTTGGTTATTGAAGACCCCAAAACTGACTTAGCATTTGGGATCCTCTGTTTGAGACTGAAACTGCTAAAATCATATCCCTACTCCTCCTCAACGAAAAAAGGTGCAGGCACATACTAGCACAACTCATCCCCTTGTAAGCTGAGCTAGCTCTGCTAGCAGGTAACCAGCATGTTAATGTCAGTGCTGGGGGGAAAACCCTAGTGCCAACCTGCTGAAGCATCTTCTGCTTGTGCAAGGATGAGCTCCAGAAACGGAGGTGCCCTCTGATAGATGGGGGAAAGTGCACTTTTCCTTCAGTCTGTGATTTTTTTTCCCCCATTTGTTGACTAGGGGCTTGTCATGTTACTGAGTCTCGTTTCCTAAAATAATGAAGAGCATATTCTTTTTCAACCGATGCCAGATATTATGCTCCAGATTCCATCTTTTGACCTCCATATTCATGGTGAACTTGCCCCACACCCAAATGACGAGCAGAGTTACAGATTAGTGCGATTCAGGGATTATGAGAAGAGGCACGGTGTGGTGGCTGCCTGTCAGTATCATTGAGTCAACAGCAATAGTATGTGACCTCTGTTGTGTGTTGCCTCTGAAAAGCGCTGTGTTTTCCACTGCAGGTCAGAGGAAGTATGGTTCAATAAGACTCCCCTCTCTCAGGCCCATTGAAACTTTATGTCCATGAGCTCTTCTCTCCACAGAGGCTGTCACTGGTATGAACTGGCTGGGTTTGTTCCCTTGGGGAGCACAGGACGTTGGTGCCCTTGCCTCCAGCAAGCCCCATCCCCTGGTCCTCAGAGCACAGCTCTGGTTTACTGGTTTGAGAAGAGATGGAGAGAGGGAGATTTGTCTTTGTACTCCAGAGTTTGGGCTGATAAATGATCTCATCTACAACCCCAAGTGGTCTTCTAGCTTCTTTTCTATTATGTAGCTTGTCAGTGTTGTTATTAATTTTCCTGAGGAAGGTGCATAGCATGGAATGGCTGGCCTTGCTGCTCACCATTGGGATGCTGCTCACAGTCTGAAGGGCAGGGCAGCGACCTGGTGAGTGAGCATTGACTTCACACAAAACCTATACGTGCTGAAGTCCCCCTAAAGTCACACACTACACTCATTCTGTCTTCACTTCAAACCAGAGGGACTAGTGAGGATGACTAGTGGATATTTGACAATTCATTTGATTAACCTCCAAGAAATTGCAAAGACAAAAGCCAAAACAAACAGAGCGTGAACACTAGCTGTAAAGATGTGGGGACCAGATTTCACTAATCTCTGCTGCTTCTGAATAAATATTTCAGCTCGGAGTGGCTTACATTAAAAACACTTATTAACAGAAAATAGCAAAAGTATCCATGCATTTCTTTCCTTTGCTTTCTTCAGTTCAGGAGACTTGTTTTTCTTCTGATTGGGACTGTGCCTGGACAGCTCAGCTAATAATTTTGGCCCTAATGCAGTGCTTGGTCTCTTCAAAGCATTGTACAAACCTTCAATTAAGCATCTCTCTACCTGTAAGGGAAGATAGTAACGACAAGCTCACCTTGCAGCTGGGGGAGACAGAAGCGGCTCAACTTCCACCCACACTGGTGGCAAGCTGTGCTTCAAGAGCCACGCTCAGCTATCACCCTCTTTCACAGCCCCTATTGCAGTACAGAAAGAGCTTGGAATCGCTGAGGTGCTATCACACCTGTTTTTTTAAAGCTGGGAGTTGCAACCTATTCAGGCAAATACAAGGCATCCCTCACATGTCTTGAATAAACTTAAAAAGTAGCACTACAACCATCTTAGGCTTCATATACCTTTGGGGTTCTTCTTCCTAATTCCTTCCCAAGGGAGAGAAATATCAATGAAATAATTTTCCCTTCACCTTCCAGGTTTTAAGTAGGGTCTACTCATGTCTTCATCTCCTTCCTCTGGCTCAGGTCTTCAGCAGTGACTATCATTTTCAGTTTATATGATGTTTCAGTTGCTTAAAAGAAGTCAGGCATTGGGATGGGGAGGTGGAGGGGGGAGGGTAGCAGGGACAGGAATAGCAACCAAAATCTCCAGTGCAGTTTGTGAGAGAGCTTTGGTCATTCACAGAGCGGTCACGAATTACAACAGTGGGAAACTAGGGCTCAAAACCTCACAGATTATCTTCCTCCTTAAGCATCTGCTCCTCTTTCTCACAGTTGTAGCCTTTGGATGAGTAGCTTTAAAGCCGTGCTATCATCTCTGCCGTAACCAGTGCAGCTATTCCAGGAGAAAGCTGCTTGGCTCAGGGACAGCTGTTCTGCAGAAAAATTCTCTTCTGATGCATTATTGATAGATGTAAGTTAAAGCCATAAAGCTCGCAGCTTTATCAGGCAATATCTACTAAATCCTGGAAGCATGTAAGATAACCTAAATGTAATCTACTGTGTACCCGCTCCTTCAGTGATGGATAGCACAACAAAAGCAGCTCTAATGAAAAATTAATGAAAACAGTTACTTCCATAAGAAAAATGATCTGTTTTCTCCCACCTTTGTATTGATTTTAACTGGCCCTGTAATTGGAAGTGTATAATTTTTTCCTAAGGTAAAGAGGATTGAGGGCGAGGGAGAGCGAGCGTATAATTCTGTTCATGTTTGTGACATACTTTCAGGCTACAAAAACAAAGCATTTTCCTTAGGATGTTGAAGCCGCCTGTGAATGCAGACTTCAAGCATATTTTCTCAGCTCAGGCAAACTGCCACGCTGGTTTGCCTGAAACCAGATACTGCTTGAGCAGAGCACTTGGAGTTACTTTGAAGTCTAGCGGGGAAGTACAAAGAAACAGTGTTAAGAAAAATCAAATATAGTGCATGTAACTTGGTGGTTTTAACATGTTTCATGCATTCAAGTTCATTCCTGATTGATCTGCCACTTCCTGAAAGGCAAAAATCCTCCAATCGCTCTTTGGAGAGAGAATGAATGTCAGCCTGAAAGGAAGGACCTTCTCTGTGACACCACACCAGCTGCACCACATTGTTCCTGCACTGTCTCGACAGTGAGCTTGCTGCCACAGATAGTCTCACCACCTTCTCACCGACTCCTTTAAGTCCAACTATATTTTCCCCTAAATTTAATAGAGCATTTCTGGGGTCTTTGTTTTCACCATACAACAGCAGAAATCAGTCTGAGCTGCAGCTCTGCTGTAAGATCTTTTAATTTTTTTTCTGAAGTCTTTAAGGACACTGCTGAGATAATACACCAATCACAGTGTTATACAGTTTGTTTTGGTGGGGGAAAAAATGCGTTTCTCCAAGTGTTTAGGAAACACCTCTTTCTTGTTCCCTGTGGTGTATCGTGTGGGTCTTTTTCTAATCTCTTCCATGAGAGAGAGCAAAGACATGATAGGGGCTGTATGAGGAGTTGCTGAGAAGCAAGACGTTTCTGCATATATTGCTAGTAAATGCGATCTTAGTCTTTTTCTATTTTTTAACTCGAGGTTTGGCCACGTTCTCCATTGTTGCTTTTCTTCTTGTCTTTCTCATTGGCCTGGTAACAGCTGCAATACAAGATGAACCACCTTTTTCAACTCACATCATTAAAAATTAGAGCATGTACTTGTGCTCAGTGTTTGGCTTGGCTTTATTTTTGTTGCGGCAGTCTCAGCTGGTGCTTCTAGTAGCAGACGTGGTGACTGATTGTCATGGGTGACCGAGGGTCCCTTTCTAATGGTGCCTTCGCCAGCTTCCTGGGCCTTGCTGCAGGAACAAGTGCTACGAGAGCAACATTAGTGAGGAGAAAACACCTGAAAGCTGTCGTGGCTGTAACCATCCAGTAGCAAGGGAGGGCTACAAGCCGGGGCAGCTCCTGTACCTCTAGTCTGCAGATGGCCCTGTGTTGGGGCCTGGGCTATAATGAACATTATGGAGTTAGACAAAGAGGGAGAAAGTTAGCGGTTCATCTTTGAATCGCCTTCGGCAGCAGAAAAAGAAAAGAGTGCCTATGTGACAGCAAGCTTGAGCAGGGAAGAAACCCGAACCATAGACTGTAACAGAGACAAGGTCAAAACAAGAAAACAGGATAGAGCATTCAGTTAAGCATTGTGTGATCACATGTATGTGACTAACAAATTGCAACATATGTAACTAACAATAGTATAAAGTTGAGTAAAATGTAAGGTAAGCATAGCCATAGTCTAGTGTGAGAGAAAACTAACTGAATGCCAAATAGATGGAGTGATATTTTAAGCACAATAAAGTTGATGTTTTAAGTACGTAAGGATGGTGTTTTAATACAATGAGGTTGGTGTCTAAGTTGTTACAAAAACGAAACTTTGAGGCCTTTTGCATAGCCCATGATCCTTAGTAGTAACTAATTGTCATGAGTTGGAGCACATATACAGCATGGACTTAGACCAGGGAAAGCAGGCTGGAGAGGGGCATCAGAGCCTGTCGCAGATAGGCCTGGGTCCATGCTGCCGCTCTGCTGATGGCAGCTCAGCTCTGCAGGGGTGGCAGGAGCATACAGAAGGAAGAGCATTGTCTGAAGAAGGCAGAGTTGTAAAGTAGGGAAAAGAAGCTGTAAGTCATCAAAAATGGTTAACGGCAATGACACAGGTGAAGCATTTGGGATCACTGGCAACTGATATCAAGTATGTATTTTATACACCACTTGTTAATTCAGGTTAGCCATGGCAAAATGTGGTAAAAAAAAAGAGAAATGTTGAGTAAAAGG
The DNA here is from genome assembly GCF_028858725.1 of Colius striatus. Taxonomy (NCBI): domain Eukaryota; kingdom Metazoa; phylum Chordata; class Aves; order Coliiformes; family Coliidae; genus Colius; species Colius striatus. The sequence goes on along the minus strand of NC_084762.1, from coordinate 49,719,477 downwards.
TACATGTGAGGAAATTATTTTTTCAGTGGTATCTAGCAACAGGACAAGGGGTAATGGGATGAAGCTGGAACACAAAAAGTTCCATTTAAACATAAGAAAAACCTATTTCACTGTGAGGGTGAGGGAGCAGTGGCAGAGGCTGCCCAGAGGGGTTGTGGAGTCTCCTTCCTTGGAAGCCTTCAAGACCCACCTGGACATGTTCCTATGTGACCTGATCTAGGTGAACCTGCTCCTGCAGGGGGGTTGGACTAGATGATCTCTAAAGGTCCCTTCCAACTCCTACCATTCTATGATTCTATGATTAGTACATGCCTTTTCCTTAGCATTGCAGACTGAAAGTAGGACAACAGTTTGAGTGAAAGCTTGTGGAGGAGAAAATTATCTGGATTACTTTAATTCTTTAAAGAAGGAAAACTCTCTGCCCTGTCCAATTGAGGAAGGGGAGTGATAGAACGGCTTGGCAGACATATGGCACCCAGCCAGGGCCAAACCACCACAGTTACAGATGATGTTCTTATTTTCTCCTGCCACCGTCTGTACATCAATTGCAAAGCCAGTCCTCTGCCTGGCCACCACTTCATTGTGTCTTGCTCAGCATGTGCTAATGACAGTAAGAAAGTTCATAAAAAGAAATAGAAACAATACATAGATTTGTTCCAGAAACAGTCATTGTTTACACTAACACATGACTGTTTTTGTTAAAACTGAATATGCACTCCGTGTCTCTCTGTTCTCTCGCCTTGGCAGTCGACTGTGGTTTGAGAGAACCTGGACAGGGCAGAGCCTGAGTACAGGTTTGCTTTGGGAACTGCAGGAGAGGAGAACTCCTCTCCACACAGTGAGATAAAGTTGATACTCACTTGCAGGAAGAGTTCTTCTCCCAGGTGAGAACTAGGAACTCTCATGAAACAAGCATAAATAGAAACAGAGCCTTGTGAGCAGTGTCAGAAAGAGAATAGTCTGCATACGTCATCTCAGAAATAAGAAACAGCAGGGAAAAGGCTTTCATGCTTCCTTGCACTGCTCAGAGACCCAAAGAGGCCACAAATGCAGTTCTTCCTCCAAGTGTCACTCTTCTTAAGTTACGCCGTTTATTTCTGGAGCATCACAATGGTCTTGCATCTACTTAAAAGTAAGATGTGACTTTATCGTGCTTTCCTCCCATTATCGTATCATCTAGGGTTGCAATTCTGTCCTCTCATGTTTTTTTTTTCAAATGAGACAGGTCTTTTGCAACATATTTTTGGAATGGGGATCCAGTCTTAATGGGAGTTGAAAGTCAGTGGGTGCCAGTGTGCTGAGTTTGATGTAATATACTATATTTAAACCATTATTCATAGGAATTTTGCAAACAGTGAAGCTGCAGCTCATAATTGCACAATATTGTTGCTGCAGGATGAACAAACAAAGAGCAGAGCCCCAAGAAAGGTAGATCCAGTCCTTCTCTGATTTGAGAGGGCACATCAGGATGTCCTTAGCTGTTCAAGTCTTCATTTCAATGGGGAACACATGGTACTGGAACTGTGCACCTATTTCCATATCTCACCAAGCTAAGACACAGATGCCTAAAAGAAAGAAGGACAAGAAGACACCAGTGAAAAGTTCCCCAAAGTTCATTCTTCCTGCATTTTTTTGGTTTGTTTTGGTGATTGCAGGGCTAAATACTGATTTTTCAGTTCAGAAAAAAAAAAAAGCCAGAATCTTCTGCCATGTTCTCAATATGCTTAAAAAGAAAAATCACTCCATGACCACATTTTCCCCTGTAAAAATATGAGCAATTAACACGGCAGGTTCTCAGTTCAATATGTACAATTTACTGTAAAATGTACATAATTGGTTTATCAGACAGCAAATGCACCAACATAAGCGTAAACCTTTTTATGAATCCATATGTAACGTTGGCTGTTGATGGGTTATTACTACAGCGAGATGTCATGTTAAATAACTGATGCAGATGTACAGTAGAAAATTACTGGTTTTGCCATTTTCATTAAGAAAGGAAACAAACAAACAACAACAACAACAAAGACCCTATTCACATCTCCATTATTTATTGAAGGATTTTTTTAATACACTCAGTGCCAGAGCATCTGGGTGTATTAAACAGCTGAATTCAGTATCACATTAAGCTCAATTGGCCACAATAGGCAGCTGCCTCATTTCGCTGCCCTTAAAAGTCAAAAATGTGTTTTCTGAACCTGAGGCAATTGTCTCCTTGCTGAAGTCATGTGCTGGTGAGTATTTCACCAAAGGGAGGGGGAAGAGGGGGAGGGAGCATGTCACTTTGCTGCTCAGACCCCGGCCAAACTATCACCAAAAGTTTGCTAGTGAAGAAAGGACAGGAAGAAGAGGAGTGGTAAAATTGTGCTCTCAGCTTCATATGCACCGACTTGGTTTAAAACCTGGTGGCCAAGGGGCATCGTGTGCCATCATTGAGTCGCCTGGCAGTTCTGGGGCTGGATGTGTGGGGAGAGTCACCCTCCTGGATTAGCTCAGTGACCTCTCAAACTCCCAAATATCTATGTGCCATGTAGGGGTGTTGAGGCAATGTAGGGCTGCAGACCCTCAGCCACCCACATAGGCCACAGGCACCCTCCCAATGTTGCCTTGTGGGCTGGGAGCAGGAAAGTAGTGCCAAGAGGGCTGTGTAGGTATGTTCGAGGGAAGAGGGAAAAGGTGGAGGGGCCACCAGGGTCTGCTCTGCTCACTCTGCCTTGTGCTCCTGCAAGAAGCCCTGAAGCCCTTCAGGAGCACCAGACTCCAGAGGAAGTCAGGTTAAAGGAGGAGTTTTGTTTGGTTGATGAGGACTGGGCTAAGGATCAATTGAGCAATCTGGATGTCCATAAATCCATGGGCCCGGATGGGATGCACCTGCGGATGCTGAGGGAGCTGGTGGAAGTCATTGCTAAACCAGTCTCCATCATCTCCAGTAAGTTGTGAAGAACAGGAGAGGTGCCTGAGGACTGGAGGAAAGCAAATGTCACTCCAGTCTTCAAAAAGGGGAAGGAGCAAGAGCTGGGTAACTACAGACCAGTCAGCCCCACCTCCACCCCTGGAAAGGTGATGGAACGACTTATCCTGAGTGCTGTCTCCAGGCATTTAAAGGACAAGAGGGTCATTAGGAGCAATCAACATGGCTTTACCAAAGGGAAGTCATGTTTGACCAACCTGATAGCCTTCTATGAAGATGTAACCAGGTAGATAGATGGTGGTAGGGCAGTGGATGTGGTTTATCTTGATTTCAGTATAGCATTTGACACCGTGTCCCACAGCATCCTCACAGCAAAACTGAGACAGTGTGGGCTGGATGATAGGGTAGTGAGGTGGATTGTTAACTGATTGAAGGGAAGAAGGCCGAGAGTTGTGATCATTGGGGCAGGGTCTAGTTGGAGGCCTGTATCTAGTGGAGTTCCTCAGGGGTTGGTACTGAGGCCAGTACTGTTCAATCTATTCATTAATGACCTTGCTGAGGGAACAGAGGGCACTGTCAGCAAGTTTGCTGATGATACCAAACTGAGGCGAGTGGCTCAGACACCAGAAGGCTGAGCTGCCATTCAACAAGACCTGGACAGGCTGGAGGGTTGGGTGGGGAGAAATCTAATGAAATTCAACAAGGGCAAGTGTAGAGTCTTGCACCTGGGAAAGAGTAACCCCATGTACCAGTACAGGTTGGGGAATGAACTCTGCTCTCCCTCTGCTCTGCCCTCGTGAGACCACATCTGGAATATTGTGTCCAGTTCTGGGCCCCTCGGTTCAAGAAGGACAGGGAGCTGCTGGAGAGAGTTCGGCACAGGGCCACCAAGATGATGGAGTGGAACATCTCCCTTATGATGAAAGGCTGAGGGAGCTGGGGCTCTTTAGCTTGGAGGAGACTGAGGGGTGATCTCATTAATGTTTACAAATAAGTAGAGGGTAGTTGTCAGGAGGATGGAGCCAGGCTCTTCTCAGTGATGTCCAATGATAGGACAAGGAGCAATGGGAACAAGCTGGAACATAAGAGGTTCCAAAGAAATACAAGGAAGAATTTCTTCACTGTGAGGGTGACAGATGGGTTGTGGAGTCTCCTTCTCTGAGGACATTTAAAACCCACCTGGATGAGTTCCTGTGTGACCTACTCTAGGTGGTCCTGCTCTGGCAGGAGGGTTGGACTAGATGATCTTTTGAGGTCCTTTCCAGCCCTTAAGATTCTGTGATTCTGCAGCTCCTGCCCAGACTCGGTCCCTGGGGTGCATCTGTCAACATGGGCAATCCAAGGGGATCCACCTCCATATCTTTCCTGCTCTATTACCCTCTATGTCTTTTTTCATAGGGACCACAAAGCAGTCAGACATTTCACAGCGTCTCTGGAGGTGCTAGTACTCCTCAGGGGAGCCTCCTCCTGTCATTGATCGGGCTCATATTCTGATGTCAAAGCCTCTGTGCCTGCCTCTGCACTCTACACCTCCTGTGTTTCACACCAACATTCCTTCACTCCTTTCACATCTTTGTTGGCCTCTCCCTCATCCCAGAGTGAATTTTACCATTTATTTTCCCACCTTTTATATCTTTCTCCTCCTTTAGACCTTTTTTCATCACGTCTTTCCAGTAGTCTATTTTGTTTCTTCTCTAATCCTTTACATTTGGATAATTTTCATTTGGATTGTTTAACATAACCACTAGATTTGTGTTTTAGCCTTGTTCAGCAGGTTAAGGGCTCTGTTTTCTGTTTTATGCTCTGCATTTTCTTCTCCTTCTTAATATGTCAGGGTTTACAGACTTGAAATCCAGCTCAACTTCAGTGGGAAGCTTCATCAGTGATTTCCATAGGAGCAGGGGGAAAACATTCATAGTGTTGCAATGTGAGAGGTTAAATCAAGTGTCTATGGCCAGATTTCCTAAGCTACTCCATGCTTCCAGCACCTCCTGGCTCTGATGAGACCCGTAAGTAGAACAAACAATGTTTCTGAAAAGCAGGCTGCGATTCCTCAGGTTACAGACGGCTGTGGCAGCGTCCTCCCTGGTTTGATCCAACATGTCGGAGCAGGGACCTTATCTCCAGTGAGCCTCTGCAAGGCATTGTGCCCAGTCCTTCTGCTATGTTTATATTTATCAGTAGCTCATTTGGAAGGAAGAAGAAAATCTTTTTGTCCTTCCATCTTCTTTCCAGAGGCAGCTCATAGAGGTTGAGGTGCTTCAGGCAAGCCAGAAACATCCATGCCATCGTCCAGCTTACACACTCACACGTTACCTGACTGTGGTGCTGCCCCACAGTAGTTTTCTGAGCATATGTGTCCTGTAGATGTACCGTGGCCATCCCAAACCAACAGCTATGATGGTTGAAGCCACTCATCCACATAGCTAATCTAACATAACCCCCGCAATGCCTATTCAGTGATATGCTAGAAAAATTGCTTTTGGCTGGCAGGATTTATCCCAGCTGTCATCAGCCAGCAAAGCAGGGACTGATGCGAGGGATGCCCGCAGGAAGCCTACACGACCTCTGCATAACCTGGGATGGCAGCAATGGCAAAGCACAGGCTAACGCAGCCCTGGAAATAGGCAGCCTTGGTTGTTTCCAGCCTTGGCGTGTAGAAAGAAGGACTCCCTCATGGTGCTCCCGTCACATTGAGACGGAGTTTTTTTATTCTTCAGTTGCAAAACACCATAGAAAAAATAATCCAAACCAATCTCAAGAGTGAGAGAAAAATGGAGCGGCAGTTGTTTTTGAGCTTTGTGAAATGGTGACTGTTCAGACCCCTTCTGTTCCGCGGGAAACGACCCACTAGAAAAGGTCCCCCATTTCCAGCTTATCTTTTCTGCAGCTGTCATCCTGCTGCTCATGGTTTGTGAAGTTGTGGCACCTGTGTCTCTCCACACGATGAGATCTAGAGGCTCCCACTGTTTATTTCAATGTAAATATTTTTTTTTGTTGAGAAACAAAAGGGCTGGAAAAAGGGAGGTTATGGGAATATTCAGGATGAGATAAGGAATCTGAGGCAGAAAAGAACACACCAATTACCTCAGCTCACACGCTCATCTGCCAGATGAAACCAGTTTTACCGGCTCTCTGCCCCAAGGCAAAACACCACAGGGCTTCTGATGTCATGTTGGCCTTTGGTTATGAGCCTGGATTAAACGGGTACCTGGCAGAGAGAGAAAAGGGGCTGTGCTGCTTAATGCCAGCTTCATCTATGTTTGTCTAGCATCAATTAGAGATATCTCTGTCTCATTCTGCCTGCCTGCCTACCTGCTAGTGTGGTACTCATTTTCTTTCCACAACACCGCTGACTGCCTTGCCTTACAGTCTGCAACAGTGAGAGCTGGCATTTGCCTCTGGCAGGGCAGAGGACCAGAAACCATTTCACTTTCATATTACTTTTCCTCCACTCCATCTCCGTGCGGAGCAGAGACGGTGTTTGATGTGCTGGTTGTTGTGGAGGGGTGATGTACAAGACCAGGGCTGTTGTTAATCTGCAGTGCTTCAATAGCATTAGCTTTTCCTTAGGTTTTAAATTGCATTGGTGGCATTGCTGGGACAATATAGTGCTGTAGATCTCAACTGTGTTCCATGTGCTCATCTGTCTTTTTTTTCCCCCTTTATTATATTAACCTTCTCTTTCTTTTCCCTTTTTATATCAGCAAGACACAGTGAAGCAGACTTTATGTTGCAATATTTCTGCATGTTTTGGTTATAAATATCCTGAAGGAAGGCTAATTGTTTTTTTTCCATATAACTATCAAAGCAAGTGTCTGCCTCAGCACAGAGTGAAAGGGCCGTTTTACACATAAAAGCCCATCAGTGGGTGGTAAACAGCTTTGGTGCTAATACACATTGCAAATATTCTGCTGAGGCACAGACTGACAGGGCTTTGGTGAAATTGGTAGTAGCATCTGACTGAGACAAAACAGTTGCCTGTGCTAGTTGCTGTCGTGGGAGCCTAACCAGGATCTAAGCACTCAGGGAATGCCAGCAAAAGAAAGCCTTTTTCGTGCTGCACTACAAAAGAAGTCTCTCTGGCATGTTTTGAATTTCCAGCTGTCTCCTTGAGAGCAAAGAATCCCACAAAGTAGTTTGAAACTGGAGGAGGTAAAACTCAGTAGCTTCAGCAGCAGCAGCACAGACTGTTTCTTCCATCGCAATCTCCCATCTAGGTTTTCCGAGCAGACTCGTGATTTCAGCGTCTGCCCTGGCAGGTGCCCAGCACGGTGCACCTGAAAGCAGCCAGGCTGGCTGGCAGTGGATGCGCAATGGTTTCAGGAAACCAGAGGCCTTCAAGTCACTGTTCTCAAGTCAATCATCAAAAACTACTAAATATTTCACATTTTTCCTCTTCCTCAATGTCGCACGCCCTCGGAACGGCAAGTGCTTTGTGATCTGATGTTAACACGACAACACTGCTGTATCATCGGCTTGCAACAGGATCTATTTGAAGGGATGTTTTAAAGCAGTCTGTGGTGCTGGAAGGCGGCTTTTTTCTGTACTGCTTCTAGCCAGGATGTGCTGATCTGAGCACTCGGCAGCATGATTTATTTATTAGCATTTCATACCACTTTTTTTCCTTTTTCTTCCCATTGACACAGGATTAAAATTGAACGTCCTTAACTGCGCAAGATGAAAGCGCAGCTTAGCTTGTCCAGGTACCTCTGGACGGTGTGTGTGTGGAAGGGATTGCTCCCCGCTAGCTTGATCTCGTGTTCGTGTAAGGGAAATACTCCCCCAAGACAGCGCTCCCGAGCCGGATGTTTGGATAAACCTTGACTGTGCCCAGAGGTGGCAGCGATTTGAAGTAGACCAGGGCAAGCTTTTGCAGCCTTGGATTCTCTGAAGACCCCATCAACAGCTGTCATTGATACTAAGGGGGGCTGTCATGAAAGCCGAAGCCCTTGGGAATGCATCGAATTTGTGGCCTTGCCATCTCACCTGCTCTGCTGAGCATAGCGCTATGCCTGACAGTGTTAAAGCCCAATAACCCACCTCTTCAGGAGCTGGTGGAGAAGAGGCAAGCTCTTGGGTCACACACCTGTGGCCAGGCTGCCGAGTGCTGCTCACTGCTGCTGCACGGCCCTGGGGACATCAGTGCTGGGGTAATCTGCCCAGGCAAGGGGCACCACTGTGGCACTCAGAGAGAGTGCGAATTGTAGGAGCACTGAAGCATAACTCCATGCATTGGCAGCAAGTGGGGATTGTATTCAAAGACCCATTAGAGGCAAGCTGAGCTGGGAATGGAGCTTTGTCACATGCAGATTCCATTCGGCCTTCAACCCCAGTAAAGCAAGGGAGTGTCAGACAAAGCTGTGCTGGAGGCACAAAGCAGCCGTCAGCAGCACAGCCCGTGGTCATTTGAGCTGTCTCTGCTTCACATTCAGACTTTGCTCATAACAGTTACCAAACATCAGGCTAAGGGAAACAGTGGTACCTTAAATTGGTCTCATCCCTTGGTGCTGCCTCTCACAGGGACAGTCCGGGCAGATGGAAAATGTCTGACTGGGTGTCCTGCCGCAGGTGCACAGCAACATCTCACAGAGTGGCACTGACACACAGGACCCAGGAGAGGGAAGATAAAGCATCCTCCACTAAAGGTCCACTGTCAGGGAGACAGGAGTGGCTGCTTTGGGTGCTGGGAAGGGAGTTGGCATGTGCAGACATCTAGTTGGCAGGGAAGGCAGCAACTTGCAACTGCCATGGGGACCTGCCATGACCCAGCCCTGAACAGGACTGCTGGGCCAGCCTGTGATGCTGCAAGCAGGCTGCATTCTGCCACTCCTGCTCCATCAAGCACACTTACCCCAGTAACTGGGCTGACAGCACGAGTTTGAGGTTTGAATAGGACAGATGGGAGAAAAGGGCTCCAGGAGATCCCACCAGCTCTTCAGGGAGGTGGTTTGGCTGCACTTTGCTTCCCTCAGGGTCTCTGCTGCCCTCGCAGCTGCAGGGAGAGAGGTGGGAGGTTCTCACCCACCCTGGCTGTGGGTCAAGGGGCCTCGTCATCTCTGCTGACGGACACAGTATGAAGAAGTCAGAGTCAGGCAAGCCAGTGTGGATTTGCATCCTTGTAGGAGCATTTGTGGTGCAGACCTGCTTGGACTGACTAGACTCTGAAAGGGCCTTGTTGGGGATGCAAAGGGTTTTTTTTGGGGAAAAGTGTTGTGTACATGGGCCCCTAAGCTTTGCAAAGCATGGAAGTGAGCACGTTGCTCTGAAAGGAGCTGGAAGGACTGTGGTGGAAAGTAAGCACTGCTTGCTCTGCCAGGGGCTCTACACAGCATCCAGCAGACCAGCACAGCTGTGGACTTCAGGGGGAAGCAGCCCCCACAGCGTTATCTAGAAGCTGAATGCTTACCCAGGAGGCCTCAACGAAGGAAAGATGAAATACAGTTCTTGCTGGAAATATCACTGAACGCACAACTTATTGCCTCTTACACCAGCAACTTTGAAGTTCAGCTTTATCCTGCACGCAACCAACTACAAGAGCAAAGTCTACGTTATCCTTCAGATTGCACGGCTTCCCTCTTTTTGCAATAAACAACAAGTGAATTGCTTTGTGTATTGCTCTCTGTGCATACTACATTATGTGGTAAGATCTGGTCCAGTGACAACACTGAAAGGGCTGCCCTGTGCTGGAGGTTCCCCAAGGTTTGGAAAGGTGGCCCAGAAGGAAAGCTATTGTTACAAAGACGGTCACATACAGTGACAGTCTGGCTGGTTGATGATTCCAGACCGTGAAGGGATGGGCTAGTAGAGCTTGGGCAGTTTGGTTTAAAACACTGTGATACAGGTTAACGTTATAGATGTTGAAGTGTACTCGCTCATGAAGCTGAAATCACACAATAGGGGAAGCAGCCATGTTACCAAATGATTGCAGAAGCGTAATGTATGGGAAAGCACTTCCAGGGCTTCCATCTCCCCAGAAGTAAACAGAAATTAAAATGTGCTCTAAGTTTGCACACACAGAATCATTAGCTTTGTAGAGTTAGGGACTAGAGGGAGGGAGGGAAGGGGGATTTTTGGTAAGAGTTTTTTTTTTCTTTCTTTTCTTTTTTTTTTTCATTTTGCCCTGGGCAAAATTTTCAACATTAACTAATTAATGTTTATAAAGCACTTTGCATATATAGTGCCTTTCATCAGGGGATCTCCGAGTATTAGATTATATTATCTTGAAGGCCCCAGGCCTGTGCATACTAGCCCTATAAAGTATTAGCCTTATAAACTTTAGTAATTCACTTTGGGGTTTTTTTTCTGGGATATTTTTTTTTGGTTAGGTTTTTAATCTTCCCTCTTCTGAAAACGCGCTGAGCATTTTGGCTGCCTGTGTAAAAAGGTGGTAAAAAGGGTGGTGTCAGCCAGAATGACCGTACGAAAAATCAAGGCCCCACAATGCACTTCTCAAATCCTCTAATTGCTGGACATGGGGAATTGCAACCATGCCCCATTTAAATTGAACTCTAAATCCCACATGTCAAGTAGGGATCAGGAGGAGGCACCACCAACAGTGGGGGAAGCAGCTCTGACATTTGGTCTGAGTTACCTGGTAAGGACAGGAGGGTTAAGGAAAGAGAGACCCCTGATCTGATCTCTGGCAGCATTGGAAGGCAAACATAAGCTCCAGCACAGAGACAAGCCGGTTGGTGGCTCCTCTCTATGGCATCAGGTTTCTGTTACTGGTGGCTGGGAGGCTGGAACCCAAGGATGGACATGCAAAAGGCCACATTCAGCCCATCTGATGTGTTTCCATTGCTGTCACCCTCCCGGGCAGAGGCAGGAGGCAGAGTACCCCAAAGCCACGCCAACAGTAGTGAATCTCCCATGTGTTGAATGTGAAAAGCCTGCTTGGGCGTGGGCTCAGTGGATGACTCAATTACTTAACAATAGCTGGTTGCGTGAGCTGGCAGAGATGTAGCCAGGTTCACAATGGAAAAAATATGTGGGCATCTCAGCTTCAGCACAATACAAGGGGAGCAGACTTGCTGCTGCATGCAGAAACTACCAACAGAGAAAGCAAGGCCTTGGGGAGCAGAAACTTGACAGGGACAAGGCAAAGGATGTATTTGCCCTTACTTGCACATCTTACAGGTGGAATTCCCCCAGCTGAATTTAGCTGGGTAAGGGCTGCAGCTCTGAAGGCAAAGACTGAGCAGCAAGCTCAGTCTTTCAAAGAGTCAGCGGTATTTAGAAATCCAGAATGGAGGCATTCCCTCCGAGGCCATCTTGCCCAGACCAAAGTACTCTTGTGAGCAGCAAAAGTTCACAGGGAAGGGTGGGAAAACCCTCTCCTTCAAAGGAGAAGGAGAATTCGGCAGGCCGATGGCACATGTAGCTAAAACTAGACAGGTACTTTTTCGTAAAAACAGCCTGAGAGCTCTTCCAGAGCCTGCACACATCAAAGAACATGATGGGGAGACTGACATGAGTAGAAGCACTCACCTGCCACTCCTGGGCTGATGTTTTGAGTCCCAGAATAGCCACTGTGTGCAACTGCCAGGGGAGAGGCAGTTGAGAGAAGTGTGCAAGGGGGCTGTGGGGAACAGCTGGCCAGCTGGTGTGCAGGCAGCATCTGGGCACAGAAAGTCCTATCAGGAAATTGAGCAGGTAGGATTCACTTGCCAGGCTCGCAATGTAGAATTAGGCTTGGGAGGCTGAGCCTTGCACTCTGCTCTGTGCATCCCCGGTCCTGAGGAAGAGTGGGAACCCCACACAGATCTGGAGGGTGCTCACTGTGTTGACCTAGAGCAGCATTCAGATGGAGGCAGAGCTGTAACACAGACCCTGCTGGCAGAGATGGCTTTGCTGTGGAACTCCACATCTTCTGTCCCTGGAGCCAGCGCTGTCCCTGGAGCCAGCTCAGGAAGCCCATGTGTTGTGTTGGCAGACCTCTTAGGAAGCATGGCCCACATGGGCTGCTCTGCTGTTGCAAGCAAGAGAGGGTTGTGCTGGCCAGCTGTGGATTGAGAGTGAAGAGAGAGCTAACTTTCTTCCTCTGGACACACGACAGTGCAGGGGGTCTGCCTGGGAGCAGCCAAAGGTCTCAAGTCAGCTTGCTCCAACCAACTATCAGTGTAGGCTGATGCACCATATGTGAGACCAGTGAGCATTACGAATGACTTCTCCTGGTCTTCTCTCTCCCCCTCAGGCAGCTGTGGTTGAAGAGGAACTGGAAGAAGAGGGATCAAAGCAAGAAGTATGTTGGCATAGAGCTGGTGCTTTTTTCCTGGGATCTCCACATGTGCTGGGCTCATTTTGCTCTTTTGGCTTCTCCTGTGCTACACGCACTGTGCTCATCTCACATCAGCAAGTGTGTATTTATATTGGCAAATGAGACCACCTACCAGATAAAGGGCCTCTAAGGAGGCAAGCAAGGCACGTTTATGAGGTACCACTGCCACTGGCCATACGTGTATGTGTTGCTCTCACCCCTTCTTTAATGTACACGCTTCATTTATGGATTGGGCTAATACACCCGATCCTTCAGGCCAGGGTACTCCCACACTTGCTTGTTATGCAGAAGAGACTGCTAGGTGCTATTGGTATTACCTCCAACCTAAGGCAAGAGTGGATTAATTCAGGCTCATCAATAGGGACTGAGACACCTTTTCCCTTTCATAAAGCTGAGGAAACAGCCGTTGCTGTAGCAGGCCTCGGAGAGCGGAGGACCAGGCATGATGGCTCACAGGTAACCATAAACCAGCCGTGAGTCATTCCCGTCTTGGAAGCCAACCAGCTCCTGCTCATAACCTACCGTTGGAAGAGCTACTCTTAGACATGAGTGGTTTTGGTTGGAAGTCACCTGTGCTAGTCTTCCACGGGTGGGTGGGACAAGCACTTTGAAGCAAAGCACAATGCTCGGCTTTGAAGGAGAAAGGCCGTGAGGCTTCACCCCTCACCCAAGCAGGTGTGCTGCCAACTGCAGACTCCGGCCTCAGCAGGGCTGGGAGAACAGGGGCTCTTTGGTTGCTCTTCCCAATTTGCATGCAATTCCCTCTAACTCCTGAATCCTCTCCCTAAGACGGGTAATTTGCTTACCTGACAGGAGCTCAGGAAGAGCCACACAGCCTGGGATTTCCCCCGTTTCACACCAATGAGTCCTGACAGGTACACTCCCATAGCTGAACTGGGACGTAGGAGCAATGAGGGGGCAACACTCCAGGATGGGAGCAGCTTCTGCTGAAGCAGAAGAGATTTCGGTCCACTACAGGGAGGCAACACTAACAAACACGTGGGCTTGGGAAGACCATCTCCCTCCTTGCTGCTTAGGCAATCATTCTTGGGAGTCCTGGCCCACGGAGGTCACCCTCCTGGTCCTCTGCTGTGGAGAGCTGTAGCTGAGCAGCTGTAGCAACGACCCCAGAGCTTTCAAGGACCAACATCGCGGTGCTGGCAGTGGCTGAGGGACTCCAGAGGGATAGACAAGAAAGGGCTTGCCGCAAAGCTGACTCTGCAAGGCTGAGTTGGGCAACAGTAGTTTAGATCAGCTATAGATCTAGAGGCCCTCAAGTGAGGCAGGAGACAGAGGAAGCTTCCCTCTCCTGCCAGCACACCCATATTTGGAAGTGTGGGTGAAGGCTGCTCGCTGCCTAGGGGCTCAGGCGCCAGCAAATTGGGCGACTAAGTCTAGCAGCGGGGGAGTTCATCACAGTCCTCTTCTCAGGTTTTTGGGGGGTTGGGTGACATTGAGGGAGGAGCTATTAATTTGTACTCCCAGATAAAAATACCTTCAACTCTCTCTTAGAGTGAGCTCTTGCATAGTGTGTAAAAGCAACCCTCCAAAATGGGAATCATGGGCAACTCTCTCTACCTTGGGCAGTACTCCTTTGGTTTTATGGCCCTAGCTATGTTCCTCTTTGAACTATTCGCAGCTCTCTGGTGGCTCTCTGTTAATAATCTGTGAGAAAAATAGAGATGCTGCTTCCTTACTACCTGTCCACAGGGAGACAACTGACTCTGATGCAAGTAGCCGTTTTTCCCCACTGTGATGAGACAGGCCCTGGGGCTTGGCCACCCTCCCAGGCAGCCCAGCAAGGATGCGAGGGGGAGCTCGGGAGATTGGCAGGGCAGGATGACCATTTCGGGCTCCAGCACAGAGAGGATGGGTTCCTATAAGCACGTGTAGGCCTCGACTCTGTCCTGTCAGCAAGCTTTCCCCACTGGAGGGCCTGCAGCTTCCCCTAGGGCAGCGAAAATATGGAGGGAAATACCCTTCAGAAACTGCCCAGATTTCGTTTTTGAAATTCAGACCACCAGTCTTGTGATTCCTGGAGATCTGATTCATGCCTTCTGAACGCGTGGGTTTGGCAATCCTATGCTTGCACTTACAGCCATTTCCCAACCCCTTATTTTCCCCAGAGGTGTTCTTAGTTTTCTCTCTCTTACTCTTGTATACATGAAATAAACTGCTCGGGGGGTAAGGGAGTTGTTACCTATAGCAAAACTCATCTATTGAATTCACAGAGAGCTGCTCACTATACAACAACAAAAAAAAAATCCCCCACAACTTTACAGCCTAAAATAACCACAGCAGGTTGGAGCAACTCCTCTCCCCTCTTGCTTTGCCTCGGGGTGGGACATACTGGGGGAAGGCTCCTTTCCCCAAGGTGCAGCAGGAAAATGCCTTGCCACACTGGGAGTGGCAGACAAGCCCCAGGCCACTGTGGTGGACATGACCTGTCTGTCCCCATGTCTTTTTGTGGGGAAGCTGAGCTCTTGCCTCCATCAGCCGCTCTGGGAAGAGAGGTGTGGGGTGCACACAGGCACATAAGCCTCTTGGGACAAATTTAAGGGCCCCTCCTGGGGTCACAAAAAGAGCATAGTTTTGTTTTGGAAGATTGCGAGTTTTTGACACATGTTCAGTCAGGTAGCAAAAAATCCTGGGTTTTCCTCTCAAACAATTTTTTTTCTGGCCAGTTGTGGCAGGGCCTGCATCTTTATCACCACAGATATCAATCAGGGGCATAAGTGCTACCTTAGCTCAAATAAATAGTATTAATTATCCGGAGCCTGTGCTGAACACCATTTGTATTCCCATAGACAGCCTGCTGCTGGCACAATAGAAGGCAAAACCCCACACCCATGGGAGTGGAGATTGTTTTCCATTCCCTGCAAGATATCCCTGCCCACTTGAAGACAGTGCAGCAGTCAGGGAGCAATAGGGAGCCCCATTGGGAGGGAGAAGGTTTGTGCGGTGCCAGCCCCACACTGGGCAGCAGCACACTCCGAGCATGTAGGGGAGGTGCTATGAGACGTGGCCTCGGTGGGTTTGGGACTTGCAGCTAAGGCCGGGAAAGGACTTTGTTGTGGTAAATATTAGGGAGGTATAAGTAGCCTCCACTACCCTGGGACACCACCTGCTCAAGCAATGTGCCAAGGAGGTCCCTAGAGGATGGAACATCAGGAAGGGGAACTACTAAAACTAGACGGGGAGAAATCCCCAATGCAGGGCTTGCTGAGAAGCAAGTGCTTCCTTCTTGCAACATTCAATGGGATGCTGCAGAACCCTCATAACAGCACATTTGCACTGGCATCACAACAAAGCCCAACTTGAAGGAGACATCCAAAAAGGAACAGCTTAATAGACTAAAAGCACTGCAGTTGCCTGAGACAGTCAACTTCCTTCCTGCAGTAGGCGTGCACAGGGGTCTAGGAAAGGAAAAATGCTCTGCCCTAGCCATCTTTCCCTGGGGAAATGGGAATCTGCATCTCCGATACCCTGGGATGCCTGAGATGATGACCTTTGTAGTCAGCACTCCTCAAAGCTCTCCAGAACTCACATTCAAGATTTGGAAGCTCTTCAGAGAGCAGGTGCAACATGAGCAATATTGCCTGGTCAATAACGAAGGTCATGAGTAGAGAAAGTAACCAAGCCCTGTTTTAGCCCTGATGAATTTGATTTAATGTCCCAGCATGCCCAGAGGATCTTCATGTATCCACAGTTTCTGCCTGTGCAGATGACAGCAGGTTTGTTATCCAGATCTATGAGCCATTAGCCCAGACAAGTGGCAGCTGAGGAGCTGTTTGTGCAGGACATGTGCATGCCTTTGTGCATGCCTCTTATGAAAGGCAATCAAAACAGCAAGCCTGAAGGAGGCTGGTGAGGGGTTGTAGTCATCCAAGGGACATTGATAATTTGAGGGACAGGGAAGAGAACTGGAGCGGCTATGGAAGCTGAAGAGGAAGGCAAGCTTTTGGGAAGAGCAGAAGTGCCCAAAAAGCTGTGCAAGACGAGCCCAGCTGTGGAAACACTCAGCCTGATCATTGCTGACAACAGCATTCTTGCCAGATGTACCTGGCGATCTTCATTCCAAGAGCAAGGGAGTACTTGTGCTGCAACCCGATGTCAGGGGCTCGAGCCCCCTCCATATGGCTTGCTGTCTGTGATGGAGGCTGGCCTGTCAGGAGACTTCCTCAGCCTGCCGTGTGTCTGAGGAGGCTGAGCAGACCAAGGAGCACCTGGGGGATCGACTGGCCCACCGAGGGCTCACAAAGCCCTCCCTGCCCAGCCTCCCACCTGCCCGCCCACCAACTGGCTCATCCTCTGGCCTAGTGCCCACAAGCCCCCAGCCTAGCAGAGCTGAGGGGCAGGGCAGGGCAGGGCAGGGCAGTCCCACGGCAGCTCTGCGGCCCGGCAGCCTGGGCCGGGCTGGGCATGCCTGGTGGCCCTGGGGTGGTGCTGGCTCCTCTGGGCTTTCTGCCAAGCGAAAAAAACCAAACATGTTCTGCCAAGGGTGCCTCTGCCAGCTCAGCCCCACTGCCCTCCTGAGACCAGGTCCCTGACACCCATTGTCCCCACGCCACCAACTCTGCCCACACGCCACCAACTCTGCCCACAGCCTACGCTGCTTCAACTTCCTCCACATATCAAAGTGCTGCCCAGCTACACAGGGCTTGAAATCCCCTCTCGTGAGGAATATTGCCCCTGGGGTCTGCTTGGCTTCCCTGCTGCTGGCCAGTTTCAGAAACTCAGCTGCAGCTCGTGACAACAAAAAATTTAGTCTGTTATAGAGAAAAAGCCTGAATGGCAGCTGTCTAGCTCAGGAGGTGGAGGAGCCTCACCCAGGTATAGGGAGGTCTGGAAGAGTCAGGTCTCTGCAAAGTTTTCTTAAGTTTTGACTTGATCAAGACTATAGAGAAAAAAAAAAAAGCAAAAAAAAAAAAAGCCTCCTGACTCACTCTCTTCCCAAGACTGCCCTAGCCCAGAGCACTTTCCCTGCCTTGGGAAGTGTTGCAAAATTTGAGCTTTCCCTGGAGGTATCTCTCACTAATTACTGGATATCCTGGTTTTGTGTAAGGACACAGGCAGAACCTTCCCACAGGTTCTTCTTTATGGCATGGGAAAAAAAACCCCCTCGAAACGCTGATTTCTGTTTCAGCATCCCCAGCAGACTGTGAAGGGCTGATTGCACACTCGAGGGGATCTCTTTCTGGAGCCATCCTCCCCAGCTCTGGGGCATCACTCACCAACGTCTCTAAGAAATGAGGAATTTCAAAGGCAAACACAATCTTACTTTTAATATTTGCCCTCTGTACCTGAAGTTTGGGTCACTTTCAATTTTTTATTCCCCCCTGTAATAAAAAAGGCTAAAGCTTTCAAATTAGAAGCAAAGACTCTGAGAGCTGTGTGAGATGAGACCTGTTTGAGTTTGCACCGCCCGCCAGCTGTGCTGCAAAGGGCTAATGAATCGGCTGGTGAAAGGCAGGGTGCAGAAAATTACAGCCCTGGCCCCGACAAGAGGCAGCACAACCCTGATTACCGTGTCAGCTCGACGCAAGGCAGACACTCACATGGGCTGTAGAGCTTCCATCCAGGCTTTACTCACATCAATACAGGAAAATGGCTTCAGCTCCAAAATACTGAACAGTCCATGCTGTTTCTACATGTCTTCAGCCTCTTCTTTCAGCACTGGCCAGGCCACTGACTGCCATGGGCAGCACATGTCCCCCTTTTCCCCATCCCGCAGTGCCTCAGCTCTGTGGCTGGTCCACAGGCACAGAACTGCAGCTGGTGATAATCTTCCTTGCCACTCCTTCAGAGAGAGATGAGATTAATACAGAGGGTTTCTCCAAATTTTGAAAGACGTGAAGTTAAGAATGAAAACTGCATTGAACAGGAAGCAATGATTTAAGGATTTCCTCCTCAGTAAGTCTGTTTCATTAAATACATAGCCTGCATACACATATCCATCTACTGTGATGGATTTTTTTTTTCCTAGAAAGGCCCTTTTTGTCATTTCTGTAAATGAAAGCTGCTGCCAGAACACATGTAAAGGTATCACCGAGCCTCCTGGAGAGAGGAGTGAGTACTCTTCTGAGTGCCTTCTCCTTTTCTTACCCTCCCTCCTTGAGAAGTCCCACTGATCAGCTCTTCAAGGGAGTCTTTATTCTCTGCCCAATTTTGCACAAAGGTATCAAAGGACTTTAATGTATTAAAACTTGCAAACTCTTCAAGAACTTGTCTCCTTTCTGCCTCTCTCCTTCACACCTGGGAGCTGTTATAACTCAGTCTTTACAAGAAGTAGGGTATTTCTTTTTAAAAGTTACTTAGCCATCCTTAATCACACAGAGTACATGTATATTCACTTATCATTACTTGAAAAAAAAAGATTTTCCTCTTCCCTTCCAGCTTCTAAGGACAGAAATAAGAAACACATTCAAAGAACTGTAAACAATAAACCCTGTCACACTAAATACTTCAAAGTGGAAGTGAAAACATCTCAAGAAGCTTGGGGAACTACACATAATTATGAACTAGCTCTCACGAACAGACACAGATGATCTGTCAGATAATTTTTAATTCCAAATAGATTTAAAAAGAACATTCCCTGTGATCTGGTAGAGAGAGTAGCTGCTTACTGATAAACTGCAGTTGTTCAAGTACTGCCTGCGGAGCAGGACCACACGTGCCAAGCTGCTGAGATGCAGATGACTCTTGTGCCTTAGCAGTACTCGTGCAGTAGACTCTCACACCTTTGCTCCCTTCCACCAGGGCACAGCCCAGGAGAGGCAGCCTTTCAGTGACACTACTGAGGGGAGCAGCTCTAGAGAAACATGTATCAGCCGCTGCCCCTCGGGCCTCAGCGCAGGTCCTGATACCACCCACTATCCACCTGAATCACACAAGACATGGCTCCATACCTTTTCCAACTTCTCAGACCTGAAGCAGAGACATATGAAAGAGCTGAGTGACTGTGATGGGAGCTGGGGAACAGAACAGATGACAACAGATGACCGGCTCGAATGGGGCCTCCAGTAGGAACTTTAGGTGGCTCTGCCAGGGAAACATCCTTTTGAACGTGAGAAGTACTTACTGCTGCAAGGACCTTGTAGACATTTCTTGACTGAAATGAGACTCAATGTTAGAAGTCTTGGCCACAAGAAATAGAAACTTCTTGCAGATAACCATTCCCTATGCAAAAAGTAGCAGCCTCAGGGCTGATGGGAGCTGACCTGCACCACCACCTCCTTCCGCTTCATAACAGCCACTCAACCTTCAAGTCCAGGATGGAGATCCTCCATTTTCTCCCCCCTTCTTAGCACAATCCCTTTCAAAAACAGGCTTCCTGAAGGCATCTGGTGAACTTTGAAGCATGGGATCCTGAGGAGAGACTGTGAAGCAAAGTTAGCAGCTAACAGGCCAGAATACCTACAGAGAGCAGACAAGGAGCGATCAGCTCATGCCTACAGTAGAAGAGGAAAGGTGGAACAAGATCTGATGTATCTGGAAGGAAAATCAGAGAATCACAGAATGGTAGGATTTGGAAGGGACCTTTAGAGATAATCTAGTCCACCCCCCTCACCCCGCCCTGCAGAAGCAAGTCCACCTAGATCAGGTCACACAGAAACTTGTCCAGGCGGGTTTTGAAGACCTCCAAGGAAGGAGACTCCACACTCTCCCTGGGCAGCCTGTGCCAGGGCTCCCTCACCCAAACAGTAAAATAGTTTTTCCTTATGTTTAAATGGAAATTTTTGTGTTCCAGTTTCATCCCATTATCCCTTGTCCTGTTGCTAGCTACTACAGAAAAAAGTGACATCTCAACCACCTGACACCCACCATTTAGGTATTTGTAAATATTTGTGAGATGTCCCTTCAGTCTCCTCTTCTCTACACTAAATAGCCCCAGTTCCCACAGCCTTTCCTTATAAGCAAGACGTTCCAGTCCTCTGATTATCTTGGTGGCCCTGCACTGGACTCTCTCCAGCAGTTCCCTGTCCCTCTTGAGCTGAGGAGCCCAGAACTGGACACAGTACTCCAGATGAGGCCTCACCAGGGCAGGGTAGAGGGAGAGCAGAACCTCCCTTGACCTGCTGACCGTACGTAATCTTCTTGATGCATCCCAGGATACCATTGGCCTTCTTGGCCACGAGGGCACAATGCTGGCTCAAGGTTTCAAAAAGACAAGGTTTCTTGCTTATTCCTTCAAAGGGTTACAAAGCCAGAAGAGTGCTTGTCTAGCTTCTAGAAGTCCTGCAACAAGTAAAGCACTGACATTGTGGCCTGCAGATTGGCAGCCTTTCTACCATGAGGGTGAGCCTAGCCACCGATGGTAACAAGTTCAGTACCAGAAGTGGCAAAAGAGGTCCAAGGTGCTACATTCTGCAGTTTTGGTACTAAATTTTGCACCCATCAGAGTAAACCCTTCACTGCAGTTATCTCCAGAGCCTTGGATAACAACATCTGGATCCAGCTCTCGGAGTATGTGCAGACATTGTGTGCGCTACTTGCAGAGGGAAGAGTGCCGTACTTGGCCTCAGAAACCCAGCAGCCCTCATTTGCACCCTCAGTTGCTGGGAGCAAGCCTGTTTAACCAAGTCCAATCACTTGGACTGTCTGTTCCTTCGGGACATCCTCGTTTGCTTTAGTCTTTCCTTCTTCACCCTAGTGATTACAAATGAAGAGGAAAGCAAGGAGCAGAGCAAAGAGATGAAACTGGAGAACGGCTGGCAGCATTCTCGCCAAGCACAGTGCACTCGTATGGCAAGACACAGGTGCCTACAAGACAGCAGCCTAGAACAACTTGATGCAAACAGTAGCCTTAAGCTACTCATGTCAAAGTGTCCAAGAGAGTGCAATGGCTTTGAAGAATCATCTAGCAAGGCCTCACGGGCTCCCGCTACCTTCCTCATTAAACCTCGAACAAAGCTGCAGGGTGTGTTAGCGCACTCTGGCTAGTCCTTCCCAGGGGAAGGAGGCAAAAGCTGGAGTCAAACACAGTGCAAAGGGCTGGATTCAATGGTAAGACTTGAAAGTGGCAATAAAAGGAAAAAGCAGCAGCTGGAGGAGAAAGAGTACAGGGCTCCCTTTGTCACCACATAACACAGAAAAACCTGACATACTATGCTGCTAAGATAGTGGTAGTCAAGAGCCGGCAACAACTGCTTTCCTTCCACAACTTTATATACTGTTTCTCTACAGGCTGAATACTTGAGTGGCAGGGATCGCTGCCCAGACAGCTCAGTGCATGAGAAATAGCCACTAGGCTAGCAGGCCATCTAGACAGCAAGAAGTGCTGGAGCAAGCTTCAGCTCCCTCGCAGCGTTGGTAGCATGGAGGGCTCCGCTGCTAGGTTCCCTGGCTTAAAAACTACTCTGCTGGGAACCAAGAGGCAAGAATTATGTCAGGGGTTTGTCCTCATCACCTAATGACTAGGGTTGTAGTATTCCCATAAAGGGCAGCGAGACTGTGGAAAAGTATTCTGGTCATCTTTCCTTTAAGTCCTGGTGTAACCAAGCAATCTCAAGTATCTCCTAAGTGCCACTTTAGAGGATGCTCGCTCTTCTCAGAAGCAAAGTTGAGCCTGACTGAGAGGCAGGATGAACCCTTGGAAGAGTTTTAATCTTTGCACCAAGGCCTCGCCCGTCCCTACCTGAAATTATGCCTCAAGACCTGATGACAAACCTTTCTGAAAATGTCTGCTGCTTCCTACAGGATAAAATTTTTGTGGTTTGGGTGTGTTTTCACAGGGGGCCAAACACAGGAGGAAGAGGTAGCACAAAGGGAGGAACCAGCACTGAAAGAGACAACTTGCCACTGCAGCAATGAAAGCATGCAATCTGCATTGTAGACAGGCCCTAAGAACGCTTGAATAATCTACCATACTTTATACACATCTATTTGTTAATGAAGTTTTCCCCTCCACCTTTCATTTTAGTATCATATTGCTTTAAAGATGAAGAGGCAAGAAAATATACAAGACACTCATCTTTGTTCTCCAAATTGCACTTAATTAATAGTGAGTTGCTTTAAAAATAATTTAGGACAACACTTCCACTGCACATTGCTGAAGTCTTGAGATGGTTCTTGTGTTACTACTTTCCAGAACATGTGCAAAGTGTTCACCCTCTGTCCAGGTGTTAAGAAAACCAAACCCACCAACACAACAAACCCCAGCCCTGGGGTTTTAAAAAAAATAAGTATCAGACAAACAAGAGGCCCTTCCCACCCCTCTTTTAAGTAATCCTTTGCTCTGTCACCTAGTTCTGTTTAAAAACCTTAAAATCCAGATGTTTATCTAATATATCATGTGAGGTAACTGTGCCAATCGCTGCGACGGGCAGATAGCTGGGGCTTGCTCTCAGAGCTATGCCATTACTCGTGGTGATGACAGCTTCAGACGCCAAATTGCTCGTGCTGGGAAATGAAGGTACCCATTTATGATTTTTAATAAAATAATTGCTTTAATGCAGTATTTAAAATAATTTTAAACATCTGATCAATAAGATACAGTACACAAATATGGAAAATGCTGCACTTTACAGAAAAAGTAAAGCTAAGCATTTAATTATACAAAAACAATTTTGCCTGATGCCGTCAATATCTTGCAAACTATAGCTTAGTCAAAGTACTGCTTTTCTTTTATATATATATGCTATATATACATATATAAATAATTTACAGCATTCATTTACTAGATTTGCTTATTACTGCTCCAACAGAAAAAAAAAACCCAAAACACATAACTGATTCAAAACTTAATGAATTTGGTAACTATCTGCAGTGGTTCCGAAGGGGAAGGGCATTGCTTCAGGTTTTGAAGTAGCATGCCAAATAACCACAGGAAGCTTGTTCCTTCAAAGAAAAAAGTTTCAGCAGGAAGCCATTCAATAGTTAGTGCTTTTCCCATGGGTCCTGGGCAACAGCCATGCTATAAAGCACCGTGCCACGAGAGGCAAACTGTTTGGAGGCTGGGGAGAAGGGTGACCCAGAGGGTTTTCCTTCCACCACAAGGCAGTCTCTACCAGCAAGCAGAAAATATTTTAATCTACTCTAGCAGTCTTAATAATCTGGAGTCTTTCTCCTCACTGAATGGAAACCAGGCAACTGTTTAAACACTTTCTATTTGGGAAGTTTCTCTGTTATACTACATTAAGGTATTCAATCAATGTTCTAAATAAAGCAGTGAACCCCGTGCTTTGTAAACCCTGCCATTCTCGTTAAGAGAGTCTCCAGCTGTTAAGTTTCAATGCATCTTAAGTCTTCCCCTCCTTGCAGTCAGCACAGGTTGCTTTTGCTCATGCCTTCTATGCTCAAGTTCAATGCTATTTTTTATATCTACAGAAAGATAAGCTGTTTCTTCTGTTTACCCTTCCTTTTTAGTCTCTTTCACTCATTGTCTTCAAGTTTGATAACTCCAAATTTTCGCCAAACATTGAAGTATGCCCTAACAACACTGTCTGATACACTTCAATCACAGGAATGACCAATTCCTTCAGCTTCCCTTAGTCCTCAGAGGAAAGGAGGAGGGCAGTTGAGACAACGTGAGAGCACGAAAGCACTCCTCATTCCCTTTGCTTGCTACTTTGCTCTCCACAAACAAGCATCCAGTAGTAATTCTACACCCTGAAAATTTAAGAAGATGCCAAGTCAGACAGGCAATACATTAGCATGTCGATTGATTGCTGGTTCATGATTAAATACAGTTGCCATGCTATGCAGTGCCTTTAAAGTATTACTAGTTTCCCCACATAAGATTGTATTAGAAAAAGGCACTACATGTAGAACAGATGTTGCTAACTCTGGAGTACTGAAGCAAGCGACATTCAAAAACTAGAGACATGTATCAAGCCCTCAGAGCCTGCAAGTCAGTTGAATGCAAGCAGGTAGTCAGGTGCTTGTGTGTGCAGCTCAGTGTTTTCACTGGTTTACAGATTGGTTTAAGTCAAATATTATTAAAAATCCTACAGGTGCTAAGTTAGGTATTTAATAAAAATGTTTATCTGTAAACAAGAGTTATCCTTACAACGGATCATTTTCCAGAAACTGGAATTTCAAGACAGTGCAACAATGCTTCAGTGTTTTCTTTGGCAGTAGACAGCAAGGTGAAATGTAAAATTCAAATCACTTCAGAAGAGCACGGTACAAGGTTAGAGAATGCTTCATCTCCCTCTCTTGTTCCATGCAGAATATCAAGTCCCTGAGACAGATGCGGGTTATTCTCGGACACAGCAGCTGTTTCGTAAGGCTAAAACTTGATGATCCAGGAACGGTTCTATTGTCATTCAAACCCTAAATGGGGGAGGAAGAGAGAAGAAAATATTAGAACTTCATATAAATACAAGCTTTTAACCAAACTGGTCAGATGAGATTGTCTACCTTGCCTAAAACTAGCTTGCTGACAAGCTTTATATGGTGAAAACCAGCAGTTCAGAAGTCCTTGCACATTACATAGAATCACAGAATCTCAAGGGCTGGAAGAGACCTCGAAAGATCATCTAGTCCAACCCCCGTGCCAGAGCAGGACCACCTAGAGTAGGTCACACAGGAACTCGTCCAGATGGGTTTTGAATGTCTCCAGAGAAGGAGACTCCACAATTCATCTGGGCAGCCGGTTCCAGTACTCTATCACCCTTACAGTGAAGAAGTTTTCCCTTGTGTTTCTTTCAAACCTCCTATGTTCCAGTTTATATCCATTGCCCCTTGTCCTATCATTGGACATCATTGAGAACTGTCTGGCTCCATCCTCCTGACACCCATCCTTTACATATTTGTAAACATTAATGAGGTCACCCCTCAGTCTCCTCTTCTCTAGACTAAACAGCCCCAGCTCCCTCAGCCTTTCATCATAAGGAAGATGTTCCAGACCCTTGAACATCCTTGTGGCCCTGTGCTTGACTCTCTCCAGGAGTTCCCTGTCCTTCTTGAGCTGAGGAGCCCAGACCTAGACACAGGACTCCAGATGAGGCTTCTCCAAGCTAAAGAGCCACAGTTCCCTCAGCCTTTTATCATAATGGAGATGCTCCACTCCACCATCTTCATCTTGGTGGCCCTGCACTGAACTCTCTTCAGCAGCTCCCTGTCCTTGAACTGAGGGATCCAGAACTGGACACAATATTCCAAATGTGCATTAGATAGTTTAAGAGACAAAGCAAGCACTTGCCAGCTGATTTATTTCAGTCAAAGCAACCAGAAAATTCTGCCTTTAACACTATGTTATTACAGTATGATAAATAACTGCTGTTTCACTCAAGTCATGCTACATAGCTGTTTGCAGTGAGAAAAGACAACCCAACTGCCAAGAAGGTACTACCACAGATCTATGCAGATTCCCAGGTTGTGAAGAGCTCTTACTCCCACTTGCAAATCCCCAGGCTCCAGATGTTCACATCTTCTCTTGAAGGAAACCATCACTGTGAGTGGGCTCTAGTCTTGTGACACAGCTGGGAGAAACTCTTAGCCCAGCCATCACCCGTGATTTGTCCTTTAAGGGAGTAACACACTGAGGCAACCAAAGTAGTCGTGTGTTCAGAACTGTATCTGAGCCTATTCATTTCAATCAGCTGCCTTGCTTGGTTATGAAAGTGTAATTGGTGGGAGATGATGATGTTTAGTAGTTACACATTCAGGCTACTGGAATGAGGAACCCCCACGCATTCCAAAATGCCCCAAGATTTATTATTAGGGGTGGAGAGGAGGAAGATTACCATGAGCTGCACAATAGACTGGCTACTTATCTTGGAGCCAATCTATGCTACACAGCCAGTCTCTTATCACTACTGGAGGGTTCTTGGTAATGAATGCAATTTGTACAAATACGAGTGCTCTGTCTCTGTAACTTCAGCAAGGCAATGCCTGCCAGCATCAACACCGCTTGGAGATGCTGTTGCTCGGATGCGGTGTTAACTGTATCAGTTCTTACCCTAACACTCTCTGCAAGACTTCAGCAAAATGACTTTGCCCACTTTGCTTAGACAAATCTGGTTAAAATCCCTGTATAGCAGAAACAAATACCAGTGCTGGACTATCTACAGCAGTGAATGTTACTGTTGTTAGGGCGCAAAGCATTGAATTTTATTTAAAAAAATAAAGAGATTCACCAGAGAGCACACACTAACCACACAGAAAACCCTGGGCATATTGTAGAAATGGAAGCTGTATTTCTTACTAGCAGCATGCAGCGTATTCAGCACCATTTCATTTGCTTTACAGTCGATACTATTAAACACTATGAAATGCCATCATTTGAAACTTTCAGTTTGTTAAATGGCTCGGAACAAATGCGTGTGTGGGGAAGACTGCTGGCCACATCGCACAGACAGGGCACTGCTGTCCTGTTAAGACACAAAAGGGTCACAGTTCAAGTTTGTCATATGACAACCCTGAAGGATCCAGGGAAAAGATAGCTCTGCAATGCAGCTGCCAGCACGGGTTGAAAAGGAAGTCAATCCAACAGGATGCAGCAGAAGGCCCGAGGCAACATTATAAATGAAACAAACCCCAAGGGTTTTCAGTAACCCAACAGCAATGTCCTTTATAATTCAAAAAACTTTATTGAGGTGAAAGGATTTTCTCTTTAAATACTCATTAAACTAGAAGTCTTACCTTTAAAAAGACACCAGACAAAGCCACTTCAATCCTGTTCCCTCCCTTACAGAGGGCACACACTCCCCGTCCTGCTTTGGAAGCTGTTGGAGCTGCAAGATGCTACCACAGGGCAGGAGTGCCAAACTGCCTGCGTTTGAGACAGTTACAGATTTGTTTATTCTTAAATTCTTACCCATCAGGTCCAGTGCAGAGATGTGAAGAACTCTTATGCTGTAAAATCACATCCAAAACCAAAGCTTATCCTGGGCTCCTGGTTGCTAAGGCAGCTAGTTCACACTTTTAAGTTTCGTGTAGCCTCACAACAGCTGCCTCCATATCCAAGTTAAAAGAAAAGGTCTTCTTCTCAAAGTGCATGATGTTTTAAAATTAAAGAAGCCAACAGCCAGCCTTGGTGATTCCAGTCCAGACTGGAACTGCACTGGGGAACTCGCTCCGCATTATGTTTATACAGGGGTGAACATCAACTCGTTTTAGCTACTGTCCTCCAACACTAGTCTTTCATGGGTTTGCTTTAGACTTCGGACCAAGCAGTGACGGGTGATTTACTGCCTGTCTTTTGTAATGAAACATTTAGAGAACAAAAAGTGAAAACAGCTGAAGTCAAGATGCCATCTGCACATCAAAATGAACCATTGCAGGTGCCTCTGTTACTGTCCAAGACCTTATTCAAGAAGAGCACAACTCTGAGCTCTACAGGGACACTATAGTAGAGGGCCTCTGCTGCTCAGCTCTCAGAGCCTCCTCTCGAGCAAGTTCCTGCTGGGCAGCAGGTCAATCTTGTCTGGCCCTTGGCAACAGTCAGCAGAGTCTTCTCCTTTATGTCTCATATACCCCTTCCTGCAAAGAAGCTTTCCCACGCTGCTTCCAAGACCTTAAATACACTGGCTAGAATACCACCAATCCACTCCTTGCTCCCAGACATCTATTATGTTCCTCCCAGTTGGGCAGCAATTGCTTGCATGTTGCTATTTTGAGTAATTATTCCCTGCAACAGTCTTCAGCCCACCCTAAGACAGTTTTGTGAGCCTCTTCTGAGGCAAAGTGAAAAAGCGCTGCTTTTCAGCCAGGCCACAGACAAGTACAAAGGTAACTGAATAGAAAATGTGCCCCTGTAAAGCCAATTCTACCAAAGGGTAATGCAAGTAACCTGCACCCCTCTTCTGCACCATCTAATTATTACTGCCTTAACCAGAAACTTTTATCTTTTTTTTTTTTTTCCCCCCAAATTGGGAACACTGCTCCACAGAGGAAGCTGGAAGACATTAGCTGTATACTGAGATCCTGCCTTTCATTGAACTCCCACTTTCTTTCCAAAGGGGAAATGACAGAGACACACACAGACCATGAGGGGTGACCACCAGCATAGGTACTACCAGCCAACCTGGGTATCAACAGCTGACAGACCCTGCTCGTGAGCCAGGTATGGTACCACAGCAAGGCAACATGGCTCTGCACCACTGGAAACTGCCTCTCAGAGCACTGAGAGCACCAGCTGGCTCAAAGCCAGCCCCAGAAGGCCACACGGGCAGCAGTCCTGCTTTTGGCCTATCCTTAAGAGTCAAGCTGAATCAGCAACTTTGGAAAATCAATATGCTGTCATCCTTTCTTGGTCCTGAGAGCCATTTATATACACCTGACAAAGATTAGTTAGTCTCACTCATCTTGGCAGCAAAAGACATGGTGGAGCTTCTGCGTAGTCCCACGCCTGTTGTGCAGTTACTTAGTTGAGAGGTTGCTCCCAAAACCTGTATTAAGATCTCGAGAGCTCTCTCCAGTGGCTGGACCAAGAACTGAATACCAACTCTCTGAAAAGGCAAGGCTGAAGTTCATATAGAGCCACAGCCCACAACAAGGTTCTTCCTCTACCTTAACTATCACCACTGCCTTATCCCTGGTCAATGAGGTATCTGGAGCACATGATCTCTAAGTCTGGATCACAGCTAGTGACAAGGATAAAGTTGCTAAGGCTATTCTAAAGGCCCTGATACAAAGCTCAGAGGGGTCAGATGACACCTTCCTTCCCACCAAGTTTGGGTCAGGCTCAGCAAGCTGTTCCTAGTAGAGTACATACTCCCCTCTAAAACTCAATGGCTTCACACCAATCACATTCAAAATTTTTAACTCTGGAGAGAGGGACATTTAAAGGGAGCTCAATCAAATATTAAAAGTCAAGCCAAGAATTTTCATTTCAATTTTTGGTGTGGCACAAATGCAGTGCAGTCCCAGAGCCAAGATCCCAAGAGAGCAAACTGTCATTGCAGCTCTGCTGCACATTATAAAAATACCACGAGCAGAAGGCAGAGAAGTTGTGAGACAGTTTTCAATGACATCTTCATAACACTGAAAAATTAACAGCTGTGTGCAGCAGAGACGTTGTCAAAAGGTGGTTAAGAGTGCCTAGAAAAATCGGACCAAAGGCAACCAGGTTCAACCCCCAGCTATCATCTGCAGTCACACTGAGGTTGGAGGTACCTAGTATAACTTGTACATTAGTTTCCCAGGTGTTAAATACAGAACATATTCCTGTCTTGCAGAAGAAAAAAAGGTTAAAAAGCCAATAACACATTGTGGAGTGCTCAAACACTTTCCTAGGTCTCCCCCCAGCAGCAAGGGGGAAGGAAGAGACCCTGTCAGGATTGTGACAGCTTTGCTTGTACAAGTGCGTGCCTAATTTAGGCCAGAGAAAACAAAGTGAAAGAAGTTGATACTACTTTGGTGACAAGCCAGACTACTGATGCTACCTATTCTAACAAGCCTCAGTCTGATAGAAATGTTCTCCCACTCATAATACTAAAACACTATATTACTCAATATTTATATGATTCTTTCCTTTAAATAGTTGTGATAGATGGTTAGGATTTGTAGGATTTTTTTTCCCCCTAACTTCAGAAGACAATTAGGGTAAATCAAGCCAATGTCTGAAAGGCTTAGACCTCTATTTTCAAGCTGCTTCTCATGCAGCTGAAAACAAACATGTATATTTATGATGTCATCTGTAGCCTACAAAGACGCCTCCTGAAGCTGTCAGATCTGTACAATACCGAATGCTGTTCAACTACACATTTTTTTCCCTCAGATTTCATTGCAACATTCCTACAAGTCCTTTCAAATGTAGGCAACAACATGCTTTACATATTGAAACAAATTACTGCAAATGTAATGTCAGTTTATTCAATATTATGCCCAAGATTCATGTACGCATGTCACTTTGTATGGCTACATCGGATGCTTAATCTGTACCTGGAGGTAATGATGTCATGTTAGTTAATAGACAATTATTAAGCTGAAATTTTCTGGCTCTTTGCCACATCATTTTAAGCAATGTATTGTCAACTAAATTATAAATCTCTTGACCCTTCGCATGTCATCAACATTTGTGCGTTACCAATATGTTCAGCCTAAAGCTACAATGCAATTAGTCATTTAAATTGCAGATATCTTTCACACATAAGAAGAATTAAGTTCATCTCTAGCACAGAGAAGGCACAGTATGGGCCAATGAACTGTACTTCTGAAGTGTGTGAATGGCAGTTGAGAATATTTTTGCCTATTTACACAGCGAAAAATTCACATCAAGTGCGTGGCCTAGACTGACAGCAGCCAGGAAATTCAGTGCTGAAATGGAAACACTCTAGCTGACAGGGCTGTGCTTAGTTGGGTCTTGCAGCAGATAAATAAGATGCTGAAGCTGTATTTTATAATTGCAGTTAACACTTTTAGCTCCCCTTTTCCCCAAAGGTATGACCATGCTGGAGATTCTTCAATTGTCTGATAGCTTGAATAAGAACCAGAAACTGAAATCAAGAGTCTACACACATTAATCACATGCAAAGAAGAGGGAAAAACTCCCACCTTCTTCTATTACTGTAGACCTATGGGCTGGAGGAATGTGTGGTAAGAGACAAAGAGAGACACAGGGAAAGAGCAAAACCCCTCAAGTGTAGAAACAGATTTTGTGTCCTGGGTCTGAACACCTACTTCCACAAAAGTAGTCTAGGTCTAATTTCAAGTGATTGCTTTTAAATTCATTTTCTGCAGCTTTCAGGAAAATACTTTATCAGACTATCGCGTACCAGTGCCAAGCACCAGCCAGCAGACTCTCTGTACCCCATGGATATGCAGGGAGCAGCAAATCTATCATCAAGCACTACAAAGCCAACTTCTGTGTTTAATTCACATTACAGTCACATCCTTAACACCAATAGTGAAGTTGAATTATGCTATAGCATGTCCTCTCATCAGAAGAGCTTATGGCCAAAAAGGCAGCAGTAACTCTACAGCTACCATATAAAGAATGTAAAGCCACATACCTGCCAACTACCATATCTGTCTTCCACAAATGCAAAACAACTCCACAAACACAATTTGAATGGTACACAGCAGAAACCCCAAAACATCTCTTTTCCCTGATTACGTGAAAGAGTTGGGTTTTTCACCCATTTTGCAGAAGAGGACTTGTTGCTCAAAGGCTTAGCTCTTCCTAGGTTAGCCTAAAGAGCATTTTCAAAGCTTAGGCAAGCATCGTATTCTGTATATGTTTAATGAACGTGCATACTGGCATCCTAAGCTGTAAAGCAAGAAGAGTAATTTTAAGTTCTGCTATATCAATGAACAGATGTGGCAGAGACCTAGCCCTAGAAAAACAGATGACAAGTTCATTTCCTCCACCCACAATCAATACTAAAAATGGAACAATGACTGGTGTGGTAAATAAGACACTTGTCCCATTTCTTCTTGCCAAACGTCTTCCCAGAAGTATACAAGCTTATTTGTGGATTGCTGTATTAGATGTGCATCATGGAAGTATCACATTATTTTATGTATGTTGGCCAAAGCTAGGAAAAAAAGTACTTGAATGGCTCTGCACACACTGCAGGATATCAGCTGCGCCATTTACCAGCTATGTGCTGGTTCTTGTTTCCACAGTGGAGATGTGAGTGCAAGGCAAGACTCACGCTTCCTAACAGAGCAGCCAGTCTTGGCAGTGGACAAAACAGTCACAAACAGCACCTGGAAGGAAGAAATCTCCTTTGCCCTTGGATCAGGCAAAAAGAAATAAAAGATACAAGATTTAACTCTGAGTCAGCCAATGTGACCAACCTGAAGAACGCATGTGAACGACACACTACCAACAGCACTTCAGGACAAGACACACTGCATCAGTTCCAAGTAGTTAATGTGTTATCATTGAGCCAGAAAATAGATAGGAAGCAAGCACAAAAAAGCTATAGAGAAGTACAGATATCCAACTCAGTTTCTTTGTCTACAGTAGACTCTTCAGAAGCTGACCATATGAGTAACAGCCAGTTTAATAACTCTACCTTCAAAAGCCTACATAGACTTTTCTTCCTCCCTGCTGCATGATATCACACAAATGTACTGCTCTCAGTTCAAGGCCAAAGATGACCTTGGACCTTGGACAGCTTTGGATGGAAGGAAAGAAAGTTTAAGGACTCAGAACTGCAGTCTGTTTCCTACCTGAAAAAAAAAAGCTTTACATATCTGCAAGGGTTTTAAAACATCTAACACTCCAGTTAGAGTGAGAACAACACAAAGCTGTTTCCAGAATAGCTTTGTCATCAGAAAAGCTGTAAAACTTAATCCAAAATAATCCTTGACTATTTCTCAGCATTTAAAGCATTATGGGGCATGTTACCAACCAATAAAAACTATGAAACAGAACACAGAATCAGAGAAGTAAGTCTTTGGCCTCAAGTTTACTTTTGTCTGATTTGTTTTAGAAGTGTTCTCCCTTCTCAAGTTATCCTTCCAGTCTTCCCACTCTTTAATTCATTATTGTTCATCACATGCCTCCAAACTGAGGTGGGTAACAAAAACCAGAAAACACATACGAATTGAATCCAAGGGCCTCTCCCCTTCATTGTATCCAAAAGCATCCAGAGGGACTAGAAGGAGACAGATGAAGATATTACCACCTCTGGAATATAAGTAGCGCTAATTAAACACATTTTCACAATAGAGAGATTTCTCAAATTACTCTTTCTGAACAATACCATTCAAATTTTAAGATGCAATGAGGAGAACATGCAAAACTGCTCAAACAAGTGTTTCCAACGAGTAGAGAGCAAGAATTCCCATTATACCAATTCCTTTTTTTTTTAAAAGGCTTAGAGCATTAGCCTTAGTTTTTCATTCCATAGTCATCATGTATTTGCCCCTACTGCTGTTTCAAGTTTAGCGATACAGAAGTAGTAATCATGACAAGATACATTTCAAGCTTTTAATGTTGTTTTTAGGTCCAAATTAGTTGAAGCACACTCTTCTGAGCAAAAATCTCTTTCTTTTTTTGTTAGCTGCCACACCATGAGGTGATGCAGCTGCTGGTAAGCAGGGTTCTAGCTATCAAGCACAGTTATGTTGCCACATGTTCTAGTTCCCAGATTAAAAAAGTTCACAATACGTCTCCTTTGAAGACTAAGTAAAGAAAGCAGAATTTCAGAGAACAAGGTAAGATGAATATGTGGGAATCAGACATTCAGCCACCCTTGGAAAAAGACTTTCCAGAAGAGGTGTAAAGTCAGCTTGTAAGTGAATGTGGAGAAAAAGATACCTAGGGCTGAAGAATCACCCCAGTTATATACAGATATTCATTTGTGGAGAAAGGAAACATGGTATGCTAACAAAATGCTGGTCTTGGCCCCTCATGCTTACTGCAACAGAAGGTAGCAGATCCGTACCAACCCCATCTTCCAGTACCCATTACACCTTGGTACTGAACAAAGAAAGGCAAATCTTTAGCACATTTGCTTACAGAATTTCACTTGAATACATACTGTAACTGATTATTTCTTCCCTGTCTCCCTAAATACCTCAGGGCTTCAGTATATATCAATAATGGCTTGAAACAATTCCCTTCCTTTAATTATTGCAGTAGGCAACGTAAGAGATACAAACATAGTACAAAGTACATTATCCAAGGAAAAATGAAGTCTTAGCTTAAAATCTTAATGTGTTTAGCCTCAGTGGTTTCATTCAATACTATCAAAGGATCATTCATATTTAGGAATAACTTTTTCCATCACATCTGTCTACCAAGATATTAGGCTTCAAAAAAAAAGATAAAAAATTGGTCACAGGAGTATTATGCAGAGATTTACTCCTTGACGTTGCATAGTCAGAAAGTTCTGACATTTAAGATTACTTGAGAGCAAAGCTGTCTGTATTTGCAATTTGAAACTAGAAAGTACATCCTGCCTGTTTGAATTGTTCTCAGATAGGTTGCCCAAAAAGATGATTTTAAAGATGTCCAAATGCATTATCAGCCTAAGGCCACACTTTCAGTTTCAAAGACCTCCTTTCATCCCTGAAGAATGGAATGTTGTTTACTGCTCAGGATGTTTTGTCATGTTATCATGAATGTATTACAAATGTTCTGCTTCTTGAACTAGAGAATGTTTGTCAAAACCATTCTTTACATGAGAAGTCTTAAGCCTTCTCTAAATCCTGCTCAGATATATTGGGACACTTAAACATTGAAGTCCAAACATCCTTCTCAAATAAGCTATCCCATATAATTGTACAAAAAAGAAAAAAAAAGAGTCCACAGAGAGTTGTTTCTTGGTAGCATGAAGTTTAAGTACTAGGCACTGGAACGCAAGATTGCATGCGAGAAACAGAAGCAGTTTCACTGGCAGAACTGCTTCCACGTACTGCCCATATAACAGTCTAGTAAGGCAATCTATAGAAGCAGCACCTTAAAATGCAGCACGTAAATTTGTGACAATGAAATGTTATCAAGGTTTATGGTCAATTTTAGGCATGTTATGTCCACGTTCTTTTAAACTGCCAATGTAAATAACGGGACATCACCTTTCAATAGCAACGCTGTTAACTGTCTCACTTTGGCACAACTCATGAAGCTTTTACTAAAGCAGACACACCGCAGACGATGAGAAATAACTGAAAAGCACCTAACAGGCAGACTTGTTAAATATTCAGAAATAAATCCGACAATAATTACAGAAAACCACTATGAAGAACAGGAATAGTTACTCGATAGAAGCTTGGGGGAAGAGGAGAAAAGGATGAGGGAAACTGCTCTTGTGCTAGACTGATTTTTTCAAGTTTTTCCAGTGGCATTACAAAAAAACAAAACAAAATTATACCTTCAGCTTCATGTGAAAGTACATTAAAAAACTTCAAAGAAGTGAAGAATAGCTGCTCAAAAGCTGGGAACACGGCTTTCTGCAGCTTCCTTAGATACAGATTCCTTCACTTGCAGTCAACAAGAAATGTTCAAAGAGTTAATTGTGTCTCCTTGTCAGAAAACAGGAATAATCAGAGAAACAAGCCTACTTCACCTCCTTAGAGTGGCCTGTTGTCACAGTCCAGGCCAAGGGAAAACCTACAGGACAGGCACCACCGCTGCCTCAGTTACACTGTAAATAACTGAGCTTTATACAGGGTCCTTCCATACTCCAGTATGCAAAAACGCTAGAGTATTTTCAATCTTAGCATCTACTGAAGCTTCCTTCAAGGATGGCTACAAGAAATGAAAGAGACTTAAGGTTTATCAGAAAGGAAAAGTTTACCACCACTTCTTCCAAACAAGAGTTACTTTCCAGGTGTCTATTCGCTGCATTTGGGTCACAAGTCAACCAGCTGTTCACTTGAGCAGCACTGAGGCTTTGTAAGAAACTGGTAACAACACTTGAATGACAGACAGGCTACAACATGTTTCTCCCATCTCCAAATAAGATGATCACTAACAGAAGTAGGCTGTCAGTCTCCTTGAAAAGGACTTCTGCATTCCTATAAGCTTCCCGGGTCCTGGAAACAGTTAATCTTCAGCACAACATTAAGAAATTTGTTCAGACCAAGATTTGTTAAAAGCACCTTCAAGGCATTTTTACAATGTGGCACGGTATATTTGAGGAATCCCATGTATTGTACACGGAAAAAAGACCACAGTCAAATATCAAAGCAAGAGCCACTCGAAAAGTCATCAAAAACTGCCATCGTGACTTCCACTGAGAGGCCATGACAACTAGCTGCTGTGGAAGACTAACACGGCTTTGTTACCCTCTCCTGCAGATGGAAGCTTCTCTGAGCCACTACTTCATTCTGTCCTTCATTCACAGTGCCCTTATCCACAGTTCTTCCTACAACACACTATTAAACATCCACATTGACTTTACTAGAAACAATCCTCTCACATATTCGAACACACTGACTAGTTTTCTTACAGTATATAATTACTGTATAATTAGCCATTTGTGAGAGAGAATTCTCACTTCTTCCCACATGGAAGGTCAAAATCAAACCAGTACGAAAACACAACAAAATGCAAGTTATTGCAAGCCATTTCCATACCTCCAGCCCAGATCCAATGTTTGATGAATCCAATGGTCTTTTCTTCCTTGGTCCGATGGCTGCCAAAGCTGTGAGGTTGGCTTCTCTTTGTTGCATTTGTGCTAACTCCAATTGTTGCATCTAATTTAAAAGAAAAGAACTAGATTAATTATGATATAAGGTATCCTAAAAGGTCTTGGTTCTCTTTACAGTAGCTTCAGACAGCTCTGCAGCCCCTACGGAAACAATATATTTCACAGTACCTTTCCTGTCTTTCTGGATACTTTTAATACATTCCACTAGTCAGTCATGCTTGGAGCCTTGAAACATCCCTTTAGACAGCGCTGTGCAAGTAACACTTTTTATGTAGACTACATTGTGATATCAAGGCAGCCTTAATAGAAGCCTTGCTGTTAGTTCTTCAGCTCATAAGCTTTGCCATTTCTGATTAACAGAAAGTATTGATCAGAACTAGTTTATGAGGCTGGATTGTTATTAAAAGATAAAGTCACCAAGTTTGGTGAACTGGGCATATTCTTAATTCAGAATCTCAATTCATGACTGCACATGCAAGACACTCAATTTCTTCATGCTGTATTAGCTGAACCCAGCACTCAGTAATGCAATTCTGAAACATTTTTTTATCCAACTGAATGGGACGCTGTCAGTTCACTGATATTCTTTCTTTTCCAGTACATATTTGAATCTTCAGGCGTATCTGAAGCAAATTAGAGATACATTGCATACATTTATTTACATTCAACTCTAAAAGCTGTTCCACACAAAGAAATCCTTAAAACAATCTGTACCTGGGTTAAGTAAATTTGAGATGGAAGTGAAACACAAGAGCATTACCAAAAAAAACCTCTTTCCAGTTTGAGGTTCACACTACTTCATTCTATTCAATAAGTGTAGGTGTCAGTTGCTCTGAAGCTCAAATCAGTCAAGTCTGCTGACAGACTGACTAGTTTGGATTGGCCACCTCGCTAATGCAGCCATGCTGCCTTCAGATTCAGCAGCTGCAATTTGGAGCAGGGGTGGAGGGGACATGCTTTCTCTCTGTGGAAAAGGAAAAACTTCTCTACTTACTCAGGTTGTGTTTGCCCTTAAACACAAAGCTCGAGGTTTAATGACAAACCTTAGATGATCTGACACACAACTAGAACAGCTCCGTAGCCCATGCTCTCCTCATACCCAGGACTTAAAGAGTTATTTGGATGGGAATTCTCTGCATGTGTATGTGTGGGCATCTTTAAAGAGAGTACAGCCATACCATGGTAGCAAAGCATTCAATTCTCCTCTCTTGTTCTCCTCCCCTAAAGAATCATTAATTAATTGGAATTAATCCAATCAGTCCAGGTATTTTGCTTAAGCTTGCAATACACCACAATTTTGCTTACTTTACAGTTTTCCTACTTGGAAATGAGAAATTCAGCTGGAAAGAACTGAGGTTGTAGCATCTACATGGCATTACTCTCCCACTTGCTTCTAGTTAAAAACAGATTAATCCACAAAACAGAAACACTGTTGGGTTTTAGGGGTGGAAATGTTTTGGGGAGAAGGGTGGTTCGGTTGGATGGGGTTTTTGCAAATCTTATTTCACATCAGATAGGTAGAGTCGTTACTATAGTTATGCTGACAACTTCACACCAGATACTGCAGCAGCTAGGCTATT
Source organism: Colius striatus (assembly GCF_028858725.1). Lineage (NCBI taxonomy): Eukaryota > Metazoa > Chordata > Aves > Coliiformes > Coliidae > Colius > Colius striatus. The sequence goes on along the minus strand of NC_084762.1, from coordinate 49,681,707 downwards.
TAAAGCGGTATTTCAGTCCAAGATGCCTAAAAGGACATTCCCCCCTGTGAGAAACTACACATGATCAAGATTTTTCAGAAAAAATACAGGAATGTGAAACTCTTGACACACATGTTGAAAGCAGTTGTTTTTGGAGGCTTGGCAGTTTTTGTTGGGTTTTTTTGAAGACAAGACAAATGCTTCAGTTATGAAAACAACAGCATTTGCAAGTCAGCTTTGATGACACTATGTAGGCTTTTGCTTACAGAAATGTAGTACTACCTCTTCAACACTAGATACCATACTTCACTTAAGTACACTACTTTTAATTTTGTGCTCAGGGTAAACACTTATAACCTTCTTTAACATCATTAATTCAGTTCTAAATGGGGTCTTGCTTGGTTTTTCCAAGTATACAGAATTGCTTTCAAGAATATTTTAGAGACTACAAGGCTTTATGTCCCTTAAACTTGAAAACTACCACTGTTCTGCAATTATCTGTGGTTACTTCCACTCAGCCTACTCGCATATAATGTTTAAGAGAAACTTCCTTTTAATCTAATTCCCTTAAATATGTATATTTATATTCAGGAACACATTGCAACCAATTGGGGAAGGAGGAAATAAGACAAAATAAAAAAAAGTAACTTAAAATTTCACAAAGTCAGTCTTGTTCAACATCTTCATCAACGACCTGGATGACGGGACAGAGTGTACCCTCAGCAAGTTCACTGATGACACCAAACTGGGAGGTCTGATTCCCCAGAAGGCTGTGCTGCCATTCAGTGGGATATCAGCCACCTTAACAGTTGGGCAAAGAACCACCTCATGAGGTTCAGCAAGGACAAGTGCAGAGTCCTGCAGCTGGGGAAGAACAACCCCATGAACCAGTACAGGGTGGGGACTGACCTGCTGGAGAGCAGCTCTGCAGAGAGAGACCTGGGAATTGAATTGAACATGAGCCAGCAATGTGCCCTCATGGCCAAGAAGGCCAATGGCATCCTGGGATGCATCAAGAAGAGTGTGAGACTTTCCTCCCCCTCTACTCTGCTCTGGTGAGGCCTCATCTGGAGCCCGGTGTCCAGTTTTGGGCTCCTCAGCTCAAGAGGGAAAGGAAACTTCTGGAGAGAGTCCAGCGCAGGGCCACCAAGATGATCACAGGACCGGAGCATCTTTCTTGTGAGGACAGGCTGCAGGAAATGGGGCTGTTTAGTCTAGAGAAGAGGGGACTGAGGAGGATTCTCATTAATATTTACAACTATCCAAATTATGGATGTCAGGAGATCGACGCATCCCTTTTTTTTCTGTTGTATCTAGCAACAGGACAAAGGGTATTGGAAAGCAGTTGGAACACCAAAAGTTCCATTTAAACATAAGGAAAAACTATTGTACTGTGAGTGTGAGGGAGCCATGGCACATTCTGTCCAAGGCCCTTGTGGAGTCTCCTTCTCTAGAGGGTTTCATGACCCACCTGGTTGCTTTCCTGTGTGACCTGATTTGGGTGAACCTGCTTTGGCAGAGGCTTTGGACTAGATTATCTCTAAAGGTCCCTTCCAACCCCTACCATTCTATGATTCTATGAAATATTGAGGCTTAGAAACTGTTTTTACGTGTTTTCACTCTCTGGATTAATTAGGAGTAAAAAAATGTTAAGGTTCTTTGGCAGATCCATGTGCTGACTTCCAATTGCAACTGCCCAGGCCTCTGTCACCTGGAGTCACCCCTACTTACAGATACCCTAAGGAGCGTTCCTGTAGAAATATACCTTTCTGCTAGCAATGTAGTTCAGTTGCCACAGTGGTTGCATGTACACCACAGTCTTCTTGCCATGAGAAGAGACATTATAACATGCCATGCTTGTGGCATCCCTCTGGGGACAGATTAAATTCCAAAAGGTTTGAGGTGTAAAAGAAGTCATATGAGGAAAGATGATTTGCCTCACTTCAAGAATTATCAAACTTAAAATGAAAAGGACTTTTAAAACCATTAAACTTAAAAAAACCCCACCCCATACAACAACAAAAAAACTCCGCCAAAAATAACCCCAAACCAAAAGGCCTTATTAACCAGACCTTGTGCTTCCATCCCATAGTCATTATAAAACCTACCCACCTCCTCCAACCCTACAAAACACACACAAAGCAGCTGCAGTTAGACATGTCAAAAATGGATGGCTGCTCAACATTTGGTCACTGTTTTGAAGCAGCATTGAAAAGAAGTCCTCGCCACTCTCCTTTTTACAGTAGATGTTGACAAGCAGTCATGGTAAAGACCAAGGATAAGAGGCAGAGCTGTGAATGACACACCAAGGGGACTTTGGGTTGGCATCAGCACTGGGTGGGCTGTGTGCCTCTTGGTAAAATACCAAAATGCTGCTCTGGCTGAGGACCGGGCATCATCACCATTTATGCATACAATTGAAGCTGACAGAGCACACTGTCCCACGCTGTCCATACAGACACCCTGCAGGAGCAAGCGCTGCTGCTGGAGGGCAGCGCTGGCAGAAAACCCACCCACATAGAGGACAAGATGACACTTGGTGGACAGTACAAAAACGGTACACTTTCTAGAAACAGAGTTGATGCTTCTTGGACCACACAGTTCCCAAGACACTGGAAATGTGTCATTACCATCATCTACTCTCCCCAATACATTTTTCACCTTCAAAACAGTCAAAGGACTTTTCAAATCAGGCAGAATCTCACACCAGGGTTTTGCAGAAAAAGAAAAAAGAAATCATAATCTTGCTGCATTCTAGACATCTCGGGGATTTTTCTAAGAACATAATTAAGACAAATGAATTTAAACACTCAATCTCCATAATGGACTCAACAGATCCCCATTAAGCGATATGGGCAGGCATCCAAATTACCCTGCTGAAGCTAGCAAAATCATCTTTTTAATGGAATAAAACTTGATGAAATGTGTGAGATTAAATGTCCAAACGTTATTTGTGCAGCTAAAAGCACAGGATAAGGGAAGACAGGCAGATAACATCAAGGGATACCTGAGGATGCTGGCTGGCTAACTACTGTCAGATTTTCCTAAACAAGATTAGGAAAGAGGAAGAGGCAACTATGTTGAGTCAAATATTTCTTTACCAGACACTTTTGTAGCACACAAGTTAGGGCAGAAAGATCACCACAGCAAGTGAAAGACAGTAGAAGTAATATACACATTTTATTAAAATATAACATGGAGAAGCTTCATCTAGTATCATCTCCCTTCTAGGGGCTAGTTTTACTAATATTGGTGTCTCTGCCTAAAATAGGACACAAATACGAACTGTCATGTCCAGGATTATATCTTGAAATAGGTTATTCTTCCCCTCGAAGGGAGAAGTGTGTAAAGGCAATTCAAGAGGAGCACGGTGAACCTGCACCATGCATCAGACCCACAAACTAGCAGGTTTTCCTTCAACCTGACCTACATTATCTGCTGAAAGGTGCTGCTGTTCCACCACAACACAGGTGCCCAACACACGTTTTGTTCCAATTTCATTCCTCAAGGAGGGCACTGAGAGGGGACAGTCTTCAGGCAAAAGACAAATGACTGTTCACGCTCCTTCTCCCCTCTTCCTGATTTTTACATACGCTAAGAATCACAGTACAAAGAGTTCCAAAAACCTGTGTGTAAAGATCAAATTGCTATGAAAACGTCTCAGAACTTGTAAAATAGTCTTTGTTGCTGCTGGCCTTTTTAATAATAAAAATAGGGTTTAAAGTCTGGTCTTGCAGCAAGCAGCAATCTCTAGGGTGACACAATAAGCATTTTAGTTAATCTGACCTGCAGCACAAATAAAAAAGTAAGGTATGTTTTTAAGTCCTCCCTTATAGTGAAATGGCATTTGCAGCATGGCTGTAATCACATAAAATGAAAGGTTTTAAAATTGACCTCTCTGTTCTTCACTCAATCCTCTACTGAGGAAAAAAAAAAATTCTTTTCCTGCTCATAGAAATTCTCTCATGTCACACTCCACATTTCACTTAATATGCAAAATCTATTTTTCTTACTACACCAATGATATTTCCGTGGCATTTTAATATTAAAAATTAAATTTCAAGTTGCAGAAGATGGTAAGTAATGAGGAGATGCTGAAACTTTTTTCAAAGCAATACTGCAAGTTGGCTTTAAACCCTCTCAGTTACCAAGTACATGATATGTGGTTGTTAGCATTATCAGAGCTGCAATAATTCAAGTTATGCAAATCTTGCAAGATAAACATTGCAAGGAAAAATCCCTTAAACATAACTGAAAAATAGAAAAAGCATACTCTACTACAAAGTTAACTAACTCACATCAGCTAACTCACAGCAGCAGGTAGTTGTATTAACAAAGGGAAGGAAATGGAAGTGCTGTGACACCCACTTACAAGAAGGGTCAGAAGGAAGATCCTGTGAACTACAAGCCTGACAGCCTGACCTCTTTGGCGGGGAAGGTTATGGAACACAGTATTCTGAGTACCATTCTGAGGCACATATAAGACAACCAAGGGTTCAGGCCCACAGCCAACATGGCTTTATGAAGGGTAGGTCCTGTTTGACCAATCCGATCTCCTTCTATGACAGTGACCAACTTAGTGGATGAGGGAAAGACTGTGGATGTGGTCTTCGTAGACTTCACAGAATTGTTACATTTGGAAGAGACTTTTCAGACCTTTGAGTCCAATCACTAACCTCACACTGCCAAGCTCATCACTAAACCACATCCCTCAGCATCTCATCTGTGCATCTTTTGAATATCTCTAGAGATGGTGACTCCACCAGTTCCATAGGCAGCTTGTTTCAATGCTTAATAACCCTCTCAGTGAAAAAGTTCTTCCTAACGTCCAACCTAAAACTCCCCTGGTGCACCTTAAATCCTTTTTCTTATGTTCTATTAATTTGTTAGTGGAGAGACGAGATCAACCCCACTTCACAAGTTCCCTTCAGGTAGTTGTACAGAGTGATCCTATCTCCTCTCAGCCTCCTCTTCTCTAGGCTAAACACTCCCCGTTCCCTCAGCCACTCCTCATAAGGTCTGTTCTCTAGACCTTTCACCAGCTTCATTGCCAGTCTCTGGACATGCTCCAGCACCTCCATGTCCGTCTTGCAGTGAGGGGCCCAGACTTCAGTAAGGCTTTTCACACAGTCTCCCACAGCATCGCCCTGCAGAAACTGGCTGTTCATGGCTTGAATGGATGTACTCTGAAATGAGTGAAACACTGTCTGGATGTCTGGGCCCAGAGTTATAGTGAATGGATTTAAATCCAGTGGGTGGCTGGTCACCAGTGGTGTTCCCCACGGCTCAGTGTTGGGGCCTGTTTTATTTGACACCTTTATCAATGATCTGGATGAGGAGATCGAGTGCACCCTCAGTAAATTCACAGATGATATCAAGCTGGGCAGGTGTGTAGACCTGCTTGAGGACAGGAAGGCTCTTCAGAAGAACCTGGGCTGCACTGATGGGCCAAAGCCAACTGTACGAGGTTCAACAAGGCCAAGAGTTGGGCCACAATAACTCCAGACAACACTACAGGCCTGGGACAGAGAGGCTTGAAAGCTGTCCCACAGAAAAGAACCTGCGGTGTTTATTGACATGAGCAGCAGTATGCCCAGATGGCCAAGAAAGCCAATGGTATCCTGCTTGTATCAGAAATACTGTGACCAAGGAGGTGATTGTCCCCTTGGTACTGGGTGAGGCCACACCTTCAATACTGTGTTCAGTTCTGCATCCCTCACTACAAGAAGGACATGGAGGTGCTGGAGTGTGTCCCAAGACAGGCAACAAAGCGGGTGAAGGGTCTAGAGAACAGGCCTTTTGAAGAGCAGCTGAGGGAGCTGGGGATGTTTAACTTAGAGGAGTCTGACAGGAGATATGACCACTCTCTACAACTACCTGAAGGGAACTTGTAGCAAAGTGAGTGTCTACTTCTTCCCTCCAGTACAATAGAACATGAGGAAATGGGTTCAAGTTGCACCAGGGGAGGTTTACATTGGACATGAATTTTCACTGAGAGGGTTATTAAGCATTGGAAAGGGCTGCCCAGGGACGTGATGGAGACACTATCCCTAGAGATATTCAAAAGATACGTAGATGAAATACTAATGGATAAGGTTTGGTTTAGTGATGAGCTTGGCAGTGTGAGGTTAGTGGTTGGACTTGATGATCTAAAAAGGCTTTTCCAACTGTAACGATTTTGCGATTCTAATGAAAGTTCATATCTGGTCACAAAGTACCCAAAGCAGAAGGGGGTATTTGGCACAAGATTCCATAAAAAACAAAGCACATGAAACCTTTACTCTCCAAATCCTCAAGAACAGTTTTACCAGGGAAGATTTGTCTAAAGTAGAGACAAGAAATCAAGTATCTTCATTAGCTGTGGCTCACAGAGCAGCAACAGGACTGAGATTAAAGAAAAGTCAAACAGGTGGCACTTGTCCCAGCCTGATGCTGGCAGATAACATTGATCACAGGAACTTCATACTACTGTCTGCTTCTGCAGGGTAACTACTAAGAAATGAAGAGAGAATTCTTCCCTCTCCTTCTCACGATTTAAATGCTGGGAAGGGGAAAAAAAGAAAAATAGTCTTGGCAATGCAGTAACAAATAAATACAGCCATTTCGATGTAAATGAGCTCAGAAGAAATGCTGGTAAGACAGATGGAGAAGATAAACACTGAAATTCCTGCAAGGATAACAGGATGGCCAGGACAGCAGAGGACTTGCCCTGGGCGGAAGAGGAAGAGGTTAAAGACTTGTTGGCCAAGCTTAATGCTCATAAGTCAAGGGGTCCTGATGGGATGCATCCTAGAGTGCTGAGAGAGCTGGCTGATGTGATTGCTAAGCCTCTCTCTATCATTTTTGAACAATCATGGAGGACAGGTGAGGTGCCTGAGGACTGGAGAAAGGCCAATGTCACATCAGTCTTCAAAAAGGGCAGGAAGGACAACCCAGGAAACTACAGGCCGGTCAGCCTCATCTACATCCCTGGAAAGGTGATGGAACAACTCATCCTGAATGTTATCACAGAACATATGAAGGATAAGACGGTTATCAGGGGGAGTCAACATGGCTTCACCAAGGGGAAATCCTGTTTGACTAACCTGATAGCCTTCTATGAGTGCATAACCAGCTGGCTAGATGTGACAAGAGCAGCAGATGTCATCTACCTTGACTTCAGAAAGGCTTTTGACACTGTCTCCCACAACATCCTCATCAGAAAGCTCAGGCAGTGTGGCTTGGATGAGTGGACAGTGAGGTGGATCAAGAACTGGCTGAATGACAGAGCCCAGAGGGTGGTGATCAATGGCACGGAGTTGAGTTGGAGGCCTGTGGCCAGTGGAGTTCCACAGGGATCAATTCTGGGGCCAGTCTTGTTCAACATGACCTGGATGAGGGGACAGAGTGTACCCTCAGCAAGTTCCCTGATGACACCAAACTGGGAGGACTGGCTGATTCCCCAGAAGGCTGTGCTGCCATTCAGTGGGATCTCGGCCAGGTTGAGAGTTGGGCAGAGAGGAACCTCATGAGGTTCAACAAGGACAAGTGCATCTGAGTCCTGCATCTGAGAAGGAACAACCCCATGAACCAGTACAGGTTGGGGGTCGAACTGATGAAGAGCAGCTCTGCAGAGAGAGACTTGGGAGTCCTGATTGATAATAAAGTAACCATGAGCCAGCAATGTGCCCTCATGGCCAAGAAGGCCAATGGCATCCTGGGATGCATCAAGAAGAGTGTGGCCAGCAGGTCAAGGGAGGTTCTTCTCCCCCTCTACTCTGCCATGGTGAGGCCTCACCTAGAGTCCTGTGTCCAGTTCTGGGCATCCTCAGCTCAAGAGGGACAGGGAACTGCTGGAGAGAGTCCAGCACAGGGCCACCAAGATGATCAAGGGTATAGAACATCTTTCATACAAGGAAAGACTGCGGGACCCGGGGCTGTTTAGTCTGGAGAAGAGGGGACTGAGGGGTGATCTTATTAACATTTATAAATATCTAAAGGGTGAGTGTTAGGAGGTTGGGACATCCCTCTTTCCTATAGTAGATAGTAACAGGACAAGGGGTAATGGGATGAAGCTGGAACACAAAAAGTTCCACTTAAACATAAGACAAAAACTATTTCACCATGAGAGTGATGGAGCAGTGGAACAGGCTGCCCAGGGGGGTTGTGGAGTCTCCTTCCTTGGAAGTCTTCAAGACTTGCCTGGACATGTTTCTGTGTGACCTGACCTAGGTGAACCTGCTTCTGCAGGAGGGTTGGACTAGATGATCTCTAAAAGGTCCCTTCCAACCCCTACCATTCTATAATTCTGGACTTGGTTATAACTAACATAAGGGAAAGACTAAAAAGCCTATGTACAAGATACCAGGTTTAATATCAAGATGAAAGTGGGGACATCTCCACATATGACATCGTAGGCTGACAAGAGTATGCGACAGATTAAATAAATATTTAAAGTAACAAAAGAACTGGCAGGAAAGGAAACCAGGGGAGGCTGAAGACAAGTTAATGTATGCCTAAGGGTTATGTGTGCTATCCAGCAATAAGTACATCAGGAGTAATAAAAGCACTAAAGCAGATGAACAAGAATTTGTATAAGACTTGCAGCGAAAAAAAAACCTGAGGAATATAAGCATAGAAAGAAGCAAAAGCCTCCCATTCTTTCTAGCTTCCACAATAAGAATTTCAACAATAAGTTAAAGTAAGTGAAAGCAACTGTGACCAGATGTTAAACATTTCTCTTTCTAGCTCACATCAGTGGAAAAGAAACCTGAACACTTATCTGAGTCCTTTACCATTTTCCATTACTGGCCACTTATCCCACTGAACTGACTTCTCTCCATTCTCTGCATTCTTTCTGACTTTTTTCAATTCAGGTTTCACTAGGTTTCATTTGGTCTTTTTAGTGCTTTGAAAGTTTTCTACTGCTCTCAGATGCTTCTCCATTATCATTCAGAAAAAAAAAAAAGAACTCAATTTTTTCACATTCCCTTTAAGCATTTTAAGGAACTTGTGAAGAAAATGAAAAATAAACCTTAAAAATCTGTTTTCAATCCCGAGTCTCTTGCATTGGTTGTCATAAAGCTCAATGAGCGTTAATGCCTCCAGCCTCTACCTTTCCTATACAAATTTTTCTGCCCTATGGGTTGAATGTGGCTGAATAGCAGACTTCTCATATGGGGGACATTCTCTGAGGAAAACTGACATGTGAAGGCTGCATATTTAAACATTTACCATGTTCTCCTCTTGCCTATAATGCAATTTCTCTTCTTGCAAGTGCTTCCTTTCAGATTGTTTTAATTAGCCATACAATTATAGTTTCCACTGACTTTCTCCTCTGTTGTAATTTAGATTTAACAGCAAAAAGGCAGAATAGCATGCACTTTTTTGACATGCAGTCCTAACTTTAATGGGGCAGTATGTAATACTGTAGGTTTCTTTCAGGTTAACATTTCACATATATGCTTGAGTGACAGAACAGGCCCCACTACAGCTGTGTCTCCCAAGACCAGGTACCTCATCTGTCTAGAAATAAAAGGTGCAATAAGATGTTTTCAGGAGTAACAGAATTTTTTTTCCAGGATAGCCATGAAGTAACCAACCCATGAGAGGAAAAAAGTTCTTTAGTGGATATTTGACATTCCCTAACATATAAAGTAAAAGCTCCTGGGTGCAGTGACTTCCTGATTCTTGCTCAAGATCTCCCAGGCATGGAGTGTGTATTGCCTTTTACTTTTTTTTGTTGTTTTTTAAACAGTTATTGATGTATTTCTGTGTCTTCTAGAAAAAACCTGGAGCATGCTTTCTCCTGCATGGACTCATTTGTTTGCCTTACTTGGAGGCCCAGGGAAGTTCCTGGATGTCTAGCATCCAGTGCGGAGCTCTCTATGTTTATTTGCAGACACTGCCTAGGCTACTTTTGTGGCAAGGACAAGAAAAGGGCCAGAGCACATCACACCAAAGCAATACATACTGTAGGTTTTGTTTTAGGTGCTACCATGTGTAAGAAGACTACTCAAAGACCATCAGAAGACGAGCATTACCACAATGGGACAGTGTCGAGCCCTCATAAGACATAACTTTAAAACCAATTACAGTTCTTCCAAACACGTACTTTGAATGATTTTCATCCACTCTAACACTGTGTATTCATTGACTTACTCTTGAGGTCTTAAAGGTATAGAATATTTAAGACTTATCTCCCACCTGCAGGTTTCTCTGCCTCATCATGCAGTCTACCCAACACTTGCTCTTGGCACAGAAATCTCTGACTCTTCATTATTATCCTTCTGTTATACTTTCAGTTCTAAAATTTCCTCTATTAGCAAGTTTCTAATCCAAGGCCATACTTTCAGCTGGCTACAAGTCCATTACAGTCTTTTGGAAGAATGTAGAAAATGACATTTGAAAATCCAAGAACAGGCTTAATGGAGCTTTGAGGGGCTTTTGTTTTTCACTAGATAAAACATAGTTGCTATCATCTTCCAGTCAGCTGGTTTTATGGTTTCTAACACAGTATCTCAGCTGATCTTTTCTTAAGCTTCTTCAAAACAGAATTAAGAATGCCACATAAACACAGATTTGGTTCACTTTTTAGCTTGCCCATTAATCCAACTCTTCACAGGATGCCCATCCCTGACTTACTAAAAGACTCCTAATACAGTCAATTTCTGATGCTAGCCGTTTCCTATTTCTAGAGCTACACTGCAGGGTATCAAAATTTCTGTCTGTTCAATAATCATGTTTGTTTTTTTTTTTTCCCACACATACAGAAGCAGGTAAGAAACACCACTGAACAGGATAATATGAATCAGACCAGTAGGCAAAAGCTCTCTGGATGTCAGTGAAAGCTCATAAAAGGCCAATTGATCCTGATGAGATCTTACTTTGCTCAGAGCATCTTGCTGGCTTTTTTTGACAGGTTATGGTTAACCAGGGAGTTTCCTTTTCCTATGCCACGAGAGTGGTCTTAAAGCATTTGAACCATTAGGCCCAGAAGTCTAAATACAGAAGCAGCACAAGAGGTGGGGAGGGGAAAAGGAAACAAATAGCTTAAAAATGCTGGTTAGAGATGGTAGGGGGAGCAGCAATGAATCAGGTTACAGTTACTTGTTATCTGGGAATGTGACAGGAAATAAAGGGAAGAGATGGACACATGAAACAGAAAAAGAAATTAGTATTTTTGAAAGAAAGCCACTATAGAAAACTAAACTTCAGTCTTTACTATACAACACCCAGAAGTTCACTGGAATGATGCAGACTTTTTGTTTGATGGTTTTGATAGGTTTTGGTTTGCCTCTACAAAAAAAACCCTTGGGTTTGCTATTTTCCTCCCAGTCAGTTGGCACTAAGGGTATTAAATTTTCTCAGCGTCTCATCTATTGCTGTCTTGTGACATCTGTCAAAATCACAACAGTAAAATGCACAAGTGTATCAGGCAGGTAGGAACAAGAGACTGGGAAGACCTGTGCAGCTCTAAGTGAACTACGGAAGAGCAAGGAATAGGGCAGGAAAGTCTGCTGTCCATCAGGTGCTTGCTCCACACGCTCCTTTCCCTAGTTACAGATGCAGCTGTTCACCTTTATCCACCAATAGATGCTGCACAGATAAGCGCAGAGATGAAGGCAGATATCATGGAATAAGTAAAGATGCTATCAGGATATCTCCCTGCTCAACCCCAAGTAGCCATCTTGCATAAATACAATATGAACAGTTTACCCAGCCTCAGTCTCGAGTTTCCTGAAGCCTTCATTTTTGAAGATGAGACAGAAGTACAAAAGATCAGGGTTTATATTTAAATTTACAGTATGCACTGTTTAATATTGACATTTTTACAGGTCTTCTGGTATACACTGAGCATATGGCATGTTTGTGCATTTGATAGTATCCTACACCTACTCAATTTAAGTAAATTTATTCAGAAATGGGATAAAGCAGAGATAAACCATAAACACAGCAACAAGAATTGCATCAACTGAACATTTTCCTTGTAACTGGAAGCAGAGTCTAAAGTAGAACAGGAAACAGCAGAATGCACTTAAAAAAATTAATGTTTAAAAGTACAGAGCATCAGGGACAAGACAAGGGCTGTATCCTCTCAGCTTGAAGTGACAGATAAGGCTGAATTTACCCAGACTTCATGAATGCCATTGCACAAAGAGCTGGTCCATGAGGCGAGTGGGGACAAAAATTCTTGAATGTAAAAAAGGAGTAGCTTGGGGCAAGCCTTGCAGCTTTCTCAGAAGGAATGTGCAGTTTCCATAGGTATTAAAATCTGCTGTAACAGGTGAAAGAGGGAAGTAAATAAAGACTTAATTTTTAGCAAGTTACATATGGTAAGGATATAGGAAAGTAAATGACTTAGCAGAGTGGAAGCTTGAGGTAACAGGTCATGCAAAAAAGCATGAACAGGGCACAGTAATTATGTATGGCCTTTTGGATAAAAGAATCAACTGCCAAGTCTCTAGATGTACTTCCAGCAATGTTAAGATGTCACCTCCAGCCGCTGGATGACAGCATATCCTGGACTTATGAGTATTCATTGTTAGGATGAATGCTCTGCATTTTGGGACATGCCACTTTTGAACGTGCTCCTGCGTCATTACCTCACACCCTCACAGAGGTTATCATCAACACATAGATGACATCTTTGAGGAAGGCAGGTCCATATTAATTCTTGAAAGAACTTAAAGCAGATCAAGATTAGGCTTCTCATTTTGCATTTTTTAATGCAAGTGTGTGCTGATCGTTATCTCCAAACTGTCAATAACGTTCCAAAGCTGACCAGCTGAATTTGGAGTCATTTCCACTTGAGTTTGAGTTTATCTCTCAGATAAGAAAGCACCTCTGGCACAGAAAGTGAGTTTCCTGCACAGCATCAGAAGCCTAGAGAAGTTTTGGCTCCCTCATTCTCTGGAGAACAAAACAGCAGGACATAAGGCAAGGCAATACCAACACAAAGATCTGTGTTGTGCCAAGGCACATCTGTTTCCTTGTCTTTTGGTGAAGCAGTTGGAGACCACCACTCTGGTAGCAGCACAACATGGAGAAATATGCCAGACAAGCGTGATGAAAGCTGTGTTAGTCTGGCATAAGATAAGATGCACTGAAGGAGGTCAATTCAGGCCCCAAACTTGGACACTTTCTCTGCTCTCTTGGCTCCTTTTTTGTACACCTATATGCCACTTCTTAAAGGAGATGTCATTAACAACACCAATCAATCTAAAAAAAAAAAAACAAACCAGATCCCATATCACATATCTAACTCCTTTCTGTACTAAGTATTCCAATCATGGAATATTTTTCAAGATCCTACATGTTATTGTTCAGAGGAAAAGAGACAAGAAGCTGCATAAATGAATCACTTTGCAGTGCTTATTAAAAGAACCTCTAGAAACGACCAGATGATGCAGAGGTAAAGTCACTTACAAAACAAGACAAATTAGCATCACCCACCGATCCTGATGGCACTAGAGGCAAACTGGGAAAGGCTTAAGGGCAACTTTGTACTCATAGATTGTAAGCGTGAAGAAAGAGTTATATGTGGAAAGAAAGAATTAAAAGATAGATACTAAAGCAAGTTCCTTCTCCCTCCTCTTATTTTACAAATTTCTTCTACCGTGGTGCAAATCCAGAGCATTGATTCTAATACCATTTTACTGGATTTCCATTTGTTTTGCCTGGGCTCCTACATTAATCCAAACAATAAGGGCCTTTAAAGCATTCATAAATAACCTGCTGCTGCTGCTGGCACCTAGGAACCAAGTGCAGCAATGTTAAGCAACAACAAATTTCATAGTTCAAGAGGCACAGTTAAGGAAAAAGGTTGCTCAGAAAATCACTCTCATTTAGCACAAAGATACTTAAAAATTGCATGAAATCAGTCAAGTAACTATAGAAACCAATTTCTTCAGCTCTGTATCACACGTCTCACACCTCAATTGTCTTTATTATCGTCTGCTGTCAGATCCTTAATCAGAAATGTGAACAGGCTTGATGATTTATTCAGCAGGGAAAAGAATCTGTAGGTCAAGTGAAAAATTTCACACACACATACACACGCACACACATCTTCAACCTTAGGTACTTTCATTTCATTCTGTTCCCAGTAGCTCTGGGGGCAACTCCAGTGAGATCCAATATTAAGGCTCAATTAAAATAAGCTCCAATTAGTGGAGCTTTTTTCTCTCAGGCTAGAAAAGTCAGGAAATGGATATTGGGAAATGTAAAAAGTCAGCTACTGAGAGAAGGCTGCAGACATAAATGAACTTATTTGTTGATTTCTACAGTTGCTATGCAGAGGCCTCTGGGAGTAAAAGCTTAACCAGTCTAAGCTATAAACTAAAACCCCTGCAGCTAAACATGAACTGTGTGAAACAAGGGCTCCATTCCAGAACAGAAAACTGCTGGGCCCAGAAAATTAAAAGCCAGAGGCGTTTTCCATTTAAAACTAAATCCCAGTACCGCCTCCCAGCCAAAGAATTATAAGCAGTATCAGATTTACAAAACGAACAATTACCCTGGAAAAATGTAGCCCATTGTACAGTCCCAGATGCTAAATCTCAAAGTTTCTTTTATTATTTTTTTTCCTAATCCCACATTATATTCCTACCAAGTGTACTGCTGCAGTTTACAAAGGACCATTTCTAGACAGGACTGAAGCTACAAAAATAAAATGTTAAAAAAGAGAGCTCATAATTCATTGACCTCATTTGAAGCACTGCCCTTGCCTGTGGCAGTTCCTGTCCTTCCCCAAGGCCTCTGCAAATGGTATGCAGCAGCAAAATAAACCCTGACCTAATTGCCAGGACAGGGCTGCCAACCTTCTCTCAAAACACAAAGGCAAGCATGGTAACTGGAAAGTCCTACCTCTTTCGCTTTTTGCTTTAACCGCAGTTGCTCTGGATCTTCTTTATTGGAACGGCTCTACCAAAGGAAGAGGAAAAAGATTGAGCAGAAATTACTGGCATCCAAACACCGTCGTATCCGTTAAATATTTAATAAATGACAATTTTCTCTGGTGATTGAAAGATTTAGCTCCAGGGGTGAATGCCTCAATCCAGACTGGCTTCCCTCCCCCTCCATGCACATACGCACACCCCCCCCTCATCTGGGCTGGCTGCCTCTGCTCTAGCCTGAAGCAAGATTAAGCTGAAAATGATGCTAACACTGTCAGTCAGGTCCAGTCTAGGCATGATGTTGTTCATGTCAGCAGCAGACACTTAAAAATGACAGGAAGTATAGGGAAGAAAGGGAGTCATACTTGTCTGAGTATAGTATGATTCTTTAATTCCAGATAAAGTGTCCACCCAAGGGGCTCCAGAATTCATCTTGAAACAAAACAAAAACCCCAACAAACAGAAGATGAAGGACTCACACCGGATAGAACAACAGCTAGTGATTTTTTTCCCCTCCAGTTCTTGAGGTGAAGGAAGGAGGGTACTTATTCTGTACTAGCAGCGGCTCCATCAGGGGGTTGGTAGGTGCTAGGGCACTGGCCCCAAGGCAGCCGTCTGACATGACTACAGGAAACAAATACCTCTGGCAGAGTTGTGGATCTCACCAGGCACCAGCTTGAACAAGCATGGCGAAACCATATTTTCAAACGGTGCCATACACAGGCATGGAGAAAGATATACCAATTTCAGAGACAGAAACTGAGCCAGGAAGGATATTTATGGCTATGTGAGTACTACTTTATTCCTCTTGGTCAAAATGAAGTAAGTCTCAAATGTTCACTCCACCACATGTTTGAAAACTTGGGTGATATTTTTCAAGAATGTAAAAAGATAAAATTGTTTTCTGTCTAGCCTAAAGTGTCCTAAATATTACATATTTCCAGTTACAGGGTTAACAGTTACTATATTTAAAGCAGAAATAGGAGAAACCTGAAGATGTTCACCACTCTAAAGGGCATCTTTACTTCCTTGGAAAGCAAGTGGTGAAGTTCTTACCTTGGCTGCTCGAAGCAACATTTCACGTTCCTCTTCATCCTTTCTCTGCTTTTCTAGGTGATCAAGCTTTTCTAGAAATCTCAGCTGTGCTCTGGTGTCACTAGATATGATGTACTTATCACTCCCCTGGAAAGAGAAGGTTTTTTTTTTTTTTTTTACAGACAACCGGACTTTTATATTTGCTACTAGAGTTAACAAATCCAATGGGAACAACCTGAAAAAAACAGAACACTATTTTTTCAGAACTGAAAAGTGTAGGATGGTTTAGAAAGACTTCAGGTGGTAGGCAGTCATTTACACATCTGCTCTCCACTGAAGCATGTTTCTTGGATTCTGCTACTAGTAAGAGGTTATTGAACAAGTAACATTAACATCTAGTCTATATTAACAATAACAACACTAAAGACTAAGTCTAAAGATCAAAGTTTTCTTTTAAACAGTAATTTCACATCCAGTAAACACACCTACAAGACTGTCTATCCCCTGTCTATCTATGGGCCCGTGAATACTAATGAATCGTTCCAATAATAACTGGACATGTGTATATTGAAAAAAACTTCTTTTGGACTAAACAACCCAAATCAACAGGCAGTTTATTTTTTCATACTATTTTTACCCTCCCTGGAACACTCAAGTTTTGTTTTACTTTAGATAGGAAATACAACAGGGAAAGGGAAGATCTACAGTCAACTAGCAACAAAAATGCTTGTTTTTACCATTCTACTCTTCCAAACACAGCCTATTTAAACCATGCGTTGGGGACAGAGGGCGTTAGGCAAAACAAGGCAGGGAGACCATTTCAGATGAGGCATGTCTGTGCCACCTGTTTGTGTCACTCTATTGCATGTCCTAGAGTTGTATTCTTTCTCTGTTACTTTGTGAACTTGTCTTTTCAAGAAATTTTCCTTGAGCTTTTATCAGCCAAACACATATACTTTCAGTAAGTCTTCTTTCTACTCTACACAAATCTCACACTTTAACAAAGCAATTCTGATACAGAACTCTTCTGGAATAAGCACAGCATATTTTACAGCTATATTTCAGGCAAGATTGTATTTCAAGTATATGGACTATCAGTGACTTATGTTGCTAAATTTTTTGTTTTCAAACACACTATACTCAAGACTCTTCTTCCCACACCAGTCATATACTTTTAAAAGCTGGAAGGAAAGTAAAAGTCATTTTGCAAGGCACTGTTGTCACTCCATCTGAATTCCCACCAACTGGCCAGAGCTGGAAATCAGTCCTCCTGGTCCACTATATTGTCATGTACCACCAGTTGTGGCTCAGACCACACCACGTGCTGCAACCAAGGAGGATTTAATTCCTAAGAAGAGACGTTACTTTGAGTTAGTCTCAGTATATTAATAAAATGTGTTTTGAAGCAGCAGTTTACAATAATCCACCACCATGCCACAATCCTTTTAAAGGAACAAAGGAGAAAGACATATTACCAGAAGAATTTTTTTTCCAAAGTTTAGAAGTGTTTTGCTTTGCAATGCCCAAAGTCAGATTCAGACACTTTTCTAAAGCCAAATCCAAGACCCTATACCAATGAGAAATGCAAGCCACTCAACCCGAACCACCCCAATGCACTTGTATATGGGACAAGAACTTGGTGCATCCATAACAGTATTTCAGCTCATCAACAACTGGCTTAAGTTACCTTATTTCAGGAATTTTTAGAAGAGGAAAAACTGTAGTTATACTTTCTCCTACTCAATTAACTACTTCTCTGTGAACACTTTGCATTGAATTGCTTAGACAGAAAACATTACATTGTACACCTGTTCAAAACTTGTAGCCCTTGCTGTTATGATGAAGCAAGTGAAATCACTTTGTCTGCAATGGCAGCCTCCTAGATTGTCACATACCTGTAAATGAATATGAAACCTAAGGTACATGCAACTTGGCACCAGGAATGTATCACACATCCAGGGGCACAATGGAAAATCCTACATACGGAGAAGCTGCACCTCACTTCAGTCCACCAGGAAAGACGTTGGAAAAATCCCAACAAAGTTCTTAACCCAATGCACCCTCTTAAACCAATGCAGCTGCCACACCATATTTCCGTACAGATAGTGCTACTGCACATGGGCATGGAGTAACATTTATAGCACACCACAATACCGTGCTTCTGAAAACCTTGTGCTCCATGGGCTCTAAACACAGGCACATGGCAGTCATGCTGTGCTGCATCCACCCACATCTTTTTGTAATGAAGACAGGCCAATATAAAGCTTGACAGGGAAACTACCCAATTCTCTTGTAAACGCTCTATCAAATTCTCTGAAATACACGGAGCCCACATTACACACTGGTACCTATCAATAGCCTAGACGGAAAAGGGGACAGGGCCAAGCACTGCAGGAGCTGCAATACCAGGCTGTGTAAATACATATACAAGCATATAACAGGGTTCCAAAACCCTGTAGTGTTCTGTTCTTGAACCTAGATTTCTAAAAGCCTGTCAGCATCTCTCAGTAATATTACTCACAAATGCAATCCTTTAGGACATTGCTCTGTAGAGTAATACCATCTTCCTAACGGAAGAGGGTACCTGTGCCTCTAGGATTATTATGTCCATTACTGTTTTGTTTGGTTGGTTTTTCAGAAAAGAGGAAAATAAAGTAAGCTTATTGCAGTCTTACAGTCTTATCATTGCTTCTGGCAATTCAATCAGATAAAAATCTATCCATTTTCCTATTGCTTTAGTTCAATGAGAAAGAAACCAGCCCTATCAAGCAAACTATCCAAAAATATTCCCTTGTGTCCCTGGTATCTGCAAGACACTAAGTCCTACTGGTTATTCAAGACTTCAGCTTCCACCTCACTTTTGCTCACGAGCTCTACTGGATCTCCCTCTTTGTAGAGATAACAAGAACACACAGATTTCTAAAGACTTCTCATAAAAAACTCTATGCTTTCTCTGTGCTGACTTTTTTTAACTGCATCTTCTTCTGGCAAGGAACAGCATATTCCAACTGCTTACAAACATCACTAGAAATATTTGGAAGTTTCCAAACAGTTGCTGCTCTTTACTAACACCTCTCCAGTGCTTAAAAGCCTATAAAACATTCAGTAAAAAATAACTCAAATCCTACCAGTTGGTTGATCTTGTTAACTTTCACTAAAAAAACTCAAATAAGAGCTTAAAAGCAGAAGTATCTGTCAACTCCTAACTTCCAACTTTTTTCTTAGACAAGTTGATATTGAAAAAAAATACACATTAATATCTTATTGTTAAATTTTTTAAAAAGGGCCCTATTCCAGCCACTAGTAAGTTATTGTTTCCTCTTTGTCCCATACAAGCATCAAGTGATACTGGCTCACTAGAATTCAATATACTTTTGTATTGAATGGACTGAATACAAGAGGGAGGGGAAAGGAATCTTAAGTAGCACTGGCAGAAAGAGAGTTCCAGAAACTTAAAGATCAAAGGGGTCTCTTCCTTCACATAGAGTACTTTCTAAAAATAAAATACTCAATGCAGTTTCCTGAGGCTTTTTGCTGAACTAATACTACACTTTTACCAACAGAAAGTGCGTAAAGCAAACACGAGCCCTTAAATCAACCCAACCACCAAGAGCATTCAAAAATAGCTCTACATTTACCATGCAAGACAGATTTTATATAACAGTCACCACTTCTATGGAAGAGGAGAAATGTATGCCTTTACTTTCATGCTATCCAACAAGCCAAATGGAACTCATAAGGAATAGTTAGAGGCTATAAACAGTTAAAACAAAACCAGCCTTTGGTAGATACTGAAAATGCACATATTGTATATGATGTGCCTTTACTCTGAAGAGGTTTACCTTCAAGGCTGCAAAGCAGGAAAACTTTGGTGCAAAACTTGCTTAATGATTTCCTTTACCTTGTGGGTTGATACTCTGTGCTGAGCAATTACAGTTAGTTTTTCTAGGAGCCCTCGTAATCTCTCCTGTGTAGCGTGGGAGATCAAGTTCACAACATCAGAGTTAAGTTCCATAATGTCATGCCTTTTACCTGTGGAAGCAGAGAAAATCCATTACGTGTTTTAGTAGTAGCTGATAATTGAAATAATTAGCACAGCAGGTATTCTGTTCCCCCTGGAAGTCATACCCATTATGAATAAAGGTTTGGAGATTATGATTTTCCTGGTAAAGTCACAACTTCAAAGATCTCAGACATTACATTAATAAAACTTAGCCTGGAGCTTCAGAAAATATAGACATTGTTTCACTTAGCCTCCAGAACCACTCTCCTTGCAAGGTCACTTATAGGACAAAGTTAATAAGAACACAAATCAAGCTTCATGTTCGGGAAGGGGGAAAAGCGGTAGCTGTAAAAATTAGTGCCATATTCTGTTAATTCCAGTAATTAAAAAAGTAGAGAATTACATTTTGCCCTCCTTGACACCATGCTTGTTAACAACTCATGACATTTATTCGATGAGTGGGGATGATTTTTACAGTACACTCCAGGCACATGGGACCCTCTCACCTGCCTTGACTAATGCGCACAGGGCAGACATACCCAACCATTCCACGGCAGCAGCTCGGACAGCACAGATCAAGTCCAGCTGGGGTCACCATGCCATCACCTTCAACCTTTTCTCTAGGTCTGTCACTGTCTCTCTGCATTTCAGCAGTTGCAACTGAGTCTGGCGACAGCTCTGGGCAAAGCTGTCCCAGCACTGTGCCTAGAGCTGGCCATCACCTCCACAGCCTTCCCATGACTGCAGGCTGCCAACGGAGAAGCCTTCCTGTGGCTGACACCATCAATCACTCAACGCAACTCCATCAAGACACCTGGGTAGTGCAACTTTTCCCTGGTAGGCACGGCAGGCAGCAGTTTCACACGTCTCGTACACCATGCCTGTCAGAAGCACTTCTCCTCGCCCCTCGTTGCATTTACTGCGGCTGTAATATTTTATGATGCAATATACAGCACACCTTCAAAACCCATTTTGCTATTTATTGCCAAGTGGAGTGTTAAGAATGGATAAACAGTACACTAAAAAAACCCAACTAATCACCTGTTTCATTTGCCTTTGCAACTCTAGCTGAAAATGAATAGCGATCTCAGAAGACAGGGAGAACCTACAGAACTTTCCCAGATACGATATAAGCATTCCAACTGTTTTATCTTGGCCAGTAAGCATTGGTCTCTACCTTTGCTGAGCGCAAAGTTCATTTTGCTCAAAGCACCATCCAACACTTGCTCAGTAGTTTCTTCACTAGACTACCAGAATACTGAAACATCAATTTAAACACAAATTCCTCCGAACCTCAAGACATCCCTAAACAAACACTTTCTAAACTGAAGAGGGCTTGCTTCAAAAGCCAAATTGTTCATTCTCTGAATTGCTGTACTCCCTGACAGTATTTCTTTCCTTACAATCAAAACATTTTTCACTTACTACGTAAATTATTAACAAGGAACAGCTACCATGCCAGCTATAAACCAGGCAGGTTTGTGTCTTCCATCTTTCAATTAATTGTCTTCACACCTCAAACCAGAAAAGTATTCTGGAACTACTTTATGTTTTTGTAGAGTTCTTTGCTTTTCTTTATATCCATTTCCCATGGCTGGCTGACTAATTCTCTAATGAATTCTGAAATGTTCTAGGCACTAGTTTTCATGTGCATTTTCTCTTTTCCACTAGTAACACAGCACTTACTTCACTCAACTATGCCCTACACAGTTATACAGGCACACCTGACTAGTGCAGGATGTATTGAGGTAGTAGGGACCATTTGCAGGTTACATGCTCGTCACAGGCTAGCTGCTTAGCACGGACTAAGGACCGGTTGTGTGTAGGAACAGCAAGACTTTGTGATCAGGTAGTTAAAGCACTTTTGACAGAATTATGACTGCACATACGAACCACACGCTTTCTTCAATGCTCAGCTGTAAAACTCAGTGTTCTGATATGACAAGCTACCAGACAGTGAGTGTGAGCAAAGCATTGCACAACATTTACCAGTTTGCTGTAGACAGCAGTGATACCAGTCAGTGTGGTGCTATATAAACATGTACTCCCTGCTCTGACATAAAACAACATTGCTAAGCAACAGTTATTATTTTGCTCAGAAACTAGAGCTGCAATGATACACACACTAAAAACTTACTATTACAGTTTAGTCAGAGGCATTCAACATGCATTCCACTGTGTAATTCATGGATACAAACGGCTTAAATGTATCTTTCATATAATTTTTTTCCCCCCCTAGAAGGAGTCATAAATACAGGCCTGCCCTGTGCATATTAGCAAGAAGTTTCAAACTGCCAATGTGAGTCAATAGAGTACATACACCTGAACAGGCTGAGGACTGCAAAAACTGTTAACAAAGTCAGTGCAACAAACCAAGATAGGAGCTGCAGAAATAGAAAAACATGCCTAAGTGTTTTGACATTAGTATCTAGGTAGTTAAGAGGTCCATTAAGTTTAAGAGTAATATAGTTGCTTGATTCTCACACATTGAAATGGCAACAGTTTCTTTTTTCTGGTTGTGCTTCAGATTATTTCCATGTAAAAGACCATTATAAAACAGTTGTTTCCTAGAAAGGGAAGTAAAAACTCAGTATAGTTTTGTAGAAACACATGATTTGAGATGGTTGATCTTATTAGTTCCACTTCCTTCTTCGAAGATTGGAGGCTGGCTGATGAAACCTGCAAGGAAATACCACATGCATGCACATCTCTTACATATGCTTTGTTCTCACCTATGCTCAAGAGTTTCTTCTGAAGTGCTTCCAAGGAGAGAAAAGGTTCATCTGCACAAGAGCGGATCACTCTACCAATGAGCTCAGAGTTCGTTGCCAAAATGCACGCATTCTCCTCATTAAGATTAACCCCAGCCATAGAAGTCACATCATTTATATCATCCTCATCTCTGCAAAAGAGAAAATAAACATTTTATGCTTCATTCACAATAAGTACAAAGGAAAAGCCTCTTGACTATCAACAGTCACATCTGTTTGGCCACCCCTATAACAGGCCACCCCTATAAAACAGACATTTAGTGTTGGGTAAGGACAGTGACAGACAGCTCCTAAAAGCTTTCACACTTTAGTGAAATGCCTGTCAAACTTTAGCTTGACTAATGCCTCAGCTGCTAGGCATGCAATCCTTTATGTGAACCTGAAAATTCAGAGACCAAGGATTGAGGTACACCTGGATTAAAAGTCTCCACAAGCCCTCCTACCCTGCACCACTACTCTAACAGCCTGAAACTTGATTCTATTTAGTGAATGAAGAGTTTTAGAACAAGGGTTGAATAAAGTCAAATATTGACTCACTGATGTTATAAACAAGCCCATTTTCTAGCTGACATTCCCATCCTATGACAGCTTACAACATAAGCGTATTAGTGCAAACCTGATCCTCACTTTTCTTCTAACAAGTTCCCTTAAAAAATAACATACAAACGCTCCTTGTCAGTAGTATACAGAACCAACTAGAACTGTTCCTCTGAATCAGTCCTACCCTACATTCCTTCTATATGTAGCAAAGAGGTTGCTACACACTTCTGAAGAACCACAGCTGAGCTCTAGTCCTTAACATCCCTCCATAAGCTGTATGTTGCTGCCATACTTAAGGCTAACATAACTAAGATTAGCTACAATCACGGCAAAACTCATGTTAAGGAAACAACCTGTGTGCTTCAAGGTTTTTTTGAGTTTTTTTAAAAATAATTTTAGTAAAAACGCAGAATGAATTTTATACAGCAAAACTTTTTGCAAGTCTTTAGGAATAAAAATATCCAAGTCATTGTCAAATAAATTTAGAAAAACTGGTTTTGCTTCACAAAGTGACAAAGGCCCTAATGGTGTGTTCAAGGGTTTAGAACATAATTATTACCATAGACAGGTGGAATCACCCAATCTGAAGGTGTTTTGATTTGGAAAACAAACAAAAACAGAAAACAAAACTACACATACCACTGTTCCCAGAAAGTATTTGCTGGCAAGATTTGATCAAGTTCACATTCAGAAGATACTGTGTGGCCTACGTAACTTTTGAACAAGATGTTTGGCAGAAACTTGCCATTCTTAGGTGAAATGGGATTTCTTGGAGACTGCCTTCTGACTGGCAACAAGTAGAAGCTGAAGTCATCAGAACATGGGTTGGGCTTTGAAGGATACTCAGAAGACACGAGAAAGTATTGGGATTTTTTTCTTAAACCATAGATGCACTTTCTTTGAGCCTCAATAAGCTTCTATGGCAGAAATTGTGTCCCACAAACTTCTAGAGAGAAGTCTGGCTAGGAAAGGAGTCCAGTCTTCCCCTATTCCTCCTATCATTCGTGTGCGCTCATGGGTGGGAGTTTTATGTGATTAGTTCAGGGAAAAGGAGACTCAATACTCTCAAACCATCCTCCATCATTAAGTCTAAGCAGACACTGTAGCTTCCTGACTAGGCCTGTGCCCCAAATCCATCCTGCTAAGAAAAGCATTAAACACCAGGATTATCAGAGTAGTTAAAATGACTCAAAGCTGAAACATTGCCACAACAGAGCATCCCTCCTCCTACCCTTTCACAAACAGCAACTGAGCAGTTCAAGCCTATACTCATACTCTATCAGCCTAACACAGACCCTGATCTTTCAAGAAAAGTGTAAATGAAGCTTCATTACATGCTAATTGAGTGCTAACTGGTCCTCACAAGTACACTCAAGTTTCCTCTTCTCAATGACCACTACAGAGAAGTCCTTGCTGGTGACAGAAACCCAAACAAATGCTGTGACTCCCAGGATCTTCTGATAAAGGAGATTACAAAAATCAGCACAACTAGCACCAAGAACATAGATCACAGGCTATCAGAGTTGCAGGTGCTCGAACCTGACATCACACTGGTGGAGCTCTTTATGTAATCCAAGTAAAGATGCTTGCACCTCAGGTACAACTGTACAGCATGCAGTTTCAGTCAATCATTTTAGCTTTCCATCTGGCCACATACTCCAAATACTCAAGCAATGGGATAAACTTCTATACTACACCTCTATATATCTTTCTGTCATACACGTTTCAGTTCTCTAAACCCAGCCTTTATCAGGTTTGTATGTGCTTTAATATTTCCAAGCACAGAGTCTCTCTTCTGAGTACACATGTATAAGAGCTTCTATGCAAGTAGACATCTCTACCTGTACCACTTTTAAGGAGCAATTCTAACTTCTTCACTGGAGGATATGTTTGCATTAAGTCACCGAGTCACTAGCCTTGATTTAAGATGATTTTGCACCTATGTGCTTACTTTCTATAACAAAGAAGCTGTCACTACATTTCCTTAGAAGCAGTGGTCACTAAAGATTAATGTGAGCTTTGGAAGCTATATTTAGTTTGTACATTTCATTAGTCTTTTTGACTTGCTGTTCAAACAAACCTCAATAATTTTAAGTAAGGTATTATCTAAGCTAGAAAGGTCATTCTACTGAGTGATAAATTTGAAACAGACCAGAGTATGCGTGCAGTCATTTCTGTTGGATGTGGACTTTCTTTCATTTTCAGCAATCCCTACCTAAAGCCCTTCTTCTACAGCACTTATTTCAATGTTTTTCACATTTGATCTTTTCATATCTAGAAAACAAGAAAAACTCTCCCAACTGTTACAAGTCTCTAGTGACTTAAGTTCATCAGGACAAGGAGGAAAACAGGGCATAGAGTTTTGATCACTACCTACCATGAAATCAGGTTTGAAACTTATACTGAATATTCCACTTGAAAAGAATCCCAAGCAACGCAGATGCACCTCACATCTATGAAAATGCCTGCACTGGCTGAAAAGTTAGCCTGTGGCACCCTCTGGTGTTTGACCAACACACACCTCTTCTGACTCATCTTTTTTTTTACTCTATTTTATACAACAAAGGGAAAATTAGAAATGCACGCTTAATCCAAACCCCCACGCACCATCACAGACAGCTGTGGGACAGAACAACTCCAGTGGAGCAAGAATCACCAGTGCTCACCACCGGGCAAGAAGAGCAGCTATTAGACGGTCTCTGCTCTGCTGTCTCAGTCCTGTCTATCTGCTGGTACCTTGCAGACAGAATGCACAAGTCAGAGTGGCATGTGCTTCAGAGAACAACTATTAAATAGATGTAAACCAAATATTTGAAGATGAAAATATGTGTCCTTTTTTTTCAGGGTGCTCTTTACAGAAGTATGTAGAGTAGTTCATAAAAATTTTGCTACTTTTAAAACAGACTGCCCTCTACAATACATGCCATGAGGCAATCAAGTGCCAGTGATGTCCATACTTGGCTCAAATAATTTCTAGAAGAGTTGGTTTGGTTGGGGTGGGTGAGGCGCACATGGTGCAGATATCACAATTTTTCCTGCTGCTCATCTCGAGCAACCTACACCACACCATTAGCGATGAAGACAAGGTCAAATTTCAGCTGAAGTACAGCACAGTTAGTATTACATTCTGAAATCCTAACCTAGTCACACCAATGGCAGAGGGATTCAGGCTCAATTACATACTTGAATGAGTGTACACAGTTTGAAGAGTTACACGTGCAACTGCATCAGTTACAAGACATGCTCTATGCCCATAACAAATCTCATCACAAGGCCTGAAAGAGCTCTCTCTGCCACACACACAAGATCAGCAGCTGACGGATTACAGGTCACAAAATAGCGGTGCTGGGAATACTGAAAGTCAGCACAGAACAGAGAAAAAGCACTTCACGGCTTACTTGGGAACATTATTGCCCAGGCCACACTAACACTAATAGGTTCTAGACCTGCTCAGAGAACACAGATACTTCACATAGGTAAGCCAGAAGTTCAGGTACATGCTGCCCAGGTTTAGATATATGAAGATTCTCACACTTAGTTTTGAAAAGTTAGAATGTGTGGTTGAAGCAGTGAACAGATGAAGTACCAGGGCTGTATCCAGGCACATACCTTCTTCAGAGACAAGAGACTTACTATGGAAATTTATGGTGAATTAGAGATTTCAAATCTGAATTCTCATCAGCTTTGAAAATCATAATCTAAAAGCAAGAACAGATCATTGCAAAAAGCAGGATTTTTCCTACACTAAGATTTAACAATTCAGAGAAGGAAGTTCAAGGATTCAAGTTTTTTCATGTAATACAGTTGATACATTCCAATTGGAAAACTTATTACAAAGATAGGAAGAATGGAAGAAATGACCCACTTTGACAGACAAGATATGCAAGTCTTCGTGAAGAGCAGAGCCAGCCTTGCATAGTTAGTATACAAAAAATGGCAGAAAAGACCCTCTTGGTGTAAACTTGGCACAAATTAGATATGCAAGTTTGTGTGTTAAAGGGCAACTTGTGTGCCAGTCAGTACTGAGCATCCTGGTTCTGCTGACTGGGTTACAAAACCATAAATTGCCAAGCTGTGAGTTGTGACCATATATGGGGAAACTGAGTTGAAGCCTACCTCAAAATGACCAGCAGAGACCTTTCCTCAAATTCAGTATCCTTATGCAGAGGCAGTTTTGCCATGTATTAGCATATGCACTCGATTTATGTGAGTATTCATTTTCTCCATGTAAGTAACAGGCTGCTTTTGTCACTTGGTATGTATTAGGAAAAGAGATACCCCATGCACCCAGCACTGTGATAAACCAATGTTGGCTTTCTAAACTATCATTTGGTTTGAACAGTTTTTCTTGGTTACGATTTTTTATAACAATATCAAAGGAGTTAGTTTGGTTTGTTTTGTCTGGGGTTTTTTAATTATTATATTTGACATGATTTAAAAAAACCCAAAACACACCAGACAACATCATCACTATCCAAAATTAAATTCCAAATTGTATTCTGAACTATATTTTGTAACAGTTTGAGGCAGTTGAATGGAGATATTGCTTTAACATCAGTTTTTCATTTCAGCTCCTGTTTTAAGTGTTTACTGTTCACTGTATGTTACTGTAAACAACAACAGCTCTCTGTCTGTATCAGTGCACACAGAGCTGTAGCTTTCACAAGATAAGAAGTCAGATGGTCAACAAGACAAAGGCATCGTGTCTGTTTTTATCCATGGAAGAACAACTTCAAGTTTGCCCAAAAGTCAAGACCAGTAATGCTTATGGCAGTCTGTACCTTTGTTCCAATGATACATTTCAAAGTCACAAATATAATCTCTGCTTTAGAAAAATTAATTAGTTACCAGAACTAGAAGATTTATTTACTCTTGTAATTTAAAGGCCTAGAGAATATTAGAGGTGTAGTCAAAGACTTTCACCTCTACATACAGGAATGAGCTTGTAAAAGGAACTAATACAAGGTTTAGAAATAAAGCACAGAGCTTTAGACAGGTTACCAGACAGTCCAAATAACAGTCCAGTGCTATTTGACTGCCTGTAAAAGACAGGCTATATTTGCTTTAATCCTATGGAGGGCTTTTAATAGAAGTCAACTTTGCTTTGGATTAGCTAATGGTACTCATAGGATGGATATCAGTATGCCTCCCCTACAAGTGAAATACTGATGCATACTGTTTATATAATTACATTTTTCTGATAGCATGATGAAAATCCAGACTCATCTTGGCATTTATATTAATCAGAATTATAACGTGAAAAACACCTATAATAATCAATTTTCTGATAAAAGTTGGTTTTATTTGGGCTCCATTCCCACCTCCATACTTGCTGTCTGTTCATTTTGTTCTTTCCTATAGTATGTTTCTGTTATTGTTTATATTTACCTGAAGGATATTGCTCCATTCTCTTTTGTTTTAGCTTTCTGAACAGAAGGTACCTGAAGTGACAAAATTTTGTTTCCTGGCAGAGCAATTTGTTTCAGAATGGAACCTAAAACAAAACAAAGTACATGGCATAGCAGAAAGTAAAATGCTAAGACTTCATACTTCAGTTCGTACTTCTAGCAAAGGCTACTGCAGACTTCACTGCAACTAATGTGAAAACCAGACAGTTTAGATTTTTACATTCTACATGTTCTGTATGGCCAAAACCCCTTTGCTGAGCAAACATCTTCCTCTGTGCCGACCAGAAAAAGGTTTTAGTGAAAAATGACTAGCTCACAAAAGATGACAAAGTCATGGGCATCAATCTCAACCTGTTGAATAAAAAAAGCAAAGTCTCATCAAACAACTCTCAAAAGCATCATAGTTTAAAGGAAGTTCATCACAAGGAGCTTACTCAAAGCTTGATTACTGTGAGTACTTGCAATCAAACAAGTACAAATGTTTGACTGACATGCTTTTAACAGGTGCCAGAAGTAGACTTGGCACTGAGTTTCTTATGAGAAATCCAAGCAGACAGTAAAAACGTTCAACTTACCACATAGAGCTGGTTGCTCCCTATACACAACCACCTTCTTACATTCCTACAAGCCTGCACTTATTTCTGTATCTCAGTAGTCCTCTCCCTTCTCCATTTAAGAAGTTCCACTTTACCTGCAGGAAACTTGTTAGTTTGAACAAGTGTATTCACTGGCATCCTCTCCTCAGCAGATGTCTGTAGGGTCAATGTTGAGGGTTGCGGAAGTGTGGATACTTGCTTTATAATGGCTCCCGATGGTTGCTGGACTACCTGAAAGTGGAATATCCAATATCAATAATGAGAAAAGCTAAACATTCAGAGAAGTAAATAGTATCAACAGGTTCGTTTAGCCGGAAGTGCCACTGGGCATGCATGTATGTCTAGCTTTGAGTTTAAAGCAAACAGTACACTCAGAAATAAACACAAAAAATCACTTTTTTTCTTCACGACAAGAAGGGTTAACAAGTGGTGGTGAGCTTTAAGCTCCAGATTACTCAGCGAACTCTAACAGACACTTCATCCCTACTCTCTATTGATAACTGTATTAGATGAGTGTCACTGAGTATTACACAATGCATTACACCAAGAGGTTTTGCTCTCCATAAGTCTTGCTTAACAGACCAACAATTGAATATTGAGTCTGCCTGCCAATAAGATCAAAAGGGTAAATATTACATATGTCTAGTTAAAAGGAAAGAACATCAAAACCAACAGCAGTCTTGCACGGAATTCTTTTCCTGTCAAGAACTGAGTACACACTATATGTTACTAATGCATTTTTGGAGCTGTAACATTAATTGTAAATCGAGGCACTGAACTTCAAAGTATTAAGCAGAAGTACGCTGAACACATCAGTTAGCAGGAACATGAAGTACCAAATAGCAACACCTACAGCGAGTAGAGCCTATACACAAAAACATCAGTACACTGCTGAAGGGTAAAAAGGACAGGGACTGATAGTTTTGTTTAAAGAGGCTCTTGAAAGAAACAAATCCAGACAGCAGGATGTCATCACAACACAGACCTACAGGCACAGCCCATAAATACTAATTCTTCCTCTTCAGGGGCAGCTATTAAAATGCAAGAAAGTAATAAAATTCCACTGTCCCTAAAAACCTCATTTCTAAGCATCCTAGCTAGCAGAATGTGAGCTGCAGCTTTCAATATCTCCTTTGGAAAAGTAGTAGAAAGATGTTCTTTTACCAAAACATAAAGTTATCATCATCTTTAGATTGAATCCAGGTTTTTTAGCAGCAAAAATACAATACAAGGGAATTTTCAGGGTCAAGAAACCATTTTTTCTTCTCTTTATATTTTATTCTAACTTCAGAAAGTCTAAAGAGTGCCTGTACAGCAACACTGCACAAGTTTAATTAAAGAATTTACATTTATGATACTTCAGAAATCAGGTTGTCTCCTCTGTCATCTAACTTCAGATTTATTAGTAAACATAATCAGCACAAGCATCACATTCACAAAAAGAGGTACTTTGTGTATTGAATAGTTAAGATACACTGCATCCATCCCCATATTAATAGCATCATGGTTTGGCATAGCAGCAGTAACAGAATAACTATGTTGAAGGTGGTGTCTGAAAATCAGACAACAGACAGTTCTTAAGAAGAAACATCAGATCCATAAGAGGAAAGAACCATGGGAGTACAGTTACAGGCTGTGGACAAAGTCAAGGTTCACACATGCAGCACTTCCTCATGAAGTAGCACAGACACTAACATTTGTTTCTATGTGTTTTTAACCAAGTGCAGCTTGATCCTTCTGAGATCCACCTTCTATACACTAGAAGTTGCAAATAACATTAACAGCATCATTTACGCATTCAGATAATTAGTGAGACACCAATTAGGTTAGACAAGCTACTTGTAGACTTGACCAGCACCCCCCCAATACACACCTAGAGATTCTCCCTATCTATCACCAGTGAGAATGATACTTCATATTCTGCATGCAAAACACTGAAACAGCACAGGAGGAAATGGAAACATGCAAGATAAAGGTACAGCAGACAAAAGAACAGAGATAGGCTATGTTAAATCAGTAAGTCTACGTGTAGCTCGGAAAAATGAGTCAAGTAACTGAGGAGGCCAGGTCAATGAGAAACAGAAGAATTTGTTGGCAGTACGGTTCATTTTCTGTTTGCCATTTTAGCTGCTAGACTAACAAAAGCTAAAAGTCCTTGGGATTTACAATTGCAGAGAACAATAACCCTAGAAATTTTAACAAGGATCTAATGTCAGAAAGAAGTATTACCAAAAATAGGTAATATCTTTATTATTGTCTCTTCTTCAGGTTAGCAGCAAGAAGTAATTAAAAAAAGGGACTGTTCCTTTGTGCCCTTTTTATTAGGTTGACAGAGATATCAGAATAAAAAGCACCAACACTCTTAAGTAAAAAAAAAATGCAATGAAACATCCACCTGACAGCATAGAGACAGCTGCTTGAGAGAGATTTTGATTAGCCTTACTTGAACCTGTTTTACATTCATAAAGCAAAGTTCGGAGATCAGTAGAGAGATGCTGAGCTCCCATCATACACTACAAGCACTATTGCTTCATGAACAGAGCCTCATCATCAGAATGAAAAAGCATACATCCAAGACAAAAATCTTGGAGACTTTCTGTTCAAGGAAGCTTAGCTCTGAGGGGACTTTACACTAACAACTTAATAAGAACAAGTAGTTGCAACAGCACAAGAACCTCACTCCTTGCTTCAGCCATTAGCAATGTCCAGGGAGTGCATCTCACTGGTAATTGCAGGGACTACACCATAAAACTCTTGCTCTTTATGCTTAACATGAAGTTGGAGTCTCACAGCAGCTTTCTCACCACTGGAGGCCAGTGGCTGGTAATGTAAACTTCCATTCATTGTGCCTTCAAGGACAAAGCAATACTACAGCCAGACAAGTTTTATTTCTGAGATGAAACTTCTTTGTAAGCCTTAAATGAGTCTGCGTTAAGGAAGTCACCAGGAGGGAATCCTTCCAAACATGCAACTCCTACAGCACAGCCTCCTTGAAGGACAGGTCCTTCCATGTCCACCACACAAACTCAAGAATTTTGACAATCATGCTACAGAAATCAAAGTTGCATGTTACATCACTCCAGTCACAATTTTTATATATAAAAATACTGAAGGGCTGCATTCTTAAGTGCCACCAATATTACAACAGAGCTGGCACATGAAACATGCTTTACATTCTTCAAGCACAAGAGATCTAAATTAGAAATGGGCAGGCAGAGGGAGTGTATGGCAGACAACCCTGCAGGCTGGAAAGAGAAAGAAATTGCTGGCAGCATTGCATGGACAGATTTGCACAGCTGGCACGAGCTTCCCTTCAGCTAGCAGCAGGACCCTTCTGTTTAGGGAGAGAGGGTCCACATTTGTTTTCTTGTGGGAGGAAACAGACTCTCTATCCTTTCGAGGAAAGGCATCAGGGAAGATCTAGATGGTGTAGCTGCTTCTACTAACTTGCTCTTTGTGCTAATGGGTTGTCTGAACAAACACCAAGCTCCTGATATGGCTAAAGTGGCAAAGTGGTCAACATAGCCCTTCAACTGCTTTCAAGACCAAAATTAAGTCTTCAAGTATTTCAGTCACTGTGCCTGGAACCTACCCAAATGAAGATAAAAACGTGTTTTGCATGGAATACAATGTTTGTAAAGCACAGCAAAGAAAAGCAATTGCCACACTGCAGCAATGGAACAGGCAGGAGTAATTTCTTAAGTTCACCAATATCATATTCAAGAAGTGCTTTGACTCCCCAGGATAGAGTTACTCTTCCCTGTCTATTTGTACAGATGGTCAACCTTTCCCTCGGATTACAAGTTTTGCTGTGTAGCCAACAAACTGCTCTCCAACCCTTGTAAAACTTAAGAAGCCCTCATTTCCTTCTGCCTGGAATTCCAATTTCAGTCCTCAAAGAGAGCAGAGGTAACAACTCCTTTTCCATTTCAGCTTTAGCTACTCCTATCAAAGACTGTCAGTGCAGACACCTGGTAACCATTTAGTTTCAGGACTTTCGTTCGTTTTCGGGTTTCATTGTTTTGTTTTTAACGAAAATCATTGATTAAAAGGACTCCCCATCCCCTCCATACAGTTCAGTGCTTTGTTCTTTTTAAGAAAGTCTGGAAAGGTGAAAAGCTGGTAGCCTAAGTTCTTTATTTAGAAAGCAGGATTCTTGCATTACACCCAGTTTATGCACTTTGAAAGGAAGAAAACTTAAAAAGCAAAACATTTGTGAGGTCTGAGTATTGTTAAATCGTATACACAACAAACAAACTACAAAGCAAATTCACATACTAGATGCCCTACTACACCTAGTTTCACATGAAACTTAATTTATTTTCCCCTTCTTTTTAAGGAAAAAAAAAAAAAATCTTTACAAGGAAGTCCCTCTCAAGAATTGAGTTATCTGTCAAAGGGAAACTATTCCCTCAAAATACTTGTGAACATTACTTCCAGGTAGACAGCATACTACCCAGTATGTCAAACACCCATAAAACAAACCTAATGTATTTCACAACATTGCTCTTTTGGGTACACCTGTGGATCCACAGTTTGTTGTTATTTAACATTAACATTAGCAAGAAGTTAACCTATGCCAAGAAAAAAATGTTAACACATTGCTTTTCAGGGTATTGTTTTAATAAGACACTTATTCTTCCTGGAATTTGTTAGCTAATGAGGCCAGATAGAGAAAGCTCACTTTTGGATGACTTCATAATTAACACTTCTTAGTAAATGGGGAGGTCAAAACTCTGCTCTGAAAAGCTCCTTGGTGCTAGTTTGTGCATTTCAGCTAACAGATCAGTAATCAAATTATCTGTGCCTGCAAAATATGTGGAGTGGGAACTACTAGGGTAGAGAGATTAGAATCCCTGATAGCTAGCTGAGGCATAGCCCACCAGCAATTTTTGTTTCTGACACTAGCATTTACCGTCTTTTTTCAGGTGCAACCCATCCTGGCTGCACATATAAGAAAAAGACAGAATTCATTCTCTCATGTCTCAAGGTAGATGTTCAGTCTGGTGGAAAGGTGATCAATATGTCTTGCAAAAGATCAAGCTGACAGCTTGGCTTTGGAGTCACCTTTTCAGCAAGGGCTCAGTATCCCTAAACTATGACAAACATAATGGATTAACTCATGCCAGACTACCTTCATATGTTAAAAAAAGCGCTAAGGTGGAAACTGATATCCTCTTTACAAAACTAAGAGTCAAATAAAGATGCCTAGTTACAGAGAAGCAGAGAAATTCATCTTACCAGCTGTTTCACTTTAACCACCTGCTGAGCACCCACTGACTGTGCGATGGAGTTTGGCTGAGAGATTTTAATACTGATTGGGGTTCCAATGATGGGTTTCAGAGGCTGGAGAGGGGTTGCTGCTGAAGATGTAGCTGTAGAAACCAGCATTGGTTTTCCAGACTGGAGAGAGGATGTCGTTACTGCAGAAGTGAAGACTGGCTTGACAGTTTGGATAGCAGTGAGCCCTGATGTTGCTGTCGTTGTGGCAAGGACTGACGTTGCAGGCCGAAGAGATGCTGTCACCACTGTAGAGGAAGGAACAGGCTTCACGGTCTGCAGAGAAGCTGTCACCGATCCACTGGCAAGGACTGGTTTTATAAGTGGAGAGGCTGTAATTGTTACAGAGGCAGACATTGGCTTTATAACTGGAAGAGAAGTTGTTGCTACAGCTGAGGTTACCACTGTTATAGAAGGAGAGGGTGCTGCAGAGGTACAAGTCGAAACAGTTTCTTGGACTGGATCTGGCTGCTGCATACACTGCTGGATAAAGCTCTGAGCATCAGGCATTAGCTGCCGTAACGCAAGCATGCTTTTCTAGAAGAAAAATGAAGAAACATTGATACGTTAGTAACTGAATCCTCTTCCGTATCTTCCAGTCTAATTTTTCATGAGATAATGAATTGCTTATTCAAAACAAGTTTTGCCAGAATTCAGGCACCCTTGGTACTGCTCAGTGAAGCCCATGAGAATCACCAACACAGGCTGAGCAAACGTCAACAGTCACTACAGCTTCACTGAATGTTGGAATTCCATCTATAGGGAAACTGACCCGTAACTTTGTTCTTTTGTTTAGACTTTTCAATTTGGAATTTGTGTTTCAGAATAAGACCATTTACATTGCTTTACTACCGCAAAAAAATTCTTCTGCTAAACCCCCATCCCACTATATTGTAACAGCTGTGTTTATTCCACAGGGTCTGTCTAACAGATAACAAGAAGTTTTTCAATAAAGTCAGAAACAAGCTCTGAAGCTGAGAACTCCTATACCAATACATCTGTATCTACACTAGGGGGAGATATCACTTTATTAATGTCTGTATAGCTGCAGGAGCGCAACTAAGAGAGTTCTCTGCTAAGGTAGAACGTTAAGTAAAGGTATCTGGCAACACCTCATTTTTACCACAGCTGTGTTTGAGAAGGTTAACGGATAGAATAATCTTCAAGTCCTCTACAGATTTTTTCTCTGTGACTACGTACAATCTCATATGGCTCAGAACCAGGGGAAATCAGTTCTATAGCTACCTATACATTTGTACAAACTCTTTTCTTTCCCCCTGAAAGTTTTTGAACTTTGCAAGAGTCTCCAGCACAGCGATGCTGCTCTGGGCTTTGTGCAAAAGGAATGTCTCACACTAATATACCAAGTAAACTCAACACAAATTCACCAAGAGGAAATGCTGCTTGACCAACCTCAGCCTTCTATGAGAGTATATAACTGGCTGGCTAGATGAGGGGAGAGCATTGGATGTCTTTTTGGAAGGACATTTGACACTGTCTCCCACAACATCCTCATCAGAAAGCTCAGGCAGTGTGGCTTGGATGAGCAGACAGTGAGGTGGGTCGACAGCTGGCTGAATGACAGAGCCCAGAGGGTGGTGATCAATGGCACAGAGTCCAGTTGGAGGCCTGTGGCCTGTGGAGTTCCACAGGGATCGGTTCTGGGGCCAGTCTTGTTCAACATCTTCATCAACGACCTGGATGAGGGGACAGAGTATACCCTCAGCACGTTCCCTGATGACACCAAACTGGGAGGACTGGCTGATTCCCCAGAAGGCTGTGCTGCCATTCAGTGGGATCTCGACCGGCTTGAGAGTTGGGCAGAGAGGAATCTCATGAGGTTCAACAAGGACAAGCACAGAGTCCTGCACCTAGGGAAGAACACCACCATGCACCAGTACAGGCTGGGGCTTGACCTGCTGGAGACCAGCTCTGCAGAGAGAGACCTGGGAATCGGGGTTGACAATGAACTAACCATGAGCCAGCAATGTGCCCTCATGGTCAAGAAGGTCAATGGCATCCTGGGGTGCATTAGGAGTGTGGCCAGCAGGTCAAGGGAGATTTCTGCTCTCCCTCTAATTCTGCCCTGGTGAGGCCTCATCTGGAGTCCTGTGTCCAGTTCTGGGCTCCCCAGCCCAAAAGGGACAGAGAACTTCTGGAGAGAGTCCAGCACAGGGCCACCAAGATCATCAGGGGACTGGAATATCTTTTTTATGAGGAAATGCTGCAAGAACTGGGGGTATTTAGCCTGGACAAGAGGAGATTGAAGGGGGATCGCATTAATACTGCCAAGTATTTGAAAGGTGGATATCAAAAGGATGAGGCAACACTTTTTTCTGTAGCGTCCGGTGACAGGACAAGGGATAATGGTCAAAAGCTAGAATACAAAAAGTTACACTTAAACCTAAGAAAAAGCTATTTTACTGTGAGGGTGAGGGAGCCCTGGCACAGGCTGCCCAGGGAGGGCGTGGAGTCTCCTTCTCTGGAGGTTTTCAAAACCCACTTGGACACATTCCTGTGAAACCTGATCTAGGTGGACCTGCTTGAGCAGGTGTTGTTTGGACTAGATGATCTTTAGAGGTCCCTTCCAAGCCCCACCATTCTGTGATTCATGATTCTTTACTGAATTAATTGTATGCACACCTGGACCTTCTGTGACACACCTATCTTTAATATTTGCTTCTTTTTCTTTTAAAAGGGTGATCAGCTTTCCTCATGCTCCTGATGCATTTTATTTACTAAAAGCATTCAGCACAGATTTGAAAAGCAAGTAGGCTTCACAGCCAGTCACTGTACTTTTCCACCTATTAGAAAAGGCAACCCCGAAACATGTGCAACTATTTACTAAAAAGTGTACAGCTCAAACACAACAGACAACTTCATAGAATTGCCCTTAAAATATCACTTCACTAGCTAAAAGTGAATTGGCAACAAGCTGTGTCACATTTCTTTCCAGACTCCAGATGCATTTCCCCCACAAATAAGGCTAGTCCTCACAATACCTTAAAGAAGCACTCCTGAGGACAGCTTCCATTTGGCACTCAGTCCCGTCACCAAATGCAGTAGCTCTCAATATTGTGGGATGGCTAAACTCAGGCTGAGCACTTCTGTGAGTGCATGGGGACAGCTCTGTGCCCGAGCTAACAAACCCTTTGAGGACTCGCAGGAGTGGAAACATTCACAAGTAAAGTGCAGCCACCCCTCAGCTCCTCTGCATGCACCAGTCTGGGGCTATCAGGGCTCTGGACAAGGTCTGGATGTGCCAGACTTTGGCTGGGTCTGCACAGAGCTACTGAGGTTTACCTGTGCAGTAAGGCAGTACCTGAGCTGGTCCCATGCAGGCACAGCCAGCCCACACGGAGAGCAGTGGGGCTTATCAGCCAGGGCCCCACAGAGAAAAGTTATGCCACTTCTGAAGCCAGACTTGCCCTGGCAGTTAGTAGAGCTCTGCTGAGACTCTGCACAGCTCATAGCAAACCTCTGCCAGTCACACTGACCTTGCACTTCCAGCCCAATCCTTCTATAGCGAGAGCTGCACTGGATGTAAGGGAGCCCATACTCTGAGTTCTCTGCTTTTCTAGCACAAGCATTTAAGAAGCCTCCAGGAATTAAGCAGAGAATAAATAAGTGACCAATATGAAAATTTCATAACAAGTCCTGCACAGAGATGACTGTAGTCTTCTAGACTCATGGCAAACTTGCTAGCAAAGCTAACAAAAATATTCATCCCACACTTGAACAGATTAACACCAGCCACATAAAGCGACAGCAACATTATCATATACTATATCAAATACTAAGGAAGAGGACAAACTCCAGAAAACCTCTATCTCAGCTTTAGCATTTAGCTACTCTTCCTTGATTCTCCACCATGCCTACAATGGATGCCAAGGGAAGGTACAGATCTATCAAGCCTAAGAATACTGAGCATATTGCCATTAAGTAAATGCAATCAAGTTTTCCATGTTTTCACTGGGATTTAATGCTTGCTGTACAACAAAGATGTTCACTTTTATTTTGCTAATGCCATTCAGCCATATGATTAACAACGTTAAGAAAGCGATTTTTTTTAAAGATAAATAAAATTATGTGATTATTTGTGATTATGTGATTATTAATTTGTGATTATTTGATTATTTGGAGGTTCAGTTGTCCTGGGTTACTTTTCCTAAGCTGCAGTAATTCTATCAGATCCTTTCTGGAGAAAAGGGGGAGAGGTTTTTTTCTCTTCTCCAGTTAAACACAAACCCGCAGATAGATGAATAGCTTTATGTAGATTGTTTGAGCTTAAATACTGTGCAAGTTCTTCACAGCCAGTGTTGTCAGTTTTCTGCATTAGAGCTCAGATCTAACTACAATTTTGATAAGAAAGTAACAGGTCATCTTGGCATAGAGCTGCTTTACTATGGATGCACCAGCTTCCCAGTCTTATTTACTCTCCAATTTAAGGACACAGTGTGAATTACTCCTCTGAAATCCTCCTTCTTCTCCTGCTCCCCAGGACGTTCTTGCAAGAACAAGTTACACAGGGCTAAGTTAAGCACCATTTCCTCAACTGACCTCAACAAATACTTATCTCAATGTTCTGGTCCTTTCCTTTTCTTTTCTGGCCCTCCTCCCTCCCCTCATTAAATATTATATATCTACAATCAGATACTTACCTTGAGAAAAGGAACTAAATATGGTTGTGGAGATGACTTCAGCTCTATGTAGAGTTTTTTTGTAAATTCTTCTGGTTCAATTTTTGCTTCCTGAGAGAAAAGGATAATTACAACAGTAAGTTATAACTATGGATCTACCATAAATTTTTTCAACCTGTATAAAAAAAAGTCATGGAAATATACATTATCATGGTCTTGTTCCATCTCAGTACTCCAATGCTTTTTTCCTCCTGTATTTTTAAACAAAAAGTTTTAGGCTAGAATGATGCTTTAATTTAGATATAGTATTATCAAATTAAATTACTGTCTTCAACTACAGGCCATTAGCACACTTACAAATAGTTGTTGAAACAACCCTTCGCTGAAGTGAACCGACAGAAGCAAGTTTATGAGGAGCACTGATCCTTCTGAGAATCTCATTTTTATGCAGAGATTTAAAATCCACTAAGAGCACTTTTTTCTTGTAAAGGCAGTTTGTCTGCATCAAAATCCATTGAAAAAGAACGAAGGCAAACCACAATTCAGTAGCTTTTGTAAGACAGTTCTAATGTAAGGCACACATAGCGTAAAGTAGAACAATTTAACGTCTTCTTTGAAAAGCAGGAGAAACTGAACATCTGAACATCACTTCTGCATACAACTATGGTAATGGTTCTCTGGCTCACAGAGTACAGTCTCCTTTCTTAATGCTTTCAACTCTGCTCCAACACAAACACCTGTCTCAAGGGTATGAGAATATTAGGAGCTGCAGCAGACTTCTGAGACTCCCCTCACTCCCTGCTTCACTGCCACCTCCAGTAACAGGGTCATGGTAACAAGTAGACTCAGACACTGCTGCTCTTTCTCATGTTCTCAGGTGAGATCGGGCCACAGAGTCACAAAGAACATTACCTCCTCCAAGAAGCTACAGACACACAAGAAAGAGAGACCAGACCCCAGCATCAGTCTCCGTCTCTTCAGAGAAATTATTCCTCACACACCTTCTCCTGTTTCCAGGAGCTACATGACCAGGGCAAGTTTTTTTAAGGACTGTATATTCACAGACAAACAGAACTTACAGCAGCTCTCCTATTTAGTCACTTGGTCTGCTGCCTGGTAGGTGTCACTGAGCTGTGAATACAGGTCACTGAGGTCGCACAGATACAAAATGTGTGATTTGGTACACTACATCTCAGTGCAGACAAGATGCCTGACACCCACTTTATGAGATGCTGCCTTAAGAACCGTTTTACTTCACAGTTGCTGTTTAGTTGTTTCCCTCATACATATGAAACATTCATTTGTTTTGCATTTAAATCAGACACATACTGAAGGTCTGAGAACATCATTTTTAGAATACTACAAAAAGCAAACAAGTGCACAGTAAATGATGTATTCATGTCTGGCAACAACTGTTCTTAAAAAAAAAATAAAGTACCGTAAGCATAAGAAATAATGATTCTAGTATTTTCCTACAGAAGCAAGGTGTGTAATCCAGCAGGAACACAGAGGCAGAGGAATAAAATTTTTGCGAGGCTGCATCTTCTGCTCTCTAAAATTATACCTCTGGCTACACCATGCTTTACTACACTGAAGAGTCCTTTGGTACCACTAGTAAAGCTGCCCCCAGCCTTCTGCTGTGGTGGAACAACAAAACAGCAGCAGCGGTCAAATGCCAAGACAAGAAGTGGCAGGAGAAATCGTTACCAAGAAAACCCAGCTGTGCTGGGGTACAGCATGAAGCATACGGAAGCCACCTGCAAGGACAGACACAAGTTGGCAGCCACCACATTATTTTCTCCATTCTGTTTTCTAAAGATAATGTCATGCTCGTTACAGCGGAGTTCATCAACCTGTAAGTCTGTTCTGTCTTGGAGTAAGGTAATAGTATGAATTTAGCACTGCAGTACACCTTCCATGGTAATAATCTTGCTATTGAGGACTCAAAACTACACTGATGTGTAAAAAAAAAAAAAAAAAAGCAGCTCAGACTCAGAAGCTATGTTAACACAATCAGCTGCTCCTGCTGTCAGCTACCTGCATGCATAAAATGAAACAGGAACATGAAGGGACAAAAATACAGCATAGGAGCCAGTTAAAATCAGATTTATAATGTAAGACTTAATGACATACTCAGCCACAAATAAAACTCTTCAGTTGTTTAAAAAAAAAAACCCATAAGGAATGAAACTATGATGAAGTCTGTATCAAAATTTATACAAAAATTAGGCAGACTTTGTTAAAAAAACGTCTCACCAATAGATCTTGCACCAGGTTCTTCACATTCTGCCCCATCTCAGGGGCTTGAGGTCCACTAGATGCCAGCTTTATTAGGGTAGCAAGAAAATTCTTGCATTTCTTCACATTCTCTAGCATCTCCTAGTGCAGAAATAAAGAGAAGACTGTTAGATGTTGCATTGGCTCTCCACCCTCTGATGAATATAGTGAATGTTAATTTTTAATTAAAAACTTTTTTTTTTCCTTACTGTAGAAGCACTAGCCTGTGCTACTGTTGTGCCCTCTGCTTTCACAGAGACTGTGTTTTGGGAGATAGCTTGCGCAGGTGGTCCTGTAACTGGAAGTTTTACAGGTGTTCCAGTACTCGAAGGCTTTACAGCAGTAACTG
The DNA here is from genome assembly GCF_028858725.1 of Colius striatus. Taxonomy (NCBI): domain Eukaryota; kingdom Metazoa; phylum Chordata; class Aves; order Coliiformes; family Coliidae; genus Colius; species Colius striatus. The sequence goes on along the minus strand of NC_084762.1, from coordinate 49,639,953 downwards.
TAGTAGCACTAGCTGTTGCAGCTGCTGTCTGAAAAGAAAAATTAACACTTGTTAACCAAAGACTAACGTGACAAACATACTGTATTCCACACTACTATTTAAAATGTAAATAAACAATTTTTGTCTTTGTCTTTAAAGTTTGGATTCATTTGCTTTGAAAGACTCAATTTAACACAGTGACAGAACCCCTACAGCTATAATTCTGTTCTTAAATCAAGAGCAGAGAAAAGAAACGACAAAGGCTCACCCAGACTGAAGCACTGCCTGCCACTTCAAGTGAAGAGAGAAATGCAAATCTTGAAGAAATCAATATATTAACTTTACCACGCTCCTACAATCTAAGACTAACAGATTTTGGACAACACTAAGCCTGATGCTACTACTCTGAAGTTAAATACAATCATAAATGATTACCTATCTTTCTTCGCCTGCAGCCCCTCTCCCATTTGCAAGATCCCTTACCCTTCCTATCACACACACAGTAGGCAAAAGATGTTGTGTCCACCTTGGAAGGATGTATTGCCAGCAGAAGCAGCCAGATGACTAAATGCACCTAACAAGTTCATTTTGCCTTTTCTTTCCGAGCAGCAATTTGGATCTCTCTCCTCTGCCCAGACACAAACTCTCACAAAATTCAGTTATTTTTGAGATTCTTTTTTTTAAAGATCTCAGAATTTATCAACAAATTCAGAAGCTCCAGTAACAAGAGACTAACGAAGGTTCAGGAAAAAATAAGGAATTCAGGAGTTACCTCTCTCCTTCACCAACACGGCTAAATAATAGTTTCCAGAGAAAACCTACAAAACTTAAGTATTTCTACTCCCCACTGTAAAAAAAAAACCCACAGTACCACACCATAAGTGAAACACATCAAAAGCCACCCCAACACAGTTCTTCTGATACAACAGAATACAGGATGAGTAAAGACTTTGTCGTTATGAAAAACACTACTTTTGATTTCTCGACTTGAAAACCAAAAGGGCAGATTGAACTTGCAAGTTCTAGAAAAGCAAGAGTTTCAGGTTAGTATTTGAAACCTCCAAACATCAAGAGAAAGGAAAAGTCTGGTTTTGCAGGCCAAATTCTAGGTTCACATTGATACAACATAATTGCTCTCATTTACCCTTAAAACACCACAGTCTAATCCAATACTTGCTAATTGCATTAATGATAAGACAGTAACACAAGAGCCTGACTGACGCTACTGTAGATAAAAACTAATCATAGTATCTACATATGTCTGTCCAGATATCAAGTAGAATATGAAAGGGCTTTTAAGTCTTTCAGGATAGAGAAAATTAATGAATAAGCATTTAGAGCTAAAGCAAAACATTGGAACTTTTGTCATTTATAAGTTTTTTTTTTCCTGGGTGGGTCCATTCCCCACCCCCCTCCAAGCAGCTGCCAGCTTGACATGACAGGAGCAGGCAGCTACCAGAAAGCTTTCCAGCTTAGACTCCCACTGTTGGTAACACTTTAATAGCTCTCTGCAGGATCTTTGCCACCACCACTGCCTCTTCCAAGGATAAGGCTCAACAGCTCTAAGACCACAGGGAGGCAAACTGGGCATGAGAATCCCTCAAACAGATGGATGGGAGGAAGGCAGAAGGGGACAGAGTACAGATCTGTCAAGCTGCAGTGCCCTGGGCTTTTAAAAGTTGAAAACGTGAGGTTCACAGGACCTGATCTCTTGCAAATTCCAGCATGTTTACACATCAAGACCAGAACAGCATTTTATCAGCTGAGGGAGATAACAACAGGAAGTCTGCTGGACCCTTTCCCCAGGAAGACGAATATATGGGAATTAACTTCTGTTACCTGCCCTCAACCTTTTTCACTACTGACAATTCTCATTCTCACTTCCAGCAACAGAGAAACGGTTGTCACCAGAAAAAATTGCATTAATTCTGCATATTTTTAAGTCATTTCAAGAGAAGAATTGCTCTGCATCTAAATGAAAGTGCCACAGCATGCTGCTAATTAGATACTTTGCAGCTTCATAAAGGTGAAAAATAAAAATATGCAGGTATTTTGTCTCACCTCAAGATCTTAAAACATTCAGGAATGTCCAAAACTTGAAATAGTTTTGCAGATTAGGAGAATAATCCTGGAGTTTCGTAACAAGAGAGTTTTGTAGAGTGTTCCATGCTGTACTTCTCACAAGATTGGAGGTGAACAAACAGGCCAAGGATTATTTTTTCTCCACTGTCTCCCCTTTTTTGTGATGGCATCATGCTTCCACACCAACACTCCTCTCCTGTGACCTCAAAAAATCCTGTCAAGGCTAACATCAGCAAGTTTTTAAGACTGATGAATGAACTGCTGCCAAGGAAATCAGATCCAAGGACTCTTCCTTTCTTTTCCCAGATGGTTCCTTCAACTTTATGAACAGATTCCCTTGTCATCAGTCTTCTCTTGCCCACTCCAGGGTGAGGAGTGAAGTGGTCCTGTGATGGCAGGATGCATTCACATTGCACCCAGTTACTCTTTAGTGTATGAGGAGCCTGTACAGAAGGCTTTGCAATCCTCTGCAAAATAGAGAGGTGCCAAGGAACCCACTCCAAACAACACAGTGATATTGATTTTTCCCAGTTCCCATTCCTGCTGTTTAAATCCAGCATGGAGTTTGATTTTTTTTTTTTTAAATATGACTTACAAAAAATACTCCATGTCTGCCTCTTCAAACACCTCAGAAGAACAGAATTCTTTACATCAAAACTGAACTAAGAAAGTACAGAGAACCAAATCAAAGACAGATTTAAGTATAGGAAGATAATAGCATGATGAATCTCAGTGTTTATACACATGAGAGTGAGGATGCAGTCTGCTTTATCCATCAGATGGAAGAGACCTTTGCCTTTATCTCTTCTCTCCATTACAAGGGTAGTACAGTAGTGCTTTTATATCGTAAAGATGGCTATGCAGAGATCACAAGCACGACTTGCAAGCTAGTATACCAAAATACAAGTGGGCAAGGAATATCTGTTACTGTTCTCAGACCCACGCTAAAGAAAACAGAAAATGTATTGAGAGGCCTCTGGGTTTTCCCCTTTAGCTTCAACATCACCTATCTGTAGTAAGAAGGAAGAGAAGAAAGATCACAGACAGAGCTGCAAGTAGTTTTCAGTTGCTGATACAGAAGAAGAGCAGGACAAATTCATAAGTCAGACCATTAGTTACTACTGTCAACCAACATAACTCCAATTCTTGAAAGACCCTCAAGGTCAAGAATACACATCCAGAATGACTTTTTTGGATGACTGATCCTACTCTTTTACTGAGTACTTGGTCAACCAATACAGTCCAGTCTCCTTTAAGCTCTTGCTCACAAAAGACATGTACAAGCCAGACTTCTCCCCTGTTTCCCTTCAGAAGTATGAGAACTGAAGATTTGAGCAGTAGAAAGAAGTTGCTTTCTTTTCATTGCACATGCTTATTTAGAAATCTGGTACCCAAGAACAGAGAATTAACTGCATCCAGGAGATGTGTCATACTTTACAGGTGATAAGGACTTGTTCAGAAGAGTCCTACAACCTTTTTCTATAGAAAAAGCAAAATAAGACCTAAGAAATAGGACAAAAACATTACCTAAAAGTAATAAGGCATTTCCAACCACTATCTATTAAGTCTTATCTATAGCATCTGTCTGCCAAACTCAATTAGAGGTCTTCAGCTATACCCTTCCTTCCATTTTTAATATGGGAAAAGAAAGGTACACATGAAAAATATTGGACTAGTGCAGACAGCTCATTTTCCCCCTCTGCAACATCTCAGGTATACATTTTCTTCTAAGGAATTGAGGAATCACAACAGTAGAGAGCATTAGGAATTCTCTATCTCCTGGAAAAAACTTCACCTAGAACCTGAAGAAGCTCTGTCACACAGTAAAAAGCACTGGAAATGGCTTCTCCGAACTATTTATATATCCATTGTTCACGTGCTTTCTACTGTACTGAGATGATGATCTGACACACACTGGTAGAAACATAATTAAATTATGCCTATTTAAAAAAACATTCAGGAAAGAATTTGTGAGGACAAAAGTTACCAAGCTTATTGAAAACCAGATTAGAGTTAGAAATAACAAGATTATATCCTTATTTTCTCTTTGTCATGTCATTCTTATTCCACCACACTATAAAGCTTGCCACCTACCTGTATTACAGTAGGTGGCTTAACAGTAGAAGCCACAGCATTTGTTTTTTGAGATAATGTTTTCACAGGAGTAGCTGCTACTTTCTTCAGTAACTGGGTGCCAGCGTTCTTAATAAAAATAAAAAAATCATTGTCAGACAAGTCAATGACAAAACAGACACTGAAGTTAGTACCTGCTCTTCTTTGCTTAAACCACGACACCTACTTTTACAGTAACAATACAGGCATCATTCACATATTCCATACAGTTTAAATACTGTTTAACAAAGCTATTTGTCTACCAGCTTAATACTCAAGAGCAGATTCAGAGACATTTAGACACAATGCCTAACCAGAATGAAATGGTTAAAGGATAAGCATGTTGACAAGAAATGTGCAGATTATTGTTTTTGCATACGCTCCTACTCTCACATGCTGACCACATTACAAGAGACGGAAGCAAAAAGACAGCAGAGCTTAGAGAAGGAGGAACATCCAGTGGACATGGGACAAGCCTTCACCTTCACTCAGCTTCAGAGAATTATCTCACCAGAGGATGGCAAGGTGGCAGTTACTAGTAGTAACCATTTAGGTAAGTTAAAGGTTTTGTTTTAGATTGGGGGTTTTCATATTTCTTTATATCATCATTTTCAGAGAGGAACTCCTTAATTTGAACTATACCATAAGTAACAGCTAGCAGTTTTTTCAAACTGAGACAGTAAAGTACCTAGTGAAGTTAATGTGCAAAACCAAACACCATTATGCTGTTTCAAAAGCATCCAAATGCTTATTTAACCCTCCACAACTTACTGGCAAACCCTGTTTAACAATACAACATACTGCTATGTCAAAGTAAAGCTATAAGAGAAGTCACCTGTACTGCACATATTCTGATTGCAGGTGTGCTGGTCGGTACAGATGGTCTCACTCCTGTGTTATTTTGTGGCTGGTTCTGTGCTCGTGCTATTGCTTGTTGAGATACTAGCATTAGCTGACCATTACTGCTTCTGATAAGAACAGCTCCTGTGTGAGAAAAACATGCAGACTGTTAGAAATTAAGCAGTATTATGGCTTTCCCATGCTTCCCTGGAAGAAATAAGTAGACAACACTAATAGGACAGTGTAATATTTAGTTCCTTACTCCAAGCAACACCTGCAAATAAATGTGAGAGCTAAGCTTTCATCAGCTTTACTCTGCATTTATGGCAGAAAACAATTCCTAAAGTCAAGAGAAAAACCTAACTAGACAGCCGCATAGAAACACTATATGCATACAAGATGCAAACTGCAGAACAGTTAATTTGAGTAAAAAAGATAGTTTGGACATTAGACACTCCATACACACACTTTAGGATTACTTTAACAGTAACTTCTTTAAGAAGTTCTTCAACCTGAAAAATTCATCACCACTATCACACTTGGCTGTCTCTATACATTTTCACTTTCTGAATGCTTAGGCACGTGCTTACAGGTGAAGATGTGTTTTAGAGAAAACCTGCAATAGGAACTGAAGCCTGACTAATACCAGTTCACCTGCCTATATTCAAGACCAACCCACTCAAGTCAGAGGGCAGTGGTCTCCAATGAAAACCAAGGCTACTCAGATCCTTGAAGCTGTCCCTCTGTCAAAGGTCTATCCAGAAGCATTGAAATGCATGTCTTTAATAAAAAAAGCTTACAGCCAAATAGTGAGATTCCAATAAGGAAAAAGTGAAAAAAAAGAGACACACTGTTCTGGCTTGTTTCCTTGCTTTTTTGTTTTCCTTTCAAACACACAAGCAAAGACTGCCCATCACAATTCAACTGCTTCCACTTTTCTCCTACCTCATCAGCTATAAAGACAAACAATTAAACAGTTAACAAATAGTTTTTTTACAATATCTGTCAAATGAATATCAGTCAGATGCCACACCACAGTCCCAACTTCCCCACATTTGGAAACCATTCAGCTACCAAAGCCTTTTCCTCCTCTTCCCTATCTCCCAAGTATTACACTCCGGAAAATCCAGAAGTTTCATCAGAGTTGGGTACAAAATGCCAGCTGGATCCCTGGTCTGAACAGCTTCAGATCCTTCAAGTGAGCTACAGAGCATCCTACCTTTGCTGATATCTCACTTCCTTTACCTTCACCTCCTTAACCTTCAACGGCAGCTGCTGTAGGGTCCACCATGAAAACAACCATCCTCAAACACCTCAATTAATTTGCAGTGAAGTTATCCAATATTTGAAGAATCATGGATCTTCTATGGACACTTATAATCTTTTCTAGTGTAGAACAAGACTGTATAATTTTTTTAAATACCTGGTTAGTCTGGAAGCTGTCAAAACATTCTTGTACAATATAGCCTAAAATGCTGCTTCTGACCAAATTTAAATGAATACAACAGAAAAAGCCACAAGCTCTATGAGCTGGGTTTTGTTGTTTAGTTTAAAAATAAATAAATAAAACTATAACCACATGCTTAGAAACAGCTTTTCATCCTCCACATCTACATGTGCAAGAGGATATTGCAAAACAACATAAAACCTAGTATAAAATTCTGCAATGTCAACATATTGCCATGTACATAGGCACACACAAACTGAGACTGCAAGGGTAGCAGCATATAGATGATTCCCTCCTTTATCAAGCAGCCTTTGCTAGATGGGGCAGATGCACAAGACAGTTTGCATAGCCAGAAAAATACTGTTCCTCCATCTGGCAACTCAGCTTTCTCCTCCTTCACCAATGTCTTGACTATAATTATATTTATGTACAGATGGATCTTTTAATTTAATCAATGAATATCCTGAATCACAGCAAATGTATCAGATTTCTGCTTTTCTTTTCGTGCCATCTTATTTAGACAGTGATTCATGGTACACAATTTATCATCAATCAGTAAAGGGCTTCTTCCTTGTTCATATCACATGGTTGTGCTTATGCTTTAGGGGAAGAGAAATATGACAATATCACACATTTTAATAGCAATAGCATTTCTCTCTGCTCTGGGTCTACATTCAGGATAGCAGAAGTGTTGCTACTGAAGGTTTTAAAAGGCTTGCTTAAAAATGTCATTGCTAGCTCTACTCTGAGAGGGTACATTTAAATTTATCATTTGCTTGCTTTAGAGATTTGGATTGCATTAAGTGTTTGTTTGCATGTACTTGAGTATTTTGTCACTACTCATTGCATTTGGTTTTTAAGCCAAACTGTCAAAACAAAATTTCTACTTCTCTGAATCCTACAGTATACCAGAAACAGTACTGTCACCAGGCAATTCAATTATAGGGTTGGGGGGGGGGGGGGGAGGTTGCAGTACTTTTCTGAAGTTTCAGGTAGCACTTGCTAGCCATAGAAGGGTATCCCATCCTCTAGTCACTTGAATGAGGAGACTATCCAGCAGACTCCACTTGACAGGAAATTAAGCAACACAGCTAGCAAGCGTATGCAAATACAATACAGTGTATATGCAAATGCATGAATATCTCAAGAAAAATTAAACAAAAAGCAGCATCAGAAATACTAACAAGTCCCGGTAGCCCCTTTCATTTGACCATGACCACAATGCACCCCAGAAGAACAGTATCCCAAAACATAAATCAGCTTTCCACCTAGCAACTAGATTAATCAATACAAGGACAATCATACCTCATCAGAACACTGTGAAACAATTTTAGGCTTTTTCCTGGTGACAGCATTCACAGAAGTTACCTAAAGCCACTCTGCTCATCATAGCCTTGACTAGACTATGACACTAAGATGATGCCTGTTTACTTCCATACAAGTTATGCTAAGAATCTGTTCCATTTGGAACAAACATTTTCCTGTATTTTTCCATCTGGCAGGTTCAGTATAGTGGTAGCCTTTTCACGGCAGTAGCCTTTCAAAACAGTTAGCAAAATTAGAACTCCAAACCAAATATTATGGTTAATCTACTAACTACTGCTTTCACAGGCTGAATACTATTACACGCCTGATGCTTGCACAAATAAAGCTGAAACAAATCTGAAACAACTGTCATAGCTATAGATCCATACCATGAAGAGCCGCAAGACATCACTTTAAACACAAAACACAGTTCTGGACAGTTACAACATCATGTGAAGTGACAAGTAAACTGACACATGGATCACCTGAGACAGTTTGAAAGCTATTGAGAACAATTTCTCTTTTTTTTAAGTCCTGGTTGTTGCTATTACTTACACTTTTCCACAACTTAAAAATATCACTCTTTTAACATTCCCTTTCTGCCTTGAAATAAAACCCCACACTTCGGTCAATAGTGCAGACTCCAAGACGAGACACAGGAAGTGTCCTCTGCCAGAAGAAAAGGTTCCGTGGTACTCAAAACCAATGCCTGATGTCTCATACACTGCTTACAGCTGCACAAGTGTGGAATGAGCGAACAGCAGGTGACAGTGATCTTCAAGTTCTCAATAGAAAGGTCACATAACAGACTTGCACAGCTACCAAGATGTTACCATCAGAAATGAAAAGACACTAAGTGCAAGAAACCACATTCTTCAGTTGGGATGAAAAAAAAATCTTATCAAAAGCTGTTTTCACATTCACTAGAAAGTAAATTTTCACAAATTAAATGTGAAAACTGATCAGGTCCTGCAATTGTTACAACTCCACAGCAAAATGGGGAGGATGATGACTTCTGAACAGCTGAAGCAGTGAAATTTCAGCTACCATCACTCAGCATATCATTTAAAACCAGGAAAGATTACCTGCAAACTTTGACCAAAATATCAGCAACTGCAGTTACTGAACAGCAATCAGGGATTTTCACACTGCCAAAGGTACTCTCTTTTGGGCAGCACTTCCAAAAAAGCACTGTTTACAGGATACACAGTTTGATAGTTTTACTGAAGTTGTTTCAGGGAAGAGGAAAAGACTCTCTCACCACTTTGATAGTAAAACTAAAGTGCAGTCCCTTTGGGGCTAAGAAGACTGATCCTATTTTCAGATCACAAACAGAAAAATTAACTTACCAGCAGGGATTAGTTCCTACATGCTTTGCTGGAGGACTTGGGTGCTTCTCACAGGCTAACAAACAGTTCTTTTTACAATGAACTGAGACTTCTGTTTCTATATATTTTGCCTGTCCTGCCAAAAATATAATTTAGAAAGTGTTTTCTTTTTCTTGACTACCACAAAATGCAGTTAAAATAAAACAACTTTTTTCAACCCCTGCACACCTTCTTTTGGCTGAAAACCTGCAGGAAGGTTGGAAGGGAAGGAACTAAAGCAATTTCAGCTTGCTCCAAAGCTACACAGAAGTAGCAACATTTCCGTTCTCACCTTGAGGAGGTGTCAGCCTTTGTCAGCTGTCAGGAGGAGATCTACAGCCTTTCTCCCCAGTGGCCTACCTGCTCTTGAAACAGGTCCTCCAGCAGCCATGCCTCCAGAAAGAGCGCGTGGCATCACTCCTACAATGCCCAGGCAGCTATCACTCAGAACAGTCTCTTCCTTGACATGCCAGCAGCATGTGCCATGGGAAACCAGAAGCCACTGACTAGAAAGCCATTTGCTGCTCAAACCGAAGATATCTCCACTGTATATTTTTGCTATCCCAGCATCACCAGCCAAGGATTTTTTTTTCCTGAATTTGACTATAATGCACTCCAAATTTTCTAAGCTGTAGCTCTCATTAGCACCCAACCCAGGAGTCACGGAACACAAGTTAGCAGCAGGTGCAGCTTCCAGATGCCCCTTTAACTAAGAGAACCAAAAACTCACTAGAGACATGAACTGTGGGATCATGGCAAAGATCTGTTTATGCCACTGTACTTAAAGCCACCTGTGTGGGTTTCACTGTGATTCAGGGAATAGCATTAAGGAAACCACACAGTTTTTAATGTAAAGCTATGCTGCCAATCGAAGCTCAGGGTTTCATCTGGCAGCACTGAATACCAACATATGCTAAAAGCATCTCACCATAAGGGCAACTTCCACCATTTAATTTCTACCACATAAGACAAGCCTGAGGCCATTTCTGAAGGGGAATATGCAGAAGGAATTTCCTTGGATGAACTAGCCAGGTGTGGTCTGGCAGAGATACATGTTTTGCTGTTCCATGTGAAGCTGTCGGTCACCACTTGGATTACAAGGTTTTCAACAATTGCTCAACACAATAGTTCTTCCTAATTGCTGCCCAGGGAACAATATGAAAAAAAAAAAGCACCTCTTGCCCCTAAAATAAAACATAAGCAAGAACCAACTGCATTAGACTCAACTTGTTTAAGTTACAAAAATCACTTTCAAAGAAGGGTAAATTTCGCTTATTTCAAAACAAGAGGTGCCTGCATCAGGTATGTTGCCAACCTTGGTAAAGTTCACTTTAATGTCTATTACAAATAGAAGGCTAAATGACTTTCAATTCCCAAATCAGTAAGTGAACAGTTTAACAACAAAAATGTTCTAAAACAACAGTAACTTTTCAGTGCTCTCTGTTCCTAAACAAATCTCATTTTCTCACTGAACTACTGAAAACAAAGTGATAGTTTTTAAGGCAGTAAGATAAGACCAAGCCTTTAATGGGATGTTTTAGTAAGAAACTAAATGGCAACTTTCCAATTTCTTAGCCTCACTATTTAGGATGACTCAGAATTCAGAAAATAAGGGGCCAAATCCTACTAATCCACACAACAGCTTTGAAAAGTTTTTCCTCTCTGAAGGCATCCTTTTTTTTCTTCTCCAACTTCATTTATTGAGCCACGCAGAACAGGTCATTTTAAAGTTACAAAAACACATTACAGGAATAAGATAAGACTCAGAATAGCCATTATTAGAGACTCAAACTGTTTAGACAGCAGCCATCAGGCAATGCATTATGTTTAGGCAGTATGTTGTGTAATAGACTAACAGTACAAGACTGCTAAAAAGGCAAAAATTATTAATGAAATACTGTGAAAGACACAAGAGGTAAGGTAGGTAAGTCTGACACTGAACTGACTTAGGACTTATGTAACTCTTCCCATATGTTGGAGTTGTATGATGAAGTATGGACTCTACTGTATGTAGGAGAACAACTTATTACTCATGGCCCTCTCTGGGTACTTCAGTTTTCCTAGATGTCTACTGAAATTTCTGTACTGAAAATGAAGAAACAATAGACAACATCTAGCTGTAATTCTCACTGTCTTAGGAATGAAGCTACAATGAAGATCTGGCAGCCACCTGAGGTTATCTAACCACAGGATCCCAATTACGAGCTCTAACTTCTATCCTTAAATCAGTACAATTGACTTCAGACAACTGATCTTCTGGGAAGTCACAATATTGCCTGCTTGGGGCTTTTCTTGGGAAAAGATGTCTGATCACTCCCAGACAAGCAGGGTCACACTGAACTGTTCAGCTTGTATGCTGCACCCACATAGCATTTTACTCTGTACAACAAACCATTCCAGCCTTTGGAAGCCAATTTTAGTTGATGCAAGAGGAATTCAGTAATGATCAACCCACAATCAACACTATTATGGCCGCAACCAGAATCACTCACCACACACTCAGGCCCCCTAATTGATTCATTCCATTCATGTGTTGTTTCACTAACCGAATAATTACAAAGCTCAGAAATCGCCCTCTGTGCCCTTTTCCTCTGTTACAGTGAAGTCTCTATACTAATGGGTGTCTGCAGCAACGGGTCAGGACCAATGACTAACATGTAAGTACTACACTGTCACAGTGAGACGTCAAATTTTGAGTTCCAACGACAGACATCTTGTTTTGCCCACAGAAATGGGAATCATTAATCTCTAGGTGTGGAGAAAAGTTCGAGGGACATAATCACAAAACGCTTTCATGCTACAGAACACAGACAGCCTAAATAAAATACAATATACTGTTATATTCAAAAATTAAAGAATTAAAGAAGCTGACTGCATCTTTTCCAGCTGCACAAACACTGCACTGCATATTTTTGTAGACTATCACCTGCAACTTTTAAGATTGCATCAGCCTCAGATGTCTGACATATCACCTTTTCAAAGCCAGGGATTAGCCTTATCCATGGACACCACTGTCCAGTTGACAGGCTTGCTTCACACAATCACAGAATCTTAAGGGTTGAAAGGGACTCTGAAAAATCAGCCAGTCCAACACCCCTGCCAGAGCAGGACCACCTAGCGTAGGTCACACAGGAACTCGTTCAGGTGGGTTTTGAATGTCTCCAGAGAAGGAGACTCCACAACCCATCTGGGCAGCCTATTCCAGTGCTCCGTCATCCTCACAGTGGAGAAATTTTTCCTTGTATTTCTTTGGAACCTCTTAAGTTCCAGCTTGTATCCATTGCCCCTTGTCCTATCATTGGACATCATCGAGAAGAGTCTGGTTCCATACTCCTGACATCCACCCTTTACATATTTGTAAATATTAATGAGGTCATCCCTCAGTCTCCTCCAAGCTAAAGAGCCCCAGCTCCCTCAGCCTTTCATCATAAAGGAGATGCTCTACTCCATCATCTTTGTGGCCCTGCAGTGAACTCTCTCCAATAGCTCCCCATCCTTCTTTAATTGAGAGGCCCAGAACTGGACACAATAGATCAGATGTACTTTATATTCCAGATGCATTAATGATAGTTTCACTAGCATGAATGTTTCCCAGATTGCCTGGATTTCTCTGAGTAGCTTTTTAAACCAACAGACACTCACAACTACGTCACTAACAGTTCAAGAGGCATACACTCTCAGGAAAGGTTGCTGCCTCCAGTAGCTTCAACTTCTCTTTAGCAGGTTCTGTGCTAACAGTGGGCACCTGCTTCTGAGACATCTAGCACAGGCCCAGCTTTTTCAAGCACCAGGAGCCAGGAAAGGGATGAAGATACTTCTAGGCAGGATAGAGCAGTTTGATAACCTATTGTTTCAATTAGCCTGGAAAAAATGAACACCACACCTTTCTGGAGAGTCTAAACAGTGTCCCTTCTCCCTCTCTTCCTCCAGGAACTAGGCATAAAGTGCTAAAAAATGCAAAAAATCTGAAGCTAAGTTTCACATGCTGCCTAATCAGCAAGTCTTATTCAAGCTGTTGAAGGCTATCTGTTTATCAATGCATTTTGGTGCCCAGATGGATATCTCTATTGAACAGACTAGTAATTGAGTCTCCACAGTCTTGGTGACTTTTCTGAGAGTACAGGTCCATGTTTTAAAGCTAAGCATTCTCCTCAACTGCATGCACTGTTTGTTGAGCTTCATTACTTAAGAATACATTTATATCCACACCATTTTACACTTATAGTAGAATCCTTGTGCAAAAATACAACTGTCTTAGTTGCAAGGGAGTATATCTTTTATTTATAGCATACATGTCCATACCAGACATCTTAAAAAAAAAAAAAAAACACCTGGACATTGCATTGATTCTTGAAGGAGCTGTATAAAAACCCTGAGAGGTCATGGGCGTTTTCTGGGCATAGTTCCAAGGTGGCACCACTGTATCTATTCAAATTCAAAGTGCATTTATTATACTTGAATCCCAAGAGTTTTTGTTTTTATTGTGGGTAGGAATACAGGATTCCTGGCCAACACTGTGTTGCACGAGGTAGAGTCTTACTTGTTATCATGAGAACATCTAGCCCTTGTCCTTGGGCCACATCTTTTAGCAAGTGGGATAATTTCCCATCAGCATTTCTCCAACTAATCTTTTGTGGTTTGCAACTTCGCTACTCAAAGGTTGGTTGCTTTCCCATTCAAGTAATCATACAGTTCCAGGATTGTCTACGGATAAAATGATCTCCAGGACCCAAGTTATTGTATGAAGAAGCTTCAAGTATTTGCAGAGGACTCGGCTGATGGCAGTGAAAAAGTACTTCCAAAGCAGCCAAATTTACAATTCCTTGCTTTCAAGGAAACCCATACTGCATTGAAAAAGCACCAAATCTGTACACTACACGCTCTCCTAGTTCACTGTGTACTCCTAGTGCTCACTATTCTTTAAATAGCAAGTTAAAATGCTAGTCACATTGCAGTCATATATACACAGTGCACAGCTTTGTAAGGACCAGAAGGTATGCCAATACCCACACTTAACATTTCTACAACACTGTAAATTAAGCTGTTACAGAGAAATCAGAACTTACAAAGTGTTGAATAATAAACCTTAATTTTAAACCAAGAGATGTCAGAAACATAACTGGTGTCTTGCCAGAGTTCCAATCAATGACAAGATCAGCCCCCTTTAAGTAAAAGGGGAATCAACTTAGAATCATAGAATGGTAGGGGTTGGAAGGCACCTTTAGATATCATCTAGTCCAGCCCCCCTGCAGAAGCAGGTCAACCTAGATCAGGTCACACAGAAACATGTCCATGTGGGTCTTGAAGACCTCCAAGGAAGGAGACTCCACAATGTCCCTGATTAATTTTGCAGTGAGATACTTGTTTCCTTGATGTTCACATGGAGACCTGTAGAAGGTCGAATTACACTTAATTTTCTCCAGTAGGTACTCATCCCTCTGTGGATGGATTTTCACTTATTTCAGAAGGACAAGCAAGGACTTAACATTAAATTTTAACACTGATTACCATACCTTGCTCTAAGTTGGATTAAAGCAAACAACAATTTTTGTAGAAGACAGCAAAACTGTCATGGAAGCATTAACTTTTGTCAGCATGGATACTGTGGACACTGTCACCAAAATTGTGATATTTATTGTGTCTAGTATGCAAGTCATATAAAAGTGTCCTATTTATTTACAGTCTTCCACACATACCATCAACTGCCCCAAGCAGACTGCCTGGTAATACAACACCAAGCAGTCAGCTGGACCTGACTTTAAGGGCTTCACTTGAACTACAAGGCAACTGCCACTTGGCAAGCAACAGGTGAAAGTCTTCAGGTGTTGTGCCAACCAGGGCGTGCCATATCCCCTACTTGTTAATCTAGCCTGGACATCCACACAGGGAACTCTGATTTCTGTGGCAACTCCTAGGAGCAGCAGTTCTAACAAAGCCATCTTCTCTGCCTCCACCAAACTGGAAGCATGCTGCAAACACAAGCTATGAACACCAAATACCATCGTAACACTTGTCTGTTCTTAGTTTATCAAATCACTTCAGTAATATCACTGAGCTTCATGAGTTCTCCAGACTTAGCTTTAAACCGTAATTTGCTTATTAGCAGCAAGGATTTTCCATCTGCTGCCATCTTCCCTCACTTCGGTCATGATCAGAGACCATTACCTCAAGACACTGGTAGAGAAGATCATTAGTGGACTTTGGTCTAAAGTTGACTCATATGTCAGTACAGACCTCCATCCTGACAATGTTAAGAGCAAGTCACTTGGAAGCATCTATTGTGATCTTTTGTACTTTACAAATTACATACATTTTATTTGGGGGGTTGGACTAGATGATCTCGAAAGGTCCCTTCCAACCCCTACCATTCTGTGATTCTAATTCTGAAATTATCACAGTTTTCAGAGAAGTGGCTTCAAACAAAGAGAATCCAGCAAAAAAGTATTTGCCTTGGGTGTTTGTCTATTTGCCTTTGGATGTTTGTGGTTAGGGAAGTATTAATTATTTATCTTTGATACTTATCAGAAGCTTTGCAACTTGCAGCAAAACTCCCATGTACGACTCTTAACATACAATCCTACCCACTAAGCACAGCACAGATTTCTACCACATGGCATGACAAATACTTAGTTCTCTAAGGTAACTTAAAAAAATCTGGTATTGAGAATTACTCAAAATAACAACTTATGAGCCTACATACTTTATCAGCCTCTTTGGGAAAGAATATCGAAATATAATTAGTATTTCTTCCAGCTGTCACTTGTATGTGCATGGTGCTATTTTTACTGCTACAAGATGAAGGGTCCTTTAAATACCACAAAAACAACAGAAGACAGGCTCACATTCTCTCACTTCTGAGGATTAAAAATATTTACTATTCAGCAAACCATAGCTGTAATTCTTTGCAATACACTCTAATTGATGGTAAAATCTGAACAGCATTTAACATCAATTTTACTGAGCATCATATTTCAGGGCTCCAGTATTCAGAATGCATCTGGGTTTGGGTTTTTTTTTTTGGGGGGGGAAACCATAAATCTAGAGGTTAGCTTTCTGTCTTCTGCCAAAATGTATATCTCAACTCCCACAGGGCTGTGCATTTAATGATAGGACAGCATTGTTTTGCTAGACACATTAAGTCCTGAAAGCAAAATCAAGTCCTACAGAGCAGCTGAAATTTCTTCTCATTACAGCAGAAGACATTCACTCACTAGTTTTTAAGTTTGCTTTAATTCCTTAAGCCTTGCAAAGTTTTGCTGACCCCTCCTCAAAATAAAAGTAGTTGACTTGTGTTGCCTGATGTGAAGAGATGCATCCTGCAAAGAACCCATCCTGATAAACCAGCTAAACAGGGATTAAAAAAATTGCAATCATATATTATTTAGCCCCTACTGATCATCCTACAGCCCAACTGTTATGCTCAGACTTCATGAGATTATCAACATCCAGCAACTGTAGGCTTTGAAGGAGTTTTTACATTTGTCTTGTTGAAACGAGATCTTTAGATAGCCTCCTCCAACCTAAACAATAATATAAACTAATAACTATTTTCAAATCAGTGCTTCCTTCTATTTCAAAGTGAACAACTAGATGCAAATATGAAAACATAAGATTCCTCATGAGGTTTTACAACCACGAAATGACAGCTAGAACACAAAGAGGAAGATTAGAATACGGTACTTGAGAGGCAGTGGGCCAACTTCAAAAGCAGAAGGTAGCAGCATCCAGATATTTACCTACTCTTACCTCTTCAGGTTTGTACATGTCATTAAGAGAAATCTGACAAGATCAGGCTCAATATCACCCCACAGCAGTTTTGGGATACTCGCATCAGCTCTCTCCCTCTCACCTACAGGTGTCCACCTGCCAACTGCCTGCCCCTTGCCACGCAGCCCTGGCCACCTGCCACCAACAGTATCTTCTCAACAGTAGTTAGCCGCTATCAGCCTGGATAAGCTGTAGGCCGTGGAAAACCTGCCAGGGACAAGCCAAAATACCCAAGCAAAGGCAACTGAGCTGCAAGGAGAAACTAAGAACCCGTACCTGCTGCCATTTTCCTCCAAGTCAGGTGCAAAGCAAACTTTATACAGCAGCCATGCCTTGCACCAGTTTACCTAGTGCAAATTAAGAGAGGCTTAGGGCAGCATTTTTGCTAACACCATACTCATTCAGGCCCATTGGTGTACATCATACACCAGAAATACACACACCAGAGGCAGCTGATGCTACAGCGTAGAGTTGCCGGCAGCTGCTGCCATAGCCAGTACCAGGAGCATACGTTGAGCTTTTTGAAGAGCTTCCTGCTGTAAGCAGATCAATCCTATGGTAACAGAGGATCCCTAGCATCCAGAGGATTCCTATCAAGTTCCGTATATTTTTCGTGCCTCCAGAAGATAAGTGGATACATCTACTAATTGTCCTTTCAATGCTTGCCTGTAACAGCCATTCCAGGGCCAGGGACTGAATGAAAGCCACAAGAATAAGCACAGAAGTGAGGAGAAAAAAAAAAAAAACAAACTCACAAGCAAAGTTCAAGAAAAGTAAACAAGAAAGGAAATCAAGGAACAATATTCTACTTGTTATTTTTATGCTCTTTTTATACCTTCCATTTCTTCAAAGCATCACAGGGCCCAAAACCCAAGGTGAGCTATAGACATTCATCATGGCCCATGGAAACCCTGCCACTCCTTCCCTTTCCAAAGCCTTTAACTATTTCCTCCCATTAACAGCAGAGCCCAAATCTTTTTCCACCCCAACATTAAGTTCAAGTTAACCAACAACATAATTTCCAGTTAAGCAGATGATCCATGGCATGAGAGATTTGCAGTTTTGTGAATATCAGCACAGATCATGAGATGGGTAGAGCTCAGAAGTGAGACAGAACAGCACTGACCATGCCGGTCTGCTCTCTGCCAGTCCTACGGACTGCTACATGCCAAGCCTGCTGAAGTGCTGCTAACATATTCTTGTTAAAAAAGAGGGCAATGGAGGAACACTCCTTTTGGTAGATCATGCAAGTTCCCTGTTTAGGAAGACAGAGCCCAGCTGACAGTATACAAGGTCAAAATGCCACAGCCAAACCTTCAGGGCAGAATCTGTCCAGCTGAAGATGTATAAAGGACACAGTCTCCAACTAGAGTCCTACTGCATCCCAAAACTCCCAGTAAGCCACAGGTGGGCCAGTCTTGTTCAACATATTCATCAATGACCTGGATGAGGGGACAGAGTGTACCCTCAGCAAGTTCCCTGATGACACCAAACCAGGAGGAATGGTTGATTCCCCAGAATGCTGTGCTGCCATTCAGTGGGATCTCGGCTGGCTTGAGAGTTGGGCAAAGAGGAACCTCATGAGGTTCAACAAGGACAAGTGCAGAGTCCTGCATCTGGGAAGGAACAACCCCATGCTAGGGGTCAAACTGCTGAAGAGCAGCTCTGCAGAGAGAGACTTGGGAGTCCTGATTGATAATAAAGTAACCATGAGCCAGCAATGTGGCCAAGAAGGCCAATGGCATCCTGGGATGCATCAAGAAGAGTGTGGCCAGCAGGTCGAGGGAGGTTCTTCTCCCCCTCTACTCTGCCCTGGTGAGGCCTCATCTGGAGTCCTGTGTCCAGTTCTGGGCATCCTCAGCTCAAGAGGGACAGGGAAGTGCTGGAGAGAGTCCAGCGCAGGGCCACCAAGACGACCAGGGGACTCGAGCATCTTTCATATGAGGAAAGACTGCAGGAACTGGGGCTGTTTAATCTGGAGAAGAGGAGATTGAGCGGAGATCTTATTAACATTTATAAATACCTAAAGAGTGGGTGTCAGGATGTTGGGACATCCCTTTTTTCTATAGTAGCTCGCAACAGGACAAGGGGTAATGGGATGAAGCCGGAACACAAAAAATTCCACTTAAATATAGGAAAAAAAACATTTCACCGTGAGGGTGACAGCAGTGGCACAGGCTGCCCAGAGGGGTTGTGGAGTCTCCTTCCTTGGAGGTCTTCAAGACCCGCCTGGATATGTTCCTATGCGACCTGATCCAGGTGAACCTGCTTCTGCAGGGGGGGTTGGACTGGATGATCTCTAAAGGTGCCTTCCAACTCCTACTATTCTATGATTCTATGACTCCCTTCTCCTGACTGCTAGTACAGGACATGCCCCGAGGGTGAAGGAGGAATGCCTTGAGTACCAGAACTGGGCTAACAGCTGGCTGCTCTGCTGAAGACTAGCACTTGATAGAGGAAAACATAGGAAGGTAACAAAAAAATCCTTGTTACTCATGAGCTAGAGGGTCCTGAAAGACCTAAAGAAATTGCAACACTCGGTTGCAAAGCAAAGATCTTTCCTGGGAAAGCATATAAAGTGGCACTTGGCAGACAAGGGAAAATCCATGCTCAGAGAGGTGAGGAGTCATACTTGGTCATATACCTTTCCCACCTCCTGACTTTATTCTGGGCAAGAAGGGGCTGTAGAGATGGAAGAGAAAGAACCCATGACTTCTGTGAACCTCTGCTGACCTCCAAGCTATAGAGGCAAATGCAGTTCCCTGGGTGCCCTTTCTTCCCTCAACTGCAGTCCTATAGAAGCATAGAAGCAATGCCTGCTCCAGGCCACAAAGCAGTTCACGAGTACCTCAGGATGACCAGTAAGGGCAGTGCTGTCCAGCCTTCCTCAGAATACACCAGTTCAAGTGTCTCCCTTTTAAACTCTATAGGATGACACTTTCTGTGCATGTTTTTCTTAGCAGGTGCCTCAGGTTGAATATTGCAGTTTTAAAGCTAAGTGCATTCTCCCTTCTGTATTTGATCCTGCATAGCTAGACTTTGTAATCTATTTGAAATACAAACTTTTCAGATCTAAGAATTGGGTGGTTTATCCTAAATTCTTTTTTCAAGAATGCTAATGCATGCATCTTTAATGCTATTCATGTTGCATTTACATTTCTGAATGATTTTATTATTCACTAAAAACTATATCCGAATAGAAGAAGGAGGTAGAATACTATCACTTATTCAAAACAGACTGCATTTTTAAAATCATCCGCAAGACCATTATTTAGAAAAGTTTCCCTGAAACACTGATCAATTTGAAAACTGACAACTTCTGTGCTCCTTCTGGAACATTAAACTCCATACAGTTACTTTAAATTTACAATGCTGCATGGAACTGGTAACTCTGAACTTCCAGTAAAAGGTCTGCTTGCTTTGTTTCTTGTCCCAGAAGCAAGGAAAACAAAGTGATGCAACCAAAGTGTAACATTACTTTTGTTAATACCTGCCGGCTGCCACAGTACAAGTCAGGTAACATTCAGAAGTATTCCTTGATATAATCAAACCCAAGCTACTAGGGAAACAAAAAGTTTTGTTAACCTGAGTTCCCAAACCACAGGCAACTCACATGAGCATTCACCTTCACAAAATGATGTTTAACTTAATGCCAACACATTCCTGAAAGACACAATATTAAGATAGAAAATCTGGAGATCTGGGAGACTGTACTGTAAAAAAAATAAAATATAAATAGATATATCAACATACTTCCATCATTGTTCATTTCAGAGGAAAGTTGACAGGGACTTAGATGCATCTGTGACTGCTGACTACTGAGGCACTACAGCATCATTTGAGTGCTGGGAAACCTATAGTGAAACTTACTGATTAAAGGCAATTTTATTTTTTAAAATTACATTAGCATTAGACATTTTGTTGAGACATGCATGTCTTTGATAAAGACATGGTGGAAAAAAAATGATAAAACAAAAGAAAAAAAAATGCAAATATGCACCAGCAGCGCAGGAATTAATGTCAAACTAGTCATCCTTCTAGGCAACATCCTACCTGAAAGTAATTGCAACAGATGCTCCACACCAAAGGAACTGTCTTGACAGGAAATATAGCAACAATAGCAATAAAGCAATTACATATCTTGGGGACTCAACATAGCTACACCAAGACCAGTCACCTTCTTTTTTAAAAAGAGTGTAAAGGCAGCCTGACAGTGAAGTGCGGGAAGTTTAGAACCAATAGCACTTTCTTCCCCTTGTAAAAAAGTGCAGGTAGGAACCCTGGCTAACCTTCTGCTGCTATCCAAAGTATTAAGTCATCCTTATCAGAACCATGAAATTCCAACATGACTATTTTCTTTTCCGCTTTAAGAAGTATGCCCCTAAGCATGGTTCCTCTCTCAACTGTTTGTTACACACACATGCTTTGTAGGAAAAAAGCATTTCAAAGGGCAACATGCGATGAAATTTCAACAGTATAATGTTTTGTTTCAATAGTGGTTCACATTGGCCTGGCTGTAAGAGTGAAAACAACTCCAGAACAGCTTGCTTGTAGGGAGAGAGTAGGAGCAGTATGACTTGCACTGCAAGTGGGAGTCACTTCACAGTCACTAACCCACCCTTGTTCTTCCCTTACTCATTCATCCGAATTGCACGAAAGCCCCTTTTCAAGTCACAAATTAAGGTAACCTGGACGCTCCTCGTGCTATACAGCAAAGTAAAACGTTGCCTGACTCCAGAGACTTCCAGACCCATTTTCCAGACACAGTGTGAGCATCTCAGATGCCATAAGCACCCTCAGCGTTGACTTCACCCATTTACATTTCCACTGTCCTGCAAGACAGACAAACACTGCCCTTCCCAGAAGTTTGAGGCACAAAAGCAACTCGCCCTCAACTTTCAGCACACCCGTCAAACAGCCGTTGAAGTAGCGGCCCCCCGCGGGCAGGCCGACAGGCTGCCACCTCGTTCTCCCGACCCGTCCCCAGGCTGCGGGGACTGTGACATGCCAAGCGAAGTCGCGAGAGAGACGGGGCTCGGCCCGAAGTTGGGGCAGCCCGAGAAGGCGGTCGCCCACTCACCTGGGGGCAGCTGGAAATTGGCCGGTAACTGGAGGGTGGCCGTGGGCGGCCCCTTGGGCATCACCGGCCGCGGGCCCCCGGGGGCGGACGCCCGCGCCACCAGGGCCGCCACGGGGGCGGCCGGCGGGCGCGGGGCGGCGGTGGGCGCCGTGCCGCCGGGGCTGCCCCTTTCGGGCGCCGGGCCCGCGGCGGGGCCGGAGAGGAGCCCTGCGGGCGGCGCGGCGGCCGCTTGCTCCGAGTGCCCGCCGGCAATCAGCCTGACGGCGGCCGCCGCCGAGGTGTTCATGGAGGAGGAGGCGGCGAGGGCACAGGGAGAAGCCGCGTCGCGTAGAGCCCCACACTGCTCCGTAGCATGGCGGGCGGGGAACGCTCAGGAGCTGCTCTGGCCACCGACTCGCTCGCAGAAACACATGGTGGCCCCGCGCTGCCGGCTCTCGGGCGCCGTGCACGTGGGCCCAGTCGGCCCGGCCTCCTCTAACGGCGGCGGGAGGGAGGGAGGGAGGGAGGGACGGAGGGAGGGCGGGCGGGAAGAAGAGGGCGGGCGGAGGGCGGGCCCACACCACCGGCGCGCCCCACTGCGGCGGCGGCGGCGGCGGCGGCAGCAGCAGCGGCAGCAGCACCCGGCGGGGCACCACCACTCCCCAGAGACCACCCGATCACGGCGCGCCCCCACCCGCCGTGTTTATGGAGCCATGCGGACTCCCCGCGCAGGCGCTGAAGCTCGGGTGGGGCGGGTCCGGTGCTGAGGAGAAAGTTGGCGGTAGCCCGAGAGGGCACTGCGGCGGTTCGGGTTTGAGGTTCATGTTAGAGAGGAGGATGATGATTCTCACTCCTGCCAGAGGCTACGTGGCCCCGCTGGGTACGCGACGCAGCCTCCGTGTCACTGCGGGATCCGACTCCCAGCTGCCGCCGGGTAGCAGCGCCTGCCTGCGCCCAGAGCCCCCAGCTCCGGTTTTAGTCAGTGGAGGAGGCTGAGTTAGGGTGACCGCAGCAGGGCGGGCCTCCCCGCCGGCCCCCCCTCTTCTCCGCATCATCCCTAGGCCCTTCTGTCTGCGCTGTGTCTAGGGGTTGCAGGTGCCCTTGGAGCTCCTTCGATTCCAAAGGAAGCCCCAGTCAGTCTAAGAAGTTCTCCAGATCACGATCAGATCAGTAGCAGAGCTGAACTTGCTGTCAGGTCTAAAAGGTGCAAGCATTGCCTACCTGCAAGGATGGAGAGAGCAAAGTCGATCCATTTGACCTTCAGACCCAGGGATGCATTTGTAGAGGCTGAGGAAAAACGTGCAGCTTGCTCCCCTTGCAAGGCAACCATAATCATTATAGGATACATGCAATAGAGCTTTGAAAAACAATTTTCCAAGTAGAACTGAAAGTTTTTGCTCATTTGGTGGGAATGTCAGCATGACCTTCAGTAATTGCATTTTGAGGTTTTTTGCGTATCGTAGCAAAGTTTGGGCCAAGTTTCAGTAATTTTTGAAGCATGCACATGCTCTTTACCTATAAAACTTAAGGGGCATTGCACATCTGCCCAACTTGAGCGCAATGATTATAAAAATGAAGGCCTAGTGTACAGTTCATTACAGTGGTCCCCCCTCAAAAAAGGCACAAAATCCATCAAAATATTAGGATAGCCAAAGATAATTTTAATTGCTCATCTATTAAGCATCCTTTGCAGCTATGTTTTTCAGGTAGAAAAGTAGACAATAAATTCTAATACATGATGATACCTGCTGCTTGCAAGTTTATCAGACTGCAGGAGCAAAGTAAACATTCTTCTCTTGACCATTTCCGTTCACAACTTTGCTTGATTTCACAGTATTGTTGCTTTAAAGTCAGCAGCAACTGAAACAGCTACAGAACAGAAATCACTTGAGACGAGAACTGAAAGTATGTGGAACGCAGCATAATTTCTAGTGTTTTCACCAGACAGGTAACTGTACCCTCGTGAACTCCACTAGTACAGGTAACAACAAGCATGAAGATAAGTTACACGGACCAGATGGATAAGTACCTTAATCCTTTATATGCATGTCAAGTTCATTCTACCATGCTTTCACCACTACTGTTCTGTTAAAGCAAGCAATCACACCTGCATTTGCAAAGTCCCAGTTAAGAAACATGATGCCACAGAAGCCTATATTTGGATACACAAAAAACCCTTTTGGATTTAGGATCCAAACACATTATTTGCTCTCACACACAGCATTCTCTCCCCCTTATCACCACAGCTCTTGCCTCGCCTCAGCTCTCACCGTGCCTACCATTCCAGAAGAAACTCAGACCAGAATCCCAAAGCAGCAAAAGCAGTGGCAGCAGCAATGGCTACAGTTATAGTGGAAGATGTGGCGATGGGATAACACAGGCAAGCAGTTTCTGTACCCCGTAGAGCTCTGCGAAGTCTGAGCAAACTACATCACTTCTTACTTGTGAAGCTCTGTCACACAGAAAATAAAGTCCAGGGTACAGTGAGTAACCTATATGCCAGCAGATGCTCAGAGACCAAGAGACAGGGAAACTTCATTTCCAGCAGAGACCAACAGTTACTGATGGTACAAGGAGGAGAGTGCAAGGGAAGGCACTATGTCCACTGTTCTTGGACTTCAGGAAGAACAGAGTTGGCATATTAAGGCCAAGTTTTTCTCTTCTTGTGACCATTCAACCTCAGAAGGAATATGAGATCTCCATGCAAATGTTCAGGAGTGAAAGTGTACCTGGAAGAGAGAAAAAGAAAGAGACGAAGAAGACAGAAGTATATGCACTGAAGCTGTGAGGTGTGACAGTGTGAGAACAAGCAGAAAATAGTGAGAGAAAAACATAAGGAGGCTGCGAACAGAGCAAAGGAAGTGATTGTAAAGAAAACTCAGGAGAAGGTAAGCACAATGATAATAAAGAGGGGGGAAAAAAAAACCCCAAAAAACCCAAGGAAAATAAAACACTGGATGAAGCCCAGAAGCTTTAGAAATGTGCATATCTTAAAAAAAAAAAAAAAAATACTAGGCTATAAGTGCCATAAGTGTCCTCTCCAAACAAAGCAGATGAACCTATCATTCTCTGAAAGGACACAGGAAATAGAAGGAATTGTCCTTTTTTAACACTGGAAAATGTGTTAGAAGATATTATCAGTGTGCAAGGGACAAAGAATATGGAATTTTAAAGCTATTTTCATAACTGAACAGGTTACAGCACACATAAGTTACTTTTGTTGCTACCTGGAGTTTGGGGTTTTTTTTTAATCTTTAATTTCTTGGGTGACTGCTACCACCTATACGTTGAAAAAAGCTTTTAACTAATCGTTCTTGTCTACAACTGTTTTCCTCAACACCTTGTCCAAGACATACTGATAAACAGAGTAACTGCTTTTCAAAGAAGCTGAAGGTATGTCTAGCTTTTCATCCATGAATGCCCAGTCTTGGCAAAATGACATGCTTTACTACTTCAAGTAACTTGTGAATGGACTCATCTGACATTCACATGGAAGTATCTACTTTACTTTTCAGACATAGGAAAGCATTACTGTAAACACAAATTCTGATTTCCCTCCCAGGAGTTATTATATATTGCCGGTAGTTTGGTCTGTATAGCCCCTTCCAACAGCTAAGACTTAGATAGTGCTTACTGAATTGGTCTCTGCTGATCTAAGCTTTCTTGAGGCTTTCAAATAGGATATTTAAAACACAAATCAATTACCCATCCTGCAGAATTTCTGTACAGACAGCAGGCCTAAACTCTTCCAAACACAGAGCTTTATAAATAAAGTTCTTAGATCTTAAGTCAGTTTCACATGCCACATGTTTTAGTTTCTTACAACTCCATAAAATCCATCTAATATGCTTCAGGATTTTTTAACCTGTCAGTGATCCTTTTTACAAAACTTTTATTTCCTTTATGGCTGATAAATCATCAATTAAATACAACCAGCAAATTAGCTGGAATGAGAAAGGTGTAATATCTGCCTTAAGCTTTTCTTAAATGACAAAGACTCGGCAGCATTGTGGAATTAACTTAGGCATGCAACAGCAACATGAAGGGAAAGCATATGTGTGAAGATTCAGTCTCCTTAAAGTAGTTAATTGTAATGGGGAAAAAAATAATAAAAGCTTACCATGAAACAAGTTAAATAGTAACAAAGAACATTAGCTCTTCAGGAAAAGATGCTGAAAGAAATGAGACAGTGTAGATAAGAGCAGTAAAAATCAGGGAGTAGAAAATTTCATTTAAAAATAAAAGCAAGAATGAGTTAGTTGGAAATGCAGGATTAGAAGATACAACCAAAAAGATTAAGTAATGGGACTAGAGTTGCAAATGTGAATCTATTTACTAATGAAAATGGCCAAGTGAAATCACAACTGGCTATTTGATATCCTCAGTAACCACGCCTCTACATTAAGTTTGTAATTTGAGTACACTTTTTCTGCTGTTTTATTTGTCTCGACTCTTAATCTTTTATGGAGGTGCCTGTCCTTTGAACATTCAGGTCACAAATGCCAAACCAAACACTACACTTATTTATAGAAGTCAAACTCTTTGTTCGATGAGGTACGCTGCAGCTTTAAAACCTAATAAAACATCTGAAAGTACAACAAAATAATTAGGCATATATTTTAATGTTTTCTAAGCTATAAAGCTTGGTTGACTGTACGGAGCTACTAATAACAAGAGAGCTAATTGAACAAGGGGCTTAGCCATACAGTGAGGCATGTGAAGTCCCAGCAAAAGAAAGGCTATTTGAGTGTGCACAGCTCCTGATGGTTTGAGGAACCCAAAGCTACATTATGAAGCCACAGAAGGGATCTGATGAGGTAGGAACGTCAGGGAAGCACAGAGAGATGGGTAGCTGAAAATATACAGGAAACATGTACAATTAAAATGCCTCTGCAAAAAAGACTCACAGTATTAAAGGCACTGCTATTTGGTACAAAAATATTCTCAGTGGAACACAGAGTAAAAAAAACCAGTTAAGACTTAGCATTTTAAGAATTGCATAACTGCATTAAGAAGTTGTACTGGATGTCACTTGCCATCCAGTAAAATTCACTAGAAGAAAGTAGTTTTATCACTGAAGCCACATGGCCTGTAGTAATACAGCACTATGTAAAGTGCCATTGCTAATCTACTTTCATTAATAATGTACGGCATTGCAACACTTTGTAAATTAAACAGAACACACAGATCAGAACTGTACTGGACTCACAGTACCACCGAGCAGTAATTATCCCATTTGCAAAAAGTTACAGTAGAAAACCTAAACCAAAAAAATCTATTCTAAAAGATTTTACATATCTTGTACCAACACTAACCGGGGGCAAGCATCAGCTTCTTGAAAACATATCAGTAGCCTTTTGTGGCAAATACATGTCCAAGGAAAAAAGAAGAATATGTGAATATATGTCCCTTTGCACAGTGCAGAATGAATGAGTGTATTTGGTTTAGCACAATTGTAGCTCCATCAAGTTGCAGGAAAACTACAGAACCTGTCAGCTTAAGAAACAAGTTAATTCAGCAGCTCTGTGCCCTGTAGACAATTACTGCTTCATAGAACCTTAAAAGCATCATAACAGCTATTGTAATTGTTTTGTGACTTAGGTATTTTTCTCTTATTCTTCTGAGATTCTTTTTCGTTTCTGCAACTCGCATTTCAATATCTTTTGCACTAAGAATCTGAGTAAGACAAAATTATTAGTACCACTGATTTCCAATTACAGTGTTCCATTTAGTTGCACTCCATCACAAAAGCTGTGCTGTGAAATGCTTGTAAAGCATTGCAAAGTAATGCAGTCAGAGTCAGACTTCTGAATCAGATGACAGTGAATTAAGAGACTGTTGGCAACCAACAGTGGAGTTCCCTGAGGGGCTAAATGGGGCTGTGTCCCTTTCCCCTCTCTTAGCACCAGCCATGATAGTGCTGAGCAAAAGCTGTAGCATGAACTAAACCAGTAAAATCTAAAATAAAATTGGAGAAATCTAATGAAATTCAACAAGGGCAAGTGTAGAGTGTTGCATCTGGGAAAGCATAACCCCACATACCAGTACAGGCTAGGGAATGAAATCTTAGAGAGTGGTATAGTGGAAAGGGACCTGGGGGTCCTGGTGGGCAGCAGGATGAGAATGAGCCAGCAATGTGCCCCCATGGCCAAGAAGGCCAATGGCATCCTGGGGTGTATTAGAAGGGCTGTGGGCAGTAGGTCAAAAGAGGTTCTCCTCTCCCTCTACTCCACCCCTGTGAGACCATATCTGGAATATTGTGTCCAGTTCTGGGCCCCTCAGTTCAAGAAGAACAGGGAGCTGCTGGAAAGAGTTCAGCACAGGGCCATAAAGATGATGGAGTAGAGCATCTCCCTCATGATGAAAGGCTGAGAGAGCTGGGGCTCTTTAGCTTGGAGGAGACTGAGGAGTGACCCCATTAATGTTAACAAATACATAATGGGTGGGTGTTGGGAGGGTGGAGTCAGGCTCTTCTCAGTGATGTCCAATGATAGGACAAGGGGCAACAGATACAAGCTAGAACCTAAGAAGTTCTAATGAAATATAAGGAAAAACTACTTCACTGGAGCACAGGAATGGGCTGCCCAAATGGGTTGTGGAATCTCCTTCTCTGGAGACATTCAAAACCCACCTGGACAAGTTCCTGTGTGACCTACTCTAGGTGGTCTTGCTCTGGCACGGGGGTTGGACTAGATGATCTTTTGAGGTCCCTTCCGACCCTTAAGATTCTGTGATTCTGTGAATTGCAGATAAATTAAAACTGTTGTTGGGGTTCACTTTACTCCCTAAAACAGACTAGAATTCTATTGTAGCATATAGAATGTCTTCCCATTCTTTCATGTTGTGCTCTGGTGTTAAACAAGCTCAAATATCAGTCAGAACTACAGTCCATTAGGTACTTTGCAAAATTTTAAAAAAGTACTATACTTAATTGTGTTTATTAGCATTTTTTAAACACATAAGTAGTTGTGCCAGCTACTGAAAATTCTTATTTCTAAAAGAAAATGGAACATTCAAGAATTAACACTTGGGTGAGTATTCCAACTTCTTTGGGAAAATAAGCCCGCAGCACAGTTATTTTTTTCTGTGGTAAAAAACAAGGTTGTGTCCTTGTTTATCCTTAATCCTCTCAAGTATCACATTGTAGGAAACTATTGCTGGAGTAGTGTGTTTAATTTCCACCTCTCCGTGCATGTTTATCATCTCAGATTAAGCAGGTGCATGTTTTTTATCCGAACTGGTGACCTTCCACTGGGAATTAATGATCCTATTTATCCTTAACACACACAAAGCATAAAAGAGTGGAAATACATGACTTCTGAACCTGGAACTACTATCTTTCCTCCTCCTTTTAGTTCCATAGGTGTTTCAAACAAGCTGGTTTACTTGATCAAAAAATAAAAAGTGCTTGCATTTGTGTTTCTACTTCCTTTAGTGAAAAATAAAAAGATAGAGACTTTTTTTCTTCCTTTTCCCTCTTCCACCACTGTTCTCATATTTGGAGGGGTGGAGAGGTATTTTAAACTTTGAACAATGATAAAACTAAAAAATGAATCTAATTAATGTTGGACCTGCTTCTGCAAGGGGGTTCAACTACATGACCTCTAAAGTTCCCTTCCTATCCCTACCATTCTATGATTCTATGGATGTCAAAAGCATTAATGTAAAGCAAATTAATTATTTACCTTCTTCAGATATTTGGGAAAATTTGTTTATGGATTGTTCCCTCTCCCATTTTTTTCTATGTTGGTTTCCTAAACATCCAAGTCACAGTCACTTACTGCACTACTGCGTTGGGAGACATGAAATGTACACTGAATTTCAAAGCAAATGTTTGTTGTTAAAATTTGTTATTCAAGCCAAAGGCCAATAGGAAACCCTAGGTACCTGTAGTTAGGCCAGGGAAATTTGAGTCCACTGCTTCTCTCTGTCCACATCCAAGAGTTACTAGAGAAAAAAAATTCTCAAAACACAACCACAAAACATGGTGAGCTGAAACAACGAACAGAATCGCAGGATGACAGAGATTAGAAGAGATATCTAGAGGTCTTCTGGTCCAATCCCTTCCTTCCCAAGCATGGCCACCTAGAACCTGTTGCCCAGGACCATGTCTATGAGTATCTCTAAGGAGGGAGACTTCACCGCTGCTCTGGGCAGCCTCTGACAGTGCTCCGTCACCCTCGCAGTAGAAAAAAAAAAAGTGCTTCCTGATGTTCAGAGGGAACCCATGGTGTTTTGGTTTGCAACCAACACTTCAGGTCCTGCCACTGGGCATCACTGACAGGGGTTTGGCTCTGACCTCTTTGTACCCTCCCTTCAGGTATTTATAGACATTGAATAGATCCCCCTGAGCCTTCTCCTCTCCAGGCTGAGCAGTCCCATCTCTCTCACACTTTCCCCATAGATGAGATACTCCAGGTCCTTCAGCATCTTTGGGGGTCTTTGCTGGGCTCTATCCAGCATTTCAATGTCTCCCTTTTACTGTGCAGTCCAGAACTAGACCCAGCACTCCACCTGTGGCCTCATCAATGCTGAGCAGAGATGAAGGATCACCTCCTTCAACTTGCTGGCAGTTTTTTTAGTCAGTATTAAAGCAACTGTTCCAAAAGAAAGAAAATACTGCATTCTGATAATATGTAAATTTTTGTGTATACTCCAAACTCTGTATTTTCCACTTAGGATAGAAACAGAAGCTATTAACCTATGAAGGGACCACAGCATGTCAGAAATACTGTGATAAGGATCACAACAGGGTAAAACACTGCTATCATTGTCAAAGACAATGATAATTGTCTTATACAACCCACACAAGTAGCATGTTGCAATACACCTTCCTACACCAATTCCTGCAGGAAATCCAAACAGTCTCTTACACTATTATAAATTAGCAGTAACCACTACAGTTCCCAGAACTATCAATCTTCAGAGACACTGCAAAAGTCACCTAACATTGTACCACCAGGTGTTAGGGGAGATTTCATACATCAAGTTGAATGCACAAATGTCACCTGGAATGACTTTTGTGAGAAGATTTTGTATACCAGTTGTATATTTGTTTCCTATAAAACAATTTACTTATACCTGTGGTGACTGGTTTCTCCTTATTAAAGCAAGTTCATGGTTTCTTTTCACAAGATTTCACAGCAGAGCATAGAATTAAAGAACTAAAACAAGTATATTTACCAAGCATGTCGCATTTTCATGAAGGAAAGAAGCTCAAGCTTTTCTCGAAGCATTTGTCATGTACTTTGTACTGTCTTACTTCTTACCGAAGCTGATTTCTAAGTAGGTGGTGTCATTTTGATCTCCTGTAGCTTCTTTTGGGTAATTCTTATAGAATCATAGAATGGTAGGGGTTGCAAGGGGATCATCTAGTCCAACCGCCCTGCAGAAGCAGGTCCACCTAGATCAGGTCACACAGGAGTGCATCCAGGTGGGTCTTGAAGATCTCTAGAGAAGGAGACTCCACAACCTCCCGGGGCAGCCTGTGCCAGGGCTCCCTCACCCTCAGAGGAAAATATTTTTTTCTTATGTTTAAATGGAACTTTTTGTGTTCCAGCTTCATCCCATTACCCCGTCCTGTCACTAGATACAACAGAAAAAAGGGATGTCCCAACCTCCTGACATCCACCATTTGTATACTTGTAAATATTAATGAAATCCCCCCTCAGTCTCCTCTTCTCTAGACTAAACAGCCCCAGTTCCAGCAGCCTTTCCTCAGAAGGAAGATGCTTGAGTCCCCTGATCATCTTGGTGGCCCTGAGCTGGGCTCTCTCCAGAAGTTCCCTGTCCCTTTGGAGCTGGGGAACGCAGAACTGGACACAGGACTCCAGATGGGGCATCAACAGAGCGGAGTAGAGGGGGAGAAGAACCTCCCTTGACCTGCTGGCCACACTCTTAATGCATCCCAGGATGCCATTGGCCTTCTTGGCCATGAGAGCACATTGCTGGCTCATGGTTAGTTTATTGTCAATCAGGACTCCCAGGTCTCTCTGCAGAGCTGCTCTCCAGCAGATTAATGTCCAGCCTGTACTGATGCATGGGGTTGTTACTCCTCTGGTGCAGGACTCTGCATTTGTCCATGTTGAACCTCATGAGTTTCTTCTTTACCCAGCTCTTAAGGTGATTGAGATCCCGCACAGCTTTCTGGGGAATGAGCCAGTCTTCTCATTTTGGTGTCAAATTCTTTTACAAAAACTCTTACCTAGTTTTAGCATTGCTACCAATTTCATTGCCCTGTGGAGCACAGAAAAGAAGCTATAAATCTCACCACAACATACTTTAATTTACTTCTGTAATCAATCTTATAAAGGGTTTTATACATTTTGTAATGGGACTCTCACCATCACTGTGCCAAGTACACAACACAACCTGCCCGTCTGCCAGGTCAATGATTTCCCCTTGCAGCTTCTACTTAGACTCTGTTAATGCTTCAGTACTTGATCTTAGGCTATCTGGGAGTATAAATATGTGAGAAAAGCAGTTCCCAACTTTTTCATGCCACATGTCTTTATGTAAATTATTGTAGCAATTGTATTGTCAAAAGGTCTTCTGATGTAGAACTAGGGAAGGACAGAAATTTGAAAACCTTTTCACACAGTCCTATGAGGAACAGTTGGAGAAACTAAAATTAAATTTTATCCATGAGAAGCATTCTGAGTAAGCCAAGACATAGAATATTTCATTAGCTAACGTAGATCTATAGTCAGCATTTTACAAATGCTGTGGCTTGGGATACTCTTTTGCAAAAAGCCAAGTTCTATTTGGAGAAACTGCCAAAGTTTGGTACCTGTTTCTTTATATCCAAGATGAAAAAAAAGGCATGCACAGGGTTTCTCTCAAATGGAATTCAAAACGTTTTCAGTTCCACGGGCATCTAAACTGTTGTCAGGCATTCCTGGTGAATTGAAGCATGCATATGGTTTGGTGTGCAATGCTGTAGTTACTGTCTTTTCTTGCAGTAACTAGTGAATAAATATTTGCAGTGATTCAAGGATTATCTTCCTCTTTCTGAAATTTAATAATTAAAACAATATTCTAACATAATAATGGAAGATGGGCAGAAGTTTCATCTGGGTTTACATGACCATCTCCACCCATGCAATGGCTTTGTCAACTAATCATATCTCTGTTGGCCCAGCTGCCAACACACTTCTGCCAGTCCTGAAGACAAGGATCCTCCAAGCATTTCCTCAAATTAAAATGAGAATGGCAAGAATGATGTATTGCACTGTTTACAGTGCAAATACATTCAGAGAAAAAAAATCCAGAGTTGTTTTTCTTTTCATGTTTACAATACTGTCATTAATAAACCAGTTGTCAGATTCTGTAAATCCTCAGCTTTTCAGGGCTCATTGCTTGATCTATGTGATGTCTATCTGCATGCCCCAGAACTCTTTCCCAGCTAGCTCAAGAACACCTTTGAAGTACTATGATAGCTCATGAGCACAGTAGTCTGTTTTTTGGTCCAAGTTCATTAGAGATGAAAGAAATCCACAGGACAGGGAGAAGCAGATGGTGGCTAGGACTTCCTTTTTTTTCTGGCTCTTGGGGATCAAGCAGAGAACATGAACCATAATCCAATTAACTACACCCTTGAGGCAAAAACTAGAGAATAAGCAGCAACTGCAGGCAGGTCCCAGCAGGATAGGGAACAGAGGTGGCTTAATGGGCACATCACAGTACAGAACAAGAGAAGACTGCAAAGCCAGTCTGCTGCACTACACTCACCTTGGGGAAAAGAAAACTAACCAAATATGCAATGATTAAGAATGGAGGACAGAAAGAATTGGGACTTCTCCTTACCTTTTGTCCATAACTTCCAAGTTAAAGAGTCCAAATCTCACAGCAGAAGGGAATTGGAAGGGAGATAGTGCTAACAGCAAGAATGGATATTACCTGACAAATTATCTACAAAGGCAACTTTCCCCACAAAGTTTCTTAAATAGAAACAATACAATGTGTTTACTTACTCACCACTCCTATCAAATACATCAAAAATATCAATAGCATTAAGAAGCATACAAAAAATGGCAAAAATATAAATTTATAAAACTAACATTTACAGTATTGACATATTAAGAGTCTTCACAAGAACAACATCCTACAACCCCTAGCATGCTTCCCTTGAGCTTCCTTATAACAGGCCCAGTTATATCCCCTTCAAAACTAATTTAAAGCTCTACCAATGAACCCTGCTAACTCCTACCCCAGAATCCTTTTTCACCTCTGAGACAGGTGCATTCCATTTGCTGTCAGCAAGTCAGGTGTCTTGTATCTCCACCCATGATCAACAAACCGAAATCCCTGCTGATAATACCAGTCCTGGAGCTATTAATTCATGTGATGGCACTTCCTGTCAATTCCCTCATTCATCCCTACCAGTGGAGGGATAAAGGAGAACACAACCTGTGCTCCTGATCCCTTAAGCACCTGCCCCAAGGTCCTAAAATCCCTCTTAATGTTCTGAGGCTTCTAGTAGCCACTACGTCACTACTCACCTGAAACACCAAAAGCTGGTAATAATCCAAAGGCTTCATTAATGTGGGAAGTTTGTGTTACCATGTCTTTGACTCGTGCCACAGGGAGACTGCAGACTTGTTGGCCAAGCTTAGCGCTCCTAAGTCAATGGGTCCTTGCAGGGTTCCTTTTTCTTTGTGCACGGGTTCTTCTTCTTTGTTGCGCGAAACAGGAGTGACCAGACACCAATATGATGTGCATCAGCTCCAATTTATTATCACATAATCATCACTTAGGTACCTTTTTCAAATGCTGTGTACGTGCTACAATTCATGGCAGAAAGTTAATACTAACCATCACGCACTATGCATAAGGCCTCAAAGTTTCATTTTTGTAACAACTTAAACACCAACCTCATTGTGTAAAAACACCATCCTTATTGTGCTTAAAACATCAGCCTTATTGTGTCTAAAATAGCACCCCATCTGTTCGGCCTTCAGTTAGTTTTCTCTCACACTATGGTTATGCTTACCTTACATTTATTTAACTTTATATTATTGTTAGTTACATATGTTACAATTTATTAGTCAAGTACAATCAATCATATAATGCTAAATTGAATGCTCTATTCAGTCTTCTAACAATGCTTAGTTTAATGTCCTGTCCTATCTTCTTGCTTTGACCTTGTTTCTGTTACAATCTGCTGTTTTGGTTTTCCCCTTGCTCAAGCTTGCTATCACATAGGCATTCCTTTCTGTCCTTTTTTGCTGCAGAAGGCAATTCAAAGACAAACTGCAGACTTTCTTCGTTTCTGACTGACTCCATAACATTCATTATAGCTCAGGCCCCAACAGGTCCTGATGGGATGTATCTGAGAGTGTTGAGGGAGCAAGGGACTTCTCTATGAAGTGGGTCTAAACAGCACATTGGCACCTCTGTCCTCTTCAGGAGGGAGTCACCCATAACAGTGCCACGTCTGGTTTTCTTTTTGGAGTGAGTTTTTAAGCTTGGTCTAGGGTGACTTGGTCTTGCTGGCACTTCTGACTGGGGTAAGCTAACCACCTCTCCATCAGTCAGTTCCTCCTGCAAGGCCCCATACCTGTTCTGCAAGAGGAGCTGGGAAGGTGAGAGAGGATGGGAGGGAATTCTCCTGCCTTCCCTAGCAGGGGCTTATTTCCACTCTCCCCCATCTCTTTAATCCCCTCTTTCTCCCTGGTGGCAAGAGGGGAGGGGTTCCTCTGCCTTTTGTGGAGCCTCCACTGTCTGTTTTTGCCTCAGGGAGTGGCTCCACCAATCTATCTCCATCTCACACTCCCTGATACTCCTTAACCTCTCCACTTCCTCCTTAAGCTCTGCCACCAGGCTGAGCAGATCATTCACCTGGTCGCATTGAACACAAGTGTTCTCTCTGCTGTTCTCTGATACCAGTGACAGGCTGAGGCACTCCCCGCAGCCAGAGACCTGCAGAGCTGCAGGCTTGCATGAGAGCTCTGTCTGGGTTCCCACATTTTTTGTGGTGTTGATTTTTGCACAAGTGGTCATCATGGCTACTTCCTGTGGCAGAGTGATGTTCACTAACAGAATTAGCCTGTTATTAGGGAATTATCTTCCTCCCTCCTTTTCTCCTGAGAAGTTTGGAAGACATTTATTTTCAAAGTGAATTAATCCAAAGCTTTCGAAGCAGTAAAAGTGGACGCTACTCCTGTCTGCACTGGAGAGACGAATCCATTGCAGCAGTCTTCAGCTGCCTTAGCTATACCTATGCTAGAACAGAAAAGTCTTCAGTGCATGGGTCCAGACATGGGAGCTTGGATATCTCTGTTGCTACAATGGTCTCTGGCACACATCAGGAGCAGGACACACTAGTCCATTTTGGAGATGAGGACTCTGGTACAAACATGCTCTTGGGTACACAAAATGGGCTTTGTCAGTTTTTGTTCACAAATGAAAAGGCACTGCATGAGCTCATGCACTGTAAGAGCTTTCAGGAATGGCTAGGCACAAACTCAGCAATGAAACCACACCAGTAAATTAAAGTGGTAGATATGTGATTGACTGAGTACAAAATATGGATAAGCACCAGCTGCAACCAGGTGTGACTGTTCCTTTAGCTGAAGGACTTCCTCAACCCTATCTCTACTCAACTTCCTTTAATAATAACTCTACTGCTCTTGATCATTGCCTCCATAACCAACCAAACAACATATTCAACAGTTTCCCTTCAACTGAAATAGAAGCCTAAATACAGTCATCCAGAGTGCTCTCGCTACTGCTGCCAGTGGCACAGCTGCAATGTCCATAGGGAGAGTTTCTAGTGCAAACAGACCCCTGCACAGAAGGGTTCACTGTATTTGTTCCAGCCCTGCTTGAGTCAGTTACAAAACCTTTGATCAAGAGCAAGGTATAACTCAAAATTCTCTGGTGCAAAATCACCAGTAATGGCTTACTTGCTGTTTGTTCCTTCAAATACAACTGATATGTGAGTTTTAAGTATCTGTACCAAAAAGTTTCTACAAAAAGCAACAAGTAAAAAAATTAATCACAAAGAAACACAAGACACATTTCAGAGGGATTTTTTTTCCCTAAATGAACAGGCTACCAGTTATTGCAGCAAGTATTAACCACTTGTAAAGCTTTCACATCTCCTTATGTATTTTTGCTATAGCTTATTATAGCTATAATTATTTTCAAAGCCCAGTGTGCTTCAGTGACTTGGTCAGCTTGAACTTTCCTTTTGATCCTGTTGATGTTTGGTTCAGAATTCAATATCCAGTGTCAGAGACATACACTGACTATGCAAAAACTTTTAATGCTTAAAATTGATTCTTCATACAGTCAAAATATGCAGTACTTAGTA
This sequence comes from Colius striatus, assembly GCF_028858725.1. Classification (NCBI taxonomy): domain Eukaryota; kingdom Metazoa; phylum Chordata; class Aves; order Coliiformes; family Coliidae; genus Colius; species Colius striatus. The sequence continues at coordinate 49,602,679 of NC_084762.1, read as the reverse complement.
CTTAAATGCTCACAGACAATATATAGAGAGAGTAAGTTGACACTTACCTTCCAAGACTGGTAGGTACCAGATGGATTTGTCTGGTTCGGTGCAGGATTCTCACTGCTATCAAAACCTAGAGTCAAGGGAGATGTACCAAGAAGTCTGTACTCATTGCTTTGTGTACAGCACTCTGGAAAAGCTGACCGGTTTTGGCAACTTGGATAATTAAGAAATTTACTGGCCCAACACACAAGCAAAGCACAAGACTGAAAAGACTGAATAAAGGTATGCACCATCAAACTCTTCATCCCCGGTACATCAACAGCTTATCTCCAGAAGTTAATCTGTGGTCAGTGTTCTAGTCCCTCTACTCCATTCAAGTTGCACACAAGGCAAAACAGACTTCACTGGTAAAGAAACTACTCCCGGTTAAAACCACATAGACTATAGGAATTAGGGCTTAATCAGAATATCCTTTAACATGATCTGAGTTGTGAACAGTTATGAAGGAATGTCTTAGATGGTTGCAATAAGACAGCCTGCTTACAAGTGTTCTGCTAGTCTTTAGTATTTGAAAAATAAAAATTGGTATCTGTGAGTTTTCATTCAATGTGGCCTTGCATGTTACTGTCTTCTGTAAAGAGAGTTGTTTCTTTTTGTTGCCTTTTGAAGTTTATATTTTTATCTCAGCTCTTTTATTCAGTAATATTCTTTGGTTTCTCTGCACTATTATTTCCAAATTAGACAATTAAGTTCTTCACAAAGATTTATGAATATGAGGAACAGTAATGTTTGCTGATGCTCCTTAAAATAAAAGAGCTCATAAATGGTGATTATTTTCTTGTGAAAAAGAGTTATTTATCTCAAGTGGTACTGTTTTAAAGAAGTCATGCAAAGGAAACTTAACCTGACTTCCTATTTTTACAGATAATAATAGAACCAACTGGTTTGTTTTCAACACTCAGGATCATCTGACACTTTTAAGTAAAAACCTAAAAGTGTCAAATCGCTTACCTGCTAAAGTTGCAAAGCAGTGTGTGTATATTCTACTGTGACTGTACTCTCAAGAGTCAGTTTATGGTGCTATTAATCACTGTTCTGGCACCAGCAGCCAGGTTTGCATAATCATAAAGTCATCACAAAAATTCTTTCATTAATTATTCAAGACAGAGCAAACAATTTTTTTAAAGTCATAAACTGCTGAAAAAGCAATGTAGGTGAAGACAGAAACAAATTCAGAAGAGCACACACAACCAACCTTATTCTAACTGAGAAATAGCAATTTTAAGTAAATTTCAGGACAAAACAGTTTTTAAGTTTACAGTTAACTTCCCAGAATTAAATTTGGGTTTAGCCCCTCCAAAACACATATGAAAAGTACCCCACTCCCTATCATACCACAAGTCATGATTTTGGTATTGTACCCTTCCCTCCACCCCACAGTACCAGGAAATTGGAGTTACAGCACCGTAATAGTATCTTAAGGAGAGTGTTGCTGAGGTACATCCTTTTTTTTTTTTTTTTCCTTTACAAACTACAGTAGAAAATGCAAGGCACAGTTTCACATTGTAACTTTCTTGACAGTAAAGCCAATTGACTAGTTTCCTGATTTCCCAATGTCCTAGTTAATTATTCACTCACTGATGTAGTACTTCATTCTCCTTCTCTTCCACAATTTCACTTGCTTGTGAGGCCAGTGAAAACATCAGCTTCCAAAAGTAAAAGATATTTTAATGTTTTTTTAAAGTTGGCTCATTTTGGTAAGCCATTTACTACAAAAAGCTGAATATTTCTTTTGTCACTTGAAAACCTCTTCTTGGGAAGCAGCTGCATGCTCAGCATTGGCCAATCTAAGAGCACCCTGTTATAAAAAAGGAAATCCCCCTGCCTTCTGTCCCTTACTGCATTTTCTTTTTCTCCATGTGTAGAGCTGTTCTGCAGCTCGTAAGTCAGATCAGTGAATTGACCCAACTTAAAACTGGTTGACAAGGTGAGTTTTATTTTTTGTCCCTTCTGAAAGCATGCAGAGAGGGTGGTTTAACATCCTGACAGCATAACTTAAATGGAGATTGCCACAAAACCCAGCAGTTCTGTTCTCAGCCTCTTCCACATAGACTTTCCTGCAGCTTCCCCTGAACAGGATTTTAGAGTCACACAACTTTGTGGCAACTTACCAAAAGCAGAATTCACTTTGTATCAGATCCCCCAGTTTAGGACTATTTTCTTCAGTAGCAGCTTGTGTGCACAGGTGGTTAGGTGTAACATCAAATTGCAGACTTAATGGATGATAATAATGGTTTGGCCACCAAAAAAGGACAGTTCCATCTCCTCCACTAACTTTTTTCTTCACTCTTCCCTTTCCCTCACAGAGTTATGGAGTTCAAACTGTTGCAAACCGAGTCAATTAAACAGTCAAATAAAGAGGTTGTGGGGGTTTTTTTCATGAGTTTAATGAGTTGAGTCAACTGCACCTTGAACACTGTGTCCAATTCTGGGCCCCTCGCTACAAGACACTGAGGTGCTGGAGTGTGTCCAGAGACAGGAAATGAAGCTGGTGTAAGGTCTGGAGCACAAGTCTGAGGGAGAGTGGCTGAGGGAACTGGAGTGGTTTAGCCTGAAGAGGATGCTGAGGGGAGACAGGATCTATATGATCTACATGATCTACAACTACCTGAAAGGAGGTTGCAGTGAGGTGGGGATCAATCCCTTCTCCCAAGTAACAAAAAATAGGACAGAGTAAATGACCTCAAGTTGTACCAGGGGAGGTTTAGATTGGCTATTAGGAGGAACTTTTTCCCTGAGAGGGTTGTTAGACATTGGAATGGGCTACCCAGGGAATTGGTGGAGTCACAATCCCTGGAAATATTTAAAAGACTTGTAGATGAGGTGCTGAGGGGCACAGTTTAGTGGTGGATGTGGCAGTTAGGTGAGTGTTTGGATTCGATGATCTGAAGGATCTTTTCCAACTGAAACATTTCTATGATTCTATGAACTCACAAGAGGTCAAAGAAACATCAGAAAGGGCACCAGGGAGGAGGTGATAGTGTCTAGGATATTGCTGAGACAGGAGGAAGTGCCACCATTCAGGAGCACACACTCATATATAAGTTTAAACTGATTGAAGTTAGTGCTACTCTGTGGCTTTCTTCTGTGACTGTTACCCTGGTCCTTGAACCTGTACTGGCTCTCACCTGGCCTATGTGTGACACTGCAAAAAACCTTCTCTTCCTGGCTTATCTCTCTCATACCATGCCACAGGCAGGCAACAAAACTGGTGCAAAGTGACAATAGAAGAGCACAGCCTGGAGTAAGACTGTCTTACAGCTGCAATTAGCCATAACTAGTCAGTTTAGTGGTCACATGCCAACTACAGGTTGAGATGAGACATATGCCTAGGTAGTTTTTTTAAGCAATTTGTGAAGTTTCCATGTAGTTTTGTTTTCATTCAACTCTTATATGAAGGAAAATACTTTGTGGAGGCCAACGTTCAGAAGTGTTAGTTCATGTATGGTACAAGGCCCTCATAAATGTGATAGGCTTGTCAAGAAGTAGCTTCTAGGGCAAAGGAGAATAACAGCAGCACCAACTGTCTTCCAGTAACTTCCAAAATTGTCTTCCAACCCTCCAGGAACATTTCCAGTATCATCCTAGTTTGTTTTGCTGAATTTGATCTCTAGGTTTACCTTCCTTCCTCCTTTCAGTCTGCCTATTGCTAGTGCAACTAGTAGAGAGCAGCTTTTCCTATCCAAGCGCCTTGTCCCTGATGATGAGATGCAAATAGACCCCTATAAGATGACTAAAAAAACACAAAGAAGATAAATAAGTTTGAAAACTCAAAGTAATTCCCACTGTTTTTACAAGAATCTTTCAGCTACATTCAGATCAGTTATATAGGAAACAAGGCCTTCATATCCTACCAACCTTGCAAACCACAGTGCCCACTTCAACAATATCTTTCATAAATCCAGTCTGTAAAGGTCTTTTAGGTACCTTATGCCTGCAATGGAATGTATTGTTGAGAAATAATGCTAGAAACAATGCCTTCGAAAACCAAACAGACATAATCAACCAGTGCATACATTTTCCTCATAATTCCTTCCTCTTGAAGCTCAGTGACAGATTTTTTTTTCATATACCTAACACAGCTCTATCAATTCCTCAAATTCCAACTTGTTAGATGAGAATAAATAAATTGTTCTTCTCTACATCATTAACTTTATTTATGTTATGTTGAGGAGATGTTATAATATTAAGTCTTTTCACAGTGATGTAGGCAAATGGCTATGTGGAGGCTGTGCCATCCTCCCTGGACAATAAACAACATCTGTCCTTTAGGAAGTAAAAACAATAATGTGTGGTAAACATCACAGCAAAAAGTTTCAAAGTTGCAAAAGTTGTGGTTTGCAAATACAGTGCAGAGAGGAAGCCTCTGAACAGAAAGATTACAACCAAAGCAGAAAACAAAGGAAATACAGTGGTTACAGACATATGAGCCCAGGGAGACAGCAAGAAAACACAGATCAATTGTGATAAGCAGTACTCTCAGTATACTTGATGTTTACAGCTGCAATCATAGCTGAACTGATCTAAGAGCTAACTGCTGTTAAAGAAGGGAAATGTTGCTCCATTCTTGTACCCCAGTAATTGTCTTCCCTTGCTTTGGCATTGAAAGTCATCTGCTCTCAATTTGTGAAACTCAACAGTCAGAAAACTGCTTTAAAGAAATGCAATTGTTTTTTCTGCTAATTTAGCTTCTTTAAACATCTCACCACAAGATCAGCAAGTAGAAGTGAAGGCATAGCAGACAGAGGGGGAACACTTGGCCACAAATGAGTGTAGAGGCGGCTGAAGGCAAAACATGGCTTCTCATAACAGCTAGCTCTAAGGTTTACTTGGCTATAAGATAATGCCAGACTGCAACTTATATGCTATCACTGTTTTCATAGGTATTTTGGTGGGGTATTTTGGTGGGGGCAATGACATATCGCAGACATTTCTGAGAAGCTCCTTTCCTATCCACAGATAGAGAGAAAGATGAAGACTGCTGCTTTGAAAACTTTTAGGAAATGGTAATGGAAAGGACAGCAGGGTCAACAACTGAAGAGCCAGTAAGAACTTTGCTTCTTTCTCAGATGGTTTGAAATTCAGCATTTCCCCTCATAAAACCTTTTTCTTAGAAGACACAAGTCAATGAAAAAGAAAAAAACTGACCAGCATTGTGTCGAGTCTGACAATGGGCTGAAGAAAATAAATGAACAATATGATAAATGATAACCAAACTAGGATTTTGAACTGAAAGTCTTGGATGTGACTGAAATAGCACATAATAATCCCCTCCTTTGCTTTCTTGGTCTTCCTCAAAGATGGTTTCCTACCAACACTAATGAATCGATACAAAAGAGGGATTACAGGAACACAGAAGTAATCCTTTCCTTGCAGAAATTTATCTTCTTATCCTGTCCTCAATAAAGAAAAGCTCTTTCAGTGCACTACATTAAAAAATCATTCCTTTTTTATATAACTTCCTAGTGATATTCTCCTTGTCACTTACCTAAGACCAAAGCTTTGCTACATCACAATCAACATAAAACTTTTCAGTTTCTGTGACTATTTTATATAAAGTACATACAAGGAAAAAAAAAAGATGTTACATGAATGTAGAAAACTTTGTATTATTTTAAAATACATAAGATGATATCTTTGGGCATTTAGGAAGAATAACAGACTGTGGTTTCATACCTCTACTACAAAATGTTTGCTCTTTGAAAAAGTCCAAATCAACAGGTATATACAACCTAGCTATCAATTCTACTTGTTTTAGTGCTCACTCACCTTCCACTTTAAATAAGCCAGCAAAAGTGTTCATAGGCAGTTTCTTGTTATCCAAGTTCTGTCCTTTGTTCTAGCTCTACAATTTATTACTTTGCTCACAAAAATTAGAATTTGAGCCAATAAATATCAATAAATGTAGAAGGTTCCATCTGTTTTTCTTCACCAGGTTTGACCACTATGTCTTTTACTTGTCTCTCCTTGTCATAATTTTTGATGAATTTCATGCTTTTTGTTTCCTATCCCCAGAGAGCAAAGTTACTCCTGTTCTTGATTCATGGGTTATAATTTGTTGTCCGTGCCAGTGTCCAATCTATTTTTCAAGTTGATGCTGACCAATCACTATGAGGAAATCTGGGAAAGACAAACATCAATGAAAAAGAAAATTTATACTTAGTATTTTCAAAAAATACATAAACCTTAAGTCCTACAAATCAGAACTATTCCAAACGGAACTATTCCCAATAGCTCAATCAGTAGGGTAAAATGATGCATTGCATATGGTGGAATCAAAGATCTACTTAGAATGAGTAAGATAGAGTATAGCACTTAGAAAATAGCATAATGAATTTATTTAAGCAACGGTACCTTACTCCTGGAAAAATAGATACAATCTAATGCCTCAACTGTGAGCATATTAAAAAAGTTATTACAAAAATCACATTTTATCATTATTAGAAGACTACTAGTATTTAATAATATGGTGTACATTATGTTACTGAATAAAAGACTCCTTTTTTTTTTTATAGAATCAACACAAGACAGGCATCCATGGTCTCATCAGAAAGGCTTCTAATTCATCTTTTAAATTAGAATTTTTCTTACTGATATCCAGAGCAAACTCTTGATTTTCAGACTGATAAATTGCTATTTCACTTGCCAAAGAATATATATAGCAATTATGTAATAACACTATGATACTTTTCTATGGTATGTTTTCAGACTAGAATCGTGCTTTAAAATTTCATGCTAAATAAAGGGAAAAGACAGGGAGTGGTTAAAAGCATTGCTTTGTGCTTAAAGCAAAATAAACTCTAGAAATGAAAGCAGTTACTATTTCTGTGACTAGGCCACTGAGGAAAGTAGGTGCACAACTGATCTGGGCATATGTAATGATGACAAAATTTCTGGTTCCATATGTTGCTTAGAGAAAATTATAGTCTTTGTAGAGTAGTTCAAAGGCAGTTTACCTATTTCTAGCATGCATCTCTCTCTTGTTACCCTCATGCTAAAATAAGACCAAGCCCTATAGTTCCTACCTTGTAAATATCAACTATAGGCATTGTAATTAAAGTGTATTTGTGTGTGCTTCTTTTTTCTCTTAGAGTTCAGCCTCCCCACTACCTTTTGGTGTGCCTATACCTGTGAGCATGTGTGGAGATCCTCCCAGGCAGTCAGAGGACACCTCAGATAACAGGGGAATATTCAAACATTTTGTCATCATTACACATGCCCAGATCAATTGTGCACCTGCTCTCCTCAGTGGCCTAGCAGGGACAGAGCTGGGCACTGGTAGCCATCATCCCTACAGGCCAGGCTTCATCTCGTGGATGCAGCCTCCCATTTTGCACAGCAGACCTCCTGTACCTTGGGACTCTCTTCTCACAAAGTATCTTCCCTTTTGCTCCCACTTTAAAAGAAACACACATGTATAAATACGTATTTATATATATATATATATTTAGCTATATGTATGTTTACAGTAATGCAAGTTAGAGACACCACCACTCAAAGCAACTTTTCACTGTACTTGCACAATCTATGGTTAGAAATTTGGATTAGATAAAAGAAACACTTCAAAATATCATAGTTATTTTTCTTAGTGATTTTCTTGGGTCTTGAAAATACGTACATACTCAGTTACTGTGTTTCCACTGATGATGAGACTTCTCAGAACAGAAAGTATCTACAAATAAGCTTTCACAGGAAAGAAGGAGTTCTGCCCTTCAGTGAAATGTGCACCTTTTGAGTGGTCCTGATGACTCAATTACCGCACAAATAGCAAATACAGAAATGGAGACAAAGAAATGGGGCTGGATGAATACTGTGGTACAAACAATGTAGCAAGATGTGCCTTCAACATAAGTTGATGTTTTTTTAAAAAACATGATAAAATACGAATATGCTCTGTCACTCCATGCTAAGAGTGAAATGTGTGCATTGTGTGTGTATGAAATGCGATAAAGCCTCACTCTGCAACTGGATCTCCAGTCATCATAACTTTATCCTTCAAAATACTTTAGAAATGGAAGAAAGCAAGCAAGAAGGAAGAAGAATCCCACAGATGTTAAAAGTGGAAAACAATAAATGTACATTCAATATAACTAGATTTCAGTTAGAGTATATTTTGCCAAACTGGTTTCCAGCACAGTAATACTCACAAAGCATATTTACAGAACTGTGAGTATATTGTTTCTTTTGCTATGCTTCATTGTTACAGAGGTGCTGTGTAAGAGAAATGGCACTAGGTCAAATATAACTATTCCCTGCTTTGTATTATTTTTTGTTCATCAAAAGAATTAAGCTTTTTAAGACCTTCTGATAAAACACACATCTTTGAGATAACACTGTGTGTAGAAAGTTAAAGAAAAAAAATGTTAAATGGCTATTTATTCTTCTGGGATTCAAAAAGCAACATATTGAGTATATCAGGAAAGAGAGCAGGTAGATTAGAACAAAATCAAATGCCATTTATGTGAGAAAGCAGCAGGAATGGAGCACGGAGCACTGCTTAGGGACGGATAAGCAGTCAGCTGAGAGCTGGTGGGGCAGAACAACACAGGCGAAGTTGTTCTGCATGTTTAGTACACGCTCCCTGATCAGGAAGAAGTAGAGGAGGCGTTCTTCAGACAGTTGAATAAAACTCCATGTTTGCAGGCCCCAGTCCTCAAGAGAGACTTTAACTATCCTGATATCTGCTGGAGGGGCAGCAGAGGACTGCACAAACAATTCAAAAAGTTTAAGTTCATTGATTGACAAATCCCTAACAAAGGTGACGTGAGGTGCTCTGTTCATCCTCACACTTAGAAACATCAAGAGACTGGTTGGGGATGTGAAGGTCTAGGGCAGGCTTGCCTTCACTGACTATAAGAAGGTGGAGTTCAGCATCCAGAGAGGAAGAAACAAAGCAAAAAACAGAATCACAGCTCTAGATTTCAGGAGACCAGAATGTCACCTATTCAGGGCCCTGTCTGAAACAGTTCAAAGGGATGTGGCCCTGGAGAGAAGAGGGATCCAAGACAGATGGTCAATTTTCAAAGCTCCTCCAAACTCAAAATTGGTCCACCCCAACCTGTAGGAAATTGAGCAAGGAGGCCTGTGGGGATGAACAAGGAGCTCCTGACAAAACCTGAACATAAAAAGGAACCCTACCAGAGGTGAAAGCAGGCACAGGTGACCTGGAACAATACAGATACACTAAGCATGTGGTGATATTTTAAACAGTTGCCTCCTGTAACATTCTCATAGGCAAATTGAAGTACAGATTAAATAAGTGTGCAGTGAAGTGTATTGAAAACTAGCTGAACTGCTAGGCTCATAGAGTTGTGGTCAGTGGCATGGAGTCGAGTTGTGGGCCAGTAGTGATATATCTCAGGAGCCAGTATTGTTTAACTGCTTCATTAATGACTTGGATGACAGGAGACAGTACACCCTCAGCAAGTTTGTAGATGTTACAAGACTGAGGGGAGTTGCTGATACACCAGATGGTTGTGCTCTCATTCAGAGGGACCACAACAGATGAAATAAATGGACAGAGAGGAGCTTCATGAAGTTTAACAAGGGGAAGTGCAAAGTCTTGCAACTGGGGAGGAACAAGCCCAGGCACCAGTATAGGCTGGGGGACAACTGGCTGGAAAGCAGCTTTGCAGAAAAGGCCCTGAGTGTCCTATTGGGCAAGGTGAATATGAGACAGTGTGCCCTTCCAGCAAAAACTAACAGCTCCCTGGACAGCACAGGAAGAAACACTGCTAGCAGAATGAGGGAGGTGTTCCTCAGGTCATGGGATCAAGCTTGCTGATAGAAAATTGCACTTCATATAATTATCTTTCTATACTTCCTCAGCAAGTTGTTGATTTGGATTGTGACAATAAGGTGCAAGTACTGTGCTGTAGCCATTCAGTCATCTCCTTGGTCCTTCATGGTTGTGAGTCTTCAGAAGGCAGAAGCTGAAGATTATGTAGCTGATGCAGAAGTGAGAGGCCGTGCCAGAAAAGTATTATATCCCTCCATTGCAAATGTGTTGCCTTTTATAGATATGAACACTGAGATCATCAAGGTCATTGCTACCTTGTCTTCAGCACTGCTTAGCAGTGCTTTCTCAGGTTCATCATTTCTGCTTTGCTTTTGACATTCAAAAATGAGGAATTACAGTGCTTTGCCTCTGTGTCCTAAAATAAAATATTAACTTCTAAGAATTCTTGAAGAACTTTCAGCTCTAAGGAGCCTTAGATTAGATGTTCTGTTATTCTTTATTTAAAGCCTACATTTCTAGTAGATGGAGATTCCCTTTTGAAGAATAAAATCAGGACATAGAAAGATTTTTCTCACCACAGCTGTTGCACTTACTCCCATTAGTGCAAACTACTGAACCTGCTGTGAGTTTCTTTATTCCAAGTATTTCTATTTTGCAGACTAAAATGATAGATACTAGAATAAAAGTTTAGCATCCCAATGTTTTTTTTTCTGGGTTTGTTATTGCCCCTCTGGAATATGGCAGGGCCACCAATATCCCTGTAGCATGCAGTGCTGTTTGGGTACTTCACTTTATACCAGAACATACGGGCTTGCATTTCAGATGCTACTTCTTCATAAAATTCCTTTCAATAGCCAGTGCAGAACATAAATGACAAAACTGGGGGGAAAAACCTCAAACAAACCAGACAAGAAACTGATAGAATAAATTCAAGATAAGTTTATCCTGTTACTGTGATCCCTTTTAGGAAGGAAAAAGCACCATTTACTCTAAAACCACTGATATTGTTGTGTATTTTGATAACAAGTAACTGTTTTTTAAATAACCACAATAAGAACCATTTTAAAGGTTCAACCATTTACATAGACCTTCAGATGCAAGCTTAATTTTCCAACAAGATGAATTAACAAGGAGACTGGGCATGTAGGAAATCCCATGACAATTATGAGATCCCACCAAGTTTAGTTGGTGAAGAAACACTACACTTAACCCAGCATTCCTCCCTTTCACCCTCTTCTTTTTTCATTTACTGAAAGATGCTCTTTCCTTGGGATCTGCTCTGTTGCTTGATTGTATTGCTGATGTTAAAAAACACAGGCATAAACATCCTCCCCCTCTTTTTTTTTTTAATTGCAAGATGAAAAAGTAGTCTACCCTGAAAAAAGAGGCTCAAATTCACCCTGCTATCCCATATAGCAGCAGATCTTGAGCTGTCATATCTAGTGTAGAAAAGAAAGTGGGTTGTGTTTTTGTCAATTTGGAGTGAACGCACAAAATGAGGTGCTGTCACCAACATGTTAAAGCCTTTGAGAAATATCCAACTCTCAAGAATCAATCTCAACTTTCATACTGAGATCTTTAGTCAAGCATGTTCAAGCAGAGGGTGCTACCACAAAATCTTTTGCTGTCCTCTTTACTATATATACAGGTTCGTAAATGTGCAGTTTGAAACGTTACTTTTAAATGTAAACTTGGAAATGTTGATGAATCAGCATTCTGTGTTCTCCTGCTTGTTGGCTGATCCTTTCTTTTACTTATCTCTCCTAATCCAGAGAATTGATTGATACTCAGATAATAAAAAAGAAAGCTAATACAGACAGAAACTGAAGACTGCTTACCCTTTTTTCCCCCTCAGAATTGTTGGAAGACTGGATCACTGTAATTAAAGGGTTTTCCAAATCTAAATTAATTCCTCTGCAACTAGGAATTTTGACATAATCCTGAGAAGACTAAAATTGCTCTACTGTTAGCACTTCATTTCAAACAGATAGCTTTCTCTAGAAACTAAATGTTAATGTTTTCCAGATATGGGGCAAAAAAACTTTCAGAAAAATGTGCATCCTCCCCTGTCTACATTCTTTCCTCTCCAAAAAAATATGACATACTCAAATGCACACCAACAAAAAAAGACACTACACTGAAAAAAGTTAAAACAGAGACAAAAGTAGGAACTGATAGAAAGATATTTGCATTTGAAACTCCTGATGATGGTCTAGATTTATGCATCTAAATTAGAATTAAATAATGTTAAGCTTGTGAGTAACTCACAAGAGCAAAGAAATGTGCAATTAAAGAGAAAATATACCATATGTCCTTTGATATCTAGGCATATTGCAGTGCATTAGGAAAGTCATAAAAGAGACACCCTGTTGTGCTTATATGTTCTGAGACATGTGGCGTATTTCCATTGTAACCATCTATTTCCCTGCTTGTATACAACTGTGCCATTATTTAAATGTTGATTTTGAGTGTGAATTGCCCTTTGCATAGTAAAAAAAATGGAGCTGCAGACTCTTTTTCAATGTGTCTTCAGAATTGCTGCTATTTATGAATGTGGAAGTCCAAAATGTTAAATGTATTAAAGAAAAATCATCACAAAGGGGATTTAACTTAATAATCAGACAAAATTTTGCAAAGAAGATGGTTTTAGTTTCTATGAAAGAATCATTTTATAGTTTTATCTGAAAAGTGACATAGTTGAATTTCAAACAACGTTCTCATGTATTTCAATACTGTGGCTGCAAGTATGAAGTTAATCATACTAACTCAGGATTTTTCTGTGCTGGTGATGTCTTTATATTCTTCCTGTGGGATAGTTTAGCCTGGAGGAGGCTGAAGGGAGACTTTCTTGATCTGTACAACTACCTGACAGGAGGTTGTAGTGAGGTGGGGGTCAAGTAAGTCCCGAGTAATGAGTGATAGGACAAGAGGAAATGGCATCAAGTTGTACCAGAGGAGGTTTAGATTGGAGACAGGAAAAATTTCTTCACTGAGAGGGTTGTTAGACACTGGAACAGGCTGCCCAGGGAGGTAGTGGAGTTGCTGTCCCTGGAGATATTTAAAAGACATATAGCTGAGGTGCAGAGGGACATGGTGTAGTGGTGGGTTTGGCAGTGTTAGGTTAGTGGTGTGACTTTTCGAATTGAAATGATTCGAAGATTATATGACTCTATGATTTTGCATGGAAATAGGAATGTAATAAAAATCCCCAGATATTTAGTTAGGACCATTTTTGTAAATACAATGGGAAATTACTTCTTTCACTTTAAGGTTCCTCACCTGTGGCACCCCACAAGCTTATTTTTTTTCCTCTACTTGACACCAGCCTGCAAATGTGGAAGAATATGATGGAACATTCAGATCTTAAAAGCAGTATTTATGTGGCTGGCATCTAATCCACATTGTCTCAAATGCTATGATCACAATGACACCCCAATGCAAATTATTTTATAAACAGTGGTTGAGTAACCAGAGGATAAGAGCAAGATAAGTTACTTTTGGGAAGAGTAAAAGCATTTTGTAGAATTCCCAGTGTTCAGAGTATTTTATGAGAATGTTTGCCCTCAGCTGCTGAAGATGCCTGCAGCCTTGCGACACTTTCACACACCTCAGCAGTTCTCCAGAACCAGGTATATACTTCTGCTAAAGGAATAAGTCCTCATAATTCTACTTGCAACTCACTAGGAGATGGTACCTTCTGATCACATGCTGATTTAGCCACTGCTGTCTTGCATTTTTCATTCTCAGGATTCTTTGTTGTCATTTGTAGTAACTAGTAGTATCAATTTGAACACAGAGTTATTGAAACAGTTATCCTCTGAGTTCACTCAAAGATCACACAATGATAACCACAAAGTCTATCAACTTTAGAAAGGTTCCTTCATGCCTTTCCTTTTTCTTTTGGTTTCCTACAAGTGATATGTGACAAATGTGACAAATGATAGTGACGACGATGATAAGTGTGTGGGAGAAAAAGCAACCTACTAGTCCAAAAAATGGATAACATCATGGTGATGAGTGAAACACAAATAGCCTAATGGATGTGCTGGCAAAACTCCTCCTTAGTGTAACCTACAGTGCAAGGACTGGGCCAGAGGCGTTTTCTGGAGAGGAAAGCAGGCCAGATTAGCATCACATCAGCTCTGGGTCCTGTATAATTGGATGAGACAGGGCAGCAGCAGCAGTGCCATTCTAGTAAAAGACAGTATTGGAAGTGGGTGGCAGGCCTTTGGAAAGGGGAATGCTGTAGGAATACAAGGATGGCAGCCTAGGCACTGGTTGTCAAAGGAAAAAAGCGGGACGTGAAGAGCAGCTGCAGTACATCCTAGGACAGTAGAGCCAAAAAGAGTAATCTTCATGGGGCTGGGGAAAGGAGCCAGCCTAGAAGCTGAGTCAAGGGCGTGCCATTTGGGAGGGAAGCAGCAGTACATCCATGGGGTGGCCACAGATGCCACTGACAAATGTGCACTGCAACCAAAAGGGTTAGGGCTTGAGAGGAGAACCAGTGCCTTCAGCCAGCAATAGCTATGAAATGCAGCAAACAATGCACTGAGTAAAGAAACAATATTCGCATTTTGTGGTGCAGTCCCCTGTCACCAAGGGCTGCTCTGTCAGTCACAGCAGCACACGCTCCTGCCAACTGCAAGAGCAGAAGTCAGTTTACAAAAGGCCACGGCCCGGGAAAGAGACAGCATCCACACAAACGTACACAGGCTGAGCAGCACACGTGCCTGGGAAAAGACAGGTTTAAAATGCTTTAGTTGGGGACTTTCAGCTTTACAGCGCCATTACCCTTTGAAATTACCATCCTTGTACGTGAGGATCTCTGGCGAAGCCGAGATTCCCTCCAGCGGCCGCAACGAAAGAAACCAAGGCTGATCTCAGCACTTTCACCGTCTGTAGTTTATTACAAGCGGCGGCATCAACTGCTTCTCCCTACTCCCCTTCGTTCTCACGTTCTCACGAAGGGGAAGCTGTGGCCGCCGAGGAAAGCCGCCCCACACCAACGAGCCGGGGGGCGCACAGCTGCTTCCTCTCCAACTTTTTCTTCACCGTTTGTTTTTTCCCGCCACTTGCCAACGTCGCCAGCACAGGCGCTGCCAAAGAAGCGGCACCGCGAACAGCACAAGGGTTCGCGGCGGCAGCGGCCCCTCCCCCGGCGGTGAGCACCAGCCCCGCGCCTCACAACCCCGCTCAGGGGCCAGCCCGAAGCCTCGCCCGCCCCACCGGAGCAGCGCGCGACCCGCCGTAGCCTCGCGGCCCTCCCACGACGTGCCGCCCCGCCCCGCCCAGCGCGGCCGCCGGAACGGGCTGTCCGGGTGCAACCAACTGTCGCGGTGAGGAGAGGGGGGAGGAGAGCGCACCGCTCAGCACAGCCGGAGCGCGTCCCCTGTAACGTGCGCATCATAGCGCTCCCATCCCCCCGCCGGCCGTACCACTTCCCTGCTTGTCCGGCTCTGAGGCGCGTTGGGCAGGAACGTACCACACCGCGGAGGAAAAGGGGTAGTCAAGGAGGTCGAGTGACAAGGGGAGGTCGTGTTCAAAACGGTGCAGCGCCGACTGCCGGTCCCGTTGTTTTGGTCGAGCGGTGCCAGCCGGCTGTGGCCTCACTGGGGCTCCCCTACGCAGCGGGAAAAGGAGAGGAACCGTCGTGCCTCCTTAGCCCATCCCCGGCGGGACGGAGATGGGCCGTCCCGCTGGGCAGCCGCCCCCGCCCCCCGCGCGCTGCGTTCTTCCCGGATCGCTGCCGCCTCCCGCCGCTGCTGGTTCCGCGGGGCGCGTGAGCGGGCGGCGGGGGTGGGTCCTGCTGGCAGCGGAGAGACATGTCGGTGGCGTTCGCGGCCCCGAGGCAGCGGGGAAAGGGCGAGATCACGCCGGCCGCCATCCAGAAGGTGAGGGCGAGAGGAGAAGAGGGGCTGGGCCCAGCCCGGACGCGGGGGCTGCAGCCGCTTCCTGCCGCCGGGCTGCTCGAGGAATTGGGTGGTGGCGCCCCGGAGCGCCAAGGCCCTGGTGTGGGGGAAAGGCGGCGGAGCCGCACTCGGGGAACGGCCTGGCCCGGCGAGGCGGCCGGCGAGGCGCTGCCTCTGCATTTCGGCACTTGTGGGGTCTCGGGGCCGGGGAGGCGCCGAATGGGCGGCCAGGGTGAGAGTGGCCGGAGGCTTTGCCCCCCCGCCGCCACTCCGTTCCCCTGGCTTCCCTGAGCGCTCCAGGGGCGCGGACACGTTTTCAATTGTAAGCGCTCGGCTTAGTTCGGTGGGAAAACGAAGGGAGTGGGGTAACTCTTCACTGTGAGAGGTGCCTGTAAGTCAGGCTTCGCTTGGAGTGTTAATAAAGCCGTCAGAACTTTGGGCTCTGCCTCCGCGGGGTAAGCGACGACGGCAGCTCCCAACTTGGTTTAGTTTGTAGTAAGTTTCCCCGATAAACTTTTTAAGTGCTACTGAAGAAGAACATTGGGGCCGGAGCCAGTGGCAGCGACTCCAAACGACTCCATTTAAGCTTTTGTGGGAGGGAGCAAGTTAACTCGCTAAAGCAGTCAAACGTATATAGAATTTGTAATCATCCTCGGTGTTTTGTATCAGCAAAAGTAAAGGAACGTGTTCAAGTTTTCTGACAACTTGCTGGTGTTTAGAAGCTTAACTGAATACTCACAGTGTTACTACGGTAAATAGCCACGAATCAAATAGATTCGGATTTATACAAGCTCCTTGTGTGGGAGGCTTTTGCATAGTTACAACTAATTTCTGATTTAGTAGAGAATGAGAGTGTCACTAAGGTAGGTGGCCTAGAGATCATGACCTCAAAGAAGACCCCAGAATTGTAGTGGAGATTTCTACTACACAATTGCTTGAAAAGTGCAGGGGAAAAATAGATAACCACTGGGTAGAAAGCTGCCTAAGGGTAGTCAGTAGAGACTTCATATCACTGGGGTGCATGTGGCAAACGCAGACAATGAAGTTTCTCCTGTGCTGTAGTCAAACCATTACTTTGATGATGATGTGCTGGCAAAACCCTAGTATTGTTAAAGCTGAAGAGTCCTTGTAATGTACAAGCCCTAGAGATGTCTTCAGCTGGAAATGAAATTATCTTTTGATGGTAAGTTAATAACTCTGAAAGAACTGTTTCAGTTTTCTATCAGCAGCTATTCCATCAAAATTGTGTAAAATAGTGCCTGCAGCCCAGTCTAAGATACAGTTTTGTTAGTTTGCTTTTCTCTTGGCCCTCATGTTCCTTTCCCACCTCCCCAGGAGATCCAGTTTACGCGGGGACAATGAAGAATGTAACTATCTGACAAGTCTACTTATCTGCAAAGTTTTAAGTGTCTTCTGTCTTCCTCTGGAAGGTGGAAGACATTCTGAGGAGAGCCCTGATTCAAGGCTTCCTTGGCAAGCACTATATTAGACTTTAGTATCAAAGGTATTAGAGCTCCATTTTCCTTATTTTTTTTCTAATGAAAATGGACACCATTCTAGAGCTTCGTATTTGGACATGTGAAATATGTCATGTGTAGCACTGTTTGTGATCTTCAGAGTGTGCAACTACAGTTCTGTCTAGTTTCTGAGAGTCACATAGTGACTCCAAATACTGCAGTTACGTTTGTGTAGTGCTTAATGACAGTGTTTCCGTATGATGATGGTTCTAGTCGGTTCTGGTGAACTGGCTTGAATTTAGGGAAGACTTGACTGGTTGGATCATCCTTAGGTAGAGTTAAGTCCTGAGTAGACTCCATGGGATTTCTGACTCCATACCCTTCTCGTGGTAGAGGTAGATTTGTCAGAAGAAAATAAAAAGTGACAATACTACTTTTCTTTTTGCTTTCTTCTATGGAATTTGTTTAGGATGGATTCTAGAGAAGTAAAGATGATGAAATAACACTGTTTGTGCCTATGTTATAGAAGCATGAGCCATGTCTCAGCCATGTCTGGAAGAAGGAAAGAGTCTTGCAGGGGGTTAAGATCCTCTTAGTCCTGTGAAATTTAGCAGCTGGGTAGAGTAAGGGGATCTAAACTAGCCTTCTGCTGATAAGGAAGCAAAGGGAGAAATCAATGTAAAATTTTCCATTTGGTGGTAATCTTTTGCATTTAGTTCGGTTGACTTGGGTAACTTGCCTGGTAGCTCAGATGAGCCATGGTTCTGCTGACCCTTGTCTAATTATTAGAGTGTGAGAGAGTAGTTAAAAACACATGTGTGTGGGGATGTGCAACTCTAGGATGGCAGAACTTTTTGTTTTTAATGGATTTATGTAGCTTGGAATACCTCAAGTTTTTCAGCTTTTTGTAGAAAACCATGGGATCTGCAATTTCCTATGATTTTAGGACTGTTATGTCAGAAAATTAATTCACGTATATTAATATTTATGAACACTTCCAAAGTATGATAGCTCTATCGTGCCCATTATACAGAATATTTATGAAGTGCAGTTTAACTAGAGGTTCTTTGTGTAAGTACAGCCTAGCTTTCCAATGCATTTCCTTGAAGTAAACTGTTGTGGTAAGCTTGATTTCTATCAGTAGCAATTTCAAATGCATTTTATTATTAAGTTTATGAACAGTTGCAGGCGTTAGAAAAATGGAAACTTGAGGCTTACATTTTAAATTTCTCAGTAGAGATCAAATGAAGTGCAAAATTGAAAGTTTGTTAAGAAGTTGATGTAGAACAAGTGCAGTATTTGAATGGGAAGCTTCACAAATATAGCTAGAATAGTGATGTGAAAACTCAAAAGCTGTAAAACTATCTGGAAGGGATAAATGGGAGCAAAAGAGTGTCCTATAAATGTCTGGTTGAAGTAGTACTTTTGGGAATCCTTCTTTTTTTATTGCTATTTTTAAGCTGTGAAGGCTCAGTTCTTGTTTCTTTCCACAAAGAATGTGAAATTTACTCCAAACTTCTTTATCGTTTCAGATGTTGGATGAAAATAACCATCTTATTCAGTGTATAATGGACTATCAGAACAAAGGAAAGACGACTGAATGCTCTCAGTAAGACGTTAATCCAAATCTATTGTGGACTGAGTTAATTTCTGTCTAGATCATTACTCTTGATTTGTTTAGCTCACCTTGTAGGACAAGATTGTGCTGTAAAGAACAGAAAAGTGTTACTATAGATACTACACATTTTGTTTTTTTTAATTTGCCATAGGACTATCACTTCTGTCACTGAAATGTTAAAACTTGCGTACTGCAAGTTGATGTCATGATTGGAGCTTATAAAAATGAGGACTGTATAACCAAGATCTTTCTCCTTTGCATCATAATTGCACTTCATGAAAGAGAGTTTTTTTCTCAGATCTTCCCAAATGATGTAGGAATAGACCTTTCTTCTTCCTGCAGGCATGTTTGAAACCTACTTGCTTGCCACTTGCCCAAGAAGAAACAGACTTGTCTTAAAAGTCTGGCTTGCCAGAATATCCCATGTGGATTTGCTGTCTAGTGATGTCTCTGGAGAGTGGTTTGTGGAAGGAGTGAATTATTAAGCAATATTATTTTCCCGTTACTCTATTCTGATATAAAGTGATCACGGCACCTGTAGTCAGACAAATAAAGTGTTATATGATAGACAAGGCATCGCGGTATGTCTTGAATCCGTTACTAAGAGAACTGATAGTCTGGGAGTAGGAGGAGAGGTCATAAATAGTAGGTATTTTTATTTAACGGAATGCTTTTATTGTAGCACAGTTACTGTATTAAGCTGTTTGCAAGCCCATAGTTATGTATTTGTGATCTATTCCTGTTTTTGAGGTTAGTTTTGTGACTATGGACTAGATGTTGAGACTCCAGAATATGGTTCTGTAAAAGAAAAACTCCAAATAGCAAACTTCCAAAACTCAGGGCCCTGATGAAACGTTTGCACTGCTCTTGGTCATGTTTTACATAAATCTATGATATCTTGTATCTGGGGACATAATAGAAGGAGCTCTCTTTCCCTAGTGATTGTGATTAAAATGACACCAGATAGCCACATGCACTGTGAGGTCTCCTGGTGACTCTAGTTTGGGGCAGGAAGTGAAATAGGTGGGAACAGTGTCACTTAGCTTTAGATTTTTTGGTAGCGAGACAGGAGCTGTAGAGAAGATGCAGGCACAGACTTGATGGAGATATTGGGAAAGATTGGGTAATGAGTTTAGAGCAAAGGCTTATGATTCCTAATGGTGATAACTCTTCTAAGTCTCCTATATCTTGTGTTGCAAAAGTAACTTTCTACATAGATAGTGGTTTTTTATAAGTAAATTACGATGTTCCTGTATTTCTGACCTAAGATCTGTTTTGCTTTTATTTGTTTTTATAGATACCAGCAGATGCTGCATACAAACTTGGTTTACCTAGCCACTATAGCTGACTCCAACCAGAACATGCAGTCTCTGCTACCAGCAGTAAGTACAAAATAGTGTGAAAGTAGGGAATAGATTACATGTTTGTTCTTGGAGGAAAAAAAACCAAAACCAAGCAGAAGCATTTTAGGTAACTACCAAACATTTAGCCTCTGATTTAGTGTACAGTGAATACATGATACACTATCTCTCTGTGCTGCAATTGGAATAATCTCACTGCTTAGGTCTTGCTCACAATCTGACTTAAATTAAGACTGTTAATATGTGCACTGTACGTTAAATTTATCTGTTAGGCCAGATCATAGAATGGTAGGGGTTGGAAGGGACTTTCAGAAATCATCTAGTTCAAACCCCATTGCTAAAGCAGGACCACCTAGGTCAGGTCATATTCTAGTCTTAGATATTTTTTCTCAGACAAGAACTCTAGTGGTGTGACTCTTAGAGCAGTACTCTGGTTTTGCTCATAGGTTAGGGAAAGGTGGTGGGTGGGATTAATTTTTTTTTCCTTCTATTCATTTGCTTCAGTGGAATGAGGCTGGGTAAATATTTGTCTGTTTTTCTGTACTCTATATGAGTACTCTTAAATTCTTTACCTCTGTCCTGTGTCAGAAAGCAACTTTTTTTAAGGTGGAAAAGGTAATATGTAAGAAGTTGCACAGATTTAACTTGAAACACTGCATCACTGGGGTCACAAGCGTTTCTTGGATAATACTTACTGTCTTTTGCTTTTTATTCTGAAGTTTTTTGAATCTGTATTCCTGAACTCTTTATTTTATAACATAACTCAGATTTTTCCCTCTTTGTATTGCTTATGGAGCAGTAGGAAAAGATATAACAAACATTAAAATAGGTTGTTATCTGTTTGCTTTTTGTGTTAATCAGAAAGCTTGGGGAGTTCATTGTGAGTAGCACAAGGATATTCTTTGGTTTTTGGTAATAAGACTTTTCTTGAATTAATATAGTCTTGATTCATTTCTGTAATATAAAGCTAAAAAGAATGTCTATAAAACAGCCATTCCTAGATACTAGTTTTCACCAACTGAAATTGAATTACTTTTTCTTTGGTCTCTGGAGAAGTGTTCTCCAATCATTGCTACTAGAAAAGCATCCTTTAAAGTTGGTACCTAGAGGACTATAGGAACTGTGCTTCATTATGTCCAACCTGTTGTGCCTGTAGAGGCTTCTCTTTTTATAAATACATGCTTGTAGCTGATGGGAAAGGAAAGAAACCTTTAAGAGGGCAGTATATATTACTGAAGTAATACATTTTTGGAGGTTCTGATGACAACTGGAAATGAATTTGCCCTTTTTCTAGTCCCTGCTGAACAGCCCTGTTCTCAAAGTTGAGTGTGATGACATTCTCTTCTTAAAAGAAAACGAAGATAAGGATAGGAAAGGCTTTTTCAGATCAGAACTGAAGTGCATTTCTGATTCTTAGTATAAGGAATGTTTCACAGTAATGAGAAAAATAAAGTTTGAGATGGAAGAGTGTGAGGGAGTCTGCTTTGGACAACTGAGGGGAGCAAAAAGGTAGCTCCTTGGTTTTTCTTGCAAACGTAGATGCTTGGACCTACCAAGCCAAATCTTTGAAGATTTGCCTGAAATGTGCTAACATAATTGGAGAAAATTACTTTTTTTTGAGGTTTTTAAAAAAATATTCTTCAAATTCTCTGTCTTCCCAACAAATTTTAGTCTCAGAAGAGTTTGGGAATGTGTGAGCTGCTTTTTTTTTTTTTAACTGCAAGATAAACTACTTCAGACTCTTTGCCTTTGACTTTCCATTTAAGAACTGATGAGGCTCAAGTTGACTTGGAAGTGTTATGTTTCTGTTCACCATGTTGCTGTGTCAGCTGTTGAAGAGTCTTATTAAATTCAAGTGTCCGTGAGTGGCAACAGTTAAATATGGAGCAAGACACTGTGTGTGTAAACATCTATTTTTAATAGTAAAATACATAAATTTTATGATACTATTGTTGCAATAATTTCCCACATAACTTAGGAGAGCTTGAGTCTGGATAGCTTCTGATTTAGGTTGTATCTGATCAAATGTGGAAGATCATTCCTCTAGTAAACTACTTTTTAAATGTTTGTTTAAAATTTTATCTTATTTTTGTTTTAATCAGGTAAATACACTCACAAGACATTTCACAACTTTAAGGCATTCATAAAAAGTAGTAGTTATGTGATAAAATGAGGTTGAGAAGAACGTGCTGTTGTTAAGATAGCATTCACACTGAACAAAAGGAGTTAAATTATCAGGTTAATTGAAGTTTTTTATATAAGCAGTAGTGACTTGAACCTGATGATAACTTTATGTCTTCTCAATATATTCCTTAGACTTAATGCTTCATATTGTTGGGAGGAATGCTTGCAGTCAGATTCTGTGCCACTGTCTACATTTTTTTTAAAATACAATATTCTAATCAGATGACTGTACATACTTTGTGAAAGAGTGTTTTTGTCTGTAGAGAATGTTAGATCTTAGACTAAACAAAAGTATAGTGAACTAACTGTCTTGTACAGAAAAATGCTTCTGTAAAGTGTGCCTGGAAGTGAGAAAAAGGTGAAATGGATGAGGCAACTATTGCAGGGTGTGAGTGAAGTGAACTAGAAAGACTTTGAAACTCCAGTGTCATAACAAAGCTCCAGTTGTCTTTGTACATATGATAAATTTAGAGTATTAAATTATGGCTTCTGGGTTACGAGACCTTCTTTCACATCAGAAGACCAAGAAGTGCAAGATTAACCTCCTTCAGTCAACCAATCTTAGCCATGTGGACAGCATCATGAAGGGTGGGGCTGTTTTGGAGTGTCTTCCTAGCTGAATGACAGTGGTGGCTAAGTCTCCATGTGAAATTGATGCAACTTCTTGCCAACCTGTTCCAAGTTACAGCAGGTATTCTTTCTTGGACAACAGTTCTGTTTACCACCACCACATGGGATAAGTCAGCTTCCCAAAAGGGACTTGTATGGTGAGGAACACAACACTTACATTCTTTTGACTTCCACTGTTGCTAATTTTGAGAGGCAACAGCAGTACTAGAATCCCTGAACTGTAGAGAGCAAAGATGCAATAAAAGTTTATTACTTTGACTTTTCAAGGGAACCTCTAAAAATAGTAGCAAAGTATTATGTTTATGTGTCTCTAAACATGTCAAATCTCAAGCTCTAGAGCAGGCATCATATCCTCCTTCACTTTAATTGCAAACCGTGGAATAAAGAAACCCCAAACTTTTCTGTTTGGACATTTCGTGTCTGCCACATGTCTTTATTTTTCTGAATATTTATAAGAAAACAACCCAGAACCATCACTTTATTGGGAAAAAAGTAGAGGTGAAATTGTCCTGCACTCCGGCCTTTTCA
Source organism: Colius striatus (assembly GCF_028858725.1). Classification (NCBI taxonomy): domain Eukaryota; kingdom Metazoa; phylum Chordata; class Aves; order Coliiformes; family Coliidae; genus Colius; species Colius striatus. The sequence continues at coordinate 49,579,208 of NC_084762.1, read as the reverse complement.
CTTTGCCATTAGTTTATAATAGGCAAACACTGAAGTCTGCAGGAATTCTTTCATTGTTATTTTAAAACAGACAAAACTGTTTTTTGAGTTTATATTACATAATGCAACTTGCTGTCTGTCAGCATGCAGAGCTCTTGATTTCAGTATGTATTTCAAGGTGATGAATATAAATGCTTGTGACTATTATTCCCTTCTAAAACATACCAGTATTTTATATTGAAAGTGCTGGTTTCTCCAGCAGCACACAAAAATCTGTAAGTGAAGTGACGTCCAAGAAAACGGATTGTGAGTTGTGGAAATAAGTACAAGTTGCATTAAATTGTTTTTCTTAATTCTGTAATATTGGAAAGTTTATTAATAAAGTTTATCTTTTTTTTTTTTGCTTGAGATACTTCTCTCAAAAATAGTGTTTTTTGTAGGTCTCATGAAATACTTTAATGGATGCTGTTCCCAAACAGGTTAGGGCAGAGTCCATGCCATCTTAGGCACAAATACTTCTATACAAAAGGGTGATTGTGTTTTATAAACACCCAACATGAACTAACACTGAAATGCCAGTTACTTCTGAAGAAACTACTTCAAGGTCTGGAACCATTAAACATCATTACTAGCACCCTGACTACAACTTTTTTTCAAGTTCTTTAATGGAAGATGAAGGATTTTTTTGCAGGGTTCAAGTGACTAAATAGGAATGTTCAATGCAAGAATGGTTTTAGTCAGTCACTGGAAAGTCTTACATGATCTTAAATACACTTCAGTATTTTTAGAAGGAGTAATGTTCAATAAATGGCTTTAGTGTACTTGTGATTAGTAAAACAATTCAGAGTATTGGGAACTGACTACCGCATTCTACTTTTAGTAGACTTCGTTTTGAACACGATATATCTAGACAACTTGATAACATTTTTCTTGGAAAAAGCAAGACAAGAAAAATACATCTCAGTTTTTGTAGCTTAAATTAAAATTTGCAGATAAAATTTCTGCAGAAGATGAGAAGATTCTTAAGTTACTAAGATTCTTGTCCAGTTCTGTACAAATTGCCTTGGAAAGTCTGATATCTGTGGTAGTATTGCCGAAAGTCTGTTTGTGGTATCTGCTTTCCTGCTGATCACAGCTGACATTGGTCTTTAAACCTCTAGCTTAATTCAGTGTGTATTGAATATTGATTAGATTAGTTTCAAAGCAACTACAAGAAGCAGTATGGTGTATTATTCTGCATTAGCCCTTCGGAACGCAAGTCCATGCCAAATTCAAGTTCAACTAGTTATAAACTAAGGTAATAGAGAACAGAGGCAAAAGAAATGTTGAATATTTCCTGTCAAGGGGCATGTGAGTTGTTGGAAGGGGAGCTTGGATTTTGAATAATAATTGCTCTGATTAAATGTTTATTAAACAGTTTTCTAAACTCATAATAATTTTGAAAGACTTTAAAAAGAGAAACATAAGGTACCAGATCTTTTGAGAAAGGAAGGGAAGATGTTGTGCTCATACATATATTATGCAAGTACAGTCCAAGGAATTTTCCTGCTAGTCTTCAAATGAGAGACAAGTATAGCCTTTGTGGTTGGAATGGGTAAAAGAAATTAAGCTTCAGATTTCTGTAGTTCCTAGAAATTATCAAGCCAGTGCAAATCTGTAATTGATAAAGGCTTATCTATTTGTACGTATATCCTCTCTGAAAACATAATTTCTTGAGTCATTCCTTCCTCCAAGTCTTTGTCCTTAACCTTTTTATTTGATATGTTCGTTTTGCGTAGCAGAAAATATTTCCTGTGTTTTGTGAGTGAGAGACACATGAGATAAGCTTCCTTTGGTAGTAGTCTCTAGCCTCGAGTGAGTTAGGCTTTGTCACAAAAGAACAGGAAATGTAGGACATTCTACTATAATATCACTATATTATATTACTATACTATATTACTATATACCATATAAGAATTAAGTGTTCTGCTGTTTTGGTGATCTTGGAGACTCAACACTTTGAGCAAAATAGCAAAGAAGAATTTTCTTGAAGTTGTACAGTATTATGGGTTTGTTGGAGGTGAGATTTAGTTCTTCATTGCTGTCAGTAGTCTGGTTCTTAAGGTATGACTGCAGTAACCAGTCATAAAAGCAGTGCATTATGATTTAGCCGTGTAAGTGCTTACAGAGAGGTCTTGTGTGTCTGTGTCACTTAATTGCCTTTGCTCCAAGGCCAGTTGGTGATAATCTGTATCCATTATCTTTCTTCCAGGCTTTGTATGGTATTTGACTTCTGACCTCTCAGTGAATGCTAATTGCCTACATGTTCATTGTATGTGAAAATGTGGTTATGGGATATTAACCAAAAGAGAGCTAGTTTTACAAATAGTTACTCAGCTATTTGTGTGTGTGTGTAGTATGAAGGAGCACACTTACTGCTTATACTAGGAAACTGAAAAATTACTCATTATAGAAATCTTGTATAATTGTCAGTGGTACAAGCTTTTTAGAAGACTTAAAGACAAACCAAACAAATTTGCTATGATTTAAGTTTTGTAGATTGTTTTACTCCCAGCTTGTTTGTTGAATCCCTGTAACACCACCAGTCCTTGGGTTGATATATATCTTTTGGGGCTTAGAGTGTCATCCTGCTTTAACGAAAGAAAATTGTGTATGCTGCATTTTAAAATGACTTTTCAGGTTGTGGATCCTCAGTTTATCCATGTATGCAGTGATCTTACAATAAAAATTGCCTTTCCAGGTGGTTAGTTTTGCTTCAGAGAGGCTTTTACATGTTGTAAAGAGGTTTGTCTGTTTGACAAGATTTGCTTTTGATAGTAATGGTTATGGTGACATAACCAGAGCTGTACTCTCATCAACTGCAGTTCTGCTGTGTGATGTTTTAAAATTGTTCCGTGATAAACCAATCTGGAGAATCAGTCCAGATTAATTAGATGCAAAGGGAGATGTTTTCATTCTGGATTAGTTCAGATTAACTTCAGAGCTATGTACGTGGCTGTGTTGCCACAACTGAAAGGGTAGTACTGGGAAATGGAGAGCTGCTGGAGGAAGCTTCTTAAGCCAGCAGTTCCACTAAGAAAAAAAAAATAGAATACAGGAATTTAAGTTGTTAACATGTTAGTGCTGAATTCATAGACCATTAGTGTACTCCACTTTAAATGAGAGGATCACTCTTAACTTCTGTAAACTATTTGCATGTATTGTTAGTCAGGTATGTCCACATGGGGAGCTAGTGCACTGTACACAAAAAACTACTTACATTGCCTGCTAACTTCTGTGTCTGATTTAGAAATCAGTAAAAATAGAAGCCGATTTGAATTAGGAGTATGCTCTAAAGTGCAATTCTTTCAAACTTAAAGATGTTATTTGCCTCTCAGTAGTACAGTATCTGCACAACAAATACTTATTTCAACCCTAGGCAGTTTGCTGAGAGCTGTACCAGGCAGTCTGGTGACAGATGCCAAATCCTATAGCTTGTATGGTTTTGCAGTTTCCCCAGTGAAATGTTTCAAGGGTTCTGCAGGATTCTTTCTGCTCTGAGTTTACATGAAGTATTTTAGCTGGAATAGGGGTGAAATTTTTCTTTTAGGTTACTAAGTGGAAGCAAAACTTGCAAATATTGGACCAGACATTAAACCGTCTTAAAAGCCAGAGAGGCAGGAGGTAAACAGCTGTGGAGCAGAAAGCTCCTGCTTTTTAAGACGGGTACTAACTGCAATTACAGAGTACCTCTGAAGTTTCTGTAGCTCAGTGTTCACCGAGTAAGTGTTAACAGTTAACTCACTCCTGGTCATTTAAAATAGAACCGTCTGAATTTGTAGCAGTATAACTTTTGATTTAAATGATTTCTAGTTATATCCAGAATTTTGTGTGGTTATTTTTTAAGTATTGGAAAAGCTGTTGTTATGTGGACATAAGTATTTTAGGGTTAAATTTTCTGGTTGTTAAAATGATGCTAAACAATATTTGTACAGTGAAATGATTTAATATCATGATATGTGCAATTTGAAGCAACTAGAGAGTCCAATTTCCTGTTTTAAGTATTACATTATGTGCTATTTTAACATTTTGTTCAAATATTAAGTTAGAGTTCCTCTGATTTCTGAAGATGGTGATGTAAATCGAGATTTGGAAACTGGGTGTTATTCTAAATTTAAAGTTCTTTACTGCAAGTGTCACAACTGGTACTTTTAACAGTGACAGCCCAAACTAATTTGTAGCTGAATTCATTATTTAGACATGACTGTAAATGCTTTTCAAGTCCTCCCTATCCCCAAATATTACACTGAGAATAGATGTAGGGGTTTTTTTTGGTTTTTTTTTTTTTCATATAAGATACCCTCAGTACTAGAATACTCTCTCTGCACCTTGTAGAAAGAGTCGTAATCCAATTAAATAAATCTCACCTGTTTTAAATCTCCAAAATGTATTCCTTTATGATCTCATTTCCTAGTCTGACACCTTGGTAAGTTCTCTGCAGGTGCCATCACCACCTATCAACAGAATACTGTTCTCTGAGAGTAGGACAGGTGCTGTGATATTAGCAATGTGATATTAGCGGGGCGGGGTACCTCCTGGGATGGGATGTTTTGCTTTGCAGAAAATGTTATTTGAAAACTGAAAACAAAGATGATTGATTATAATCCTGAGTTAGTGCTTCTCTTAGATCAGAAGACTTTTGTGTTTGTGTTCCATATAGCTTTTAATTGTTGTTCTGAGAGAATTTATAGAAATTTGTATTTTTGATAGTATACTTTAAATATCTATTGCTATTTGTATTGATTATCAATACTGTATTTTAGTGTGCTTAACAGTATTTCTCGTCTTTTACATTTTATTGATGATTGACTTGATATTCCACCTCAGTTTTTATAACAATAAATGTTCCTGAAACAAATCTTTCAAGCTGTTATTGACGATAAGAAAAATCTGATAGGACAGGGAAGAAATAATAGATGAAAGTTCCAGGTGTACAGTTTCACCATAGCTGCATTTGTTTCTTGCTGCCTTGCATTTGATCAAATTTATTATTTAAAAGAAAATCCTCTAAAAATGTGTTTTGGCTATTGTTTAAGGTATATTCTTTCAGATAACTTTTTGGTTTAATAGGATTTTGTTTTCTGAAAGTCGTCAGTTAAAATCTGATGTTTGGACTTTTTTTCCTGTCTCTGTTTTGGTTACACCTGCAGGTCAGTTGCAATCCTTTTTCAGATCAGATTTCCAGAGCTTTAAATAGCTTTAAATTTTATTATTATTTTCTGATGAGTGCTCAGAGCAGCTATATATTGTAATCTGTGTTGGAGGAAGTGAGCCAAAAATTAGTGTTTAACAAGTGAAACTATATCTAACATCTTATAAATCTTTAATTTACATTTATTGAAAGTAAAATATTTTACATTTTCTACTTCATTATTGGAATAAAATCAGCACCGATTTTAATTTCCATTCAATTCTGTAACTTAGCCTGTCCTTTGATTCTCTTAACTACATTTAGATACCATTTCACCCTTCATATCTAGACTAAATGGATAAGGTTCATGTTGGGTATCCTTCACAAAAGGTGAGGACTTTTTTTCTTTTTTTTATTTTCTTAGTATTTGGCTTTTCAATTCTGTATGATTAGTTTGTATTTTGAAAGTTCTTTATCATTTGAAACAAATATTGCTGGGTATAGTCAGTTTCCTTTGACTTCTATGAAGTATGAAAACATTAAACCATCCAGGTTTGTTTTGTGGGGTTTTGATGTTGATTTTTTTTGTTGTCATTGGTTTGGTGTGGGTTTGTTTTTGTTTTGTTTTGTTTTTTAATTAAAGATTTTTTAATAAGTTTATCACCTGTAAAAGCCTGGATCAACTCTAACAGAAATAGAGAACTTGCCTTTTTAAAAGATTTTTTTTTTCTTGTTTTCTGGCTATGGCCAGTAAAAAAATACTCTGGAGCAATTTCACTGGGGAATGATTATATCTACAGGACACATTTCTTTTTAATTACTATCAAGTAGTGACTGGTTTATAACCCTGATATGAAGTCCCATAATACACTTTTAAAATATCCTATATAAGTGTTTCAGTTGCATCTATGTATGTGTAATTATCTCTGAATCTTATTCAAACTTTGTTCTGGGGTCTCATGTTGACGAATTCCTCAGTTTTATACAGTTTATGTGATATCTTGTGTGTTTAATGTTATTCCTCTATTTATTGACTCTTCTCCTGGGGTTCTCTTTGTTGTTAAAGCATAAATTGGATGATCTCCTTTTTGTATGAATCATATGTTAAATTGTATTTCTGTCGTATCCTCTTACGTTCATTTCATTTCAATGTTAAAAAAACCCACAAAACCCCCCTGCCCTTTTTGACATGTTTTGGATAATAACATTCAAAATCTTTAATCACTGCATGCCTGTTTTTGGAATCCTTCTGCTTTTACATTACCTTTTTGTGATTGTTTTCCTCAAACAGAATGTGTATTGTGATGACAAATATCGTGACATTTTTTTTCCTTGCACATTGTACCTTACTTCTCATTATGTGCAGTGAGTGCAAGTACTTTTTACAGATTTCATTTTAAAAATAATTTTTCCCACCAAACTGTCTGGGTAGTGGTCAGGTATCTTTTTTTCTGGAATACTTACAATAGGAGTTTCCCTTTCTTCAGAAAAGAGTGGTTCAAAAGTCAGTGCAATTGCTATATATTTATCCATGTCGAATTTTACCTGTCACCCTCTACTTATTCTTCCATGATTTTCAGTAACTAGTGTTGCTATGACTTCAGATGTCGACATTTACTAACAAATATTTCCAGGATCCCTCTTATGTTCCTTTATTTTTTGAGCTTTGTGTAAAGTTGTTGCTTATTTCTTCTCTTTGGGCAGTTTCTGATGAGTGAAAGTGTGTACCCCTGGACAGTGTATTTCTCCAAAAGGCTTTGTCAAAAACTTTATGTTAAGTTTTTGTAAAACATGCAACCAAGTGACATAATTATGCTTTTGAAAATTTCTGATATATTAGAAATATATGACTTCCCTATATTGACTCTACTAACTCATATTCCTTTTTGTCATCCTTAGAGTATTATGATATTATGATTATTCTCAGCAATTTACTTATAGTGTGAGGAACAAGGCTCACAGATTTATGATTCCTAGAATTTGTCCTACTCTTTTCTTAAAAAAACAGGGTACAGTGTTCACCTAACTTGTAGTGATCTTATGGGATAGTTTAATGAAAGATTGGATTTGTTAGCTGCTTGGACCTGTTTCTTGCATTATTTTCAAGAATCTCAAATGTGCTCACATGGGTCTTTGGGCTGTTTCCATATCCGTAAGCTGCCCCTAATAAGTTATTTTCTGGTGGTACCTTTTTGGGTGTCTTTAATGAGTCCCTCCATTCTCTTAGTTCACTGTGGTTTCTGAAGTCATTTGCAGTTTTTTGCATCTAACAGGATTTTAAAAATCCTTAGTATTTTCCTGTCCTTGAATGTTTGTTCTCTCAACACTGTTTTTTGATCACTACAGTGTTTGTCTTAATGTTAAAACATAGTTGTTTTGAGAACTTACAGAATAAGTTTCAGAGTTGGAAAATATAGTTTTGTCTCAGGCTTTGGAGGTTTTTTGTCTGTTTTTCCATACGTAAGGGCATGCTCATGTTTATGCAGTGACACCTGTAGAATAACTAAAACCTGGGTACCTTTTACTATTTTTCATTATCAGCATGTTTTGTGACTATTGGATTTACTAATGATTTATACTTGGAATCTAAAAAATTTATTTTAATTCTGAAAATATTTCAAATAGTATATTTTTTGTCTTTACTCTCTGTTTGCTGACATGGGGCTGTTATGCTCTGAGCTCCACCTGCTCGGGTGGAGGTGCCAAGCGTGTTAGTTTTGCTAGTGTTGCAAAACACACTTTCTAAATAAAAATGTAAAATAGTTTCATTGTTTCTTTTCTCTTTGTATCAGTTGTAGATAATTTCTGTTGGATGAAGGTGAAGGGAAGAAAGACTGTACTAAAGCAGCCTTACTTTGGTTGCTCACTAGTTGAGGAAGATCAAGCAAAATGGTGCAGCCTTTCAACACTGTTCAAAGTAGAGCTGCCTTTCACTGTTACCTTTTCTACCTTCAGACACTTCTGCTATAGGATCAGGAAGAAACTTACTTATAAAATATCATTCTCTTAATCTGTGTTTTCCTTCATCTCCTTCCTTCCTTCTGCTGAAAAAAAGCCTTCACTAATTTCTTGAGGAATTTGCAAAAGTATTGCAGGGAAAATAATACCTACTTGAGGTATTTGAGGAAATGTTGAGAAAAAAGAATGAATACTGTTCCTCCCCTCCCCGGCAAGTGTATATGTGTGTTTCTCTATTACACTGATGTTGCCATCTCCAAGGACAAAAAGGGTCCTGCCTTAGTACTAATATGGAAAGCATTACTCTCTTCTGCATTGCATCTTGTCTTTATGCACGTCCTGATGGGTAGATGTAGGTATAAGGAGGGCTGAACTGAACAGGAACCTGGGGTTCACCACCCTGATTCTTTCTATAAAAAGAAATGCTGTGAAGTACAGACATGGTTGTCTCACAGGAAGGGTTTTGCATGGGTAGTTAGGACCTTTTAGAGAGGGTTCTCAAAAGCCAGACACAATATGCAGGCATTTGATCTCACAGAAATGGGTTTTATTCTCCTGAAAGCTTTTGGCTAAGGTATGGGAGCAATATCATACAGTCTCACAGGTGTTTTTAATAGTAATACAAAGCTGGCTACTAGCCGTTTCTGTATTTCCTTACATTGCTGTGAGTAGAACCTAATACTAAATTCCCCCTTGTATTAACTGTTTTTCTTGCTCTTCCTCTTTGAACTCTCAAGGTTATTCAGTTATTTTCCTCACAATTTCATTAGGAAAATTGCCAAAAACATCCTTTCTAGGCAGCTGTCTCTGGACCTTTGGAGGCCAGCACTAATGTGCTTCCAGTCTGTAGGGGGTGTTTGGCACAAAATTATGAACTAGGCCTTCAGAGCTTCGGGGGAGAGAAGGGGAAGAGATTGCAAATATTTTACCACACCCAGGTGCAAATTTTTGCTAGTCGATGGACAGTCAGAGGCTTTCATCTCATGTTATACCTGTTTTGTCCTGGTGCAAGGTCTGTTAACAGCAAGAAATTGTTGATGTGAGAGAATTATAATGGAAGAGTTATTTTTCTGTTCACTGAATGTTGCTTTGAAGGAAAGCTTTTGTGTGGGGGAAGGGAGCGACTCCAGCAATCTTAAACTGTTGAGATATCATTTTTTAATGAGGCATTGATTTGTATTTTCTTTATTTTAAAGTGGTGCTTGAAGGTGCTGTGGTGTCATCTGCATGTAATACATCACGTAGCATTGATTGAAATATTAAACGTTTTACTGAAATTAATATTGGGAGGAGTTAAGTGAATCAGAAAGAGCAAGGAATGCATTTCAGTGCTTGCTTTCATACCCCACTGAACAATATAGGCAACTGCTGTACCATATGTACATATAATATATTTGTCAGACTAACTGCTTCTCGTGTTTGACTAAACTGTCTCCTTTCAGCCACCCACACAGAATATGCCTATGGGTCCGGGAGGGATGAGTCAGAGCGGCCCTCCCCCACCTCCGCGCTCACACAACATGTCTTCAGATGGTATGGTAGGTGGGGGCCCTCCTGCACCACACATGCAGAACCAGATGAACGGCCAGATGCCTGGTAAGTTTTTCTCCTCTAAGACATTAACACCAGCGTTGCCTGGCAACTGAAACGACATGGGGGCTCAAGGGATACTAGATTGTTGATGACAAAACTGCTTTGAATGCCCCGGAGTACAAGCTCTCTTAGAGTTTGTTAGCTACAGAGCTACGTGACCTGTATTCAGTGTTTGTCAGGCTGCCCTTGGGCTTTGATGTAGCTGACACACAGCATTCCTCTGATGAACAGAACTGGCTAAATTTAGTCTGTTTGAAACCGTGCAGTACAGCTGGCTTTAGAAGGCTTATTGGGGAAAGGTATTGGCCTGTGGCTGAGTGAACACAAATCCTTCCATAAAAAGATAATGTCAAATCATTGCAGCTAAATAATTAGATAATAATAAAATAGATATATCTTTAAAGAGTGGTAAATGTTTTAAAAAAACAAAATGGCTTTTATACAGCTTCCAGCAATCCTCTGTGTTGTTTATTGTTGAAGATGTGTGGAATCGTAAGGGATTTGTAAAGAAACGGTCTCCAGATTATTGTTCTAGGTGTAAATTTCGAGTCACTTTTTATGCTATTGTGTTTTGTAATAAAAAGAAAAGTACTTGGGAAGTCAGAAAGGAAAGCAGTGAAACAAGATGATAAAGTTCCACATTGTAACTACTAGTACTGACTTTGGGGTAACTATTCCCTTTAGCAGTCAGATCAGAATAGAGTAGGTCCTGGAAAAGCTTACTTCTTTATATAGAGGCCATTTTCCAGAATTTCCACTCATAAAGTCATACTGCCTATTTCATGTGAATTGGCTTTCAGCTTAAAATTGCATTCCCAGGATTACTTTTGTTCAGGACCCTCTTTTTTTTTTTTTTTTTTTTGTATATGGAGGAATTTTTCATACAAAAGCTCTTCAAGATGTTGCTTCTTCCATGAAAGGAAAATGCTGTCACAGGATCTCTGAAAAATCATCTCAGTGGTCACAAGGATAAGCTTTGTTACAGCAAACACAGTAAATAACTATGCAAAACTTAATATGAGGTAAAAAAATTCAGTGATTGCTATAGTCTCTTCTGTGCAAATCTTGATAAAGCAGACCCAATAGTGACAGCTTTTCAGAGAAGAGTAGCTGAATATCCCCTAGAGGCCATGTGTAAGAAGTGTAATAAAAGGTCTGCAGAAGTTACTTTCATCACACATGATGGTCATGGTCTGCATTTGGAAGTGGAAAGAGCAATATATGCTGCTCCTTAAGTAGGACAGAGATATTCTGGTCGTGGAGCCCTCTATCCATCTAACATCCATCAGCTCCCATGGAGAGTAACATTGCCTCTCACAAATCAGTCTCTTTGACCCTCTAGTGTAATCATATTATTATTATTATAATGATCTTTTCCAAGGAGAAGGATTACTAAGTCACAATGTGAGCGTAATGACTTCACCACAGAGCCACGGGGGAGAAAAGTCACTCCTTAAACATACATATTTTGTAATTAGATAGAATAAGAAAAGAGCTCTTACAAAAATATGCAAAAGGTAAATAGGTTTGTTTTGGTATTCACCTAGACAGATACTTAAATACAGTTTCCAACTAAGCTTTAATTTAGCCTTTCTTCCAACATGTTGCCTATTTTGAATGTCTGTTCCTTCCATTCTCTGTTTAAGTTTGTCTCTGAGGATGTGAAGATAAACAGCTTAGGATGAACACATCTCTAATATTGGAAAGACATGCTAAAATGATTTCATAGTTAGGTGTTAGAGGAAGGGGAAATAGAATCATCTTGTTAAGTGGGTAGCTGAATGATTATTTTATTTTTAAGTGTTTGCTAGTTTGGCTGTATGCAAGCCTGTGTATTTCATAGACATGTATTCATAATCATTGCTGCAGTGTATGCATTTGCTTTCTGTTTATAGGACACTTACTCCAAAGTTACCTAAACACTTTCTAATAGTAGCCAGATAAAAAACCTTAAGTATCTGAAGAAGTGATCTGTCCAAAAGGACTAAAGTCGCTCTGGTGCAAACTGAGAGATTTCAGGGTTGACAAACACGAGTTGACAAGCCTGGAAGAAATACATTGCAAGCTCTTAAAAATACCAGCTAAGGATTTCTGGAAGGCCTTATCTGAGCAGAGGCTTCCACAGGCCTGAGCATGAGTGGAGGAGTTGATAGGAGGATTAAAAGAACTGCCTAGGGGTCAAGGCAGATTGATTTAGAGTTCTGCTATAGACCTGTCCCATTACTTAAAGGGCAAAAGATGATTTTTCTTATACTTCTATTCTGATTAATAAAGGACCTGAAGTGCTGCTGAGGCCCTTAGTTGCATCCCATGGTAGATGAGTATCTATGTCCTCTTACCAGGGAAGACTGTCGTGATAAATTTTTTCAGCCTGTGGTGGAATTGAGTGTTACCTGTATCTGTGACAGACAATGACTTTTACTTGAAAAAAAGTACCATTAAAAGAGTTACATTGACTGAGAGTTTGTGGGGTGCGAAGTAAGGGTGTTCTGGATTTGGAATGAGATGATGAACTGGGAATGTGCTGGTGTGTCAAGTTATCTTTCTAATTTCTTGAGCTTGTTTTATGATATGTAGAAAGTTAAAAGGTAAGACTGAGTATAGTGCTGGTGTTCACTGGTGGATGACCTTCGTGAATGACAAGTGTTTCCATATTCCTCAAATGCACTTTGAGACTGGCTTACAGCTTCTCAGAGCTAAAATACTGTCCAGAAGTGGTTAAGAGGAAAGAGATATTCTGTTTATACTTGAGATAGACACTTATTCTACTAAACTAGGACACAGAATCTAATTACTATAGCATTTAAAGCAGTTATTTTAATGGCAGATACACAGTTCATATTAATATTTCATTCATATTCCATTCTTCTTATTTCATTTATTGGTATAAAAAAAGAATCAACTACTATGTCTATATGTGCAGGAGAACCCTGTGAAAAATTTTGTCACACTAAAAAAAAATGAGTAGTCAAGTGTATTCTGATTATTTTTCATTTGCAAAATTTTTTGGTACTATAATCTTAGCTTTTCCTCTGTCCTTATGTGGTAGCTTCTTTCTAAGAAACTACTTGGTTTTGTCCACAGAACAAACGCACATTTGACATTTCATGTGCCTTTTTTTTTCAAATGCTTTTATCTTCTTTTGTTGCTTTCTGAGATGTGAAGTGTTAACTAGCCTTTTAGAGAAGGTGGGGTTTTTTTTCAGTTTCTCACTTGATGCTTTTTGCCTTCCTCATTTTGCGTCTTACATTGCCAGTTTTTAAAAAGTTATTCAAACATGTACTTGGCTAGCTCTCTGAAATCCATTATTGACAATTGCTTCCTTTTAAACAAAAAGAAACAAAACCACTCTAAGGCCCCGACTTTCTGGCACTGATCCTATGTGTTCCTTCCTTTACTTAGGAAATAAGAAAATAGTTTTCTAGCAGTCCTGCAATAGCTGCTTGGTGCTACAGTCTGGAGCTTTTCTTCACTTTAGTTTTATTTCAATACATTGATGATTGATCTTACGGTTAGAGGTGGTGTTGCCTTTTCAGAATGAAACTGTCTCCATGCTCTCGCTGTTACAGAGTTAGGTAGTTGAATTGGAGACAATACAGGCATCTGTAGCTCTCTGTCATGGTCTTAATCCTGTTCACTGAGGGATTTTTTTCTGTATTTTTAAGGGATCTGCTTTGTACAATTCAGCAATCTCTGCCTCTTTGCTTTCCTTGATAAAATAAGCTTATATGTTCGTTTCAGTAAGTCTTGAAAAGAGCAAGAAGATAAACATATTCTTAAATGTATTCTCTCTTTCTTCATGTTTGCATTTAGTAGCTATGTTCCTTGATCATTGTTATCTTGTTCTTCTGCATCTTTTTGTTTGCAGGTCAGTTGGTGTTGCCTCAGTGACCTTGTGTACAGCTCTCTAAATTCTTATTTTTGCCTCATTCTGTTCCAGATTAGTGCATTTATTTTGTTAGCCAAAACAGAACTCAGGATTAGTTTACCTCTGAAGGCACATACTTTTTTTTTATCAAATGGGGAGATATGCAACCAAGTCAATATCTTCCTACGTCTCCTTCTTTACAACTTTCTTTCAGGTTCCTCTTCTGAAGTTTTCTGTGTTTCTCAGGGTTTTTTTGTAGCTTAACAAGAAAAACCTATGGCGTGTTGGGCAATGATGGCTTCTTGGTGAATTCTATATACCTACGTTTGCCTTCTTTACAGCTGATCTGCTCTGTTACATGCTATGATTGTACATATGCTCATATACTGTTCATATGCATTGTCATATGCATAATCCTTTCACTTGTCATATTAATATCCAGTCACACCTCTTACTCATTTTACTTCTAGTAGCTGCTCACTTAGCCCAGGTAAAATATTGAATAAACCGATTAGATGCTATTGTAGTGTTTGTACTTTTTAAAATGCCCACTGAGAGTATTTTTAATTCAGAGAACAATCCAATTTCAACCTCTGTTTTCAGGATGAGGGAAATTAAAGGGTGCAGAAATGTAGTTGGCCTCATGGGTATTTTAATAGGTTGCTCTTCCTTTGCATCTTTGCAGGCACGAGAAGTGAGCTAATAATTTGATGGTTGTCTTTCCAGCCGTCAACTTACACCCTAGTAATCTTTAAATACAATTGCGGAATATTGACTATAGAGTGTAAATTCAAGTAATGCTAAATACCTTCAACTGTTCTTATTCTACATGTATTTGTACCATCTCAGTGTTAATACTGCTTGACTTGTGAAAAAAAGGGAAGAAAGTAAGTGTTACTTTCAGAAAAGTATCTAGTATGGTTTGTTTGAATAAACAGATATGTTACAGCCTTTAGAACAATTATGTATGCAACCATGGTAGAGCTACCAGGCTGACTGTTAAACTGTAAAACTGTGCAGTTCAGGTTGAAATTCCGTATGTGTCGTGTGAGTACAAAAAAGACTAGTTGTACATATGGTATTGATATGTGTTGTATGATATTTTACACCTTTGTTTTAGTGACTTCAGCTGCTTCACAAAAGAACGTTTTTGCATAGTAAGGCTGAACTTTGCTGTTGACTACTTTTCTTTAATTCAAGTTGGGAGATAATGAGCAAACTCTCTTTCAGCTTTGTTTTAATGCAATAGTATTTCATAACTTTAGTTTTGTGATTCAGCATGACTACATTTGCTTGCTTCTTGATACTTAATGTGTAACTTTTTTCTCTGTTTTTCTTTGTGAAGGACCTAACCATATGCCTATGCAAGGACCTGGACCTAACCAGCTCAATATGACGAACAGTTCCATGAACATGCCTTCAAGTAGCCATGGGTCAATGGGTGGCTATAATCACTCAGTGCCATCCTCACAGAGCATGCCAGTGCAGAATCAGATGACTATGAGCCAGGGACAGCCAATGGGCAACTATGGTCCCAGACCAAACATGAATATGCAACCAAACCAAGGTGAGGTGCTTGTTAGCTTCTGTAAAAAGGAAACTTCTTGTTTTTTTAACAGTGATTCCGTTCTCTACATGCATGTTGGCTTTAAGTAGCTATGTTCCTTGTTTGTAGGGCTCTATATCTCTTTTCTTGCATGTGTCAGAGACTTTTTGTTTATTTGCAGACGTGGAACTGTTTTCAAGTATTGTGTGAGGATCTGGGAATGGATCTGCTTTCATGAGTTTTAACAACAACTGTGTATCTTTTGCAGACTTTACACTTTTATCTCAGTGTTATTATTACTCGAGTTGATAAAATACATCTCTACTCTTCAGCCTCTTGGGTAAATTGAAAAATTAAAGTCAGGTAGCCCTCAGGTTTTTGTACCTAATTAATCTTTGTTCTCTACTGCATGCTGTTTTAGCATGGAATGTCTGTTAAAGAAATAAAATTCAGTTCCAGGAACAAATCCACTACTCCCTACTGTTTTCAGGAGATGTCCTTGTGTATACTGTAAAATTTGAAACTAATTTTATGTCTAGGATATTTGCATAGTGTAAACATGATGTCTACTGTTGACAGCATGGTCCTTGTTGAAATACAAGGACATTAAAGAATTAAAATATTGCGTTAGTGTCACAACAGACCAAATTATTAAATTGTATGTGTACAGCATTCTTACAAATGTGCTTTAAGAGTCAGCAAACAGCATTTTTAGTTTGCCTGTTAAGTGTGCACTGGATCTGGATGTACCTGATAGAAGATATACTGTAGGTCTGGGTTTTTTTAAAATTATTCTGCTACACTTACAGCAAGTATGTTGTTTTTTGCCAGTATATGTGAACTCTTAGGATAAAAGAGCTGAAGGATATGGCTGGAGTTGAGGTTTTCCCCTTTCTTTTGATGCTATAGGAGAATGTATTTTTTTTTCTAATGCTCCCTTCCAGGTGATTGTGGAAAAAATAATACTCCAGTGGTATAGCTTCTCCTTACTGCAGTGTACTCTTGTTGAAGACCAAAGCTACCTTTGTAAAATAGGTAACATTTGTTCCTCAGGTGTACAAACAGACCAGGTCATACTGATCACAGAAGGGTTTAAAACAGACCAAAAACTAAGCTAATGGAAGGCCAAAAATGAGTCAAGATGGAGCAGCTGCTTCTGAAGTTTTCTTACTAGTAGTGAAAGTGGGAAGTCTTGAGACCTTCATGGCTTGCACTGTTATTGGCATTTTTCTTAAAATTTAACAAAAGAGGAAACAAAAGGCACTCAG
Source organism: Colius striatus (assembly GCF_028858725.1). Classification (NCBI taxonomy): domain Eukaryota; kingdom Metazoa; phylum Chordata; class Aves; order Coliiformes; family Coliidae; genus Colius; species Colius striatus. The sequence goes on along the minus strand of NC_084762.1, from coordinate 49,562,826 downwards.
CTGAGGAAACCATCGCAAATGGGAGTATTTTGACTGTCTGAACTGGCAAGTTATCTGTGTGTGCTTCGAAATAAAGGATAGAGTAATTTTGTAAACATTTTAAGATGCTTTAGTGTTGCTGCTACCGGCAACATCACCAGACTGCCCACACGGATCACTCAGCCCACCTACCGCTGAGGGGACAAGATCACTGCATACTCAGTATGGATGATGCTTTATTCCAACTTATTGCTTGCGCCATGCACTTATATCTGCTAACACAAGCACTTCCTTTCACTTCACCGTGTGCCCACCTCTTCTGCCCTCTCCACCTCTCGCATTACAGCCCGAGATCTTCCCGGCACCTATAACACTTTGGAATAGTCCTGTGCATGCTCAGTTGAACTTTCTTAGTTGTAGACTGCTAGCAATAAATATGTAGCAGTATGTGTGAGGGAGCATCCACTAAGTTACTCTACAGGAAAGAACTTACTTTGTATAACTGGCTTACAGTTTAGGACTACTGATTATTCCATCTCAAAGTAGCATTCTTTTACTCTTCCTCATAATATTCCAATGCTATATTTTCAGTACTCTGTCAAACTTAAAAAGTGTTCATTAGAAATTAGACAAAGATACTTGAAAGGTTTCTGTTCTGAACAAATAATAGTACTGAAATGGCTTTGGAGAATAAAGAATAAAGCAGTATCTAAAGAAATTATATATGAACAAGAACAAAATCTGTAGTTAGAACAAGAGTACTGTTAGCTGCACTTAGGGCTACAGTAAGCTTTCATATTGGGTAGTTTTAATTTTGCCAAGTTTTGACCCTTTAGGCTGAGACTTTTTACACTGCAAACACTACTTCAAGACTGACTCTTTTTTTCTTTGAAGTTTCACAGAAGTAGAAAGCCATTTCTCACGTTCCTTAAAATATTTCAGTGTCTCAAAACCTGTAAGTAAATAGAGCACTTGATTTGTAAATGTAGCATTACAGGTCTCCCTTGCTGTAGAGCAAGGCTTTCAAACTTGTCAGTTATGCCAGCAAGGTGCTTATTTGCTGTTTCAATGAAAATATTGTCTCACATTGTCAAATTTTAAATATCTATAGTGGAAGAAGTCGAACATCTGGAGATGTACTTTTTTATTATGTATTGGTAGGTAAGATTTTTGACCAAAAATATTCCTGGTCAGATCTACTTAATATAGTTCCTCCATTTTCTGCTCTTAGGTGTTGCATTTGTATTGAGTTTTGGTGACAAATTAGAGGAAATGTTTTTATATCTTCACTTTCTTGTGACTCCAGGACAGCAGGGGAGAGAATGACAGAGAAATCTATGAGACTATGAAAGACTTAGGCAGCCAAGATCCAGTCTGGTTTTGCAGAGGTATCAGCCAAGCATGGATGCTGTAGGCTTATCTCAGGGAAGAAATAGGGATGAGCTGCTAGGAAATAACGTTGAGATGCAGTTTATCAAAAAGGGAATAAACAGATTGTGACTTGAAGATTTTTTTTTAACTGGTAGTGTGGGCTGCCATTCAGAAACAGAAATTAACCAACATTTCTGAACCTCAATATTATTGTTGGGAGATATTTGTGAACCCTTAAGCACACTTTGTTGCTTCTATAAAGAAATGATACATATTAAGAATAAGAGATGTTACTGTGTCTGTTAGCTAACAACAGCACTAGCTGAATATAGTGCTAAATATTTTGTAAGATAAGGGCTTAGCATCTCAAGTTGACTGTTAAAAATTAGTAGATATTTTTGACCTTAATTCTTCCTTGCATGCATTCCCCATCTGTAGAGGAATGAATCTGATGGTAAGATTATGATACCATCTGATTTCACAGGAGTGTTGTAGGAGTAAATTCATTATAAAGATTTGGCCATTTTAGTTATGAGTGCCATAAGAAAACCCATGAGCAAATTAATATTTCTTTCTTCAGTGTTTGACTAGGCATACCATCTCAACAAACAATTAGGAGGAAACAAAATACCAAAATAGCTTTTCAGTGAGTAATACCTACTGTGTACTGAATGAGGCCAGTACTTGTAGGAAAAAAAGCATGCTGTCATGTAGTAAAGACACTAACACACAGAAAGTGTTGAGCTAACTTTTGAGTGGTTTTATGTGCATTTTCTAGTAAGACATCTTGCTGTATGTACACGTTTTGAGGCAGATGGTGTTAGTAAGAAAAAATGAGAAAGTGCCAATTAAGAAACGAAATGCATAGTAACAGAACCCATTGTTGGATTTACTTTCTGTCTTGGCTTTGTACTCATTGATTTACATTAATTTATGAAATATTTGCTGAAGGAGTACCTAAAAATGAGAAGAAAAATGTTCTAAGAATTTTTATATTGTTATAAAAATGTGTATATATATATATCATAGTTAAGAAAAATTGAATAATTCTTTTAATGTAGTCAGTCCAGTTAAAAGAAGAATTATAATCGTTTTTGCCTTAGGAAGCAGAATGTTTTAAGTGGAAGATTCTGAAGATGACTCTTGATTACAAAGCTGCTCTAGCAGCCTAGGATATCCACAAGGAGTGTTGTCTGCCTTTTTCTAAAAGATAAGAAGCAGCAGGAGCTGAGGGAATGTGGAAGAAACTCTTTTCTTATGGGTGCATTTCTTCTTTTGTATGGGAAACTACTTACGTTGAATGAAGTATTTCAAGTCTTGCCAATTTTTGACTTTTCAGAGAGCGGGTGTAAACAAAATTTTGTAGAACCTGAAACTTGCATGGAAATTCCTCTTAGCTATGTTGAACAGATCTTTCAGAGTCAGATTGTTTGTCTGGTTTTGTTTGGGACAGAGTTAATTGTCTTTGTAGTAGCTGGTACAGTGCTGTGTTTTAGATTTAGTATGAGAATAATTGATAGCACACGGATGTTTTAGTTGTTGATGTGTAGTGCTTATCTGAAGTCAAGGATTTTACAGTTTCCCATGCTCTGCCTGCAAGCAGGTGCTCAAGAAGCTGGAAGGGAGTGTTTCCAGGACAGCTGACCCAAACTAGCCAAAGGGATATGCCGTACCATAGGGTGTCTTTTTCAGTATATAAACGGGGGAGTTGGCAGGGAGGACCTGATCACTGCTCAGGAACTGGCTGGACGTTGATCAGCGTGTGGTGAGCGATTGCATTATGCATCACTTGTCTTTCTTCAGTTTCATTGCTTTCTATCTTCTTTCTTCTTATTATTCATTAGAAGCTATTATTAAACTGTTCTTATCTCAACCCACAAGTTCTAGGGTTTTTTTCCTTTCCAGTTCTTCCCATCCCACCAGGGAATGTGGGGAAACAGTGAGCAAATTGCTCCAGGTAGGGTTAAATGGCAATAAGGATAAAAGGATTTTTGAGATTAAGGACCTTTTGTGAATGTCTTGCCATCAGTTCTTTCCAGCAGAACGTGTAACATTTTAATACCTCAGCTGCTTACAGTATTCATGATGTCATGGACAAAGCAGGGCAGTCTCAGTTTTTTTGACAGTTAACCTATTAAAGAAAAATAAATTTGGCTCCACATTCTCTAGTGCCATCTTACTATAGCTGGTGTTTTTGGATACCTAGTTCTAGAAGATGCGACAGTTCCCCTATCTTGAAAAAACAAAGATATAAACAGATGCCACAGTGGTTGTTTTTTTTCATCTTTCTTCCCTCGTGTAAAATGTGAAGGATGATGTTGGTAACTAAGGAATTCGTTTGTATAACCATATTTTTTTCTGAAATGACACTTGAAGTTGTGGTTTGGTTTGAGATGAGAATAAGTGAGTGTGGAGAAGTTTCTACTATGTTTAATCTGTAGTCTAATTTATACATTAAGACTAGGAAAAAATTTGTATCCTTAAAATCTTCTGAGGATAAGGGAGTTCAAACTCATGTTAAAACAGCTTTAAGATGTTGGCTTATTTGACTAAGTACATCTGAACTGTAGTCAAGAATGTTGAGAAAATGGAAAGTTAAATTTACCCTGTGGGAGAGTTGCTAAGATAGCTCTTGCAAGAGTTATCACCATCACCTAGGTTTAAAAACAAACTTTTTTTTTTAACCATGAGAAAAACTGATGAGGGTTGTTGCATTGCTAAGTATATATTTTGTTATTTATGTGGTGGTGGACACAATGCTGACGTTTGCCATTGCAAATCTGACATGGTGCAATTTGCTGATAATAGAGATGTGAATGTCCAATTGCTTTGTTGATACAAATGCACATTGTCAAATGCCAAAAGTATAAGCCTCTTCTTAGCAATAAAACGAACATATTTTTGAAGACTGTGGAAACAACAGCTGGTACTGTAACTGTTTGCTTTTTTTCCCATAGCTCTTTAATCAGAACAGCAGAGCCACCAGTTCATTAGAGAGTTAGTTCCTCACTTCCCTCCTTCTTCAGAAGTTTCAACCGTGGCAGCAGTTATTCTTGTCCTCTCATAGCATTTACCACCAGCACCTGAGTTTCAGCAGAAGAGACAAAGCTAAGGAGACGTTTTTAAACCACTAAGTTTTTCTGCAACTCTTTCATCCTCTATGCATGTCTAGTCTTAGATCTGGGCCTTGCTTCTAGTTTGTGTTTTAGTTTCTATTCATCTTACATGTCTGAACACTAGGTTATCACTTTCCTCAAGTCATTTCTTGTCAGGATAGTGCCACTCGGTCACTGCACTTCCAAGAAGATCACATACTGGCCCATTTACTTAAATCCATGTACCTTTTTTTCCATATACGTGAGTCTTCCTTATGAGACTGTTTCTGGAGCAGGAACAGTTATTTTCATTTAGTAGGTATAGGTGACTATGAAGTGAGCATATTCTTGATAACGTAGACTGTTTTTACTTAAATTGAACAATGTGCAGTTCAGTTTTCACCTATTGTCTGGCTTGCTTTATATATTTAGTCACTCCATAAGATTGATTTGGGTCTACGCAGTGCATTTTTCAAATACTTGTTTAATGACTACGAAAATTGCCTACACTTCTCACAGAACCTGTGATATTACTTCTTAGCATCTTTTTCTGTAGACTTTTATCCAAGGAATGCTTCCAGTGTATTGACGTGTAAAGGCTGCCTTCTGGATATACAGAAACATCTAGAGGGCTTTTGTACTACCAAATGTAAAATAGTTTCTTGGAAAGACAGTAGTCTGCTTATGTACCTACATATTTACAGGCATAGTCCTACACAATATTTTCCTGGACTCATTTTGGACTCTCTATAAAACAGGTGTCTTGTGTCTAGAATAAATAGTTCTAGAAATTCACCAAGAAAGGTTTTCTAAGGAGAGTTTCTAAGCAGCGAGCATTCTCTTGCAATGTAGTTTCCTGAACTGTATGTGAAGTGTCATCCCCAGGTCTTGAACAGATGACTTCAACTGAGTGTAATTTGTTGTGACATGACTGGAGATTCAAGAGCTATATTTTAAGAGGGCTGTAAAACTACACACTACATTTATTAGACCATGAGCTAATAGTCTTAAGTTTTTTACTTAGATTTTGTGAAGGGTTTTTGGAGGTTAGTTTTAGGTCATATTAGGTATTTTATGATGAATAAATGCAGCTTTATTGCAAGCTTGATTTTTTTTTTCAAAAGAAAAAACAAATTCAAAGTTCCTGCATGAGATGATATTTTAGGTATCTTTGCAATAAGAGAGAGATGTGAACCAAACTGGAAGGAAGCCAGATGCTCTGTTATGAACACAGTACACAGTCTGATACAGGGTAGTGAATTCTCATTGTGACTCTACAAAGCGTTAATGAAGTTCTAATTTAAAAAGCAAACAGCAAACCTCTACATTGCACCATGGGGACCCAACACATTTTATCACATTGTATTGTGACTAATATTAATATTGTTAATTAACAAGCTTTCTTGAGATCTAGGAATTATTATGGCAACAAGTTTTTATTTTTTTAAGGCTGCATAATGTTTCTCAGTACGTCCAAACAGAGCAGCAGTGAAATGAAATGATCTAAATTACCTACTTGTTCAGAAGATCAAAAAATGTAATATAATTTTGCTAAGTGAAAAATAATTACAGTATCTCAATTTTTTTAAACCATTTTTTCACTTTAAAATTGACACACACAAACTGCCATGTTGAAGGATAGAAGCATAACTGGATTCTTTCAAGAGTGGCCAATATTTATCATCAGAGGAAAATGAAGCTGAACAGAAGTAAGACCACCTTACTTCTCACAGAGAGATTCCACACAGGTGTTTAATGGGATTTAACCAACGCACTTTCGGTTCATACCATTAATTAATTTGGCTTAACTTTCTCTTGGAACTCCACATAGACAGGATCTAAAACGACTATGTATTCCTTTTCTTTTAGAAATCTATTGTCAATATTGACTGTATTTGAGTTTTCCTGTACCATGGTTTCATGTAGGACTTTCTGCTTGGGCTCCAGCACCCAGTTCCATAAAATCATTAAACGCAATGGCAAAATCTAGCATACAGAAAAGTAGATGATACCTTCCTTTTTCTCCTGGGATGGAGCTAAGGAGTTTGTGATAAGTTTATCTCCTTGTTGCAACTCTTTTCTTCTCATAATTTAATGTTGGAATAACTCTTTTTCTGAAGTGGAACTAGAGAGGAAGTGAAGAAGCTATTCCTCGTTAAAAGCTGTATCAACCTAACCCACAATCTCAGATAATGAGATGATGTAATAATCATCATTTTCATTGCTGTATGATGTCAGTGCTCTTCAACTGTTTTTGTTACTGAAGTCTACATTTCTCCCAAGTTCAGCCTTAATCAGATTTCCTCAAATGATGAAACATGGACAGTAGTTGATCTCTCCATGTCTCTTCCTGTGGTTCATAAAAACTTAGTGCAACTTGTTACGGGCTGCTTGGGATTGCTCAGTGGTGGGCAGAATGTGTATTCCTGTGGGCCTTTCTGCATACTGCCTGTTGTGTGATTGTCTGGCTTGGTGGTGGTACGTGTGAGTTCTTTACAGGCTAAATAAAATTTATTTTGTGATAACAGCCAAGTGGCTCATTGATGGATTACAACAACTATGCCTTGAGGAGTTTGCAATGTTGTGTAATTCTTCCATGGCTTATCAAGGTTTCACCATCAGGTTTTCATAGAATCATAGAAGAATAGGGGTTGGAAGGGACCTTTAGAGATCATCTAGTCCAACCCCCCTACAGAAGCAGGTTCACTTAGATCAGGTCACATCAAACCTTTCTTTGCAGATGCTTTTTAAAACAAACAAACAAAATGATTGAGTTATCTTTGTGCATGAATAAACTAATGTCTGTGTAGTTTGAAGAAAAATCATCTAAAAAGCAGCTTTATTTAGGCTGGGTTCTATTCAGTAGTTTAGTCACTGAACTCATCACCTGTATTTGCATAGGTCAAGAAACAAGTCTTTACGAGACCACTGGAAATGCAGAGACTTTTTTAATCTGTTTTTAAAGCTTGGGTTTTCCATTGGTTTTTTGAAAAGATTTAGTCGTGTGTGGTGTGTTACAGAAGACATCTTTGCTACTTTTCCTTTGACAGGTCCTATGATGCACCAGCAGCCTCCCTCGCAGCAATACAACATGCCACAAGCAGGTGGCCAGCATTACCAGGGCCAGCAGCCACCTATGGGAATGATGGGCCAAGTTAACCAAGGAAATCACATGATGGGTCAGAGACAGATTCCTCCATACAGGCCACCACAGCAAGGTAGGACTTCAGTCTGTTACATTGATTTTAAGTAACCATCTTCAAAACTATTTAAAATCACTTTCTTGCTGACTCAATATTTCAATCAAATAATTGGGAGCCACAGACTTTGTTTGCAGACTCTTTTTGTCATCCTTATAAGGGTGGTTATTGCAGCAACAGATTACAAGTATCACCATGAAACATGAAGACAAGTTTCTTTTTTTTGTTTTGAGTTCTTTCTGACAAAAAGTATCTTAAAAATACACATATCAGATGCACTGATGCAGAATTCTGTTTTGATATTTAAGTGATAGGTACAGAAAAGTGCCTACTTGGTTCTGAATTTGCTCAAGTACAAAGTAGGAACAATGTTCCACAATCCTGCTTATTTTGTTTTTCTTTTCCAGTCCTTTTAGGAAAGGAATAAATTTCTTTTTAACACCTTCATCTGTTATACACGTTTCTAAAATGAGCTCAAAACTGAATTTGGATTTATATGTGCTCAGTCTAGTATAGCCATACAACTCTGTGTGTGTATATAACTAGATATTATTATTTTCTTTAAGTAAACCAAATTGCATATGTTGTCTGAAATGCAGCTATATGGGTGGGGAGTACATTTGAGAAATATTTCTCATACTAAAATCAGAAATTAGCAGGCTTTATAACAGAGAAAACAAGTTATTTACGTATTGACTGGTTGTGGTTTTTCAGGCCCACCACAGCAGTACTCAGGCCAGGAAGACTATTATGGGGACCAATACAGTCATGGTGGACAAGGTCCTCCAGAAGGCATGAACCAGCAATATTACCCTGATGGTAATCTCTCATAAATGTTGACTTTCCCATTTTCTATACCTGCCCAATACTAATGTAGTCATATGCCCAAAATTAGGGAATGAGGCAAGAATAGTAATTGGATATCATACCTCACATTTACAAAACCTTCCAAATTCCAGAATTGTTACTACAGTTTGAGTTACTATGACTAGTTAATTTTTCAACTTACTCAAAGCATGTGATTTGTAATACCCACATTTGAAACTGTAGCAACAGTTTAAGTATTTTGAAATAAAAGTTCTGTAATTGGTATATCTAAAAGTATGGAGAGTTCCTTAGCCTATCTAATACAATGGAGATGAACTAAAACAGCCATAACTTCATTGTAAATAAGTGAGGGGGCGATATCCTTTTGTTAATGCTTTTATTGAAGTTGAAAAACTTGCTAAAAATACGTGGATTTTCTGTAAATATTATTTTAACTTAGTGTTTAGTTTTCATATCAGTTGTGCAAATGTGTAATTGCTACTATGGTATGGGACTTCAATTTTTACAACGGAATAAAATGGTCCTTACCATGAGGAAATTGTAAATGTGAATCCTCTTTAGAAGTCCCTCCAGTGCTTTCAAGACAAGACCAGAACTTTGAATTTCATAGATCTGTCCTCCTGCCTCTTGGAATTCAGTGCTGAAGGCTATTGGGTTGTGTTATAAGTTAGAAAAGTTGCAATTAACCTGTTTTTAGGCTAAGCAGAGACTGGAAGAACAAAGATGCTGACTCATGACTGCTGTGGTAACTGTATGTGAAATCTAATGGTATCTTACAAAGTTCAAGGAACGTGGCAGATGTTAACATTTTAAAAATGTATACAAAGCAAAGCTGTGTAATTGTCAAAGCAACTACTAATTGCAAATGAGAAGATACATTAGTTGTTTGAATTTTAATTTCTGTTACATTGATTTTCAGATACAGCAAGACACATCTGTACAAGCTTACATGTGTTATTTTTGGGGATATAGGTGCAGAGTTATTTTACAAGTTGCACTACCTCGTAATTATTAAGCTTTCATTTTGGAACTTTTATGTTATACAAGTGAACTTTAAATGTTTATAGGCAATTTGCTCTAGTAAGGCCAATTCAGTGTTACCATCAATAGCTCTGTGGCGGCACAGATTACTTCTCTAAGACCTATTCCTTCTAAAGATAATTATCTCATTATTATTCTTCTGTAGAGGAACGTAAAGAGAGTATTTTATAATACTTATTTTAACAGTTGTGTGTTTATATTAGATTGAATCAATGATGTATTGTACAGTTAAAGAACTAATGCAAGGATCACTTAGTTTTAGACCTGTTTTCTCCTTTCCTCACTTTTATTCCAAAATTTTATTCCAGATTTATATATTTTGTCTAATTTTTAAAATAAACAAAATTTTGGCTTATTTTCTTGACCAAGTTAGGAATAAGATGTACTTTGGACATCTATAGGACAAAATACATTTGTTCTAAAAATGGCAACAGGTGGGCTGCTTACTGCATATATTTTCTTAATAAGAGATGCCTGTAGTCTCTGAAAAGGCAGGTTGGTTTGATCCTGCGCAGGACTGGAATCGTAGAATCATGGAATGGTAGGGATTGGAATGTAAGAGGAAAAGTTTTCTTGAGACTTGTAGGAATTCTGTTTGTAGGGAAAACTTTGAGAATGTTTTTTTCTGTCATTTAAAAGCAAAATTTAATGTCGACTGTGGTTCCTAACTTCATTGGGCTTTATTTGTTATATTTCACACTGCTTTTAGCATATGCTTTTGAATTGGAGATCAGCAGAACAGGTGTTAGACAAAGTATGATAATTACTTTCTTTGTTCATTCTAATTTAATTCAGGTTATTTACATGTGAAAGGCCTAAATGCTTTCATTTTTTTTTTTTGAGTGAAAGATTAAGTACTTCCCCCCACCCCTGCCCCCCCCAACAAGGATTATCAGAAGGTTAAGACCATCCCTTGCTGTGATGTTGCTAAAACTACTGCATTAAGCCTTTTTTTTTTTTCCCTGCCACATGTTAATTCAATATGAAAGGAAATCATATTAATAAGTCTTTGGCTAATACAATTGAAAACTCTTTTTCATGTATATCCAGTTGAATTTTTTTTTTTCATTCTTCTGAGAAATGAAATATTTTTAGGGTTTTCACTCAGAGGCCATTAACTTTTCTTCCTGTCTCTTGTCGAATTGATGTAGGTCATAATGATTACGGTTATCAGCAACCGTCGTATCCTGAACAAGGCTACGATAGGCCTTATGAGGATTCCTCACAACATTACTACGAAGGAGGTATCTATATACCTTCACACACATACATACGCACATACATTCCCTTTCCTCCCCCACCCGCAACGGCATCAGAGATTCTTGATCAACACAACTTATACCCATGCAAAGCTCTTGTAGAATACTAGTTGCTGGCTGTCTTGAAAATTGCAGGGAACTTGAAGCGTTCAGAATAATTTCTTGCAAACACCTAAAATATGTAACCACAATTTGCCATTTCTAACAACAGTAAAATGACTAAAACACTCTAGAGGGTTGTTGGTTATGGTGGTTTTGGTTATGGTGGTTTTTTTTTTTTTTTGCCTCAATGGAAACTTTTATTTAAACATGAATTTGTTGGTTCAGTTGTATATCTTTTTGTGTGTGTATATATTTTGTATAATTATAGTGCTGTTAGGAAACAGCTTGCTGATCTTGTGTAGCTAGTGTGTGCTCTTGTAGCTGTCCTTAATTTTGTCTTTTTTTTTTTTTTAAATTTTATTTAGCATAGTCATGATCTTATGACTGTGATGTTCCGGTAAATGTAACGCTCGTTTGGCAGAGATGCTGAAAGTGCTGCAGTTCAACTTGGCAAAATTCGCTTTAACTGCAGTTTGTTTGGCCGAATTCCTTCTGTTTGGTTTGAGTTTTCTTTGTTTTGTTCAGTTTTTAAAATCAATATTGCATTTTCATTTTGTTCTTGTGTTGTTGACTGTGCATCTTAGAAGGAAAAAAAAATGATAAAGTAGGTGTCTTTATAAGTTTTTGCTTTCTTGCAATCACGTTACAGGAAACTCACAGTATGGTCAGCAGCAAGATGCATATCAAGGACCACCCCAACAGCAGGGTTATCCACCACAGCAGCAGCAATATCCAGGCCAACAAGGCTATCCAGGACAACAGCAGGGTTATGGTAAGAACCTGAAGACACAGATAGCAATCTCAGAAAAGACCAGGAGGGATCTTCATGTGTTCTTCCTTCCCCATTTTACTGGGTTGAAAGGACAGGCTTGTGAAAAAAGGTTGTATGCCCACAATTTCACTGGGCCAGAGAAGAAGGTCTAGAAGATGGCATCTTTTGGGAAGTAAATCCAATGTTGGCAGTCTAGGACAATGTGGTAGCATAGAACAGTGAGGGTGGCTAGAAAAAATTATAATGGGTGTCCATGATGTAGAAAGATCCAGAAAAACACTGAGTTTTTCTGTCCTCTAGGTGAACGCAGAGTCAGGAGGGCAGAGAGCTGGCAGTGAGCCACTTATACCCTTTCATCCCTGGATTTGCCATTCAGAACAAGATGTTTTAAAAACTGGTTTAAAATTTCACACAATATACGTGAATAGTTCTCTTACGGAAATGAATAGAAGCATTGCCAGTGCAGCTTCAAAACAGTTTGTCTTAGGAATTTGTAATAGTGGTGTGAACCGTCTGATGTACGGCAGGAGTGAGAAATCCTCTACAACAGCTGAGGTAGCATAGTCCCTGGATTCAAGGAAAGCTTCCCAAACAGGAAACTCAGTAGTGTGTAATTTTTGTGAAAAATTCTCTTCTGACAACTTGGTCAGAAGTGCATAGTGAAAATACTACTTTCCTAACTTTTACTTGCTCGCATGTGTATTTATCTTGGAAGAAGGAATCTCATAAATCTGATTCTGTTGATTTTTACCATTTAGTTTTCTTGCAGATTTAAATGTTAGCTTCAACCTTGTATGTGAGGAAGTGCATAGCTGACTTGTTTGCTATTTAAGTAAATGACAGGTATATTTGAGACAGAAGTAAGTTTTAAGAGCATCCACTGAGATTTAGCAAGTTTTCTCCTTTTGATGGTTAAGGATGAATTGATACTTCTAAAATAATATTCCTACACCTGGATTCTACTACACGTAACACAGTAACAGAATGAACATCAGAGTGAAGGTCCATCTAGCTCACTATTCTGAATGTTTTAAGTAAAGAAATAAAGTCTGATTTACTCTGAAAATTTAGGTTAAGAAATACTAGGTGAAAGGGATGAAGAAGTCTGTTGGAACAACTTAATCCAGTCTAATTTGTAAACCCAAATAGCAGTCTTCTCAATTTCTATATTTTAGTGGAACTAGATATTGAAGTTTCATTTTTATTTTATAAAATCTATCCTTGAATATTTAGAATTCAATTCTAAATTATCATTTCACTGAAAACACAGTACACCACCTCTTCTAAGGTGGAAAGAGATGAACTTAATTTTGTTTGGAACATGGCTGCCCTGCCTGGTGGTAGTAACGTGCAGCTTCCAATGGTAGACAGAGTGAGTTGTTATGAATGGTAACAGAAAGTGTTTGGATAGACAAAAGAACTGCTTCCTTTTACAGCCAAAAAAGACTGGGGTCTTAAGTTTTTACTGTGGAGGGTATTTGAGGTTGGATTTTTTTCCTCTCCTTTTCCTGGAGAGTTAAGATGATCAGAGGCGTATGGAGTAGAAGGTGCTTTTTTCCATCCCACAGTAGCATTTACTGGTTGTCACATCCTGCATTTTATGTGTGTAACTTGCTTGCCTGACATTCTATTTATGATTGCCTGCTGTGGTGTGAGAACCGATGTTCTGGCAGTACAACGCTGCTGGTCTCTTCAAAAGGTCCAAATGCTGAACACAGCTGATCATCTGCCTGCTCCTGGCATTATAAAGTTCTGGAACTGGAGCAGCATACAGCAGGAGCAGAACATGCCTCCCTAAATCCTGAAAAGTGATTGTGATTTGTCATTTCTTGCCTTGTTTTTCTCTGTCCTATGACCTCACGTATGAAACTACATGCATTAGTAATAAATAATGAATATATAAATAAAGGTAAATATTTCTGTGGTTGAAGCACGGGCCCTTTCAGCGAAGGTGCTTTCCAGGGTGAAAGGGGGACCACTGATCCCTGGTACGTTTATAGGTAGGAAAAGACCTAATTGCACAGTAGTGATACTTGGTAGCCCTGCTCAGTTGTAAAATTTCAGTGCTTTTACTGTTCCTTTCTTCCTAACACCTTAAGCAATCTTTTTGTTTGTTTGTTTCCAATTTTTATGATCTCCAGGCCCTTCTCAGAGTGGTCCAGGACCTCAGTATCCCAATTATCCACAAGGACAAGGCCAGCAATATGGGGGATACAGACCCACACAGCCTGGGCCACCACAGCCACCACAGCAAAGGCCTTATGGATATGACCAGGTATTCTTTCATTTTATGAGAAAGTCGTGATTCTTACATGCTCATTTTATACTCTTAGTTTCTTCTGGATTTAAGTTAATTAATCTGAGGACATGATCTCTCAGGTGTCTATATCCAGTTCTCATGGATGTTATTTTCAGGTGAGTTACCCAGAACTATTCATCTGCAGGTGTGATTAGTAATTACGTTTTGAGTTGACAAAGTTTTGATGCAATTTGGCAAAGTGAAGCGCTCCAAAAAATATTTTTGGACCTTAAAAATGAAGATGATCTGACTAATATGAAAAGTGAGGTTCTTAAACCTCATGGTGTATCCGTCTTCATTATTGCTTTGCAATGAAAATGATTGAATTGGTTTTCTGCAAACACAAATCCAGTAATTCTCCTTTCTAATTGCTGAATCACCTGAGATGTGCAACTGAAGTCACTGTACTGTAGAGCTGTGTGGGGAGACTTGAAGCCTGTTGCACTGAATGTGGGGAAGAAGTAACCTAAAAAATCGACTACTTCTTTCCTATCACTACAAGGATAGGTTTAAAAGAAACAAACAAGAACTACCAAACCATTAGGATGAAGTTGTAGTGGAGGACTCCTGTAGAAAACTGTTTTCTAATTAAGGGGTGAGGCAGAAGTTTTACTCCTGTAGAAGGTACTAAACCATAGAAATCTCATTTTTGCAGTGTGAATTGTTCAGAAATGTCACTAAAATGTATATTATTAGTTTCCTCGGCACGTAAGCAAATATACCTTATGTTGATCAAGTTGGAGTTCTAGTAAATACAATCTCGATCTGTCAGCAGAAGATCAGTTGAACTTTCATAGAATGGTAGGGGTTGGAAGGGACCTTTAGAGATCATCTGGTCCAACCGCCCTGCAGAAGCAAGTTCACCTAGATCACTGTGCCAGTGAAAGGGAAACTTTCAAGAAAAACTTTCCCTTGGAAGTGGGACTAGCCACAGTTCCCTGCATTTTTCATGAACAATTGGCTTCCTCTACAGAAAATTGAAAAGACAAGAAGAAAAGAACAAACTCTTTCCGTGTGGTAATTTAGAAATGCAGTTACTTTTAACTGTTTAACAGATGAACAAAATCATGCTCTGAACTAATAGCTTCCTTCTGCAAATAAACTACAGGAAAACTCTGCTTCTGGCATATGCAGGGTCAAGGAAACTTAAATCTCATTCAGCTGAGTTTCTTCCAGCTTTCTTTGCAGTAGAAGTGGATAACCTTCTCTGTAGATAGTCTCTGTTCCTCCAGTCTGTGCAATCTAAGTTCCACTGGGAAATTGAATTATAGAAGACCTCTCCACTCTTTCATACTAGCCATTCCCACAGGAATTGTGCTGTTTAAATTCTCATCTGGCAGCTGTTCTGAAACTCTTCTTCCTGACTGATTGTCATATTACAATGGAAAGAAGTGACATGGCAGCAGAAAACTGGAATTTAAAATACTGCCTTACTGTGACAGTGCTTAACACGGTACGGTGGTGAGACCGACTGCAGGTTGGAGAACATTCACTTCCTAGCACACTAGTTGTTTCTGCAGGTCTTGAGCCCTGTGGTGAAGCATCATGGTAAGCATGTTGCACTGATGCTTTCACCTCCGCCCTCTGCAATATGTGACATTCTGTCAAAGGAAATAGAGAACATCAGTAAGGGTAGTAATTCTGTGTACCAGATCTATGGAGTAATTGATTCCCATAGGATATGTTGACTAGTTCTTTATATTCTCCGGGATATGCCTTGAATTTTTAAATATCAGTTTATTCTGTGGTGCTTGATGTATGAATATTTTTAGGTGTCTCTGAAAGAAGGTTAGTTTCCTTAAATTGCTTTGAATTTGGATGACCTTGTTTTTTTGAAATGGTTTTCAAAGTTTAGGTGGGAAGTAATTCCCATCTTTCATTTTTGACACCGTTCTGCAAATTTCAGAGCAATCTTCTGGATTTAAACATCTACTTTTCTGATCAAATTAAGTTCCCAGCTTTAAATCTGTATTGTGAATCTTAACATTCAAACACAGAGGATTTTTAGTGAGATGAAACTCTGTAGCACTCACATTGGTTTATCATATGTCGTTGCTCATTTCCACCTTTTAACATCATAGTTTATTTGTATGGTCTTCTGATTTCAGCTTTTAATACAGAAAGATATGCCTTATGGTCTGATTATGTATTTGAAATTTCCTTTTTAGGGTCAGTATGGAAATTACCAACAGTGAAGAAGTACTCACATTCCAGTAGGCGGGATCTGTTGGGAGCCATATTATCTCTTCAGCACTGTGGACATCTTCCTGAGATGAGAACCTTCCATTCCATCTAGCTTTTGGGAAAATCTTGTGGCTGTTTTATGGTATACAGTCTTTATGGGTTAATTGTTAAAGACTGTAGATTCTCAGAAACTGATTTCACATCTCTACTCTAGATGGCAATATTGGACAGAAAATACATGACATAACAATTTGCAGTGAGTTGAGAACTGTGTGTCAAATAGACTGTTACAGACTGAAAGGTGCAAAGAGCTTTGTATGTTTCTGAAGGTTATGGGAATTTAATATTTTTTCGACAGATTTTTTTTTTGTAGGGGAAAGGGGAAATGCACACTTTTTACAGCAGCAATATTTTGTATATTATGTTTTTCATGTGGTGAATATGCAAGACAGTACACTACTTGCTGGACAGGATAAGAAATCTGCTATTACAAATGGGTTGAGGCATGATAAGTGCTTGATTGTATAAGTCTCAAAATGGTGTACAATAAAGATACCAGTGAAAAAAGATGGAGAGCATCGTACATCTCTGATAGATTCATGCACAAAGAATTAAGAATCCCAGTTATCTAAATGGGAACATAATTAAGGACAGCATAATACAGTCTTGTGCAAAGATTAATTTTTTTAAGCTTTCCAGTTTTTCAGAGTGAAACATTTTTGTAAAAACTGTTTCTAACATAGTTTGACAATTTTCTGCAACACTTTTTAGGTAACAAGGTAAACGTTTGGATTTTATTTCTCAAGTGTTCTGTCGCAGCTTTGCATAAGCAAGCTGTAATCCCTCTTAATAATTGCAATAACAAAGAAAATGACAAGTGTTAATTTTAACTTGGCTTGAATATGCAAAGAACTTGAAAAAGAATATGGAGGACAGGGCTGTATTGTATAAGTGTATTTTAACCTTTAGTTGAATAATTTGTATGTATCAAAATAGCCTAGAAGACTTTGTAAAGCCTATCTAAACTTTCCTAACTGAGAGTTAATATCTTTAGAAAGGGGGCATTTTTTGTGTGTGTCCATTTTTCTTATTGGTTAACATGAGACCAAGGGATGTTTTATGACATCAAATATAAAACCTGTTGGTGAGGTAAATGCCAAATTTCATTTTTGAACTGTATTAATGCTTATAGCGTTGCATGTGAGATAGAGGCAGCACCTTGATCAATAGCATAGTACACAAAATTGGTTTTGAGACTGTCCTGCAACTGTGTATCAGATAAACAAATGGATATTCTGTTGTGCAGGAATTCAGGAATTCCTGGCAACTTTCATAAAGTGCAAAACTTGAAATTAGCCCAGGAGTAAGACAGTACTTTGTTTTTCAGTCAGTCATCACGTTTAGGGGGAGAGAAAAAGAAAAGCAAACTGGTATTCATAATATATATGACGTTATCCGTGGAAGACAATTTTCAATGTGTTCATTATTTCTCAAGGGAAACAATTTTCTTAAAGTCAATAGAAAATGCACATCAAGGTTTGAACAGATATGGCATAAGGAACATTATTATGAATGAAATGCTTGTAGGTTCTGTGCCAATTTTCCACCACTGTGTACTTCATTGCTATTTAAAACTGTACTCCCATCAATTCTAACGGAAGAATAAATTATTTGTGATTTTAATTTTCTCATTTGTTTCTTTAAATTAGATCCCTATCACTCTGATGTCTCATCTGGAGACTCTGCTGTGGGTTTTTATTTTATAGAAGTTTGGCCAGAATAACCAAACTGTGTTTGCATTCTAGGACTTTATCAAAATTCTCTTGCCACAGCCAACTTAATTAGAATTAACTGTTCAGTAATCAGCATGTTGTGTAGGTTGTTTGTTACGAAATTCTTCCTCTGAAAATGAAGGTCCATGAGGCTATAATCAAGATGACTGAATTAGATAAATGAGTTGAGGAGGCAAAAATGTGTTGAACCCAACCTGGTGTAGATATGTTATCTCATTTGAAATAAGCTCAACTGACATTAAGAAATAATTTGTCTTGCCAGCCCATCTTCTGTTGTCTTATTCTCCTTTTTAATGGAAACTAAAATTGCAATTTTAATAAGCAGAATTTCCTCCAGGGTTTCCCTCCTAGAGACTACTGCATTTGCAAGGTTTAATTGTTTTATAACGGTCCTGTTTCGTAAAACTTTTTAATTGGTGGTGACAAAAATTACCTTATTCCTCTGATACTATGCCAGAAGAACAACTTGAGAGGAGATAGCTCCATGTAAAAGTGTTTCTGCCGAAAGTATTTATTAAAATAGAAACTGTTTTCCCTAAACAAACAAACAAAAAGCTGGAATGCACAAACCCAGGATGAAATAGCGAGATAACAAGGTTCATTCTACTTACTTTTCTTTATTAAAGTGCAACCAACATGAAACTTGGAAAAAAGGTGTTACTTTTGACATTTTATATGTAGAATGGGGACTGATGCAGCGAATCAAATATGTGAACAGAAATTATAGAAATGTTCAAAGAGTAATGAATTAAGTGATTTTTTTGGTTGTCAGTGCACTGAAATTTTTGCCATCGTATTTTACTCTTCAGATGGTTTCATTTCCCTTTTTGCTCTGTGAATGACTCACAGAAGGGAGAAGCTGGCTGTGTTTAAAGTAATTGATTTTTTTAGAGAGGATACTCCTGATTAAAGAGGAGCAAGGACCTCAGTGCAAAAATATCATTGTACTTCTACAGCTTTTACCACAGAAGATGCTGAAACAACTTTGGCTTTTTTTTAAAACTGAAAAAAAAAATTAAACCCAGGTTTTAGATTCCAGAGAATGTGACAATAGTTATGTTTACAAAATGAAGAGAATTTCTTACATCAGCAGTCAAGGTGTTCAGCCAGGAGCCCTGAAGAAGCAGTACGTACTTGATTTTCCTACCCAGACAACAGTTGCTTTTTCATAAAATAGAAACTTAAGAGTGAAATCATATGCAATGAACCCAAAATAACCTTCTGAAATGAATAAATAACTGGATGAAATAGTAAGTTAATTAAAAAAAAAAGATATTTTCATTAGTATGTTAAATTATGTTTGTGAATTGGTTTTTTGTTGTTTTGTTTTGTTTTTTAAAGGACCGAAACATAGCCATTACTCAGCTAGAATTATTGTAAAAGATGATAGCACAATCTGAGGGAATTGATCTTTATTTGTATGTTCACAAAGCCTGAAGCGTGGAAATACAGCATGCAGTGAGGTAGACTGTGGAGCTCTGGAAGTTAGGTGCTAAATATAAATATAGTTAGTGCTAAATATAAAAAGTGATGGAGATTGGTCATAACTTATGCCAGAGCTCTGTTGGTACCACCGATTAACACCCAAATACACTGGAGGAAAGAATATGTTCCAGTTGCAAAATGGGGTGGAAACAGTGCTACTTGGATCATGCAGGACTTAAAACTTTGCAGAAACGTGTTGGACCTAGCAGAATTTAAAGAGATAACTGATGTTTACAAATACAGCAAAGTAGATACTGAGTGGGATAACACCAGTATCACACAGCATGGGGCAGTGACTGGGGAAATGCAGTAAACTTCTCTTCAGTGGGTGTCAGAAGCCACAGTGCCACCAAACTATTGGGGAAGCAGTGGTATGGAATGCTTAACAATACTGTAACACTGATCAGAGCTCTGTCAACACTGTGAATTAACTATGTTCATCCTTGCCTCCCCCCTGTCACAACAAAAAAGTCGC
Organism: Colius striatus; assembly: GCF_028858725.1. Lineage (NCBI taxonomy): Eukaryota > Metazoa > Chordata > Aves > Coliiformes > Coliidae > Colius > Colius striatus. The sequence continues at coordinate 49,542,943 of NC_084762.1, read as the reverse complement.
TTAGGTAAAAGAGAAGTGGGCAATGAGAACAAATGAAGCGTGTGTTCTGTATTTCATAAGTCAGTGTGTATAAACCAGCCATACATGACACTGTGGGTTTTTGCAAGGGTACAGACAATATGATGAAAATTAAAGGCAACACCTTTAAAATCAGTAACAGGAAATGCTTTTTACAACATGCACAACTGAAAGCTCAGTCCTCAAGATACTATTGAAGCCAGAGACTTGGTAGGATTAAAATAAATAAATTTGAGGTAGGTATGTATGAGAACAGGCACAGTTACATTAGATCAGAGGAAATGGTTTATTTTGAGAGACCTTGTGCTTCACAGCTTTATGCAACAAGGAGCATGCTAGAGCTTGGAAGATCTTTGTGTTAGTGCCTTCACAGAAGATATTGGGAGTATATTTAGACATATTTTTATTTTAAGTTTTAGAGCTTCACTCTGCAAATCCTGGAAGCAGGCATTGTTCACAGCAGACTGTTTGTTGGCTTGGGTTACAGAACTAAACTGAAATGTAGATCTGAACTGGAGAGGCAATGTCCCGTTCAGAAAAAGAATACATACGTTTTTCCACCATGGTGAAATATATTGCCCAAATAATGCAAATAACGAAAGGTGCTGGGTGCTTTCACTCAATTCTCATAAGCTTCCAGTGACATGGTTTTTCAAGAAAGATTCATGACTAACCCAACAGCATGTGTGATTTTCCTGTGCCTGAGATCTGAGAGTTTTAGAAGAGCAGTTTTTTATATAGATAATGAATTTGAATTTTCCCTCACTGTTCTCCACTCGATCTTTAAGAAATGAAGGTAGTTCAGTGCGTCTGTGAGCCAGCGTATGTGCACACACTTTGGGTTGCTGGTGGGGAAGAGCTACGTGGCTGAAAGCTGCTGGAATAGGCAGAGCTAACAGCCTGTGAACTCTTCGGAGCGCTGCGTTCTAGTCACTTGCCTTGATACTTTTTAAACAAATGGTGTAGGTGAATTGGCATATAAATGCTTTTGCATTTTGGTTCATCATTTTCATTTAATCTAAAAGTTAATTTTACACAGCATAAATTCTAATCACCTACTGCAGTTGGTGCTGCCAGTAGTGGGCTGGCATTTTGACACAAGTCCATTACAGATAACTTCTGTAGAAAAATGCCATTTGCTGAGGCTGGCTTGGTAGGAGCACACATTTTGTTTTTATGAAATTAAGTTACGTCAGTTATATCTCTTCTTTTTTAACAAACTTCAAGCGATGATTTTTTTATCTCCAGTATTAATTTGCCATCTTTATGTTTTTCCACCACTAATAGCTCTTCTCACCTCGAAGCCTTTAGACTTCCTTTCCAGGGGGCTACAATATAAACAAGTACCACAGTTTGTAAGAGTTTCTGTCTAAATACTGATTATAGCCTTGTTAAGATAGTTTCTTTCCAAGTTGATATGGTGTCAATTTCAAAGGTTAATGATCTGTATATCTTTTTCTCTCTTTTTTTTTTTTCCCCAGCAAAGATACAGATCATTTCAGAGTGGGCTCTTCTTATTTGAGCACCTAGATAACTGCATCTATCTGCTTGCTCCCAAGGCTGTTTCCAGCTTAGATAAAATGTTTGCTTTCTATCATGAAATATAGTATTTAGAAACTCCTGTTTGTTGGGGAAAAGGATTCTGCCTATAAACGCCAGAGTTTGTAATTTCTTAAGCACAGAGAGCCTACCCATCTGAGTATGACAAAGTGTTTGCAAGCTTGACACTGGTTTTAGATTTATCACCTGCTTCAGTATCCATGTAGGCTCAGGAGAGGTAAGAACACAGCAAAACTGAGGCAAGCATGAAGGATTTTGTTATATCCCCAAAAGTTTTTTGGCTGATGGCAAGTGGTTGATTCCAGGACCGTAAATAGATGCTTGGTGGGGAATACGGTATCTGTAACTGCTACAAGTACCTTGTGCGCACGCTGACATTCATCCGTGCTTGTTATGATGTTCATCCGTGCTTGTTATGACTGTTGCTATGCTCTTGCTGTAAAGACAGCACTGATACTTTATTACTGCAGAAGCTCAGTTCTATATGGCCTGGATTATTTGCCCTTCAATTTCACATTGCTTTGTGTTTTTCAGCTTTCTGGTCACAAACAAGGAAAGCAGAAAACCAGGAGTCTTACATGAGGCCCAGTCTGGTCTGTGGGCCAGGTATGTTAGAGGTGAGCTGTTGGCTGTTTTGATACTCTTCTCTATTATCATTACCACTGACAGCTGGCCCCCATTGTAATGAACACTTGGCACTATGTCTACAGGACTGATTTGTGTTGATTTTTAAGGTGAGATAGTGGACCAAAGTGCCTTTTGTTGTGTTGCCTACGTTTCCACTGAGAGTTGTTGGCAAGAGACTGCTGCTGCAGGGTGTCATACTGATTGGTGTGTATCTGTGTCTTTGCAACACAGTGGTCCAATGACTCAATAACTTGTAGGCTACCCCATGTTATGCCATCAGTAGTGCAGACAGTTTGTATATTTAGATTAATATTGAGAAACTCTCTGCTGCTGTTTCCCTCTCTCATCTTGGGATGATCATCTCTCTTGGTTTTGTAAGCCATGACAACTCATCTTTTGACCATGGCCATCTTCTAGCAGGCTAGACTCACCTTGAAGCCTGATAAAGGTACAAAGGTAGAATTGCTGCTGGAGGTACTGGAAAATGTCTGTGACAAAGAACAGATAGCAGTTATTTATGGAACCATCCACGTGGTGGATATAAGTGGATATAAGTGGTGGTGGATAAGATGGCCTATAGTTCCACCTTGGTACATAGAATCATAGAATGGTAGGGGTTGGAAGGGACCTTTAGAGATCATCTAGTCCAACCCTCCTGCAGAAGCAGGTTCACCTAGATCAGTTCGCATAGGAACTTTTTGTGTTCCAGCTTCATCCCATTACCCCTTGTCCTGTTGCTATCTACTAGAGGAAAAAAGGGATGTCCCAACCTCCTGACACCCACCCATTAGATATTTGTAAATGTTAATAAGGTCTCCCCTCAGTGTCCTCCAGACTGAACAGCCCCAGTTCCCACAGCCTTTCCTCGTATGAAAGATGTTCCAGTCCCCTGATCATCTTGGTGGCCCTGCACTGGACTCTCTCCAGCACTTCCCTGTCCCTCTTGAGCTGAGGAGCCCAGAACTGAACATGGGACTCCAGATGAGGCCTCACCAGGGCAGAGTAGAGGGGGAGAACAACCTCCCTCGACCTGCTTGCCACACTCTTCTTGATGCATCCCAGGATGCCATTGGCCTTCTTGGCCACGAGGTTGTTCCTTCCCAGATGCAGGACTCTGCACTTGTCCTTGTTGAACCTCATGAGGTTCCTCTCTGCCCAACTCTCAAGCCGGTTGAGATCCCGCTGAATGGCAGCACAGCCTTCTGGGGAATCAGCCAGTCCTCCCAGTTTGGTGTCAGCAGCCAACTTGCTGAGGGTGCACTCTGTCCCTTCATCCAGGTCATTGAAGAAAATGTATTTGAGACCACCTTTTCCATTCATGTGAGGAGGCTCTAAACCCAAGAGACAACTATGAATTTGTGTATTTACATCATTCTTATAATTTGGAAGCAGAGCTTTGGGGTGAAGATCTCTATAGGGAACTGCTCCAAGAGTTTCTAGAAGAGAGTTTTGATATAGAAGGCACAGGGAAAACAACCAAATAAAAGAGATTGTCTATGTTCTTTCAAGCACCAGCACATGTGAGGGAGAGCATGCTCAAGAGCCTTGCTTTTATTGCTTAGTAGCTGGTGACTTTGGAGTGGGGAAGTTTACTACAAGGAAGATGGACAACATCTGCCACCTTCTGGCAACATCCACAAGGTCATGTGGAACATCATGCATTGTGGAGTCCTGAATTTCCAGCACTGTTGGCACCTGTAACCACATCAACAAGGTGAGTTTACTGCTCCTTCCAAGCAAGGCTTCATGGCTTTCCACAGATGTACAGACAGACATCACTGAACCAGAATGGGACACCTCTCTCCCTCACCATCTTCTGTGCATGTAGATCTTAAGAGCAGCAGAGACTGGTGCACCATTTTCTCCAGATAAATGAATATCTAGGGAGAGCAGATCCCTAAGTGCACTCAGGACCAGTGTTGCCAACAGTCTGTGACACAGGATCACAAGAGCAAAAAGGGTACATTTAACCACCATACTGTAGACTGATAAGTCTGGGGCTGGACACAGTACTGCAGGTCCACACAACTCCCAGTACACAGTCACTAGCAGTCAGTGATGTCAGTGCCCAGAAACAGAAAATGTCAGGAACTAAAGATTATATGGAAGGAGTGTTTTGTTATAAGTGGTATACAAGGGAGTACTTATCAGAGGAGAAACAAGAATGAGGATAGTGAACTAATACGTTTGAAACAATAAATGTCTCTATATGAGTGCAGTAAGTACAAAAAGGTACTTAAGTGTATGATCAAAATTATGACTGTATTGGCATAACAAGCATGGTTCTGTTTTATTTATTTACAGGGCTTGAACATCAACTGATACCAAATGTTTCTCAGGAAAGACAACAAATTGAAGAGAAAAGATACTTTGTTAGTGAATAGTACAATATGTGTTCTCTGAGGTATGGAAGATTGACCAATTGAGAATCTGTGGCAACAACAAATTGGAAGAGGGCAAATGCTGTCATTGTGGTGAGAGTTAAATTTGCTCTGCCTAAGGTACACCAGGCCATTCCATGACTGAGACGAGTTATCTGATGTGCAGGAGTTGGTGGTAATGGGAAATGGTAACTGATAATCTCTTGGGCAAGGGATGCAGCAGCAGGGAATGGGCAGGTTCCTAGGAGAGTTTTGGTATAGAAGGCACAGGGAAAACAACCAAATAGAAGAGATTTTCTATGTTCTTTCTCACCAGTGAAGAGGAAACAGGAATAATCACTCAATGCAGGGCTTAAAAGCACCTTCAGTTAGAAATCATGAGGTAGTAAGAGTTTACTCTCGGAAGGAAGGAGAGGAGCAAATCACGTTTTGAACAGCAGAACCAATGTTGTCCATTTTTGCATTGTAGTATCAAGAATAAGTTGGTGGTTGGATTCACTGATGCCTAATGAGTTATGCTCTAACAACAGCCTTTGCTGAATGGAGGTATGATCATACTTCATTTCCTTCTGTGATGGGTTGTTTCATGACCCTTGTAGGAATCTAATGCCTTGAAACAGAGTTTCAAGTCAGAGTTGAGTGAAATTTGTCAAATCTGGTTTAAATTTGTCCAGGAGTTTTCCTTGGGAAGCTTAACAAACATCAAACTTCTGCAAGAAGATGTCTATAATCTCAGAGAATGAAGAGGAAACATGTCATTGGGGACAAAAAAGTCTAAAGAAAAAGGAGTTCAGGAGAGCTGGCAAGCCCTTAAAGAAGTAATACTGTGGGTAGACATATAAACTATCCAAATGTGGATGATCAAGAGCTTATCAGCACCTTCAAACAAAAGAGGAAGTGCACAGAAATCTCTCTTTGTTAGGAATAAGCTTAGAAGAAAAGTAGTACACATTGAAATAAAATCAAGCCACAAAATGAACTGTAGCTATTCAGAGTTACTGGTAGAAAAGGAAGAGTTGGTCCATTGCTTTACAGAGAACAAAGCTGTAGAAAGTGTTGCTGAAGATTATTCAAACTTAGAACATTGCTACTAGACTTAGGTAGGAATTATCAGTTACACAAATACCTGATGAGGAACAATTCATGAAGTACATATAACTTAACCATAGTTACAGCAAATTATTAGATTGATACCCCTGTTTTAGGATCAAGGAACTAGTAAAATAACAGCAATAACGATGATACAGTCTAGATTTGTTATCTTAGTGGCTGTATCAGACCAATTTACGGCAGGAGGAAAGACAGTGGGCACATTAGAGGTAGGCTTTTGGTGGGGATAATTCTCCCCAAATGACTACTGGCACGAGGTGAGTATGGAGAGATGATGGTGGGTGGATCTCAGAGGGGAATAACATGTATTGATCGTATTTATCAAACACAGTGAGCAGACCACAACATCCATAATAGTATATTGGCTCATTATAGTACGAAACATATATTAGCTCTAACATAGATTGCACTTTTAATCCCCACCACCACTGAGGGAGCCGTGAACTTCCAGCAAAGGGTCTGGCGGGGAGGGAGTAAATAAATGGTCTTGCAGAGAACATGCCAGCTGCCACATCCCATGGAAATGGATGCTGGGAAACCATAGGTAAAGCTCCTTTTTTTAGCATCAATTGTTGCTTCTCTTCAGTGCTACTGTTTCTCCCTTTTAACTTCAGAAAACATCCTTTAATTTTAAACTTAGGGTTCACAAATTCATGATGATTCAGTGGATAGGTACTCCCAAGTGTTTTTCATCCTGATTAAACATCAGTGCAAGTTTCACAACTGGTGATGAGAAACTGTGTCTTTTGGAGAGGTGAGCATCCAAGTGCTCTGCTAAATAGCCTGTTCTTAAGCACCACTGTCTTCTATGGTTTGTTTCTCTTTTTGACTCTGAGAAACCTAAAGATGCTCAGGATATCCATCCACCATCATCTTCAGCTGAGCTGGGGATGTACCAGCTGGAGCTGCAGACAGTGCCTGTGCTAGGGAAGGAGGCTGTATCACCATTGCAAAATTTGTTCCTGTTCCCTAGACACACTTGCTTGAGTCAGGAGGAAGAGGAGGTGGAGAAGAGCTGGTATACTTCCTCTTTCGCTGGAGGAAGAAGCAGGTGTGCTGAGCAGCTGGGTTCCAAGCACAAGGGGAGCTGCACTTCCCAGAGTGGAAAGCACTGGGATGGCACAGCAGAGACCCTGCAAGACACAACTCATTAGAAACTGGTTTTCAGAGGTACTAAATTGACCTGCACCTATTGCTTTAGACCATGGTAGCTAGTGCATACACAAAAGCAAGTGCTTCTTTTGAAGTGTGCTGAAAAAAAAATGTTGGCACCATCTGTGGATATTTCCTAGCTTGTAAGCACAGGGACTTGGCAGCAACAGTGAGGGGAGAGGTGAGTGGATAGGGGAATATACTGGGGGGTGATGACTGTATTATGCCTATTTTGGCACTTCCTGGAAGATCTGAGACCACAGGAGCAAAACAACTATTTCTATGTTATCTACAATCCCCTCACTTTTTTAAGAAAAACCCTTCAGACTCTGCTTGAAGGTTTCTGAGCAGAATCCTAAAGACTGCAGCTCTCTTCAGCAGCCATAGCTCTACTAAGCCATCAAGAGCTAGTACTTCAATTTCAACATCCCACACTCTAGCAAGTTGTTGAGGCTCCGTAGCAAAGTTGAGTACTTCAAATCCTGCCAGTTAGAGCTCAGTCCTCATTCCCACATAAACACAACCATTTTGCAAACATGATCTGATATTAATTACCCCCCTGGCACCAAAAGTCAGGATTTCCTGATGCAGCCCGCTAATGTAAAATGCATTAGTGAAAATGCTGGCTCCAAGGGGTTAGGTTCTCTAAATAAACACAGCAAAGTTCTTTTTTATTCACAACTCCCAGCCTATTCTGAAAGACCGATTTCTCCAACAAGAAAAGAAAAAAAAAGACTAAAATCATCCTTGGGTTTTTAATAGGTTATAAATGCCTTTTTTCTATTCAGTTGCAGGAACTGAATGTCAAGTTGTAGATCAATGAAATCTGACTCTTTCTTGCCTCAGAATGAAGTTTGTCCAAGCGCCTTTCTGTGGTCGTGTGCTTTGTGTTGTGTCTCTAACGGCAGGTGGCTGAGGATCAACAGGATAGGATTGTGCTTCTGGCTTTTGGGCTGAGGTAGCAACTCTAAAATTCGTGGGTAAAAAAGAAGAGTTTGTGAGAGCTAGGGAAGGTTATTATGTAAAAAAAGACCAACATCTTAATTTTCAAGGCACAGACAGAATTCTTTTTCTTCTGCTAAAAATGGGAAGGAGAATTCAAACAAAGCCAGCTTGCAATGAATGAGAAACATTCATCTCTGTTAACAAAATATAGCTGTGAGGCCAATGATTTCCATCTGAGAAATTGCCCATGTCCTCACTGGCAATACCAGCTCAAGGCATTGCCACCTTCTGTCAGTTCCGCAGCACATTGCCTTCATATTTGCGCCAAGACGTGGACATGATGAGGAATCCAGACTGGCTTGAGCAGAAAAATAAGGAAACATTTTAAAAAAAACCCCAATCCAACAAAGTAAATTCCCTGAGCCCTTCCCAGCTCAGTTCCAGGCAGTGTTGTCCTGGGACAACGGACTGGCACAGTGAGTGATGAGAATGAGAGACAGCAGCAGCAGGTACTAACTCAGAAAAGGTTGCCCAAGGCTACCTATTGCCCAGCACGCTGGGGTGGGCTCTGGAGGATGCCACCATGGAAAGCACGCTGTGGAGCCAGACAGGACAGCGTCGGGGAGGACTCAGCTCCACTGCCAGGTTTCTGTTGTCTGTTGCTGGCCATGCTGTCAGATTCATGAGCTCCTCCAAAGTCCCATGCTGTAAAATTTCCATACAGACTGATAAAAGGCAGCCTGTGTCTCAGACCAAGTCATGAGCCAGCTTGGACTCCCTTGTCTCACTGATGGCTCCCCATTGTGTTTGTGCCCAGGGTTCTAAAGGCCTCTTTGGAAATTACACCCTTGCTCTACCTCTTCTTTTCTTTGCATTTCCTTACCTTTCCTTCCCTCTTTAGGGATCAGGGAATGTGTTAAAGCCTCAGACTAGACCTTGTATCTGGTACGATGAGGCTGAAATGGTAGTGAGGATTTCAAACCGTAAATGACAAGCACTCAATAACTAGATTGTCAAAATAATGGGTACTCAGTCCTCTCCCCATTTCAGAGCAGCTAAAAATATATGGGCTGGTATGGAAAGATCGGGTACCGATACAAGCATCTCATTTGAAACACAAATGCCTGTTTACTATTACTCCGCTACAAATAAACAAATTTGTATCTGAAATACTGTCCAGTGCAGATAATAAAAACCATTCAGCTAATGGTCCCATCACATTTATAAGAAGGGCTGAAACCTGCAATAGTTGAAAGAAAATTCAATTATGATTTCAACAGAATACTTGTTCAGATCTAATTTTGTTTGAATCATCTAACGAGGCACACTTAATTGCTGGAAAACTGCAGCATTTTTTAGAGCAGTTTTCAAGTGTTAATTCAGAGGGTAAATGCAGCTTTTTATTTTGACAGTTTATGTCTGCCATGTTTGGTTATACATTTCATTTTCTTAATTCCAGCTAATATGAAAAGCCTTTCTGTCTTGGTATTCTAGCCTCGCATGCTCTATTCTTTGGTTGAATCACATCCTAGAAAATGCCTTGCACACTTGTGAAGGGATGAGTGAAATGACAGCTTCAGTTTACTCCAAAATTTTTTCTTCATCCAAAAAAAAAAAAAAGAAGTTTGCTGCACAAGTTTTCTACCAGGGTCAGGATCTAGGGGAAGGGGTAGAGGATTCTCAAATTTTGAAACTAAATACCTCTTTCCTACCCAGAGTTTTCAGAATTCATTCTTTGTCGCACAGGTCTGAAAGGTTAAAAATAACTGTACCTCCTGAGACTTCTCCCTGGGCTGTGCTCTTCCCTGGGATTCTGTAAGCTTTTTCAACCCAAACTGGGTCAGCCTCCGTGCTTAATTTTAAAATCTCTGAGATCCGGCGCTTTATAAAAATCAATGAGAACTTTCCCATTATATAATCCCAGCAGTCACATATGATATGCTCTGGCCTGATTCTGCTGAAGCTTGATTTTATATATTGAAATGGTGATTATTAGTTTTAAAGAGCTGTGAGCTCCTTGTGGAAAATTATGGGGAAAATTCTTCATATGTGGACTCTGTCTCTTTATGCAGACCCTTTCCTTGTCAGGCAGGAAAACTGTAGTAAAAATGAGACGATTTCCTAATTGAGCTTAGAAAACTGTCTTTTGAATTAAAGGTTGAGCGACTACTTTTGCTCCGATTGTGTTTGTGATCTCTTGTACTCTCTGAAAATGTAATTACAAGAAATGGTAACGGAGATCATCGCTACAGATATTGTTTTTCTAGACGTTTTGATACCAGAGTTGTTCATGCGTCTCGCCTGCAAGGTCTGAGAAGAACTCAAGCAATATTGAATAATACAGAGGACCAGAACTATCGAATCAATGAATAAACCAAAATGATTTAGATATGCAAAATACCTCATCGCTTTTCCAGTCTCTGCTTAGAAAAACTCCTCTTTGCTATGATTCCTGCAAAACATTTGATAACTGTTTGCTGGACCGGCGTCCAGCATACTCGCCTTTTCCTGTGCCATGCCTTTTCTGGTGACATCTGTCTATTTCTAGACTTAGGCTATGTATTGCAATAAGAATACTTTTGATCTACGTTTAGGCAGCACCTAGCACACTGTCATCCTGATGCATGGCAAGGGCTAGAAGATGCTCCTGCAAAGCAAATTAACAGTGTCTGTGGGATTTGGAAATGACATGAAGAATTATTCAAGATTTGGCTCCAGAAAGTAAATCACCGAGTCAAATTGTTAACGATAGCTGTGACAGGCCGCTTGGTAGCAATGCATGGTTTGGAATATTATTGTAAACAATTTGACAAATACTTTAGATAATGAAGAAAGTAATAAGAAATCAAAGTCTGTTCCCAGATAATTTGTGAAAAGGAAAAAGGAGTGTATTTATCAAATATATTGTTTCTGCAAATAGTTCATCTCATGATTTCAGAGGGGAAATAGGTAGGAAGAGAAAATGAGCTCAACAAAACAAACATCAGTTTGTATGTCAATATCCTTGTAAATGGCAGTGACAGAGGGGAAATACAGCTAATATGGTATGGGAACAAAATCATTTCTAAACTGAGTGTTCCTGTAGCAGCTCTCCCGAACCCCACCAGCTCCATGGCAATGACTGATCCGAGGGGTCACATGCCGCTGCCCAGAGCCTTGGAGGCAGGAGATAGCCCCGGCTGTGCCGCTCCAGCAGCGCTTCCCAGCTCTCCCACCCTCTCAATCGCCACCCGGCGCCATGTATTTCCTTTTGCTCTCTGTTTGTCTGCAGCAAATGACTGTTTGGGAAACAAACAAGCACATTTCTGAATTCCAAGGGAACGGCAGCCTGGCGCACAGCAGATTTCCTTACGACTTTTTAAGGACAACATTAATATCATTTATAGTCATCTTAATCATTCCCTTTGACAGAAACAACCACAGAAGAGGGAAGCTTCTTCCAAGAGATTGACTCTGCCTTACTTGTGGCTTTCCCCTTAATTAGGAAGCCAGAGGCATATGTCTGAAACCTACCTAGAATGGAGCTGGGAGCATTTGAAGCCCCAGGACATCTATCATTTCAAAACTCAGCTACCCAAGACCCTACCCAAGGTACAGATATGTCAGCGTGACCTGCTGTCACATCCTTTCCTCAGGAGCATTGAGTTTCATAGCAGTGAAAACTGCCTCCCAAGGCTTTCATTTCAGTCTGGTCAATCGCAATTCTCTTGTCATCAGGGTTCACAGGCAGAGGGGAGCAGCTGCTCCAGAGAGGTACAGTAGCTTATTTTGTTTACGAATGGAGCCGTGTGATTTTTTTATGGGTTATTTTCAGTCTGATCAAATGTAGGAGAAGAAACGGGTGACACCATAGCTGAGATCAGAATGGAAAGCAAACTCAGAGAAGTAGAGAAACCTCACCCATGCTCAGAGCCCCCTTGCCTGCAAAAACACCACCTTATGACAATGTAAGCAAATGCAGAGAAGTACAGAAAACTCGCCTGCACTAAGAGCCCTTTTGCCTGCAAAAACTCCAGCTTATGACCCAGAAAGGTGTCATGGTTTGACATACCAGCTATTTCTGGTAAGGGAGAAGGGGCTGTAAAGATGACTCCTGCAAGAAGTTGCTCGAAACTCTCCCCAGCTCTGAGCCAGACCCACTTCTGGGGCTGAGCCAATTAGATGCCTCCATGATCACTTTTTAAGGAGAAGTCAGAAGAGGAGGGTGCTTTCTATTTCTTCCTTCTACTTTCCCTTCTTCTTCTCTGGCTGGTGATGGTGCAAGGAGTGGGAAGAGAGAGAAGCGATCATGTGGACTCCAAGGTCAGTGAGGAAAGAGAGGAGGAGGTGTTCTGGAGCAGAGACTCCCCTGCATTCTATGGAGAGAGCTGGTGAAGCTGAGATTTGTTTGCACTTTGCTAAAGACCCCCCCAACAGGGGCAGTGACTCACCTCATTAAAGACCCCGTGTCAGGGGCAGTGATTATGGTGGAACAGGCCATGTCCCATGGGAGGGGCCCAATATTCATAGAAGCTGTAACTGTGGGGAAGAACCCACACCAAAAAAGCTCGTTAAAGCTATGAACGGAGGAGGCCAAGTCCCGAGGGAGGGACCCTGTGTCTGCAGAAGCTGCAGCTGTGGAGAAGAACCCACACCAAAGATATTCACCAAGGACTGCGTCCCGTGTGAGGGACCCTGTATCAGCAGAAGCCGCAGCTGTTGGGAGCAACCCACACCAGAGAAGTTTGTTAGGGACTGTGCCCGTGTTGGAGCAGGGGAAGAATGCCAGGCGTTGTCCTCATCTTAGGAGAAGCAGCAGAGCCCATCTGTGAGAGACTGACCACATCCCCCACTCCCTGCCCCCCTGAGCTGTTGAGGGGGGAGGAGGTAGAGATATGGGGAGCAGTGAGCTGGGCCCGGGAAGAAAGGAGGGATGGGGGAGGGAGATCTTAAAGTGTTGGTTGTCATTTTCTCATCATCCTACTCCCTTTTTGCTTTTATTCCATTCTGTTTCTTGTAGAATAAACTTTCCTACTTTCCTCTCTAAGTCGAGTACTGGAGTCTGTTTTGCCTGGAACTGTAATTGGCAGTGAGCCCTCCCTGCCCTTGTCTCAATCCACAACAATCTTGCTTATCTTTTTACTCCCATTTCGCTGGGGCCTCCGCCATCTTAACGAGGGTGGGGGTGAATGGGGGCACCGAGCGAGAGACTGTCATGGTGCTGCTGTGCTGGCAAAGCAGTCAAGTGTGAGTGTGTGCATATGGGTGGGTGGTGGGATCTTGCCCGTGCCCATTTGCTCTCCCCTTGGTGCAGGTGCTCCTTCTCTCTCCCATGGGAAAATGAAGACTGCAAAGTTTGAGGTTTGCATTTTCAGCTCCCATCTCCTTCCCCGATAAGGGTGGCTGGTGGTATTCTTGCAGTGACAACAGCTGCCAAGAGTGTGCCAGTGTGCCTGGAGAAACCCAACCATGCAATCCAGTCCTGAAGAGCAAAGTGGGGCAGTGGTCTTCTGATAACAGAAAAGAGCACATGAGAGTGGAGCCTTCAAGCTGCTTGTTGGTTCTGAGGACTTGGCAGGGTGAGAGGAGGCTCTGGTCAGGGCTGGCAGCTGCTTGTTGTGCTGTCTTCAGGCCCTGGCCCTTCATCTGTGAGCTCCAGCACTGCTTTCTGCTCCCCTGGGTGGCTGAGGAGCAGTCTCAGAGCTGGCCTCTGGAGATCTGTGGCCACCCCTCATATCTCTGTGTTTTATTCCCCAAACCAGAATCTCATTAGGTTGCAGTGGGGAGACATTCTTTCTGGGAAAAGGATTTTCTCTGACAAATACCAGGACCCAAAATAAGGGTAAGACTGCAACTGGAGAATGTCAGTCAATATATATTTGTGTGTTTTATCTTTCTCCTTTCCACAAAATTGTCTTCCATTATCAGCGATAATCTTTCAGGGATGTGTTTTCATTTTTTGAGTATCCTACTAAGCAGAGAGGAATGTAAGAGCCTGTTTGCAATAAGGGGGAAATGACACCTAGAGAAGGTAGGTGGCACTGAGCACTCCAGCTTCTGCTCTACATTTGCTCACACCTCAGCAAATATATTTTTTCTAGAATCTGACAGGAGAGTGTGGGCATTTGCATGGCTTAGTAATAAGTGACCACAGTATTCAACTCATTTTGAAGTGTCAAATCTTCTGCTGTTATGCCTGTACAAAGATAAGATATCCTACAGCAAGGGGCTGAATAACGCTGCTTGGCAGCAGATCATAGACACTGAACTCTGCTGTGATCAATGAAGGTCTATGCAACAAATGGCCTGTAGTAATATTTACATCTCAGATTAACTTGAAGAACTTTCTGTCCTTATTACTTTAGACTATGTTCATTCAAACTGAACACAGAACATCAAGGTGTCTAAAGTTCATTTAAAGCCTAGGTAAAGCCTCAAATTCACATTTCAAGTAGCAAAGAAAAGGAAATCTGACTTTGAAAAGGTGATTGTGAGTTCTAGTTTTAAAGGTAGTTTTGAAATTCCCAAGGAGGAGAACTGTGTATCACATCATGGGTTTTTTTTGTTTCAGACATACTCCTTGGCTTGGAGAAAAACAAAAGCAAAGAGTTGGAAAAGCCGTTACAGGAGGGATTGATTTCAGTTTGTTGAGGTTACACAAGTCTCGCCCTGACTGCTCTTGTTCTCAAGGAGGCTAAGCGGTTATCTTCAATGTGAGAGAGCCTCTCCAGGCAATAGCAAGAGTCCAGTAAGGGTCTTTAAACACAAAGTAACAAAACCTAAAGAAAAGCAGTCCTGGTCTGCCCAGAAATAAGGCTTTGCTTCTACCTACCTGACCTGTGTTGCAGGAACAATATTTGCGATACTAGCATTTTTCCTTCAGAGAGGAATGAATTTCCTTCTACAGACTCTAGCTCACCATCTGCACTTTGGTTTCCCTTGCATAGTCTCAGTTTACTTTTCCTGAGGACTGATAGGCACAAAATCTGGCAAGCCTTATCCTCCTGAAGGGTAAGTATTATATCTCACTGTACCTGATGTTAAACTCTACTTTTTGTGATAGATTTAGATGTTCAGTGCTGGTTTAAATGGTGGCATACTCAAGCATTTATAACCTATTGGAAATCAGTGAGTGTCTAAGTCTCTTTATGCTAGATCTTAGGCTCCTACCCAGAGAAATATAGCCTTTCCATACAGTTTTCATGCTTGTAATTCCTTTGGCATTTTTAACACTGTTTCTTAAGCATTTGTTTTGCCAACAGCTAATGTGGAAGCCCAGCCTAAAGCTGTTTAAATCTGCAGCAGTCCTTCAGCTGAGCTTCACAGCCTTCCAGAACATCCATTAAGTCTGGAGCCTGGTTGGGTCGATGGTTTGATACAGTTCATCATGTAGCTTGGATGGCTTTCACTTCTGTATCTGAGTGCTTGGACTGCTTCTTGGGTTGGTTCCCTCCATGTGAGTGACACACAGCACCTGTGATTTGTGGGCTCCCTGCAGCACATCCTGGAATCAGACTTTGCAACTGAACTGCTGTAGATCCCTTGGGACCGGCGTTAACTCCCTTCAGCATGAGCTGACCCTTCCCAGAGCACCCCCTTCACCAAATCCCTGTGTCTCATGTTTCCACTTTGGGTATGCTGGGGCTTGAATGTGTAGGTAAATTTGGCAGAGTCTGAAAACCAAACATTTCTTATAGTGGCAGGTACAGACCAAATGCAGAAACAAACAAAACTCACTTCTTTGCAGGAAGACTTGCTTGGACCTGCTGTCTAGACCCTCTCTTACTAAAGGATGTCTCCCTGCCTCTAGGACTTGGAAACCTCAAGTGATCAAAAACAATGAGCTAGATTCTGTCAAGAGAAGCAAAGTGAAAAGGTTGATGCCTCAGTCATTAAATTGTATTATAAAGGTCTTTTTTTCAAAAAATCTATTTATTTTTTAAAACTTCTACCTCCTTCCTTTGCACTGTTTCTAGATGAACTTTATTTGAAAACCCAACATTTCACAGAATCGCAGAATGGTAGGAGTTGGAAGGGACCTCTAAAGATCACCTAGTCCAACCTCTTTGCTTATGCAGGTCTGCCTAGATCAAGTCACACAGGAACGTGTCTGGGTGGGTTTTGAAAACCTCCAGAGAAGGAGACTCCACACCCTTCCTGGGCAGCCTGTGCCAGGGCTCCCTCACCCTCACAGTGAAATAGTTTTCCCTATGTTTAAGCAGAACTTTCTGTGGTTCAGCTTCTTTCTATTACCCCTTGTCCTATCACTTGAGATAACAGAAAAAGATGTTGCCCCATCCTCTTGATGAACACCTTTTAAATACTTGGAAGTATTAATGAAGTTCCCCCCTCAGTTTCTTGTTCTCCAGACTGAACAGTCCCAGGTCCCTAAGCCTTTCCTGTTGCCGCAACCTTTCCAGTTTCTGCAGCCTGGAAAGATGTTCCAGTCCCTGAACATCTTGGTGGCCCTGTGCTGGACTCTCTCCAGAAGCTCCCTGTCCCTCTTGAGCTGAGGACCCCAGAACTGGACACAGGACTCCAGACGAGACCTCACCAGGGCAGAGTAGAAGGGGAGCAGAACTTCCCTTAACCTGCTGGCCACACTCTTCTTGATGCACCCCAGGATGCCATTGGCCTTCTTGGCCATGAGATCACATTGCTGGATCATGGTTAGTTTATTATCAACAAGGACTTCTAGGTCTCTCTCAGCAGAGCTGCTCTTCAGCAGGTCACCCCCAGCCTGTACTGGTGCGTGGGGTTGTTCCTTTCCAGGTGCAGGACTCTGCACTTGTCCTTGTTGAACTTCATGAGGTTCCTCTCTGCCCAACTCTCAAGCCGGTCGAGATCCCACTGAATGGCAGCACAGCCTTCTGGGGATTCAGCCAGTCCTCCCAGTTTGGTGTCATCAGACAACTTGCTGAGGGTACACTCTGTCCCCTCATCCAGGTCATTGATGAAGATGTTGAACAAGACTGGCCCCAGAACTGATCCCTGTGGAACTCCACAGGCCACAGGCCTCCAGCTCAATTCTGTGCCTTTGATCACCACCCTCTGGGCTCTGTCATTCAGCCAGATCTCAATCCACCTCACCATCCACTCATCCAAGCCACACTGCCTAAGTTTTTCTATGAGGATATAATGGGAGATGGTGTCAAAAGCCTTGCTGAGGTCAAGGTAGATAACATTCACTGCCTCATCTAGCGAGACTCACAGAATGCTATCAGGTTGGTCAAGCAGGATATTGCATATTTTCAATCAACTGCACAAGTATCTAAATTAGCTGATGATTATATGACAGTTGGTTTACTTAAAAAAAATGATAATTAATTGTCCATCACAACACTTCCTTTTCAGTCTCCGTTGTCTTTCCCCTTCATTGCCCTGCGACCTTCTGCTGGATGCTGGGATGGGCTTTCCTATGCCCCCCTCTCCCCACTCTGGCTTCCTGAGCATCCATCCTTGTACCCAAGCCCTGGAAAAACAGTGCTTTTATTTTGAGATTGCTCTATATTGACTCTATGACAAAAAAAAAGCAACAACCCACAACCAACAAAAAAACCCAATGATAATAAAAGAGGGACTGAGTTTGCCCTTGGGGTAGATGAAAAAAAAAGATGAACATTTGAAGATAGCTGAAGAAATATTTTCTGGCAGATCATCTCATGTGAAAGAAGGAAAGTGGAAGCAAAGGGGAAATATGCCTAACCGGAGCAGAAAAGAGATTTCTGTCTTGGGGCTTCCTTTTCTGTGCCAAGACTTCTGTGATGTAGGTCTCCACCCTCCTACCATCCTTTAAATTGCTCTGTACTGGGGTTTTCTTGCTGTTATTGGAGTGAAGACTCTCCCAAGGATATGTCTGAGCAAATTCTCTCAAAAACTGACAGGCCAGAAAGCCTCTATGGCTCCTGTGAGTGGTGAGCCTGGAGCAATGATGAAGAAAGCCAAGAGCCAGAGAAGAGAGGAAATCGAACCACACATGCAGGCAGATGAGGACAAAACAAAACCTCTCAAATATTGTCTGAGCATTGAAGAGGCAACAAAATGCTAGGAAAAACCATGACATACTGGAAAATTCAGGATAAATCTTTTAATGGAAGAAGATTAGGAAAGCTGGTGGTCAGAAAGAAAACATCGATCCTGACATCCTGATAACAACAAAGATATTTTTTCTACTAAAATGACTAAGAATAAATGTAAAGGACAAGGTACCTACTCTAGAAATAAATGTTATTTAATCTTTCTCAGCAGAAACATACTATGTGTCAAGAACTTTTTAGACTTCTTGATTACTGGCTATGAAGAAAATATTAACACAGTTGGGTAAACAAATTGCCAGGGGAATTAAGTTTCTTAGTGTCCTCACAGAATGTATCTAACTCATACCTAGGCATGGATCTCCTACATGTCAGGTCATTCACCTGACAACTTGCATGTCAGTTATTAAGAGAATGCTTTCATTACAAAGAAGGACTATACAATTCACCCAGCAGGAGATGATTGCAAGGCACTCGTGACATCCTTTTCTAGCCAGTTCATGACATTGTTTTCCTGTCCAGGTGAGGAGTTCCTAAAGGCTGGCACATAAATTCTTCATTCACAGCCTGCAAAAGAGATTTTAAAAATCCTGAGATTATCTTTTTTATGTAGCCATCCCCTATGTGTGGGGAACAATACCCCAAAATCAATTTGGCTTTTTCAGGGTGTGGTTACTAATGTTTGCACAAAGTGGGCCATGCCATGAATTAATATTAACTTTCTACACTTATTATGGTTTCCCTTGTGTTTTAAACTTACTCTTCACTGTGTTAATAGCAAGATACACAGCAGTAGAGACTTAGACCATCTGACTACCTGTTCACATAAGTACATCTCTGCATGTTGTTTTTTCTGCCTCTGATTCCTAGAAAGTATTTTTCCCCATGGGATTATATTTTGTCTTATAAAGCTGGTGCACATTTCCCCTATCCCAGATCCCAGGGTTATTTGTGCTGGATTGTAGCTATAGAGAAAACTCAGAGGGTAGTTGTGCAACTAAACAACCCAGATGAGGTACAGACATTATTGAAATACATTATTGAGTAGAATGACATTCGATTTGTAGCTCTGAGACCAACCCCTTTTGACATTCAGGGAGCACAGCTACGGGCTGCCATGAAAGCCTCCACGCATTGATAGTTTTCCTGTTGCTAGGAGGAAGGGTTTTGAAGTGGGAGGAGAAGCAGAGACCCTCTAGTCAACAGAAGGATCCTCATGTAAGGGTCAAGACAGAGCAGAACTCTTAGAGAGAAAAAAAATCAGCTGACCATACTTTGCTATTCTGTATTCACTTTAATATCTACACTTAATGATAAGATTTAAAGATAAACCTAGGGAATGTCAGGAGTTTTTTTTCTCATGGTGACATTCCATGTAGGAGGAATCTTCTGAGTTCTCCCTTTAAGACAGAAAGATGAAAAAAAGAAAACATGCCTTGGAGAAATTTCCTCTGGATTTGAGCTTGTTGGTGTGTTGTTTACTCAAATGATTTATGGGCTGGAGATTAGTGAAGTCATAGCAACACAGAAATTGCCAAGTAAAAATAAAAACAGCCCTGTATACTCTTATTGAACATAATCAAGGAAGCAACTGACAAACAGAATTTTTTTCCCCTGTTATGCAGAGACTTTGTATGAGACAAAGCTGATTCTCGCCTTTCAAAACTCTTTGAGCAGTGTCTGGCGTTCCAATAACTGGTGTGATTAATTTGACTTCACCAAATAACAGGGTATTTTGTATCCTGCCAGACCCTATATATAACCCTAGAAGACTTATTTCCTTCTGGAGAAACAACCATGTCTTTCTCAGAGGCGAGGGCTGGGAAAAGACTCATTCCCAGCACTGCCACAGAAGTTGTGCAGGGTGAGACTAGTCTTTCTGTAAAGCTAGCAGAGAGCCATGGGACTTAGCTGACCTCATCCCCTGGCACCCCCAGAGACCTCAGAGCAGGCTGTGCACCTCTGCACAGGGGCAGCACCTTTTAGGGTAAGAAGAATGGCATTTGGATGACTGCAGAAGCACTCCATAGGGCTATCTTTTGGAGACAGGTTCAGGTCCTACCTCCCCCTCTAAAGCCTCTCCTTACTTTTCTGAACACAAAATTAGTATGACTGAGTGTATTGCAATGTCAGTGTAGCACATCAACATTGCAGTGCCACTTTGCCCTGAGGAAAAACAGGACAGAATAAAATTTCACCTGGTTGCTTTAAATGTTTGTGGGTTCAGCCACTGTATAAAACTTCTTTGTCAGGCCCTGCAGAAAAGGACTGCCTCTTATTTTACTTTTTGCACATCAATGCACATAATAGTATGGTGTTTGTGGTGACTGGAAGCTGCTGCTGTAACACAGTTAACACTCACTCTAGAAAGACTAAGCTTGAAATCTGACCCTGGGAGCCATGTGTCTGCGAAGTGGCACCTAAGTGTCTTCTTTTGGCACATTCATTAGTGGTCTTGTGAGAGTGTAGCAAGGCCTTGGGATCTCTTGGATTATGGTGGAATTATTTGTTTCCTTGTATGCAAGCAGAGAGCTTCCCTTTATGTAAATCGTATTCAGCCAAGGCAGGTAAGTTAGGGAAGAATGAAGTGTTTGCGGGCCTGTGAACTAGAATAAAAACAGATAAGTGCATCTATGAAAGTTGCCAAACTGTAGCCTAGTGCAAGGTCAGAGGAGGTATATGTCAAGACCAGTGAGAAGAGTAAGTTATTGAAGTGGCAATTTAGGGGCAGAAAGATCAGTCCAAGAACTAAATTGAAAATGTATATCATATCTTGCTGGGCTTTCTATGTGTAGCTGAGTAAAAACACATCACCTGAAAAAGGGAGGGGAAGGACAATACCTTTTGACACATCTGAGATCTACAAAGGCTTCTTGGAGTCAGACAAATGCTGTTGTTCCTTGTGAGACAGTCAGTGCTTCACAGTCAAGAAGTTGTCTGGAGGCTGACAAAGACAAAACAAAAATTCTTGTGGGACTGCAGATAGAGGACAACCAAGCTGATCTTCCAATCTTAAGCACTGGAAGGGACCTCAAAAGATCATCTAGTCCAAACCCCCTGCCAGAGCAGGAACACCTAGAGTAGGTCACACAGGAACTCATCCAGGTGGGTTTTGAATGTCTCCAGAGAAGGAGATTCCACAACCCATCTGGGCAGCCTATTCCAGTGCTCCATCACCCTCACAATTAAGAAGTTTTTCCATACATTTATTTGGAACCTCTTATGTTCCAGCTTGTACCCATTGCCCTTTGTCCTATCATTTGACATGTCTGAGAAGAGCCTGGCTCCATCCTCTTGACACCCACCCTTTACGTATTTGCCAACATTAATGAGATCACCCCTCAGTCTCCTCCAAGCTGAAGAGCCCCAGCTCCCTCAGCATTTCATCATAAGGGAGATGCTCCACTCCCTTCATCATCTGGGTGGCCCTGTGCCGAACTCTCTCCAGCAACTCCCTGTCCTTCTTGAACTGAGGGGCCCAGAACTGGACACAATATTCCAGATGTGGTCTCACAAGGACAGAGTAGAGATGGAGGAGTACCTCTCTCGACCTACTGCCCACAGCCCTTCTAATACAGCCCAGGATGCCATTGGCCATTTTGGCCATGAGGATACATTGCTGGCTCATGGCCATCCTGCTGCTCACCAAGACCAAGTCCCTTTCCCCTACACTACTCTCTAACAGTTCATTCCCCAACCTGTACTGGTACATGGGGTTATTCTTTCCCAGATGCAAGACTTGCCCTTGTTGAATTTCATTAGATTTCTCCCTGCCCTACTCTCCAGCCTGTCCAGGTCTCACTGAATGTCAGCACAGCCTTCTGGTGTGTCAGCCACTCCTCCCAGTTTAGTATCATCAGCAAACTTGCTGACAGTGCTCTCTGTTCCCTCATCAAGGTCATTAATGAATATATTGAACAGTACCGGTTCCAGCACTGATCCCTGGGGGACTCCACTAGATACAGGCCTCCAATTAGTCCCTGCCCCATTGATCACAACTCTCTACCTTCTTCCCTTCAACCAGTTAACAATCCACCTCACTACCTGATCATCCAGCCCACACTGTCTCAGTTTTGCTATGAGGATGCTGGGGGAGATGATGTCAATTCTTGACTGAATTCTAGATAAACCACATTCACTGTACTACCACCATCTATCTACCTGGTTATGTCTTCATAGAAGGCTATCAAGTTGGTCAAACATTACTTCCCTTTGGTAAAACCATGTTGACTGCTCCTAATGACCCTCTTGTCCTTTAAATGCCTGGAGACAGCACCCGGGATAAGTTTTTCCATCAGCTTTTCAGCAATGGAGGTGAGGCTGACTGGTCTGTAGTTACCCAGCTCCTCCTTCTTGTGTTTTTTGGACAAGGCTGGAGTGACATTTGCTTTCCTCCAGTCCTCAGGCACCTCCTGTTGTCCACAACTTACTAAGGACAATGGAATGGAGAGTGGTCTAGCAATGACTTCTGCCAGCTCTCTCAGCACCCATGGGTGAATCCCACTGGGGCCTCTGCACATCCAGATTACTCAAGTGATCCTTAACCCAGTCCACATCAACCATCCTCTAGCATCATCTAGCAGAGATGCAGATCTACTGGTAGGAAGCAGAGGCAATTGCCCAAAAAAAGCTGTGTGAAGATGGGCCACCTTGTGTGTCTTGAAATCAACACTGAAGACAGCACTTTCCTCTGCTTCGTATATCTCTGTATGAGCTAGCAAGTTCTCAGATGTGAGGCTCTTGTGATCATGGATTATTCAAGCTCTAACCCTTCAGTGTTGTCTGGGAGACAGTTGTCTCCTGCATTAGATCCAACACTCCTGACCCTATTGTGCTCTTTGCTGCAGAAGCTGATGTGTGTAGGCAGTGTTAGTATCACTGTCCCAGACAGGTTACTGAGAGTTCATATCCTACCACATAGCATTTCCCTGTCTCACATTGTGGTTGTTTTGGTCTAACTGCTTCTCTGTAGATGGAGCTCTGCCAGGACAGCTCAGAGAAGTGACATTGCCTTTATCCAATTCTTAATGTGACAAGAAGGAATAACATCTTTTTTACTCGGTGCTGACGCAGTGGAATATTGCCAAACCCCTGGAAAGTCTCCAAATCGGCACATTTCTCCTGCCCATTAAAAACTAATACAATACTACTAAAACAGAAAGCACTGTTGACAAAAACATATTTTTCCCACAATTTAAGATCCCAATTTACACGTAAAATAAACATTGAATACAGATTTAATTCGCTTTTTACATCTTCTGATGGTGTATAATAGGAACAACACCTCTTTCAAAGCAAACTAGAAAAAGGCAGACTGAATAAAGATCTCAGCTCACAATTTTGGCTTCCTTGGCACATAGCGCTAGTTTTGTTCCTAATTTCCTCTCGAGTGACTTAATGTTACTGTATTGCTTAATTATAGCAGTTGCAAACTCCATCCTCTAAGAAATATCATTGGGATCCAAACATCTGCAAGATTTTGAAGGAGGAGATACTACATAAAATACCCACTTCTGTACTATTTTGTGTTCATTAGTCTGTCACACGTAGCACAGCTACCAAGCAGACAGAACAAGGCAGTACTTAAATGAGAACCAATGGTAATGAAAGATTAAGTTGCACAAACTCTGTCTCCTTCAAAGACTCAGGCTACGGTTGCGGGTGCTTGCATGTAACATGAGAAAAACACAGGTGGACTAGAGATCCTAAAAGTGATATGTACTTACTGTGCCATCCTAGCCCATTCCTCCCCTAGCTGGTGAGCATTGTTCTCAACTGCTTATTTATTGCTCTTGTGCCACAATTCCTTTTAGACATTGCAAATGGAGTTCCCCTCAACACAAAACTGGTTTTGATGAGAGCAGGGTAGAGATCACTATAAAGGAAATGACATTTGCCTGTTCAGAGTCT
Source organism: Colius striatus (assembly GCF_028858725.1). NCBI lineage: Eukaryota > Metazoa > Chordata > Aves > Coliiformes > Coliidae > Colius > Colius striatus. The sequence goes on along the minus strand of NC_084762.1, from coordinate 49,519,227 downwards.
CTATGTTATTTGAATTCTTAAAGCCTGATGAGTAGGAAGAAAGTTCAAAATGCTTTACTGTAGTCGCTGTTGCTATAGAAACTATTTCCCGGGCATCTGCACACCCTGCAGATTTGTCTCACTTGATCCCTGGCTACCCGAAGGAGGGCCTGTGGGGCTGTGAAGGGAAAAGGTGGGGCAACACGTCAGAGGCACTGTGAGACCATACTGTTTCATATTGCCTTCTCTGGAAAAGGTGTTTATAGATAAAGAATTGTGGAGCACTGGTCTATTACTAATGGAAGAGAGGAAAAGAAGCATCAAGATCCAGAGAACTGAATTAACCCCGATGGAGCTCTGATGAACAAAACAGCTCCAAAGGAACTTGGTTTTGCTGTCTGAAGAGCTTGGTCTGTGTGATCCACATGCTCAGATGTTTTCTAAAGGTATCTGATTTTTCAAACTTCATTATAGAAAACATTAATTGCTGATCTTAAGAATTTCCCCTGTACTTTCTGAAAGTGATGAAATAGCTAAAGGAGTTTCCTGTTTCCTGATCTCACTTCTGGCTTAGCAGGATGAGAAATTAATGGAACAACTGTGGAAAGGTTGATGGTAAAGGAGAGAAAACCTAGCCCAAGGCATTCCCAGAACTATGTCCGTCCTCAATGTATGTTTTGTATTGTTACTAAAATGTTAAATCCAAACAGGTATTGCTTCCCTTCCCCATCATCTTCCCCAAGCACAGTGTTTAAGTGGGCCTATTTTGAAAGGTGGCTTTTTTTTTCTAAGAAGCTGGTATGAGTTTCAGTGAGGTCAATGAGAGGTCAGGCAATGCCAGTCAACTGGGAGGTCAGGCAATTTCTTTTGTCTTCCCCGGAAAGAAAATACTTACCTCTCAGCTATCACATTTCTTCTGGGAAGGGAGACGAATCTGAATGAGGAATGAGAATAAGAGTTTATCAGCTTCTATTAATTGTTAGCTTGGGCTGTGGGTATGAAAATGTACCTAGATTTTTTTTAAAGAGTGCATCCTGCAGGGTCCATAGAGAAGCAGCACTGTTCTCTCCCTTTGAAATGCAAAAATGAAATAAATAAATACGCAAATCCCCATAAATAGCCAATGACATCTAACCCCAGTTGGTCTTCTGTTTTACCAAAGCTGTCAGCTAGACATGAGGAGCCTGTTGCTGCCGGTACTTCTGCTGTTGGTCTCTTTTTGCCTCCATTCTTCTCTCCAAAGATCTCCTCTGGAACAGCAAACTGTTAGCATAAGACATATTGAATAACTGTCTTCTGAAAAACATTTTCAATTCACTTTCACTTCTTAATAAAACTCACTGTGGTGAGAAACTTACATACCGCCCTTTGCATTTTTTAATGAAGACACCTAAATGTTCTCAATATTCTTCAGAACTGTGCTACTTCTGGAAGAAATTTAAGATTAATCTGCTTCCACCAGAAAATATTCTTACATATCAATTATTAACAAACACTTTAATAGAATTTCCCTAGCTCCTTGTTGCATGCCTCCTTCAGATGTCTTGGCTGGCTTTCCCAGTAGTTTTGAAAAGATAAGAGAAAAGCTTTGTTTTACAGACTTCCAATTGAATGTTGAGAACCATGAGAAGAGCTGAGATTTTTGATTGAATCCACCTCATTCACTGGATAATGCTATTTCCATTTGACCAAAGCTATTCCATAACCTGTGATTCAACAAATGAATTGTGCAGAACGAGATTGGATGAAAGAAGTCAAGTTTTGCACAGATGTTTCCAAAAGGAAGTGGACTGGCCTTCATATCCCCTTCTCCTTTTCCATGGAAGAAGAGCAAAACCTGTGGTTTCAGAAACAGCAACTTTATGAGCAGCTGAATTGAGAAAGGAAATGAGTAGCTCCACGGGCTGCAGGGTAAGTGAAGCCCTTCTTCTGACCACTTTGCAGCTTCTCCTTGCTGCCCTGCATTGCTGCCACCACCCAAGGGCAGCCTTGGGCCTGGAGGGAAGCCAGACCCCTGGAGCCGGGAGCTGAGGCTGGACCACAGTGCCCAGGCAGGAGAGTGGGGACAGGCAGCAGAGCCAGCACCAACAGTCAGTCTCTCTTCCCCTCTGCTGGGGTACTCATGAGGGTTTTTCTCCTCTATCCAGCTGTTCATTTTTATGAAACTTGTAGGGACTTAATATCTTTGAGACTTCTATTGCTCTTTTCAAATTTGTCTGAAAGTCACTAATGGGTTAGAGAATTATTAGGGGAGGACAGCCTGATTGCAGAAACCTCGTTTCCTCCTGAAACCAGGCTGAAATCAGTGAACTGGTGGGAAAGCTTGTGCCATTTTTTTGGATACAGACTGTTTTTTGTGTGTCATTTGGATTCCTGCCTGTTTAATATACATTTTTTGAGCATGGACATTTATTACACTGCTAGATTAGCTGTTCATAAATCTGCTACCTATTCAGCTTGTCACCCAGCTTCTGGGAAAACATTATCAGTGATAAAAAGTGCACTTTTTTAAAGACTCACGAGTCAAATTTCTACCAACTTTCAGCAGAGATCTTTTGTGAATCCTTAAAGTGACTGTGACACCCTCTGTTTTTTTATGCTGGGTGTTTCTGCTGGAGAATTGTTCCAAACTATTATTATTAATTATTACAATTATTAAGACTATTAAAATGAGTAGAAGAGTGTGTTATTTGCCTCTAGGCTTTTTGTGAAAATGATCTGACTAATTTTTATGTGCCCTCTCCAAAAAGTGCTGAAGATGGCATCCTAGAATGTACCCTGGAATGTGGGGAAAAAAAGGAATTGCATAAAGTGTAGGCACAATGAAATAATAAATATTAATTTCTAGTTTTTAACACTTTTCTTTCATTCCATCTGATCCATAAGGACAACAATATATATCTTCCTCATTTTTGCCAGAGATCACCTTGACTTAGTAAAAGAGAGAGAACCCTTCAGAACAATCAAATTTATCAGCCTTTAATTTGCATGCTGAATAACAGAGATCGCTTCTCCTAACCAGTTTTGGGTATGGTGAAGAGATACTATGAAAAAATAACAAATAGCTTTAAATCCTCTGACTAGAAGTATGAAATCTTTATTTTTTTCAGGTTTACTTTGTCATGCTTTTGACAGTAATACTGGCTCTACAGTGAGCTACAAACACTCTTGCAAAGTCGAGACAGATATGACTTAGTCTTCAGAACAAGAGATGAGAACCTCTTGCCTAGCCCACCTTAATAACAGTTTATAAGGATAATAGATTTTGCATCATAAAAAAATAAATATATAGATTAAAATAACCCCACATTGCTCCCTCTTGTTTCCAGGTCAATTTTTACTCTGTCTGTTGCTAGCTCTCACTATAAATACATAATAAGTGCTCAGTAGACACAGTCAGTCTCTCCCATACAGTGTCTTGCAGCTGATTTTGCTTGGCTTCCAGGTTATATTAAGGCTTTTGGCTTTGTGACTGTAGGGAGAAATCTCAGCGCAGACGTTGAGCTTAGCAAGGGAAGGCTGTGAATAGAGTCAGACAGAAATACTGACAGTAAGTCAGAGGTGGGCAGCAAGGGACAGAAGAAGCAATTGACTACCGGCAAAGTCGAGGATTAAAAACATATCATTGGGAAAAAAACAGCAGTACATGAGACTCTCTGAAATACTCTCCAACTTAAAATCAAGAGTCCAAATAAAAATGGAAATAAAAAAGTTCTGACTTGCTTTGTTTTATATAAAACTCCCTCTTTACCTTTCAGACGCAGATCAGGTGCGGGGTGTTTCCTTTCTTTCTGTTCTTCAAAAGCCAAATTAAATCCATGATTGTTTTACAGAGAAAATTGTAAGCTAGGGGGGTTTATAAAAAGATCTATAGAATGAAAGGTTTATTTTTTTGACAGGAGTCTATCAGGAGTGCTGCAAATACTCAGTTACAACAGCCTTTCTCCCGCAATAATTTTTACTGACCTCGGCTCCAATTTTATGCTCATTACTCGGGCAAATGGCTCATTGTTTTCACTGGCAGCTTTGCCTAAGTAGGAAATTCAAGCTCTGAAACTGCAAAGACATTGTAGAAATTCATAATCGGTGGATTGATTTAAAGTGAAAGCTGGAGTAGCAACACTGCAAGATGCCTGAGAGCCTGAGGCAGCAAAGGCCTCTGTAGCCAGACACCATCTTGCCTGGCCAAACGTCCGCAGGTCTGACCGAGATGTCCTGGCTAAAATGCTAGGGTTTGCCTATGACATTACTTGCTGCACATTAAATGAATTTGTAACATGAACACAGGCTGTGCACAGGTGAAATCTGCAATAAATGAGGGCCGTTGCATTTCTGAATGTAAAACAATGCGTTGGGGCATAAGTCATTTTCATCTGCAAAGACGTATTTGGCATAGAAATTGAATGGAGTAAAGGATTGTTTGACAGCTTCACTTGAGTTTGAGAGCCCATCAGAGAGCAAAAGGCCAGGGCCAGGACCAGGGTGTAACCCCTGGGTGAACAACCTTCCCAGGACTTTTCAATTTTGACAGAGACACTTCTCACTTCCTTAGCTGACACTCATATTGGTTCTTTCGAAGAAAAAAATGGAGCTGGAAGGAGAGAGCCAGAGCTTCAGAGAGTCCAGAAAAGCCCACTGAGCATCCTCCAGATGGCACAGGCTGCTGGGAATGTGCCATGTCAGAAGAAGAACTCGGGAGAAGAACTTTTAGAGGACATCGAAGTAGGGAAGAGAGACCGCAACAGCAGGATAGACACCACTGTTTTTGAGGGGTTTTTTTTGTTGTCTGAATCAATAATTTCATTACTGATCAGGCTTAGGCATGAAACCATGAAACATGTCACTGCTCTTTGTTGCATGGGGACCACCTCACGGTACCCACACATTGAACCAGGAAACACTCAAAACAGTATTGTGGGGTTGTGGAAAGCATGGACATGCCTGGCATGGTACCATGGACTGGTCCTGTGGTACTGTTTGGTTAATTTGTGAAGTGGGACTCAGTGCCCCATGGCTGCCTGAAAGGCAGGAGCAGCAAAAGAAAGACCAGGGCTGGAGCTTGTAGTCATACACCTTGTCCAGCAATCCAACAGCTCTTAGCAGGATTACGCTGCTTTTTGCCTGCTTTCAACTCCATGCATTTAGCATCATGGATTCTGTGTCTTATCTGGGGATCCCCAGACTTTGAGGGTGGTGCAAGGGAAGTCTGACAGGCAGATGAGGTAATAGAAAATGCAAGGCTTTTGAGAAACTATGCCAGTTCTACCAGGGAAATTTCACAAGAACCTTGTGTTCTGCAGGAATGTGTCAAGATTGTAGAGGTGGCATTTTCCCATAGGGGAGAGCATGTCCACATGTCTGAATAGTTTTACCCAAGAGCAAGGCCTGAGTCAAGTGGCCTGGCCCATCTCTTCAATTGCAACAGCTTCTTCCTTTATCTTCAGCAGCTTCCCATGCAATGCCAGCAACCGCAGCATGTCAACTTACAGACGTTAATCTAAGGAACCATATGATGAAAACCTTTAGATGAGAGATGTCCTCCTCTCCGTGCTGCAGACGCTATACTTCTGCATGATTCCTGTGTTCATCTGCAGTGTGTTGCATGAAGGACCTGCCGTGGCACTGGGTCATCCTGCCACCCAGCTTCCTTAATTCTGCATGTCCTTCAGTGTAATGTAAAGAAGGGTGTAAGTGGGTTGAGGGAATCAGTTCTGGGAGCTCTGTTGAGCCAGCTAATATCCACCAGCAGAGTGGGATTGGGAATGGGACATGGGGCAATTGCACCTCCTCCATGGGCTGGGTGTGGGGAACTACCCTTAACACTTGTATGCAGATGTGAGAAGACAGAAGTATACTGAAGATACCAGCTGCAGGTAGGTACCGAAGCTGCTGTGGATATACTAGTTTTCTCATATTTTCAATTGATTTTAGAGAAAAAAAAAAAAAGACAAAAGACAGGAGTTTAAAAAAAGGGCCACAAATACTGTTTCCTGTGTTGAGTGAACTCAAACTTACTTTCACTCCTTGCCCTGTCTGCTGAGCTTACCATCAAGACAAACAAGCTTCTAAATGCTGCTGACTGCAGTAACAGGTTAAGTGATTTGTGGTATATCACTTCAAAAAAGCTATCAGTTACCAGACCATACTGCTCTAAGTAGGACAGTGATTTCCTATTTCATCTTAGGGCAATTGTTTTTGCTACTGGTGACTGCTGCTATTTATTCCATAATAACCTTTTTTAAGCTGTTGGACAATCCAGAAGGATGTAGAAGCCTGCCAAATGTGTGTTTAAGATGTCCACAACCACCGTCTTCTACAAAACTTCTACTTCAAAGTTTGTGATGTTTGTTTGTTCGTTCTTTATGTCCTTCCTAAACATCAATTTTCTCCCTCAAGCTCTTGATTTTATTTTCTGTAAGCTTTGATGCACCTTTGCAAGCTCCTACCCCTGCTTCTTAGACCTTAGCTTCTTAACTAAAGCCATTTATTGATATGCTACATCTCTTAGTAAAGTAGTACATCAATTAATTAAAGATTAGTTCAGTGTGTCAGCTCTCCCAGAGCATTCTGGGAAACGTTTGCCACTTTGGATGACTGTGGAGGCCATGCAACATCCTCGCACAAGAAAGATAATAGCTCTAGAAGATTTAAGCTCTCTCTCCTCAACATCTCCTGCCAAATACTTTTTCAAAGTCACCTTTTAAACTAAAACTAATTAATGGATTCTACTCACTACTAAACAAACAGGTGTCAGTATGTTTATACACTGTAAAAGATGTTCAAACCAATTTTCAGCTCTCTTTCTGCATTTTATTTTCCTTGCTCTCTGATCTGATTTTATGTAGGATACTTGTGATAAACAGGTTTGCCCTGTATTTAGGTTCACTATGTTCCCTGTGTGACTCAGGCTCCTTTGCACTTGTGACAAATGTGACTGCACACTTGTATTGCATGTAACTGTTTGCAATGGCATAGATTGAGATGCATTGCTGCTGAAGAGAATGCCATCAGACTTACCTTAACTGTTGATGTGAGCTACTTAGATGTTCTTTTACATTGGCACTCATGCATTAATCAGTCTTTTGATTGGGATTTTTTACTATTCACTTGCTAAATTTTATCTCTTGAACTAGCAGTCTGTTTCTAGGATTTTACTTTGGACAAGATTTCAAACTGGGAGTAAAAAAAATAGAGTTCAAAGCCAATATTTTCCTTCATAAGCAGATGCTTCATGCACAAATGTTCTGATGGCAAAGCAGTTCCTGTTAATTTGATTTTGGAGATGCAGGACAGTCTGCACTAGTGCAGATGAAATCTTCCATTTTGATGTCCCGGCTGAATCCTTGACTTCAGTCCTTCTGTTATGAAAATGGCACCTTGTTCTTTAAATACACATCCACTGCTTTGTGGATGACGATTAACACGGCATGGTAAACTAGAAGTGTTTCAGGCACACAAAAAGCCCTGGTTAGAAGGAAAATGATGCCAATCAGTTCCCCCTGGTGTTTTGAATCAATTGCTTGGGGAACATGGCTTTTTCTCTCTTTTCTGGTTGTCAGTGAAACAATCCAGGCTTCTGCTGTGACTGCACTAAGATAGTATTTGGAAACCACTATGAAAGACTAGGGCTTAGCTGTGTAACGTGTTATTACAAGAGAATGTTTGTGATTTGAAGGGTGGTCTTTGCAAGTTGTTAAGTTCTATAATTTGCTATTTGGTCACAGAAGTTTCTTCTTTGGGTAAGAGGAAGTTTGTAATGAATATCTGGTTGCATACAGACACCTGTGTTAACTTATGAATGTGTCCATTTGCACAAGGAGCACTTTTTTTTTTTAATCCAGGCTTTCACAGGGAACAAAATCCTGTTTGCACAAAAGTTCATGAATAATGAGTATAACTGTGGACATGAAGAGGACACTTAGATATCATGGTGATGGATAATGTTACATACATAGCCAGATGGCTTTACACAGCCAATTGGAACTGAAATGAAGGAATTATTCCTGATAAACCCTTCCTGAGTGCTTAACCCAGGCCATACAAAAGGTAACCTTTAAAGTAATCTTTAAAAAACCTCTGAATTTGTTTTGATACTTTGTGGAAAAACTCTTAGCAGAAATACATCACTCTGGTTTGGAGTGTTTGGGAGCTGTGTGTTCTGGTGAAACTTTGTTCTGTAAGGGGTCATTATTATCCATATTGCCTCTAAAATGTAAGCTGACAGTAGTCAGAGTGCCTGGGAGATAGGGTGCCCTACATGCCCAAGTTTAACAGAAACACAGTTTCTTTGAGTCAGTCATAGTGGCTGAGTTTGCTGTACTAATCCTCACTCATTGAGGAGGGCTGGAGTCTCGAGGAGCAGCAAGGAAGAAGGAATGATTGGATTGTACTAATTGCCTACCTGGCATTCAGCAATGGGCATGTTTCCACTTATTTCTAATAGACAAAATAATGGAAAATTACCTAAAAAACATTAGGCTTCTGCAAATTGTGTTTCTGTAATCACTGGACACAGAAAAGAAATACCTGATACCATTCTACCTGTTCCAGGAAGCAAAATTACTTGTTTGCTAAACTGTGGTGGTAGGATAAAATCAATTCATCTGAGGTCCAGTGAGGAGCTTGCCTTGTGAAATTGCCTCCATTTGTAGACAATCTTCATCTGATTGAAAATTCTCTGAGCTAAATTTCTCAGCTAGAAATGAGTACACTCACACTGAGAGTGTGCCAGATACTTTGGGCTAAGTCTCCAGGGAGCTGTTCTTGGTACAACCCAAACATCATCCCAAAGAATGAGTGCAACCCCTTATATGTGACCCCTGCATAATATGCTGTATATTCTCTCTGTAGGCAAGAAAGGTATCTGGGAACTGTTAAATGCCTCTCAGAGAACTGCACACATTAGCCCCCATTTTAACTCTGCAATGTTTCCCAAGAAATCCTACAAAGACAGCACTTTGGCTTGTGTTTCATCAAAGCTGGGGTGCAGGATAAATGAACAGTAACAGCTACACTCAGTGCTGACTCCTCTGCCAATGTACAACAATTTGCTGTAGACATTCATGGATGTATTCATCCTCTTAGTTATAGAGCTAGGATGTAGGCACTTATAGGTGAGGCTTTGGACATTTAACGAAATAGGTACATAATAGGTACTTCTGCTTGTCTAGTTAAATGTGCAGGAGTTAGCAGTTATGAGGAACCTTGTCATATACAGGCCATCAGTGAGCTTTTGTTAAAGCAAAGAGTAAAATGTAAAATGTCAAGGAACCATCTCTAACTGACACTTGGGAAACTGAGCTGTTGATGGTTAGTATTCCATTTACAATTAAAATCTGACTTTCTTCTCTAATTTTTGTTGGAGTGCTGTTGGTCCATGGACTCCTAGTAGACAACTTGGATTTTTAAATACACCTTACTTTTACTTCCAATTACCATACAATTAACAATTCTAAAAAAGGTGCCTTTTCATTTCACTGCTCTTACTCCTTTTTCTGTGTACTCTGAATTTGCTGTCCTGGCATGTCTCTTGTAGGCTATGGTTTAGTACATCAGATCTCTGTATTTCTATTTAAGACATAGAAGTAGCTAGTCTATATATCTATATTGGATCTATTCTTGCTTCTGAACAAAGGGAAGCTCTACACAGCTCGACAAACTACGCTTCTCCTTAATCCACTGCGTTTACTTGGGAATACCATGCTGTGATTTAATCATGGTGGTTTTGAGGCAGAAACTGCTGGCTGCGGGAGTCTGTGCCAAAGGGCCTGCAGTTCCCAGCTGGGCTGCACAAGTAGAGCTGTGCCTAGATTTGTGAAGCTGCTCAGGTGTTTCAGTATGTGGTGTGCGGCTCTTGACTGTCCCCTTCAGCATCTCTGGAAACAAAAGGATTAAAAATGCTCATAAACACAGTTGCTGCTTCCTCCAAGAAGTGCGACAAGAAGAAAACGATCCATTGCACTGGAAGTCATGAATTTTTCAGTTGAAATGGTTAGGGTCCCAGGAAGGATGCAGTACCACGTGGAGAGCCGCCACATGCTACCTCTGATGCCTACCCCATCTCTGTAAGGGAGATGGCTCCATTCAGGGCTTCAATATGTCTTGGGGAAAGAGGTCTGTTAGGAAAAAAAAATGGGGCAAAGTCCTGGAAAGATTTACAATGACATTTCCTCATTTTAAGAAAAGGATTGTGTAAAGTTGTTGCCTGCAATCAAACGGCTTTGCACTAAGTGACTCAAGGGGTCCCCTCAGCCCTGTGTTTCCATGAACCGCTGGAATAGTCAAAAACCACTGTGGAGAGTGTTCCACTTACCATTCATTTGGGTTTGTTTATTTCTTTATTTTCCCAGGTTGATGCTATGTTACTTTTTCTTCCCAACACTGTTCTTGCTTCATATAAATACTGAGAGCTTTCAAGAGAAGCATTACCTATTAGTGTGCTCAAGAAAGATATTTAGTAATCCTAGGTGCTTAAACTGGTAATTTAACTGGTATTTAGTGGGTGGATGCTTAGACTGGTAATGTTTGTTTATTTTACAAGACTTCTCCAGTAAACCTATCCTTCTTGCTGCTACTAATCCCTAGCAGAAGGGATATGAGAAGATTACAAAAGCTGCCAGTAATTTTCAGGACCAAAATTCGGTCTCCTGATACCTCCCTGATCTCTTCATTGCTTTGTTCCAGCAAAAGGCCCTTGGTAGCCAGAAGGACACTGGTTCCTGAAAGGAATCTCAAAAAGTGCATAAAGTTGGTATCTGCTTAAGAAGTAATACAGAACGGGAGCATCTGCCAGAGACAGGAGCATGTTGCTGGCTTAGTAAAACAGCAGGGGAACCTGCTGTTGACCAGATTTGTCCATATCAGTGCAGGTGTCTCTGCAGTTAATAAGAATTACTATTTACACTTGTTTTCAGAGATTCAGAGACATGGGGATAATATAGATAGCCCGTAAGTCATAAAGAACAAGTAGATATGACACATGTTCCCATTAATGTATAGTGTTACTCCTTGGAGTTTGTGATATTGAGACATTACAAAGTATGGTATGAAATACAGATGGCTCTGAATCTTGACTATGTTTGTTTAATTAAAGCAGAACATATTCTGAGACAGATTTTTATTCTGCATTCAAGATGAGAAAAAAGATGAGCAAAGTTAGATGTAAACTGAATGTGTTCAGAATTACTGGGACATGGCATCTGGGCCTAAGTGGGATTTGCTGTATATCTTCAGAAAAATGAAAACGAATGTTTAAGCATAAGCAATCATCTTCCTTTGACAAAATGCATTCTTATCGGTCAACAGATGTGTTACAGACATTTTTTAGCCAGTGTAAATGAGTCTTTCTCTGTGCGTGTCAGCACTGCAGAGGCAGATCCAAACCTCCCAGAGGTGCCTGCCCAGCTGTTCTGGTCCTGAGGGGAGACAACAGACTAAGGGATTGGGATGGAGGAAGGGAAAACCCCTCAGTAGTGGGGGTTATTGGCCTTTCTACTGCTTGGAGCCCAGAGAAGTCAGGCAACAGCTTCAGGGTACAAGCAGCACTACTTTTTCCTTTTTTCCTTTTGCCTCTTCACTCGGTGGTTCCTCACTGAACTGTCTTTGCTAATGTTTGGGCATAGTCAAAGGAGCCATGCAGCAAAGTGGCAGTGGGTGCTTTGATACCTCCAATGCCAATTTTAGAGCCGAGACTTGCTTCAGAGTCAATACCGAGAGTTGATCCCAGAAAAAACACATGGCTGCTGAGCAACAATTAAAGGCTGTCTGCATGGGTGAACAATTGCAGAGAAGGAGAATCTGAAATGTATGACTATTGGTAATAAAAATGGAAGAAATTTTAATGCATGTCAACTCCTGGATGAGTAACACAACAGGTCGTGGAATGCACAAATCCCCCATTCTGTGCATGTGCTTCCTTATCCAACTCTGAAACACAAGTTTTGTATCTGTCCTACTAGTCTTCATAGCTTGGATTAGTCCATTCCAGGTACAGTGAAACACCACAGTGTTTCCAAAAGGCAACCTGCAAAAGTTTTGCAGGTAAGAGAAGCAGACTGCCTTGAAGCAGTGGGGAGGAGGGATGTTGGCTGTAGCTCACTGATGCACCTTGGGGAACCAGTTCTCTTCACGTACAGTCATTCCTGGCCAGGGCAAAGGTGGAAGTATTGGAGAATCTGCACACATTTGCCTTCCTTTGTGGTAGGCAACAAAACCAGACTTTATCAGATGTGGCCAGTTTCTGTGAAGAAACAAGACTCAGTAAGTATTTTCTTTTTGGTCCTACTCTCAAATGTAAAATAGGATCACTTGCACCAAATCATACCTTTTGTGGTAGTTTGGCTACATTCTTGCTCCCCAACATAAATTGTTATTTTTCTCTCAGATGAGAGCAAGAAAAAACACCCCTTCCTTCTGCGAAGCATACAGCCTGTAATTCTTCCATGGTTACTTACTCTGGGGATTAGATCCCATCCTACCACCAAACACACACAGAGGAAAACTACTGGGCAGGCTACTTGGCTGGCTTTTCCCCTTGCAGTACAGAAGTTATCCTAATAGATGCCATAGAAGTATCAAGAAACTACCTTTCGTTATGTACTCTTGGTGACTGGTCACTGCAGGATCTGTCACCTGATGGGGGACCTTGAACACCGGGTGCCCCTCCTGGACTAGGTCAGAAGAATGAGAAAGGGGGAAAGAGGGAAAAAGAAGGATTCATCCTTGATGGTTTGTTCTCCAAGATGGTGGCAAGAAGGAGAGAGAACAAGGAAGAGCAGGACCAGGAAAAGTGAGTCCTACAAGGGTGGAACAAACCAGATATAGGTCTGGGTGAGATTATGAAGATTTTTACACTTAATGCTCCTCTCAATTTGGGAAACAACTTAAAAAATATAAATATGTAGAGCACGTGAACATGTATCTATGTGGAAGAGGGGGAAGGGTCAAGAAGGAAGCCTGAAGTACTTGGTTCCTTTTGGATATTTACTGCTTCAAAACGCGGGAAAGGGACAACATCTTTCATACTTGATTTTTTGCTGAAGTACAAAGCAAATCCTCTCTGCATTAAATAGAGAAGAGCATTCTTGAGAGTAAGGACCCTTAAAGACTCTTGTGTTTTGTTTTGGTTTTTTCCTTCTGGGCAATGAATGACTAGTCCCTTGATGCCACTAACAGTTTATGTAGAAAAGCTAATTTCACTTCTGCCAATAAAGTTCTCTTGCCAGTCTGAGTTTCTCATTAAAATTAATATTCTTATTGTATGTCCCTGTCTTTTCCCTTGCTGAGAGAGAAGCTAATAATCTTTCATTCAGGGCCAAATTCCCACCTCTTCCCCATCCCAAAGCAGAGGAGGGGGGAGAAGGTAATTGCATATGGAAAGACGCATTGGCAGGAACACAGTCCTTCGGAGATGTGCTTCATTTCATGGTAAGGAGAAGTGTATTTGATTGGCTGTATCAGGCTGTAGGAGACCTTAGTTCACTCCTCTACTGGAACAAGCTTCAGGCTTACATTTCACGGGGGAATACCATAACTAACAGGCCAGGGACTGCAGGGGATTGTTCCCAATTTCTCTCTAGTGAAGCAGCTCTATTTTGTAAGAGAGAATTAAGTAGCCAGGGAGAGAAAGTATGGAGGCATGGTGTGGGGATTAGGGCACTCAGTTGGGATGTCTCAGTTCCTGCTCTACTTAATATGAAAACTTCACAGAGTCATTAGATGAGAGGAGGCGTTATTTCCCCTGCTCACTCTGCCTGGTGTGATGCCTGGTGGAGCTGTTAAGAGAGTACCTACTGGAACATTCATTGGAGAAGGGGAGGAGAAGTTGTTTGGAGGAGTGTGTGAGCACTTCTTTTGAAATAGGTGGGACTGTTTCAGTATCCTGATGGCGTGGTGCTCACTCATGCATGGGCATATGTCCTGCAGAAAGAGGAAAGCTGGGAACCAAATAGCTTTGGACTTAACATGCCTGAAGGAGAAATTAGGTGGGAAACCCTCCACAGCTCTAGCCTGCTATAGCCTAGGAGGACTGTGTGGCCAAGCAACTGTTCATATCTGAGGCTTAAGCAAGTACATAGGTAATCCAGAAATCCTCCCTCAGCCACTGTGGGGGGATTTTTCTGCCCTCGCATACCCAAATAACATCTCCAATATGCTATCCCCTGTCTGAGGGGAAACTCCCGTTCCCTAAACAAGCTAGTTCACACTGTGGCTTTCTCTCTGCACTTGTTAAATTAAAAGACCTGCTCCAACACAAGGGGATGGATAGAAGACCAGCTAGAACAAACTATCCCATCAGGTGGGACTGTAGTAAACAGGCGCTTTAGCCCCCTTTCATATTTTACACATTCCTGCTGCCATTTGGTCTTATATTTTTTAAATCACAGAATCTCAAGGATTGGAATGGACCTCAAAAAATCATCTAGTCCAACCCCTCTGCCAGAGCAGGACCACCTAGAGTAGATCACACAGGAACTCATCCAAGTGGGTTTTGAATGTACCCAGAGAAGGAGACTCAACAACTCATTTGGGCAGAAGAAGGAGAATGAAAGTGTGGCTTAGTAGGTTTACTGGGTATCTTGGAAGCATGCTTGGAACTAAGACCCGACCTTTCAAAAATGTCTAGGAGAGTGTCGTGGTTTAGGCCCATCAGGGAACAAAGGCCACGATTAGCCTCGAGTACTGAAGAGGCTGAGGATTGCTCGAGGGCAGGGAGGGCTTAATTGCCGCTTAAGGTTCAGGACAAAACAGACCAGGCTACTCGGTTTTGGGGAAGAAAACAGAAAATAATTTAATGCAAAATCAACCAAAACATAACCAAAATGAAACAACCCAGAGTAATACATCAATGGAGAGTCCAACCAGCCTTTTTAAGAACACCTTCTTGCCACCCCTCCCCTCTTCCCGGGTTCAGAGCCCTGATCCCGGTGTTTTTACCTTGCCCCCCCCGAACGGTTCGGGGGGGCAGGCAGTGGGGGGTTCAGTCAGTCGGTTTCCGAGAGCTTCTGCCGTTTGTCCCTCCTCAGGACGGGTGAACTCCACACCAGTCCTCCCTGCAAGTCCGTGGGGTAACTCACAAGCATGGCAGACTTGCACGGGCTGCTCCGATGCCCACTTATTCCAAAGGCTGCAGCTCCTCTCTGCCTCTCGTGTGGGGCTGCTCTGCGGCGCGCAGGCTCTCCAGCACGGCCTGGGCCATGGCCATCTCCCCACACAGTCCCCCGCCCGTCCGGGCTCACCCACACGGAGCTGTTGGTGGCTCTCAGTCTTGCCACGAATCTCCATAGGTTTCAGGGGCACAGCTTGTATTCTCGCCACGGCTTGCAGAGGGGTCTCCGGTCTACTGCTTCTCGTTCCTTCCTCCTTCTCTGGCTGAAGGGTCCGCGTGGTGGCCTCCATCTTGTATCACTCTCCACCTCCCCACTCGCATTTCAAATTCCCGTCCCCTAAATAGTGATCGCAGAGGCGCCAGATTGGCCCAGCCGGGCCGGAGGTGGGTCTGAACCTAGGAGCCGGGGGAGGGTCTTCACTGCAACCCGCTCCCCCTGTTACCAAGCCAAAAGCTGCTCCTGGCTAAACCAGGACAGAGAGCAATTCCTGACAACATCGAGAACATCACTAATGCTAAATGTTCATTTAATTCTAATTTAGAGACAGTTGCCAATCTTGCAAATTAAAGATTTATTGCCTGAGAGTACTCAGATCACAACCTAACACAGGTTTAGCTGCTTTGTTTCATCCTGTTTGGAGTAATTCCAGAGGCTAAGCCCCTGTATTAGAAACACCACCAATGCAAAGATTGAATGATCGATCAAAGAAATGCAGATTATTAATTCTCCTATGCAGCCTTCCATATAGGGGATCTAGAGAAGCAGCTAGGTTTTTTGTTCTGTTTGTTTTTAGCAGACAGCTTTATGTCAAAGATTCTGTGAGTCTGTTTTGTAACAACCTGTGTCCTTTATTTAAGGAGGTAAATTTTGCTAGAATAAATATTTTTTCAAGTGAACGAGGAAATGACATAACTGAGATAAGACACAGAACTGAAATGTTCTACAAAATTTATCAGGATATATCAAAGATAGCAAAGGGAAAAGGTATTTCTAACTTCAGAAACTCCAGAATAAATAGACTGTTACTGATGCAAACTCCCTCAAGAAAACAAATAGGATGCACTTTTGCTCTGTTTTGAAATTAATTCTAAGTCCAAGGAATGGAATACATAATGTGTGTAATAATTTCAGTGTGAATCCCAGGGATATTAAACATCAAATCTAGGCTGAGATCTCCCACTATAAAAATTATTGAGAGCACGACATTAACATACATCATTCAACTACTTACTGTATTTGAAGAGGCTAGGTTTATACAAATACATCAGAGTAATACTTTGCATTCCAGGGCGTGACCAAATAATCAAATTACAAAGAATGAAGTGTTTAGGCCTTGAGACAGTACGGTAAACACTACAACTCAAAGGATCCTCTGTTGTGGATCAGATCTTGCTCTCTGTAGAGTGTCTGCGGAATAAAGGAATAAATACACATGACATCAGGGATGTCTTTTCAGACTATGTAGATATCATCCAAAACTTTAACACAAAGAGCAAACCCAGCAATCCAGCAGGAAAGAAAATAAGCCACACCAGGTGCTGCCCTACTTGTTCGATTTGCCTTTCAGCTCTCAGTTTGAAGTGTGTCTGATTATTGATCACAACATTTTCCTCATCACAAACCTCTTTCCTTATCAGTAAAGAATATTCACCTTGTCGTCCTAGTTCACTTTTTATGTTTCTGGGAGTTCTCCCCACTCTAACATATATTGTTCTCTAGATATTGCAACTAGGAAAAAAACCCTAACATGTCTAAATTGGGATTAATCTTCTGAGAACCAAACTTTTAATTAATTCACAGAAGAAGTTTGTAAGAAACATGGCAGAAGATTTTCTTGGGCCTATACCTCTGTATTTAAGTTCTCTGCTAGAAAACATGATGCTTTACCACTGGAGCTTTTTACCTTATTGTATTTTATCATAAAGTTGGGCAGCTTTGTGATTCCTTCTGACATGAGCAGGTAGCCAAAATTTTATAGTATTCTGGCTAAGAGGGGAAATTAGTGGTGGATATGGTGTATTTGATAAAAAACTGTTATACCAAGTCCTGCATTCTCCATGTGAGAAGGATCCAAAGACAGGCAGTTTCCTTGCTTAAAGCTCCTTTACAACTGCCTGTGAAAAAAAGTGTACTTTCTCCTGCTTTCGGGTTGATTTGTGTCTTGTTTACTCTCTCTTACTTTTCTATGTCTTCGTTTGTCTATTGTAGGTGAAAGCACATGGTCATCTACCTCTTACAGTTATCTTAAAGGCTGATAGTTAAACATACTGGTCTGAATGAAATAACGTGATGTAAATCCTTCCCCTCAACTCAGTTTACTGAAATGGAGCCACCTTATTTCAGCCAAAGTCAAGATAAAGTTTTCTCACATTTTGACAAAACAAAACTAAACAAAGCATAAGTCTTCCCACCTTAATAGACTCTTCCTAGTAAGCTAATTTCATATCATAAAGCATTCCTAGTATTTATAATAATACTCCAATTAATTTTCTTCTAGCTGCCAAATGGAAGGTCATCTCTAGTGAGCCTTTGAATTTAATGTATCCAGTATTTTCTCTGCAAGATCCCCATATTCTCTTTCTGGGTCTATACTGTCCCTTCCTCTCACCTTTTTCCAGTTTAAAGGAATTCTCAACATTGGTAGTCTGCAAACAAAGTAATTACTAGATCAGCATGGTCCTGATTTTTTTTCTGATGCTTCAAATGTATAAACTAACACTTTCCCATGGCCACACGCATAATCAGGAGACAACAGAGAAGTTCTAGGGATGCCTTACAGGAGATAACAACAACTACAGGAAGGAGAAGTCCCCATGGAAGTTGGTATGGTCAGCTTCAATAGACTTCAATGGTTGAAATTTTTTGCCAGAAATGCAGGCAAATCTGCTGAGGGCTGCTTGACATACCATTGGCTTGAAAGCAATATTGAGGATGAGGAGGAACAGGTGTCTTTCAGGAACTGAAGGAATTGCCACCACCCAGCAGTGACATTTCTAAACAAGAAGATGTTAAGCAATCCTTCCGGTGAGGTGTATAGATAATTTTTTTAAATACAGATTTCTGTTCTCATCAAACTTATGGGGTGTTTCTGGTGCTATTTGCGAGCCCATAACTGAACAGGATCAGTAATACAAAACTTCTGCTTCTGGGACAACATGAAGCACAGGCCACTTCTACACTGTGTCAATTTTCTTGTGTCTTAGGGCCAATCCAAAATATGCCACCAAACTTTCTTTTTCTTTTTTTATTAATAATATCTTTTGCTCAGCAAAAAACAGCAGGCGACTTAGTCCTGGAGTAGACTTACAAGAACTTTCTAAGTTTCACCAAGCTTTTGGGTTACAAAACATATTTCCGCCACTTCCGTCTTTCCTTTGTAGAAAAGATAGCAGAACATGCTGCTACTTTAATGGTTTCCATGCCTGGAATTAGGAGAGCTTTTTTTACTGCAAGCCAGTTAGAAAATAATTTGTTTCATTTGTTTCAGCTAGCCCATATCTGCAAAAGGAACTTCCAAAGATCATATGTTCAATATACTTCTCCTGTTGTTACTAGGTATGATAAACCCTAACTCACTTATTGGTTCATCTGTTACCTCAGTTACCCATACTTCTTGTTCAAATTACAGAGGTCTTGGTTTCAAAATCTGTTTTTACAGTTTTTGGACGCATTCACATTCCCCAGATGTTCTTTCCATTTGCAACCAATTAGGAGGTTCCGTTTTGGATCTCCCAAATCCCTAGTCTTTTTGGCTTGTCTAGTCTAATAAATGTAAGACTTGAGACAATGTCTACAATTCCTTCACATTTCATTGATTCTATTACACATTCAATCACCAGCATTCCCATTTATTGTTGTTAGCTGTCCAGCTTGAAATAAAAATGGCACTCTGGTCGTTTTACATGTCCCTGAGTTCTGCTTCTTCAGTTTGATGTCCTTCCATTCCCTGAGCTGAAACAGAAGTTCCTCTCTAGGAAGTAATGATAGTCTGCCCAGTACAGCCTTATGTTCATAATAATCCCCCTTTTCACGGGGCCAGTTTTCAAATGAAGTTCACATTATTGTCAATTTCATTTTACTGGGCCAAACCTTTCATTTTTATTATTTCGCAATAACGTAATGAGGCAGATTTGTATCCTCTTTCCCTGATACAGAATAGTCCTTGGAGATTTTGTAGTAACTATCTTTCATCCCTGTCACCAGAATCTGCTTCCTCCTTTGGTCCACAGATGCAAGGGGAGAGTCACAATTTCCATGATGAACTTGAGAGGCCCCTTGCAGTGTCTTTGACTGCCATTCACTGACCGTAATGTGAAAGCCTATGTCTAGTTGAGCACCTCTGAATTGATCCCTTCCTTGACAGATTATCTTGAAAGCCCTCACTGACATCTGTACGTGTCAGAAACATAAGTTTCTACAGCTTCTCTTCCACTTCAAGTGGGATTTTCTCTTTTCCTTCTGGCTTTTAGTTGCACCTGGATCTACTTAGATGTGTGGATGGTTCTAACAAGAGGCAAAGGTTTGCATGAAACAAGGTTTGAAGTCAGAGCCGAGGCACTCTCCGGGCATGGCTATTCAAGATTGCTGCTAGAACTCCTCTTTCCATCTTCACCAGCTTTTGTTCAGCCTATGAAGTTATATTTAGCACAGTAAATCTCAAATGGAGTTTTTTTCCTAAAAGATACTAGGTATATGTATTATTTGACCTAAGAAAGTCCAGCCTCTCCCAGGAGACTCTGTGACTTTGACAAATAAGTAGATGAAGTACAGTAGCACTCTGATTGGTCTAACTGAACATCCAGATAGCTGGCTACCATGATGGGTCTTTGACCAGACACTTCTTCCTGGAGCTGAAATTTAGTCACTGAGTCCTCATTTCTCTTGATCCCTGCTAGTGGGTTCCCATCTGGCATCTCCCCTCCTTGAAGCATCTATGGCAGTATGGTTGCCATCTACCTCTTGGGGCTTACCAATCCAGCCTGGAAGCTTTGCAGCTGGCTTTCTTAGCCTGTTAGGACATTTTGTAGTCATTACTTGAACAGAGAGTCCACCTCTGCCTGCAAATCACTTCAGCCATTTCCAGGAAACCTCCAGGTACTGCTGTAATTCCTTTTGTAAAGTTTCCAACTCTTGTTTAGCACCTTCTGGTCTTGCTTTAATTCTTTTTGGCTAGTTTAGTTTTCTAAGAGCAGATCTGACATTGGTTCAAGAATACCAGCTCATAATTTCTCTATTTGAATGGGGTCCCAATGTTGACATCAGGCTTTTATCTTGTGACTTGATCGTGTTAGTCCAATTAGAAGGAGAGAATGATGGAGAAGATACTTCTGATACAATTCTGTTAAGTTATAATAGTGTATGAAGTTCTGCTTTCTTAGGAGAAGTGTTAATCATGCACAGATTTCTTCCTGACAGCTCTTTCTGTTAGAAACCTGTCAAAAAACATACCTATTATCCACCCCTTGGGGCCTGTAGGAAGGTCACAGATCTGTACACCAAAGGCAGAAACACTCACCCCAGTCACAGACAGACAAAGGTATGCCAAGCCAAAGAGTTACAGCCAAGACAAAAATGTAATGCTCTAAAACCAATGGCAAGACAAAAATGTAATGCTCTAAAACCAATGGCCACCAGAAAAGGGTCTAAATAGGACAGAGTAGGCAAGACTGGGTTAGAGACAAAGTGCATTCTGCTCTTCACGACTCCTTTAAGATCTCCTCCAAATGTTAGCGTGTTTTGGTCCTCTGCATACAGTAGTAGCCAGGGAAAAGGCGTTTTCCCTTACACAGAATCACAGCAATGCTGAGCAGGCTATGCATTAGGTCTGCTCAGACTGCTGCTGCTTCTTTCTCCTTGTACTCTGTCTCTTCTGCAAAGCTCTACCTCAACAAATCCTCTCCATCTATGGAGTTAATACTCCTAAGCCTTTATGTGTCCTATATTTAGATAGAGACATGCACTAAACTCCTCTTATAGATATGTTAAGTAAAGCACAACAGTTAAGTTTAAACTTGGTGGTTATCACCATATAGATACATTACTTCATTAGGTAGACAGATAAATATCTCACAATCATTGAAGGAGTCAAGGAGTCAAGATTGTTGTCCAAAAGACCTCATGAGTTCACAGATTGAAACAAATTACAATCAATATTGAGAAGAAAGAGCGCTTGGAGACAAAAGTGGTGAGAAGATCAGGATAGCATTCCCATGGATTTTAAGACAAGATAAGGAGCAAGGAGATGTGAAAATCTAGCTTAAATGGCATGAAAGAAGACAGAGAGCAGAGTGAAAGAAAGGATCACAAGGAGCACTTTGAGCAGCAGGATCGGAGGAATATGGAATCGATGAGAGAAATAGGATGAAAGGAGTGCAGAGATGAGATTGTGCGTGGTCCCCTAAAGAATAATGAAGGCAGTGGAAGTTGTTACAACACTTTCTTCTGATTCCTAAATGCTGTTAAAGATTGGTGCCGTGAATGAAGACCACTGCTAATTATAAGTGTTGCTAAATTCCTCTCTCTTGAGAGAGGAAAACCAAAAAGGTAGTACAGGTAGGGCATGTGGAGGACTTTAGAGGACAGTGGTGAGAAGAGAGTTCTTAGAGCAGAAGTTCCCTACAAGAGATGATTGCTTGCTGAGCCACTGACATAATTCCAGTTTGAACATAGCTGCTGGCCTCAACTGTGGTAATTTGTTTCTTCTGTGATATAGAATTATTTTTCTTTTGCTCAAAACACCCACTTTGAGTTCAGACTAAGACAAAGACTTAAAGATTGTGAAAAGGTCCAGGGTGGAGATCAAATGGTTTATGTGATTAAATACAGGTGAGAAAAAAAGTGATACCTGGAGCAGTGTTTGTACTTACTGCAAAAAGAAGGAAAGAGGAGGAAAATAAGAGAGGTCGTTTGGATTAATAAAATCCAAGACCAGAAGAAACACCTGTATGGTGATCTCCCTCTTGAACAAAAGAAAGAAGAGGAAAATAAGAGAGGACACTGAGACTAATGAAATCCAAGACCAAAAGAAACAGTAATCTTGTCCATAGTGATCTGACTCTTGAACAAGGCCATAACATTGCACACAGTGATCCCCGAACAACATGTTTCTGAGGTTGTGTTGAGTACCTGGATAAACAACTTTCCCTCTTATCCTTCTGTTGTCTGGCCTTAGATATTCATACAAACACCAGGTAAATCTGCATCCTTGATAGTACCAGTGAGACATCAGGCATGCGTCCCTGCATTCTCCTAATTCTACTTTCCCTGTCCCGTAAACTGCATTGTTCCCTCCACTTCCCACCAGCCTCAGAATCAGCTTTTTTCTCCTTCCCCTCATCATACTGTGGCTCTTTATATGTACTGGCATTCCCTTGCAACCTCTCACAAACCTCTCTGTTCCTTGCCTGTCCCAAGTTCTGAATCCCTCCTCAAGGGCAGAACTTGTGGCTCGGCCAGCAATTCCAGTGTGGAAGACTTGTGTTTCTTCCAGATGCACTTGTTTTGTCATGAGCGGACTCTTTTCATGTTTTTTTATCTGATTCACCAGATTCATTCACCAACTAGGCGTCTTGATACCACTCTGACCACATCCTCGTACACTATGAAGCTAACATGGCCATTTAGTTTTCTTTAGTTTGCTAAACTTTTTATGGTTTCAAGGGAGGTTGGATTGCTCCTCAAGAGGCAGTGAGAACTGTCTTCCTTTCCTATTGCTGGGTCCATATCACTCCTCACTGTGAATTACTTCACTAGCTTTCTGTCATCTTCCATAACTGATACAAAGGAAGGCACTGTCCATACCTGAGAATGTTGCAGATTTGATCAGACACAACTATTAGCTGAAGGTTGATACAGATAGGTCGTGGGGGAGCACCTGTAAAAGGTGCTAGGGGACACGTGACTATAAGAAAGGATATAAATAAGGAGTAGGATGCAAATAATTTTTTTTGTAATGCAAATTGATGGGGTAGAAACAGTACATGTATGTCCTAGAATAAAGAGATTTGTGGTATTGCAGGGAAGGACAAGAAACATGATCTTTATACAGCATGAGAAAAGAAAGTAGACAAATGGTCTGAAAGGTTGAGAGATGTGGGCAGCAAAGTGGTGGCAGGATTATCTGCTTGTTTGGAAATTAATTAGCAGCAAGAAACGAAACAGAGGTATGCCCCATAATGGCACATAAAAGGATGGAAAGAAAAAAAGGGAGAAAATAAAAAAAAGCAATGTGTGTGTGCAGAGGGGATTTAGTGAATTTCTTTTGTTAGAAAGTTTATTAACAGAGAATCAGAAAATTCTCCAGACATGAACTTACTTACACAAGAATATTTACAATATAAATACATTTTTCAGCTGTAGGCTTCGTTATCTAGTGGATAATAGCTCAAGAAATGTGCCATAGATTTTAATTCTGTCTGGCATGTAAAAGTAAATGACAACTTGCAGTGTTTTGTGCAACGGTAAGTATGCTGCCCAGATGCCTGAATAAATTTAAGGTGTTTGGCAGCCATAGCATAAACAAGGTGCCCTACCTGTTATCTCTTCATAGAGGATTCTTGTTGTGTTCAGCCAGAGTGTTGTAAAAAATATAAAGTCATTACGGCTCCTGGATATTTTTCTATACTTTGGGGTTTTCATCAAGATTCAGAACCATTTTCAGAGAGTGCATGCCCTAAGACCCTCTCTGTCACTTACAGAATGCTGCAAATTGACTCTATCACTTTACCTGCTGCTGTAAATTGGCTCTGAGCACACATAATGTGTCAGGTTTGCCTACTCACTTTCAGTTTTCACCCGCCTCTACTGGGCATATCTAGGAGTAATGGGATGAAATTGAGCAAAGGAAAATGTAGACTGAATATCAGGAAAATTTTCCTAACAGTGAGATCTATTAGAATGTGGAATAGTCCCCTAGGAAAAGTGATGGAAACCCCATTGCTAGAATCATTAAAAATAGACTGGAAAAAACCACAGTAAAAATACAGTAGAAAATAATCTGCATTGTCGGGGGATGGACAAGATGATTCCCTAGGTTCTCTCAGGCTTTAATTTCTAGGATTTTAGGAGCTGAGCTCCATCAGCATTAAATTCCCTGAATGCCCAAGATCATCTAATTGAAACAATAGAAAGTTTGCTCATAGGCATGCCAGAGAGAGTGCTCAGTAATGATCAGGCTGCATTACTGCTGTGAGTGTATCACTTGATCTGCACTGTACAAAGAAACAAGGAAGGAGATAGTTTTTGTCACAATTTACCCTTTGCTAAAGCTATTCTTGTAAGTCAAATGTGCTGGCTTGATTCCACATTGCTGTTGTTATAGGAAGAGATCTTTAAAACAAGTAATAAAGGAGTCCAGATCACCACTGGTAGTGGCAGAGTTTTGTATCAAAAGCTAATCACATGTATTCAGAATACAAAATTCCTCCTGCAACATACATACCTTCTACCAGAACTTTATGCTCCTTCCATAGCAAACAGATGCTATGCACAGCCATTACATTTGTCTATGGAAGCCTTGACTGTATATTGAGGGATAACAGATTACCTCCACATGGGAAAAGATGCCAGTTCTGAGTTTCTCCTCTCTAAAGTGAGCTTGCTATTAAGATTTTCCCGTTTTCATTGGTCTTGGCATTTCACAATCAGTGTCAAAATTTCAACAACCTTCAACAACCTCATGAGGTTCAACAAGGACAAGTGCAGAGTCCTGCATCTGGGAAGGAACAACCCCATGCACCAATACAAGCTAGGCATTGACCTGCTGAAGAGCAGCTCTGCAGAGAGAGACCTGGGAGTCCTGATTGATAACGAAGTAACCATGAGCCACCAATGTGCCCTCATGGCCAAGAAGGCCAATGGCATCTTGGGATGCATCACTAAGAGTGTGGCCAGCAGGTCAAGGGAGGTTCTCTTCCCTCTCTACTCTGCCCTGGTGAGACCTCATATGGAGTCCTGTGTCCAGTTCTGGGCTCCTCAGCTCAAGAGGGTCAGGGAACTTCTGGAGAGAGTCCAGCGCAGGGCCACCAAGATGATCAGGGGACTGGAACATCTTCCTTATGAGGAAAGGCTGCGGGAGGAGACTGAGGGGAGAACTTGTTAATAAGATATTTACAAATATCTAAATGGTGGGTGTCAGGAGTTTGGGGCATCCCTTTTTTCTATCGTATCTAGCAATAGGACAAGGGGTGATGGGATGAAGCTGAAACACAAAAAGTTCCACTGAAATATAAGAAAAAAACATTTCACCATGAGGGTGAGGGAGCCCTGGCACAGGCTGCCCAGAGGGGTTGTGGAGTCTCCTTCCTTGGAGGTCTTCAAGACCCACCTGGATATGTTCCTGCGCGACCTGATCTAGATGGACCTGCTTCTGCAGGGGGGTTGGACTAGATGATCTCTAAAGGTCTCTTCCAACCCTACCATTCTATGATTCTATGTTGCCAAAGTAATTCCAGGTGCTGCAGCCATATCTGAAGTCGGTGCCACTTTCTTACATTCAGAAATATTAGTCACTTCCCTGCTTGCTGTGAATAGGACACCAAAGAATGAGGAGGACGTGACTTGACAGGTGAACTGTGCTGGAGAATGGGCTATCCTACAGCTGTCCAAAGAAGCCACAAATTCAGAAAATACTTTTTTTCTGGTAGATTGCTACAACAATTTTCCTCTCAGTTCTTTCAACACTCTCACATCCCTGATGACATACCTGTTGAAGCAGGTGCTTTTCTGGGGCCAAACATGAAGACCAAGAAGGTGAGGTGAAGCACCACTCATACTCTTTCTAGCACAGGATCCTCCTCCATCCTCATGCATGTCCTGGAAAAGCCTGTTGGAAAGACTCTCCGTCTGATCACACAGAGGGCCCCTGCTGGGGAGTTACTTACCGTAATAGCTGAGATTTGTAACTTTTATTTCCAGGGTTGGCCAAGAGAAGCGGAATGGTGAAACTGAAAATAAATAAAGCTACAGCTTTAGTTCATAGCAACTGATTTCCAGAGTTCCCTCCTCAGCCTTTAAAAGCAGCAAAACTTTATGACTCAAACCTTCAATCCCACTCTGGATGCTTTGTCTCTGCAAAGCGGTGTAGAGGGGAAAGCACTGCAGCCATCTATGGGAGTCTTCAAGGGCTGTTTGTGTCCAGGAGACCTTTGCTTGGTGGCACTCATTGGCTTAGTAGCACTCTTAGGGAGAGATGCGCTTGTGAGAGAAGCCATCAATAGCTCCCTGTCCACTCGCATGACTGTGAGATGTAGCGGACCATGGCTGTGAGATGTAGTGGACTCAGCACTGCAGAGACAGACACTGTTTTCTACCCTCAGCCAACTCAGCCAACCCTCAGTTGCCTCAGCCCCGCAGCCAACTTGGCCCTCTAGTTTGCACAGCTCTGGCTCTCCTCACTTAGCTACCCCTCTGCTCCTCAGCGAGCTCTGCTATGTAAATTAAGGCAGCCATTTCTCTGTGTCACCTTCCAAAGTGTGCCAGTTATAGTCCTCAACAGCAAAGCCCTAGGATCACTTTCCTCTCTCCCTTTGGAGGCTGCTCTTCACATGTATGATATGCACGTGTACACATGTAATGCAACGTGTGAATGTGCCCACTGATTAAATAGTAGCGGCAACAGTGTCCTCCACCTTTTGTTTTGAGGACTGTGAGGGTCTGGTGAAAGCCTGGAGGTATCAGGATATAACAGAATTGCCTTGTAATTTCTGACCATTTATCCCCAGCTGATTCAGGTCATTAGAGTTATTTTTCAACATTGTCTTAATAACCTGCAGACGCTCTCCTCCAACGCTGAAAACATATACAAAAGGCCGAGGTTTAGGAAGATGAAGACAAGGCTGATAATGATTCCCTGATTGATTAAAAGTAAATACATTTTTATTCAGAGAAAAGGGCATTTGTTACCACAAACATTTCACCTTCAGCACAAATAGGAGTTGTGCTTACATTTACTAAGGGATTATAGCAGCAACACAACTAATTACTTCCCAGCAGCTATTGGCCTCAGGTTAGATGTAAGCCACTTCTGGCAATATGTGGTGTGGGTTCATGTAAAAGGGGGCCCCTTTTTTCATTGTGTTGGTAGAAAACAGTGCAATGGTGAGACATGAGTGAATATACTATGCATAATGCAATATAAAATGAGAGCTTATTACAAGAAGACTCAAGGAGATCAAACATTAGTCCATCCCACCATTTTGTGTTATGAGGGAGATATTAATTATTCTATTTGTGTTTTGTTGATGGCCTTAAGTTGTACAATTATCACACAGGAAGGTGCACATTACGTGCTGGAGACAGATTCAACTGTATATTTCTGATGTTACCCATGCAAACTATAGTATGCTTTGATGGGTAAAATGTTATTTATCCCTGAGCAGAACGTTTGGTGTGAGGTTTGGTTATTTTCTTCTGGAATCCCAACACTGCTGCATCTTTGCTATTCTTATGTGAATCTTATGTGAATTTTCCATCCTGTGACATATAATTTTTGCTAAGCCAATGACAAGTGATTAGATTACTTTAAAATATCATCAGGATTCAAACAAGGAAGTATCTCCAGGTCCAGGCAATGAACTGCCCTGAAATGATAGAGTTGTTCATAACTTTGAGCAGTTACAAATTACTGCTGTTAACCGAATCTTATAATTACAGCAAGAAGCTAGGTCTTGTAGCGTGATTTCTGGTGTAGATAGTTATAAGTGCATGTCTTAGAGAGTAAAAATCCAGGGCATACAGAGAAATAGCTGCTGTGAAAAAATGTGATATTTCCTAAACTGGATTCACTCTAGATCATGACAAAATAAAACATTAATCTTAGATGAGAGACAAGTCCTTAGTGATTAAAAGAGTGCAGGAGCGATGTCTTCTAGCTTGAGTGAACGCTCTCACTGGACAGACCATTACTCACCATGGCAGGAGGAAGATTGTCCTTGAAGGTCTCTCACCAGAAGGTTTGCTTTGACAATTGCTGACTGACTCCAGCCAATCCCTTTGAGGCAAACTCTGGAGTGACTGGCCTCAAATACTGTATCACAGAGCAAGTGGAGACCTCAGACCACCCAAGTGCAAGTGAAAAGGACTGTCCACTCCCACACAGTAAATGCTGGCACCTCTGGGTCCCCTTCTGTGCCATGTGTTTTCATATGTCTTGAGTATAGAAAGCACTGAAGAAAAATCAGAGTGTTTTAATTGCAAACAGATATTCAAGCTGTTGGGTTTATTACTGCAATTCCTGGAGGTCAGCACACGAAGTACTGCCAAGCATCTTCCACAACTGGGCATAGTGACTGGGCATAGCAGCCGGTCATGAAACTGGTGTTCATTTTTGTGCTTCCTAGCTGTAGTATGGATATCTCCAGCCTCTGTTTGCTTGGTAGCCATACTCCATTGTTCACTGTACCTTCTGGAGGGTACTGAAACCTGAGATAGTCCTACACTTACATCATCTTTCACACAGCCAGTGAGAGACAAATAGCCACACATCCAGTCCAAGCAGAATGAAACAGTGATTTAGATTTTGTATCATGAATTTTTGACTTTTCTGTTGTAAGAATAACACTGAGCTTGCTTAAGAGTAAAAGATTGATGTACCTCTCATTCTAAAAGCAATGTTATAAAAATGGTACCTTCTTACTCAGCAGATCTATTTCTGTTGTGAATTGAGAATCATTGCTGCCTGTGTTCAGAACTAAAGTTTATCATTTTTAGCCCTGCAAAACCAGCCTTCTTCAGGACAAGTGAGTCAGTTCCTCTTTATTGCATTATTAATACAACTCTGTACTCTTTATCAGTTACCAGGCCAGTCAATGCACACAGACTGTTGACAAGTGTTCCTGGATCTCTGATCTCTCCCTTTTTCACCTTTAGTGTTGGCATGAGTGGAATTTCCCTTGGTGTAAGAGACTAATAATGTTTGCCCAGCAACAATTCTTGCATCTCTTCACTGACAGCAATTTCATGACCTGTGAGTGGTGGATTGAAAGGAAAAGAGCCTTGCTTTGCCTTCAGAGCATGGCTGAGTTTGCAGTGGGGGGAAAAAAAAAAGTCAGGTAAATACATAAATCCATGAAAAGCAAACTTCCACTCTTAAAATCTCATCTCTTAAAATCTCATTGAATGGACTATCAAATATGGATTTCTAAGTGGAAGTTGTCTCTTACAAGAAGACAAACATGCAAGACAAACTCTCAGCACTCAGCACATTTTTACTGCGGAAATAATTTATTTGCTTACAAATGGATCAACTTTCTACTGCAAGAAAAACAACAAAATGTTGAAACATCATCCACTACTGCTGGAACAAGCAGGCAGATTCAGAGCTTCTTCTCTTTCTTCTTCACACAGTCCCCCACAAAGGAATCAATGCTTATGAGCAAAATGATGTGGAAATCAGGATCTTTCCCGTACCAACCTGGAGAAGGTGCCCTGCTGAAAATGGAGGTGACAAATAACTACATGCCTGTACAATAGTTGCTTGTTGGGATCTTCATTATACAGAGACTTTCTTTTAACAAAAAGATAAAACTTCCATCTGTTTTGGTTACAAATATTGTAACTGCTTTTGTGATCTCCATTAATGACAACAGACCAATGACACTAATCAATATGATTCTTTTGCTGTTATTTCCTATTAGCAGGTTGTCCAGTCTGTTGTCTATGGGGATCAGACTCATAGACTGTGAGTTAGGAAATAATCCTTATTTGCTGCCTACTAGAGGCTTTGACAGTGTTTCAAGACCCAGTACCAGACAGATGCTGAATTCAAGAGCTGTAAGAAAGGTTCAATGCATTGGAGTGTATAGGCTTTCTGGGAAATCTGAGTAAAATGCTTTGTGGACTCCTGAGTTTTGAAAAGGAAGGTCAGAGACCTGCTACTATTACAGGGGTTTGTCCAGAACCAGCAGGGGTGAATCAAAGTTTCCTCACTTGCTCAAGCTTGTATGAAGATCAGGTAAGAAAGACAAAAGCATTTCCCTGTCATCTTGTCCTCCAAACTCAATGACTTGTCCCCAAACACTTCTGTCCAGTATGGAGAGACAGACAAGAAATTCAGAGGAGTGAAGCTCTTAGAGGGACTGACTGCCACCACTACATGTTTACACTGCTTACAAGGTGAAATTACTTAGGTGCTGCAACCTCTTGAGATACACTTATCACAGCCTGAAGTGTGCCTCAAAGAGCACATGGGCCTCTGTGGGACCCCTACTACGGCATGCTGTGAAATTCATCTGGATGTGATCCCCACAGCTGCAAATCCACCTTCAATTTCCATTACACATTCTATTAGCCTGCCACACTTCCCCTTTAGCATACATCATCACAGCTCTTTATTTTAGCATTATTAATTTTTGACATGAAGTCGCTCTAAACATGGTAAATACAGAAAGTAATTGGTATGTTAAACAGTGGAAGCATAATGAGTCTCATGTACCAACGTGACTTGCTCCTACTGCAGAGTCAGACTGAAACAGAATACACAATTGTGCTGCCAATTTCAGCAAGAACTTCTTTACCAAGTCCCCGTAGTTCACAGGCAGTGCCTCGACCTCTTATGTACTTATGATACATGCAGTCATAGTTTAATGGCTGAAATGACTTTGAAGCTTTCCCAGTGGAACCAATTTTCACCCTCTGTGAATACAAGCTCCAGCAGAGAGTTTAGGTTGGTGATAAGTTAACATGTGAGGCCGGCCTGAGAATAAATTTTGACTGTTGCCCTCATGGTAGGGCTTTCAAATTGCAAGTCATGGTGTGGTGATGACGTAGGGGTTTTTGGGAGAGACACGCTCTCCAGACTAATACTGACTGATGGGATATTTTGTTGGTGAGGAGAGATGTTCCTTGTGGCTGGCAAGGCTTCTGCCAGCTTGTCAGCAGTGGTGGCAAATCTTCACTAGTAGAAGCAGACAGGGAAGTCATAGCCCATCTCAGCCTTGGGCTTGTGGTGATACCGGGTTGATTGTGAAATACAGGGCATGAGTTTTAATGGTACAGATGAGAGTCTCTTCTAAATTTGTCTAAAAGTCAGTGGGAGAGGGAGATACATTAGAAAGGCTGAGAAGAAGAACAGTTAGAAAAAAAATATTTAACAACAATTTTTGCATAAACTTCAAAACAATGCCAAACTCAATTCATCCCTTCCTCTTAATTTTAGCCTTTTAAAAGATTCTAGATTTCTAGTTTTGCCTCAGGAATAGTAGACACTAAATACAGTTATTCCACCTCTTTTGTTATAGCTTGAAATCCAATCATTTTTGTCCAGACTCCAGACTGAAAGATCAGATCAAAATCATTGCACAGTCCAGATTTAATAAAACATATAGGATCATAGAATCACAGAATGGTAGGGTTGGAAGGGACCTTTAGAGATCATCTAGTCCAACCCCCCTGCAGAAGCAGGTTCACCTAGGTCAGGTCACATAGGAACATGTCCAGGCGGGTCTTGAAGACCTCCAAGGAAGGAGACTCCATAATCCCTCTGGGCAGCCTGTGCCACTGCTCTGTCACTCTCACGGTGAAATAGTTTTTCTCTTATGTTTAAGTGGAACTTTTTGTGTTCCAGCTTCATCCCATCACCCCTTGTCCTGTTACTATCTACTATAGAAAAGAGGGATGTCCCAACTTCCTGACACCCATCCTTTAGATATTTATAAATATTAATAAGATCTCCCCTCAGTCTCCTCTTCTCCAGATTAAACAGCCCCAGTTCCCGCAGCCTTTCCTCGTATGAAAGATGTTCCATTCCCCTGATGATCTTGGTGGCCCTGCGCTGGACTCTCTCCAGAGAAGTTCCCTGTCCCTCTTGAGCTGAGGACCCCAGAACTGGACACAGGACTCCAGGTGAGGCTTCACCAGGGTAGAGTAGAGGGGGAGAAGAACCTCCCTTGACCTGCTGGCCACACTCTTCTTGATGCATCCCAGGATGCCATTGGCCTTCTTGGCCACGAGGGCACAATGCTGGCTCATATTTAGTTTATTATCAATCAGGACTCCCAAGTCTCTCTCTGCAGAGCTGCTCTTCAGCAGTTCGTCCCCCAGCCTGTACTGGTGCATGGGTTTGTTCCTTCCCAGATGCAGGACTCTGCACTTGTCCTTGTTGAACCTCATGAGGTTCCTCTCTGCCCAATTCTCAACCTGGCCGAGATCCCACTGAATGGCAGCACAGCCTTCTGGGGAATCAGCCAGTCCTCCCAGTTTGGTGTCATCAGGGAACTTACTCAGGGTACACTCTGTCCCCTCATCCAGATCGTTGATGAAGATGTTGAACAAGACTGGCCCCAGAATCGATCCCTGTGGAACTCCACTGGCCACAGGCCTCCAACTCGACTCCGTGCCATTGATCACCACCCTCTGGGCTCTGTCCTTCAGCCAGCTCTTGATCCACCTCACTGTCCACTCATCCAAGCCACACTGCCTGAGCTTTCTGATGAGGATGTTGTGGAAGACAGTGTCAAAAGCCTTGTTGAAGTCAAGGTAGATGACATCTGCTGCTCTTGTCACATCTAGCCAGGCGGTTATGCACTCATAGAAGGCTATCAGTTTAGTCAAACAGGATTTCCCCTTGGTGAAGCCATGTTGACTCCTCCTGACAACCATCTTATCCTTCATATGTTCAGTGATAACATTCAGGATGAGTTGTTCCATCACCTTTCTAGGGATGGAGGTGAGGCTGACTGGCCTGTAGTTTCCTGGGTTGTCCTTCCTGCCCTTTTTGAAGACTGATGTGACATTGGCCTTTCTCCAGTCCTCAGGCACCTCACCTGTCCTCCATGATTGTTCAAAAATGATGGAGAGAGGCTTAGCAATCACATCAGCCAACTCTCTCAGCACTCTAGGATGCATCCCATCAGGACCCATTGACTTATGAGCCTTAAGCTTGGCCAACAAGTTTTTAACCTCTTCCTCTTCCACCCAGGGCAAGTCCTCTGCTGTCGTGGCCATCCTGTTACCCTGCCAGACTGGGCTTCCGGAGGTTCAGCCTTGCCCGTAAAGACTGAAGCAAAGAAGGCATTCAGTACTTCGGCCTTTTCTGCATCCTCAGACACCTCAGCGTTTAGCAGCGGGCCCACATTACCCCTCACCATCCTTCTGCTGCTGATGTACTTGAAAAATGCCTTATTGCTGTCCTTAACATCCCTGGCTAAATTTAATTCTAGAAGGTCTCTACCCTTCCTAGTTGCACCCCTGCCTGTCCCGGCAATGTTCCTATACTCTTCCCAAGAAGCCAGCCCCTGTTTCCACCTCTCATAGATGGCTGCTTTCTGCCTGAGTTGTCCCAGCAGATCCTTGCTCATCCATGGAGGCCTCCTACCTCCTTTTCCTCCTTTCTTGCGCATTGGGACACACTGATCCTGGGTTTGGAGGAAGTGGTGCTTGAAGATTGACCAGCTCTCATTGGCACTTCTGTCTTCTAGAATCATATCCCATGAGATCCATCCAAGTAGATCTTTGAAGAGGCCAAAGTTGGCTCGCCTGAAATCCAGGGTCATGGTCTTACTTTCTGTTCTGCCTCTTCCACACAGGATCTTGAACTCTGCCATCTCATGGTCACTGCAGCTGAGGTTACCTCCAACATTCACATCCCCAACCAGGCCCTCTCTATTCTCCAGTACCAGGTCCAGCAGCACACTCCTTGTTGGTTCCTTGATCACCTGCGACTGGAAGTTGTCGTCAACAATCTGCAGGAACCTCCTGGACTGCGTGTGCTTGGCTGTGTGGCTATCCCAGCAAATATCAGGGTGGTTGAAGTCCCCCATGAGGACCAGGGACTGTGATTGTGAGGCAGCTCTCAGCTGTTTGTAGAAGGCCTCATCCACATCCTCCTCCTGATCAGGTGGCCTGCAAGCAGACCTGCCTTGCCCTGCCCATTAATTTTTACCCATAAGCACTCTACTCGCTCCTCATCCCCACCCAGGCACAGTTCAGTACACATTAATTGCTCCCTCACATAGAGAACAACTCCACCTCCACACCTTGTCAGCCTGTCTTTCCTGAACAAATCTGTCTTTCCTGAACAGTCTATATATATGCAACTTCACATGGCTTTTTTTCCTAATGGATCTATGTCTTTTCTTTTAGTGGTAATTCACAAATAAAAGACAGATACAATTGACAGCAGGATGGGACCAAAATATTTAACCAAGAATGGAGCTGACATACATCAGCAAAATGCCCACAGACAGCATAATCAGGAACCTGACCTGTCTGCTGCTCTACCAATGATACTGCATAAATAATTTATCGTACCTCCCAATGTAACATAGAACACCAGGTAGTTCTTTGCTTTTTGTTTTCTATGACAAGCCTTGATGTTTTTCTGTGTTTGCTGTTGTAGAAGGAGAAACTGGAAGAAAGAGAGTAAATCCTTGCTCCTTGTGTAAAAGCCTGCCTGCTTTCTCAAGATATTCTTGAAGAAAGGTTGTTGACAGGATATAAAATATCTCAGCAGTACCTGACAGAAGAGAATCAGCAGAACAAAACCCCTGCAATATCTGGCTACCTTAATCTGAATTTGGTGCATGAACCAAAAGAACCCACAGACACAGTTTTTGATTGGGACATTTAAAATCAGGCACTAGAATGTCCCATAAATTCGATACTAGGAAACAAGCAGGAGTTTATAACAGGATAGATTTAATGGCACAACAGTTTATTTCTATTTGACTTTATAATCTGGGTTTCAGAAGAACCATGAAAATAGTCTGGAGACAATTTTTTCTTTATCCTTTTCCTTTCTAACACCTTTGTGTTTTAGTTTAAGAATGATGTTTCATTCTGGACAAGAGATGGCATAAGGCTGACAACTGATACCCAAAACACACATTCTGCAACTCAGCAAGTGTATAAATAAAAAGGACAAGTTAGAACCAGTATCTTATCTGAGGAAACATCTGAAGTAAGTTCAAATGCTTAAATGAAACACTGAATTCACCTATGGTACCTGTGCATAGTTTCAGGTAAGCAGCCAGCAAATGTGTGTCCTTCCTTCTTTGTTTCCCCTTCTAGCAGTTATAGTATTATTACTATTTCAATTTAACATATGTTTTCTGAAGGAGGATGGAAGCTCTGCCCCATGTAACTCACATAGCTCTGTTAAAGACACCATAAAACTCATCAAAAAAAAGAGTTAGAAAAACCCAGCACAGTGATTTCAAAAGTGTTTCCCAGAACCTACATGAATAGCATACCTTAATGATGCAGAAGCTGGACAACAGCATATGATCTCATAAGGGATGTGGTTTCAACCTGGGCCTGATAAACTCAAGTACATAAACTTGCACCTGTACTTTCCAAGTGCAAACACCTGGCTTTGTTTTATAGAAAGTGTCAAAAGCCCACATGCTCTCTTTCAACGGTCTTTTGTCAGTGCAAGGATTGGAATCTATACCTGAAAATGACATTCCTGGACTATTCCTACTGATGCCCTAATAACTGCAGTCCTTTTCTCTATGCTGCCTTCAATACATCACTAAATGTTAAATGCATTCATATTAGAAAAATTACAGCGAAGTCATCTTTGAGAAGGAAAAAATCCTGAGACTGAAACATTGCTCCTGATAGATTTGTCACACCTGCTTATCCCATCAAATTATGGTTACATTTATGTACCAGATTACCGAGCACCAGTTAGCTGATACCCTGCAGAAGTATTTTCCAACTCTTGCTCTCAAGCAGAAACCTTGATGTAGGACCTGGTCTAGGCTCAAATAGCGCTGTACTAATTACACCCTTGCCCAGTCTTGTCTGAATGTTGATACCAGCCCAAAGGCTTGAAATGTGAGAGCCTGAACCATTTCTGAATTTTACAGGTAAATGGAGACAATTCTGATTGGTTCATTGGTTTAGAAAGATAAAGAATCAAGACCTGAAGTTGAGGAATAGGGCCTGTGTTCAGACTCATCATGAATTTGTAATGTGCCATCAAGAAGAACAAATGGTTCCAGCGATGTTGGCTCCCCTTTGTCATTCACAACTACTCAGTCTGCAGGGTGACAGGCAAAAGTATTGACAGAAATAACCCGTTGATAGAGGTGTACAAACTCAGAAGCAGAACCTCAGAGCTTTTCTGAAGGGGTTTAACACTTTTTTAGATGCCATCAAAAGCAACTAAAACAAAGCTTTCAGAGCTGGCTGTGCAGTACCCTCCATGAACAGCTTGAATCACCAAGCTTGTGGTAATGGCCTGCCACAGAAGCTCTAATCAAGTGTGCATGTGTGTTTTCTTTTCACGAGATGACAGTTCCCAAGTGAACGGACACTTCAGCTCTGATAAAACTTTCCTTCTATTGTCTGAGTGTTGTTTGTTTTCTGGCAAACCCCAGCGCTGTCTCTGCTTTCTGTGCAGTCATACATTTCCCATGCTTGTGCAGGGAGGCCAACCAAAGTCTTTGGAGGCTTCTCAATAGTATTGCCTGAAGCAAACAGCACAGCTCAATAGCAATTTAATATTGTAATCAGGGAGCAAACTGTGCAGTTTTGGCACATTGCGGTAATTATTAACTACATGTATTAGTGTTGCAATTCTAGTAACTAATATTTACCAAAGGTTCCCTGTGTGGAGAAGACCTCGCCTAGACATGAGCAGTTGAGCTATTCCTGAATCAATGTCACTGGGCCTTTAAGACTGTGCTCATCTTTGCTGTTTAAAGACAAAACATCAATACTTAGAAATTGTACTTCAAAAGACTTATTTCATGAATAATAAATTCTCAGGGTGTAAAACCATACCAAGCATCAGAACGTTTAGTGAATTTATGGGGAAGTTTTCCTGTGGAAAAAAAAAAAGAAAATCCTGGAAGATAAGATTAAAAAAAGCACATCTCAGACTCCTTAACACAATATAAAGGAGATTGGATTTAAACGTTAAATCACTCTTGCTCATAGGATTTTTGTTTCATGCCATTCCGTGTCTTTTTCCCCTGCTTTCACATTGCTGTTAGAATTAATGACCTTTAAACTCCAGAACTCACAGGCAAGGCCAGATATAAGCAACAGCAAAATGTTCTCTAAACTCAAAATCTGTAATTGTCAAGTTAAATTTCTCCATACAATTATCATGTCTAGGCTGACTCACAGTTGAAAAAAAGCTTCATTTGCCTTTATGTCTTACACAGTTCTCATTGTTTTGGTAGTTCTTCACCTGGTAGAGTGTGGAGGTAAGCAGTGAAGACAGTTTGGTGAGCACATTAGTATCAAACACAGGTAACCTATACAGTATGCTTGACTAACTTTGAACCTCATAGCATTCAGAGTTCATAAACATATTTTTTTCAGTAATCAATTGTGTGCTTTTCTGAACAGGGGGTCACACAAATAACATTCTTGATAAGGAGTCTCTTCTAGCCTGTGAGCTGTACCGCCTGACTGACATGGATATACGAGCAAGAGAAAAAGTATCCAACACTTATTTTCTAACAGCACTGAACAATTTTCTCAAGCAACTTAACCTCTGCATAGTTTATTCCCTCCAAGCTCACTTGTATTTCACACAATTTTTCTGGCAGTATTCAAAAGGATTTTTAAATTATGTATACTTTTGGCTAGTACTCCAGACTTCTTGTCTATAAGACTAGACTTCCCTACAAAGAAGTTGTGATTTGACATTATTTTGCTGTGTAAGCACTTTAGGAAAGATAATGTCATCTACATGACATAAAACTGCCCTATGTAAACAATACATTGCCATTCCTTTACCAATTGTTTAAATAAATCAACAAGTAAAATATACACTTAGCTTCAGATAGTTCTTATGGTCCATCAAGTAGATATTAACATTTACTTCTTAAGAGTTCAGACCAGTAGTCAGTGTTATATCAATGGGGAAGACAAAGATGGTTCTTTCCATGTGTTTGCAATATACTTACCAGACAGGAGATGACTGATGGATGCTGGCAGAGAGTAAAAGTAACCAGTGAGGCAGTGTTCAATTACACGGTCAATAATGATTATAAAGCACTGTGACGTTACAAAAAAGAAATTAGAAAGCCAGAAGGACAGGCAGAAAGAGACAGAGAAGCCAAAGGAAAAGAAGATTTCAAGAAAAAGGTGGGGGAATGATGTCTGAAGGTATTCATAGGTTAAGGAGGGCAGAGCTGGCTATGAAGAGGTCAATGAAGATTTCACCTGATTGCAAGGCACTGTAGACAGGTTGTAGAAAGTTTTCCGGGGAGAGGAGGAGGGGAAAACACTGGAGAATGATGCATTTGATATGTGTAGGGACAGGGTAGAAGCTGTAGAGGCAACTGGGGTCAGGTGTACAAATCCATGAAGTACATAGCAAGTACATAACATTAGTATTACTGTATATACAATATTAAAGATCTCAGTAATCTTTGCTATGTAAATTTTGTCCATATGAAAGTCAATGCAATCTAAAAATTTTCTCTCAAGAAGCAGTAAAATGATACGCTTTGTACTTATTTTTGCATTTTATAGAAAAGTTAAATATTTTTATATTTTATGGAATATAAAACTGAAAAAATGACCCATAATCAGCTATTATATGCCCTTTATATGTGTAAACACAACTCATCCAAATCTAAATTACAGAACACACTATTCATATATATTTCTTCCCCATATACAATTTTACCTGTTTCATTCCAAGTACATATTTTCACATTAATAAATCAGCCACTCTAAATTCCATTTTGTTCACACGTTACTTCTAGGGCATGCAGGCACAACATTAGTTTTTGCAAATTCCTTTAAAGTAATTATGTTGAAGATAAGATATGGCAAGCATATTAAAATATTAAGTAAATATTTGTGCTTGTTTTTAGAATTAGTAGAAATAGGAATTTGGCTACATTTAAGGTTCTGTAATAAAGTGCTGTAATACAGAATGGGAAAGGTAAGCGTACACCTACCTTTAAGTATGTGCTTAGCCTTTCTAACCTGCTGTGAACCCAGCAAGTTAAGGGGACTAAGTACATACCTAAAGGTAAGCACATGCCTTACTGCCTTGTTGATCTGAAAAGGCTGCTGGCACACTACCACATCAGTTCCAAGATAATGAATAAGTTTTTTTTAACAAACACCTTGACGATTTAAGGGACCAAGGATCTAACTATGTGACAAACTGGCTTTGGCAGCAAAAGAAGTTAAGATTCTTTTTTTTTCTCTTAAGTGGAGACTACGTGCTAGTGAACCAGTATGTTCTAGCTAGTTCAACGCATAGCGGTGGAACCATCTTGACTGCAGAGATGATGAATGTTAGCCTAAGAACAAACACTCTCCAAGGTGCAAGAAGCTATCAAGTCAGGTTCATGGTTGGAGCTCTGGAGTTGTACTCATTGTTCCTTTAAAACGTATTTTTGCAGCTAGATACATAAAAAACCTCAGGTACGTAACACTGGCCCCACTCTACCCAAGGGCATCCGAGTCTGGACTTGTGATCCTAAAATTCCTTGATAATTCTGGAAGTGCTATAGATGTTGATATTAAAATTCACCTTACACTGGATTTCTAAAGTTCAGCTTCTCTGTATGGCCAGAAACATTTTTGTCATCTTTGGAAGCATTTGGCTTCTGCCTCAGTCTAATCTCTTTTGAGATTCACAAATCGAGGGTTTTCTCAGTCTTTGAGTGGAATAGTGCTGTAGATACCTGAGAAGAAGATTAGAGGAGTAAAGCAGAGTAAAGAGGGAATTAACTCTACTGTCCTTTCATCTAATAGTTCAGTGATTAAAAACCTCACACAGTACACAGCAGAAACTGAGTGAAGCACTGAATAGTTAGCATAAACTGTTACCGTTTCTTCATTTGTACACATTGTAGTTTGATATTCTATCGAATGAAGCAAATGGTCTCAATTCCACATTATACCACAGCAGGCTACATAAAGAGCTAAACCCTAAATGAATAAACAAAGAGGAAAAAAAACCCCAACAGAGGAACCTTCCAGAGATCCTTAGAACACTAAAATGTTGTGAGCATCTCGAAATCTTGAACATTTGCCTCAGCAGGCTCCAAAATCTCCCTGTTTTGGGTAAATGTCGAGAAAGAAAGTCTGAATACTCTTGCCTCTCAAAATAAATTGCTCACCCCAGGCAAACAGACGACTACAACTTTGCGAAGCTGGGATACGCTCTGTTATGAAACGGTGTCAACAAAAGTCAGTCTGATTATTAATATTTATAGACAAGTATAGTTAAGCAAATGCTAAAGCTCCATAGCTTATGATAAAATCATCAAGACTGCTAAATATACCTACATAGCTAGATTGTATTTTTGGCTGGGGGGAAGGGTCAGAGGTGATGTCTCTGAATAAACAGCTCCCAGACCAGTTCTCCCCCATCTCTCCCAGTGTTGCTGCCTTGGGCTCTGTTGTTTTTTTCTTTCGCTGCCAAGGCCAGCTGCTTCCTTGCCAGTCGGATCCTCTACGATGGCCTGGGCTGCCTCAGGGATGACGAGGGACCACGTCCACCTCATGTCTGAGTGCACGCGTGTGGGTTATCTGCCTGACGGGTCCAGGCAGCAAGGCAGAGATGCTCTTCTCTTCTCACTCGCTTGTCTTTCCCTTGCTTCCCCAGCAATGGTGACCTGCATCACCTTGCCTGAGTGTATCAGCTTTGCTAGGGCCGGGAGCCAGCACAGGCAGCTGTAATCAGGTGCTCTGCCCAACTCCTGATGCTTTTGTGTTTATCACTGCTTACCCTCTTGATCGTTCCCAGGACTGTCAATAGCACAACATCCGGAGGCGAGGTGCTGTGCCTCCTCATGTCCAGGCTTTCAAGGGCTTATGTCTGAACAACACTGTACAGACCAGGGCTGCTACACCGGCATTATGGATCCTTGGGTGTCGTTGTGGCTACATCAAACTCTTCAATAAGTATGCAAGGGAAGGGAGTACATACATCACACAGAAACCTTGACATTGCCCACTAATACTCCAAACTCCTTGGTCAAGGGAGCTGCTAGTGTAGGTTGATGCCTTGTTGCATTTTCAGTGAGGCTGCTGTGGGGCTGGCCCCATCTAGTGCTCTGCAGAGTCCCTGCGGTAACTCTCCTTGAGCTCACCTCTCCCAAGGAACAGATTTTGAAAACGATGTTGTTAGTCCCTATTAGCCTCAGTTACCTTCCCAGTAAGTGACCAGAGAGTTATTCAGCATGAGAAGGGTCTGAGAGACATTTCACAGGTCTCAACGAACAGCTCAGTGATGCAAGAATTACAGAAGATGGTGGGAAACATACAATTCTGGCAATTCTGGGAAGCATCCTGGTGTGGACCAGAAAGTACTCACTGGGGGTAGACTTCCCTTTGGCAGGTCAAAGGTCTTGCAAGGCCACCTCACCACTCACAGGTGCATGGCAGATTTTTCTGTTGGAGATGTAGGAGGTGATACAGCTAGAAGGATAGCTGGACATCTCCCAGGATGAAACCCTTTTTCAGTTGCCCAGTACTCAGCCAAACTTTAATATTAAAGTATACTTCCCCCCCCCCATATCAAGACAGACAAGATTGTGCACATTTCCACAAGCCACATATTAAAAAAGCGTAATCTGTGAACTCAGAACTTTTACTTCAGACCTGTGTCAACAGATTCTGACACCAATTCCAGAAAGGCACTAGTTAATTTTGATTTCTCAGCACTCTCTTCAGTTCTGTTGTCATAATTAGAAAGTCAACATTTACCCACATCTGTCATGAGACCTAGGAAAACTATTAGTTGCAAACATCTGATTTGTTGAATTTAGCTCTCTTTCCTGATTGTGGTTGATCAATGATCACAGTTTAATTTCTATTAATTTTATTCACTGTATAAATACTTCTGTGACTTGTTCATGTGAATATATTTCAGCCTAAGTATTGGTTACAGGCTGGATGGTGTATCAGAGTTTTTGTGAGTTGTAATTCATTATGCAGTTTGTACATGAAGGATCATTTGAGCACCAGTCTATTGCTTCTATTCTCTAGGTGAATAGTCTTCAGAAATATAAAGTGATTTCAAGATGACTTCTGCAGACAATTTGGAAGTTTGTTGGAAATAAAATTCACATGAGTATTTATTTCACTGTTTTTAATATAAATTTATGAATAAAAGCTTCTCCTATATATTTCTATGCAAAACCCCCTGACGAAATCCTATTGAAAACAATAGAAATATTCTGGCTGAAATAAAAAAGAATCCCATAAAGTTCACTGTGGATAAAACGGGAGAAATTATTGTCCAGTTAGATGCATGGCGGGTTTTGGTTCATTTTTGTCCTGCTTGGATTCTTTAAACTGATCCCCAGACAGATGGTCCTTCTTCACTCCCTCCTCCCATTATTCACCCACCTGTAGGTATCTCTCTGATCGTGGACACACCTCAGTAACTTTTTTATA
The DNA here is from genome assembly GCF_028858725.1 of Colius striatus. Classification (NCBI taxonomy): domain Eukaryota; kingdom Metazoa; phylum Chordata; class Aves; order Coliiformes; family Coliidae; genus Colius; species Colius striatus. Next base: position 49,476,814 of record NC_084762.1, on the reverse strand, counting down.
CTCTTCCCAATGACAACTTGAAAGGTGGCTGAGCTTTTTTTGAAAAAAACACACACAATATTGCAATGCTGTTTAGTGATGCAAAAAGAACACAAAAAGAAGCTGCATATATTTTCCCAAAGTGTACTTTATTACTTTATTTCTGCTTTTTTTTTTTTCTATACCATTGATTTGCCTGTTGAACAGATGGAAGCATAACACAAGGTACAGCCCATCAGACACTTGTTGGCACCTGCGTGCAGAGGGGACACAGCTGAGGATCACCAACCTGAGGTCACTGCGGGCTGCAGGCTATGCACAGTAGCTCTGCCAAGCTCCCCTGCGCAGGCATCGGTAGCTTTTAATGGCAAATTCTGTGCATTTCTTTCAGTGTGGCACCCATATTGAGTGCATATATACACACCTCAGCTGCACAACGATTCTCACCAAGGTCTGTGGGTAGAGACCATCCTCTGCCCAAGGAGTCCCAGTGATGTCCTGCCAATGCCACAAGCCGGGAAGGGTGGCAACACTACCAGAAACATTATCTTGGAAACACATGTGTGGAGGTGTATTCATAGAGCTACAGGAGCCAGGGCTGGGCCTCGGGGCTTTAACCTGGCCATCACCAACAGCAGCACCTGCTAGTCCCCAGGGCCATTAGAGCTGGTTCCTCCCACCGTGCCGCTTGCACTGCCGCGAGGGAGGCCGGGGCCGCGCTGATGGGGGCCGAGACCAAGCTGGTGGGGCTGGAGCTGTCCCGACGAGAGAGTCGGGAGCCGTTGCCATGGCAACGCTGGCAGAGCAGAGCCGCAGTGTGGGAGCGCGGCCCTGCGAGGGATCATATCGATTAAACGAGCTTTTAATATTATTATTTTTTGAGATTTTTTTACCTATTTTTCGTTTAAAGCGGAGAGGCAGCGGGGCAGGCAGCTCACTGCAAATGACATGTGGGAAAAGCACGGAGTAGAGCTTGTACGGAGAGCAGCCATCAGGGTACTTCAACATCCCTGGGAGTGGGCCACCTGGCTTGTGAGGTTATTCTATGGGGTAACATCTCCCTTTCTCACCACACACAATAAATAAAGTCACTACCAATCTCTGGACACCTCAGGTCATCCTATGAGGACTCTTTGGATGGTGGGTGAGTACCTTCCTGCTGGAGGAATGGCTTTTGTAATATTCATTATCCTTAGCCTGACCTCAGTGTGAGGATGCTCTGACCCCCTCGTAGTAACAGAACACCCCTTGCTCCCAAGCCTCATGACCTGCACTAGTCCTCTTGCCTCCCCCACCTCAGGAAAGTGGCACAATACAGTGCGGCAGTCCGCTGGTAGATCTGTTACTGAAGGAATTCATGCATCTTGCATCTTGAAGATGCATTATTAATGCCTGGACAAATCACATCAGGTGGAGCTCAGCAAGTCCCTGGCACTGCAAAAAGGAACAAAAGCTGGTTCTACAAGAGAGAGAAGGATGAGACAAATTATAACAGCTGGGAGTTTCTTGTCAGTAAGATGGCATAAAAACAGAAATGCTAAAATTGTTTGTGCATAAGGCAAGTTTATATTTTTATTGGGAAAGAAATTACACATTGCGCTGTGAAGAAGATACTCTAATTGTATCCTAATAAACAGCACATTGTTGGGCATCTTTGAATTTCACAGCAAACTGGGCCAGCTTGCTGGCATCCAAATTACTTCCAAGCAGAGTTTTATTTAGTATCTGGAAAGGACTATAAAGACTGGATTTGCTAGCAGAGGGCCTGCTTCTTGCCTCCTTGAAGTCAATGGCAAAACTCCCATTCGCTGCAGAAGTAACAGGATCAGGCCAGAGTTTGCAGCAATCTTCTGAAAGGAAGGAGGCAATGCTGCCTGCAACACCACATGGGAAGCCACGGACCCCAGCCTCCCAGGCAGAGAGCACTAGTTCTTCAGCTCTCTAACTCCTGATAAGAAGATCTAATTTGTTCAGCACAGGCTTTGCTGCCAGCTAATATTTTTGTCCACATGGTGTGAATACTTAGCCAAAAGCTGGGCCTCGCTGGCTTTGTTGCACTAGGAAGGGAAGAGGAAGATAGGAACCCAGGATTTGTTTGTAACAGCTCTGTTTATTTACAGAGGTGAACACAAAGTGCTATTACAGCAAGGCAGGAGGAAGCATGATAGTTTCTTGTTTGGAAGTGTAAGTCTCCTTTTAGTGACCTGTCAGCCAGGAAGCGCTATAGCTTGCTTTGACCCCATGAAAATGCACCATTGCTTATTACTCTAGCAAGTGGCTTTCCCAATGTCTTCTCTTTTCTTATTGTTCATAATTCCCTTACACATCCACCCACAAGCATACAAACCCCCAGGATTTTATTTGCAGTCTTCACTCAGAAGAACTACTGCGTCTACCCTCCACCCCTACCCTTTCTGCTATTGCCTTGTCAAGATTCGCCATGCTCTGAGCAATGACTTCAGTTGTTTCTGTTGCCACTAAATTAAAAGGTGCTTAATTGTTTTTCCAGTGAGTCTTTAAAAAAGTTAATAAAAAAAAATTTCAGACCCACCCTGTGTTTTGTGATTGCCATTTGAGAACACCACTGCATTATTTTTTACCTCAGACTGACCGACTGGAAGGCAATATTTTCTTTCCTAAGAATCTCTAAGGGCACACTGATAATTTGTGTTTAGCTGACAAAAACCCAAACCACTTCCAGACATCTACTATTTTTTTTCCTCTCCAATATATATCTCTATAAGATTTCTATCAAAACTATTTATCTAAATATTTTTTTTAAGTGATCAAAGTGTTTAAAAAGAACCTCAAATAATTCTTTTATCACTAAACCAGTATGAAATGCCTTTTCACTAAGTCACTGAAAACAGATCTAGCCTTTGGTAGGAAGTGGAGAGAGTATTTGTTAGATGGTAAGAGATTAATGAGATATCTCTAGCCATCACTATAGTGATAATCATTCCCTTGAAGCAAGAGATAAAGCCCTCCAAGAAACAAGACCCAGTAAGGAGAGAAAAAAAACGAAAGGACAAAACAGACAGTTTTCACTATAGGAAAAAGTGAAGAATTTCTCTAATTCTTTAATGTATTGGCAAGCTGACAGTGGTAACCTTGTTTTGCCAGAAGTGGATGGATGAGTGGAGACCATGATAGAGGAGCATTGAGTGTGTGAGGATTATGTACAGGCAAGCATGCACTGAGGAAACTGTGAGGTTATAGATTACCTACACCCAGCCAGGAGATGGATCTATGGTTAGTGAGAACATCTGCTCAATGCTCACAGACAACCAAAAATGTAATGTTAGTACATAAAACAAAAGGACTCGAGAATAACGCTGCAAATATCTATGATACTGTTGTATAAGGGAGTGAAGCATCATGACATAGAGCACCTGTGTCCAGGATTAATCAAGCACTAGTGAGAAAAGTCATTGGGGAACACGGGAGATCCTGATCAGCACACAGAAAAGGACTAAAAACATAGGGAGGCTTGGTGCAAAGAGAAACTGCAAAGATGAGGCTGTTTAGATGTGGCAACTCTTAAGTAAGGAGTCTTTAGTCAACCTTTCTTGGACTGGAGAACAGCAGGGCACTTAAAGAGATTAAAAGCTTCTAGAAAAGCCTTCACCTGAAGACTGTGCACACAGACATGTGGTATTTGCTCTGGTGCTCGAGGCCCAGGCACAGCTAAAGCAATCTCATCAATACCTTTTGTTCCCTTCAGTAAAGCTCTTGTTTGATTAGACCCAAAGTGCATCTTCTGCTTGTTGCCTAAATTCTGAAAAGAGAATTTTATTTTGTTAAATCACAGACTAATGATTTATAGCACATTAAAAAGGGGCATTTTTCCAAAGCTAATTCTGTGTAATCTATGTGTTAAATAAGAATCTTCCTGACATCCTAAAGGAAATGACATTCTATTTAAACATGTTACCTGCTGATCTACTAGAGAAGCAGGCCAGCATTTTTTGTTTGTTTGTTTGGTTTGTGTATGTATGTGTGTGTGCTTGTTTCGTGGCTCTTGGGTAATGTTATCCATATTTTTCTGTTTGGAGAATCACTTTTCCCTACGCACTCACCAACCAACATGAAACCACCTAATTATATTTTCATAATCATGATTAAAAACCATCTAAATTATCCTGCTTGATGTACTCAAAGAGTTTGTTGATTGCTTTTTGATGTGTATTAGAGCTTTTTGCAGAGCCACATCAAATGGTTTGCTCCACAATGAACTAAAAAATTCTTGTAACATACATATGCACATCTTTAAAAAAAATATATAATTTATATTCTGCTAATTAAGCTACATCAAAACCAAGTCTATCACCATGAAATAATTGTGTAAAAGCTACTCACCTATTACAAGAACATTAATTTCCACTTTGCTTTTTTTTTTCAAAAATATTGATTTTATCTTATACAAGGCAATTCAGCATTTCAAAGCCTCAGAGTCTCAAAGTGTTTTTTCCACATCCATGGAGACCTTAAATCTTGAATATAAAATCAACTTTTAGAATAGAAAACCCAAATAAATAATATGAATATGCTTCTTCTGCGTAATGGATCACAAACATTATTTTTTTTTCTCTGTTGTTTTCATGTCTTAAATATGCCACATCAAATCTTGACAAAAGTTCTGTCCACTGCAGAGAAGGGATTGAAGAGAGGAAGAGGGAAAGGAGTTTGTAGAATTTTCGCCTTATCCTTGTTTTGAGGCTTATCTGTGGCCCATTTTGTCAGGAGACCATCACAATATACAACTGTAGGCTTGCTGCTGGTGTGATTAATCCTGAAGACTCTTGGGACAACATCATGCAGAGAGTCAGAATTTAACATGGGATGGGATCTCTCAAAGCAGTGAAGGGTTGTATTAGATCAGTCCATGGGCATGTTGGAGTTAGGGTTTGCTTCATGACTGTCCAGCACCAATTACAAAGTCAGCGCTCATTAAATAGTAAAAATAAAACACTCTAGGAAAACAATTAAATAATTCAAACTCTGCCTAGTTGACATCAAATCTGTTGCCATATCAAATATGCATGTGAAATAAATCTGTAGATGTGTCTCTATGAATGGAGTGCAAGTGCAAATGATGATGCTTTGCTCTAAGCTTTACTCTAAGGTGAGTGTGGAGATTGGTCACGTGCAAAAGTGTCTTCCTTCACTGTCACCTTCCCTAGCTCTGTGTGTATGTGTGTATCTGTGGGCAACTGTCTATTTTCTCCTGGAAACCTGTAACACACTGACACTTATCTGGTGGCATCAGTGACAGCTGTGGGATATCCAAGTACAGCTCTGTTCATCCATGTGTTTCCAGTTTGACTTTCAGTAAATGTTTAATGATCCTTTTCAATTACTGGACCAAACAGTATTTGACAAGAATGCACCTTATCTAATACTAGCACTTAGACAGGAGTGCATTTTTTAGATAGCACTTAGCATCCACAATGTTGTCATGATATTTGTGAATGTACTCTCAGGTTGTTCTTAATGACCCCATTACAAAGGTCTTCTCATGTCTTGCTGTGTTATTGTCTCTGTTTCCTCAACTTTACTGACAAAGAGCTGTCAGAGTTCACCTGAGAACACTCTCACACTCAACATCCTGGGTCAAAGCCTTAAAATTACATTGGCTTTACCGGCGTGAATGTAACTGCCATTGAAGAAGGTTCCCTGTATGAGACCATATGAGAGTGATCCTTTGGCTTCTCTAGCTGCGTCTGGTCTCAGCTGTGGCCCATGTGTATTGTGCACCCTTCTGCTGCAAGCCTGAGGCACCTCTGAGCCTCCATGCAGGGGAAGGGTTTCAAGTACGGCGTGGTCTCACTCTGGCTTAATGTCCAAGGATGACAGGGCATACAGCAGAAAGTCTGTGTCCTACAGGGAAGGAATGGGCTCGGGTGTCAAGACACAGGCCATATAGAAGAGAACGTCTTATGAAGAACAGCTGAGGGAGCCTGGGTTATTTAGTCTGGAGAAAAGAAGGCTGAGGGGAGACAAGATCACTCTCTACAACTACCTGAAAGGAGGTTGTAGTAAGGTGAGGGTCAGTCTCTTCTCCCAAGTAACAGATGATAGGACAAGAGGAAACGGCCTCAAGTTGCACCAGGAGAGATTTACACTGGAGATTAGGAAGAACTTTTTCTCTGAGAGAATTGTTAGATGCTGGAACGGGCTGCCCAAGGAGTTGATGGAGTCACCACCCCTGGAGACATTTAAAAGACTGATAGATGAAGTGCTGAGGGACGTGGTTCAGTGGTAGGCTTGATAGTGTTAGGTTAGTGGTTGGATGTGATGATCTTAAAGGTCTTCCACAACCAAAGTGATTCTATGATTCTAAGAGCTTTACTGGCATGCCTTCAAATGAGCATACACTAGTGGAGGCTTCTCTGAGTCCCTCCCTGCTTTCTTCCCTCTGACATTTGGTAAGGGATTGGCATTATTGTATTTTTATCTATTTTGCAGTGAGAATGCTTACTTGCATCCAGGTAGAACACCCCATCCTTGAAAACACATGGAATATACAAAGAAAAGTAGGTATGTTCACCGATGACAAGACACACGGGTATTTAAAAAAAGACATATTAAGGAATATTGCTATTCAAATGACTTGGCAAAATACTTGGCAAATAGGCAATTAAATGAGCAGTTGCAGGTCATGGCTACAGAGCTGTGACTGCTCCTTTACCTGGCATCCAAAGGTACTTTCTGTAGTTCTGAAAACAAGCAATAAATTCCCCCTCTAATGTCATGTTCATATCTTCTCCTTCTTAACTACCATCCCATCAGCCCATCAGGATATAAAAACAGATCTACTCCATCCCTTCCTCCACAGTAATGAACAAACAATGAGATATAGCATCTCCTTGACTGGCTCTGGAGATGCACTCAGAGCATGCCCAGCATCGACTGGCTGGACTAAGTTTTTTGTAAAACTCTCTGAAGGCTTCACTTTCTTTTACAACACTTCTGAAAAAGCAACCGCCACCATTGCTATCTTGCATCAGCCCAGGAGTTAGGAAGTAGGGAATGCATATTCAGTTTCTATCCTTGTTGGAAAGAATTCAAACACACTTCTAGTCATTAGGCTATAGGTTTTTTTCTGGGAACGCTTTTCCCCTCCTTGTGAAGCTGCACCACTGTGCAGAAAAATGGTTTGAATTCACTGAGAGAAGGAGAAACGGTGAGTGAAGGCATGACTCCCCAGGCTAATGATTAGGTAGCTTTTTTCGGAAGTACGAGGAAGTAGACTCCAGTCATTCCTCCTGTTTTGTCCTTTAGCTCATGCCTGTTTCATATAATGCCCTTGTTCTTTAAGTTAAAGTGGTGCATTTTGGTATTTTGAACAATAAATTATAGTCTGGTACCTACCTACTGTGCACGCTCACAGTGCCTATGCAGTGATTTTATTCCGTGTATGTCAATGAAGTAAGTTGAGATTTCTCATCTATTTCCATTTATATGGGACAGGATCTATGAGACTGATCCAGTCGCAGTGAAAACTCCCCCTTTTTTGGTCAATTCATTTTCCCCACCACCCTTTTTCACAGTGTCATCTTCTATTAAGATCACATTATCACTTCTGGAACAGCCGTATTTTATCAGGATCTCTCAAAAGAGGATGAGTCAGACCATCTGATTTTATTTTGTTAAGTTTGGTTTTCATTTGCTCAGCTTGGTTCAGATATGAACACATCTTTTCCAATTTATCCTTAATGTAATACAGACGCTGGCACAGGCGCAGATCTTGGTTACACTAGTGCAAATTTGGGGGCTTGCCAATGGAGTGCTGCCAGGGCCATATTAAAATTTCACTTTCAGCGTGGCTAGAACGGCAAGCTTCTCAGGAAGCAGGCTGCTGTGGTGGGATGAGCCAACGTACCACTTCTCAATAGCTCTGCAATTCTCTCTTGGTTGGAGAATATCCCAGGTAACACAATACCCCTGAAGTCAGCCAGGGCCAAAAGGCCTGAGGCTGTGACTGGAGTGCTAGTTCATATAAGCCTTGACTGACGGGAATAAGCTGGTGGGATTTCATCAGTAAAGAGGGAAAAGTGGAATAATCTTTGTAAAGATGGCGAGAACTGTGACTAGTCAACGTATTTGTCACCTGGCCATTTCCCAGAGTCATACAGTAAAACAAATCAGAAATGGACCAGAAATGAACAGCATCCAGCCTGCCCAAACTATATTTGCTCAGCATTAGCAAAGCCTATATTGAGAAAAGGCAGATGGATGTTGTCATGGCTCTCCTCAGAGAACAGGAGTTCTGTGTAATTCCCCCTGGTTTAGGTGTATGCCCCAACCTTCTGCCATAAATGCTGAGAATGTCAATGGCTTATTGATTTATCCAGCCACCAAACTACTCTGATATATCAGTGTATTCAGATTTTGACCCAGGCAGCCTAACATTAAAATACTCAGCCAACAGTAGTCCAGTTTTCCTGGAGACTCAGAATCGATGATTTGCACTTTATAGCCAGTGAAAACCTCTGTATCTTTTTTTTCTTTTTTTTTTTTTTTTACTTTGTAGGTCTGAAGGCTGCTTGGCATCTCCCACTTAACTGAAGTCAGAGCACATGATTTATAATCCTTTTAATATGTACTTCATGCTAAATCAGTGGTAAACACAGAGTAAAATTGACCCCGCTTTTCTGGAATGAATCATGACAAGCCTGGGTTGGTGGGAATGACTGCCTGCTGTGAACACTGATACCTCTGTAATTATTGATTTATGGAACTCTCCTGTCTTTGATCAGTCATCTTCCTACCCTTTGCATGTTTATTTGGTTGTTTAATATTGCCTGTGCTCTAACGTGTGAGCTCTGTGGGTTAGTGATTCACTTTGTATAATTTTGTAGTGGCATCTTGTACTCACTTAAGGGTCCTTAGAAACCTCTGCAAAGAAAAACAGTAAGGTGTGGGTTTGCAGACCTTGTGGGGCTAAAATGCCAGTCGATGTTCATGCCATTGAATATACGCAGTGCTTTTGCCATCTTATCGTGATTATTGGAATCAAGGTTTGATTTGTCAAACATTTTACAAATGTTTAATCCTTTCAACAAATAAAACTCACCATTAAAATACATAGAAGACTTTACTGCCGAGAGTAACAGTCTGGGATGAAGCCAACACTATGGATGAATGGGGTCTACCAGGCCTCCAGGCTTTACGTGGACCTTTTGGGGCTGCCTGCCTCAAGGAACCACAGGTGTAAGGCAAGACCCACAGCTCTGGAGCATAGAGATCGGACCTCTGGCTTACCTCTCTTCCCAAATGGAAGATCCAAATTTCAGTTTACATTTTACCCCTGCCTTAGTAAAAGTTGTAAGCTTTTGTGTCACCATAAGATGAAGCTTTTAAGAGACAGTAAGGCAACTTGAAAGCCTCGGACTGTAAGCAGACATCTGCCCGAAGCTCTCAGTGGAGTTGGCACTTGGAAGGGTAGGTAAATGCTGATGCATGGTAGGGAAGAGAATATGCTTTATGTTTCACATTAGAGACCATGGTGGATACACAAAGCCCCTGGACTACGCTTAATGAGCTTCTGCTCACACAACAAAGCAAAATTTAATCCAGGTATGCCACTGGGTTAGTTTGCCAGTAGAAGGCTCTCTGTTGACATGACTGAACTGCTACCAGTATCCAACCTCATGGGTTTAAGTATCTTTACAATGTCCTGCCTGTGCTTTAGGACTTTATTGTCCTGGAAGAAATTTTGCCTCCAGAGTTCTTGTCAGGTGTGAGTTATCAGGAGGTCCACGGGAGCTTTTGTCCTCTTTCTCCTGCTGTGTGACCCATACCTGGCATGCTGTCCATCCCAATGTCACGTGGCTGAGCTGTGCCCGTACAGAGACTGGGATGGCTCCATCCATGTGTATTTGCTGAGGGAAAAGGGTGTCTGCCCTGTAGCAGGCCCCTTCTGTCCTTAAGAGATCCTGCAAAACCTCAGTTTCTGCAACTTACCCACGTAGATGATAGTGCCTTTTTCTCCATTTGTTACTGCTTGCACTGGATACTGCAAGAGCCAGATGAGATTTGGGGCTGGATACTGAAGGCATGGGGGCTGTGGTCAGTTTCCATTCACTGCCACTCACTGACATCATCCCCACCATCAGGACCTCCAGATGGACTGAGAACTACAGGCAGAGCGCATAGATGGGTCCCCCAAATTTTATCATGGCCCAGACGTGCCTATGCTAACAGCAAGCACCTTTCTCTAAGAATCAGAGAGATTTCAGTTTGCTTGCACCAAAGGTACTCTCTTTCAACTATGATGGAGTGATGAACATGTGGCCAGGGGCTAGTGACGCTGTGGTAGTGCCAGAATCTTGACTACGTCCCTCTGATTCCTGCTGATGAGGTGAAAGGGCAATTTTTGTCCTGGGGAGGTAGTCCAACACACCTCCCAAGCCATTCTTGGTGAATTGAATGACTGACACACCACTTACAAGTTGCTCATACAGGAACATGGCTCTTACACCCAGACAGGTGCAGGACAGTCTCTCCAATTGTCATGGTTCGGCCCAGCTAGCACAGCAGCACCATGACAGTCTCTCGCTCGATGCCCCCATTCACCCCCACCCTCGTTAGGATGGCGGAGGCCCCAGCGAAATGGGAGTAAAAAGATAAGCAAGGTTGTTGTGGATTGAGACAAGGGCAGGGAGGGCTCACTGCCAATTATGGTTCTGGGCAAAACAGACTCTAGTACTCGACTTAGAGAGGAAAGTAGGAAAGTTTATTCTACAAGAAACAGAACGGCTGATGGGAAAATTACAACCAGCACTTTAAGATCTCCCTCCCCCATCCCTCCTTTCTTCCCGGGCCCAGCTCACTGCTCCTGATGTCTCTCTACCTCCTCCCCCACCAACAGCTCAGGGGGGCAGGGAGTGGGGGATGTGGTCAGTCTCTCACACATGGGCTCTGCCGCTTCTGTCTTCTCAAATGGGGACGACTCCTGGCATTCTTCCCCTGCTCCAACACGGGATTCCTTCCCCAGGACACAGTCCTTAATGAACTTCTCTGGTGTGGGTTGTTCCCAACAGCTGCGGCTTCTGCCGATACAGGGTCCCTCACACGGGACACAGTCCTTGGTGAATATCTCTGGTGTGGATTCTTCACTGCGGTTGCAGTTTCTGCAGTTGCAGGGTCCCTCTCTCGGGACAAGGCTTCTTCTGGGCATAGGTTTAATGAGCTGCTTTGTCGTGGGTTCCTCCCCACAGTTACAGCTGTGGATATTGGGTCCCTCCTTTGGGACACGGCCTGCTCCGGCCATAGTCACTGTCCCTGGCTCGGGGCCTTTAATGAAGTGAATCGCTGCCCCTGGTCTGGGGCCAGCTTTAGCAAAATGAGTCTCTGCCCCTGATATGGGCTCATTATCAAAATGAGTCTCTACCGCTGATGTGGGGTCTTTAAAGAAATGAAAATCTCAGCTTCATCAGTTCTCTCCGTAAAATGCAGGTGAGTGTCTGCTCCAGCACACCTCCTCCTCTCTTTCATCACTGACCTTGGAGTCCACATGGTTGTTTCTCTCACTGTTCCTACTCCTTGCACCACCACCAGCCAGAAGAAGAAGAAGGGGCAGAAGAAGAAATAGATGGAGGAAAATGGAGGAAGAAACCTCCTCTTCTGGCTTCTTCTTAAAAAGTGATCGTGGAGGAGTCTAATTGGCTCAGCCCCAGAAGTGGGTCTGGCTCAGAGCTGGGGAGAGTTGTGAGCAACTTCTTACAGGAGCCATCTTTACAGCCCCTTCCCCCTTACCAGAAAAGGCTACCGTGTCAACCATGACACCAATGAGAGCATTTCCTAGGTAGATAGTTAAGAAGATTTCTAAAGCTAGCCGATGGCTCTGAAATAGAAACAAGATAATATTTCCTTTCTCATCCTCTGTGGTCTGTGGGGAGGGAATAGAGACAGACACCACTCATTTAGCAAGAGCAATTCAATTTTTAAGAAATGGGTAGAGACACTAAAAAGCACTCTATGACTTAGGGTCATTTAAGCAGATAGCGCTGAAGCAAAACCTATGAATAAAGGCAGCAATTATTTTTATATACATTATTACCTATTATTCAAAGTCATTGCAACTGGAAAATAATGCATCTATCACATTCATTTTCTATTAATTTTCTCTTAAATAAGCCCTACAAATGTTATAAAGAATTTGAAAAGTAATTTCTAGCCTGACTACCCTGTCTGCAGCCAAATAAGCATTTATTAGCCCTCATTTTATAAGTGGAATGTGGCTTGCAAGTTCAAATTCAATCCTTCTCTGCTCAGCGCTAAGCCATGTATTTCAGAGGTACAGCATTTAATTGTTGCCAAGACACCTTTGCAACCAGAAGGGCAAGAGAAAGTTTGGTTCTGTAAAGTGAAGTCTTAGAATCTGGAGATTAGAGCCAAATCTGTGGAGAAAATCCTAAAATTGCAAATACTGTGGATTTAGATTGATCCTAATAATGCATTTTATTATTTAGATGTAATAAAAATTCAAATGATGTGAAAAATAGTAAAACCTCTGGTTTAGTGAGAAAGATTGAAGAGTTTTTAGGCTATGCTACATGAATGCCAATATAGACAATAGAGTTCTGATAGCTATTCATCTAACATTTGTAGGAAGACATTAACAATATATCACCCCTCATTGCCAGCTGCAAACACATAATATCATTCACAAATTATGTATTTAAGTTTTGGGAACATGAGATGTTTTTTGTAATGCTAATACAAAGACCATGTGTCCAGAGATGTTGAACAGAGAGTCTCCGGCCCAACCCTGACCTCTTTGATATATCTATTGACGTCTGAAGTGGGAGCCATATGCAAAGGGTTTAACACTGCCACCTGCAGATTGCTATCAATTTTGCTGGGTTTTTTCCGTGTTTATGACTGTGTTTTCACTTTGTAAATCACAACAGTTAAGCTGTTACCCTTTCCATTCACGGCTGCTTACCTGAAAGTCTGCTGGATGTCCTCTGATGGGGTTGTTTTCTGAGAATGCTACCCCAGGCTTTAAACATTAAGTCGGTTTTGTCAAAATATCTTTTTTTTTTTTTTTGTCATTGTGCCTCAGTATTGACCTTTCCACCCCTGAGAGAACTCTGAGCAACCAATCTGAGTCAAATAAACATTATGCTATTGAAGATGATATGCACATCCTGTGTTCTTGGACTACTTATGAGCAGTGAAACTCAGAGCTGATATCTTCCTCTCACTTAATAAAATTGCCAGAAGGGAAATACCTTCACTGTCAGAATGGCTATGTGAACAGATGAATTAGGATTAATAGACATGTTTAATGAGCTCTCTAAATTGGATATAATAGCGAAGGCATTATAGTGTCCTTGTGTCCCCAGAATGCCGCCCCAGCATGGGAAAGATGGAAAAGAGCAAGGATTGGACACAAATGACTTTATGTAAATAGGTAGCTTGCACAAGAGACAGAATAAGATAAAAGAATCTGAAAATCACTGCATCAAAGAACTAATCCCAAAAGTGACATCCATGGGACGCTTTAAATAAGGTTGAGGTATGGCTACACCAAAACCCAGAACCTAGTGCAGAGATTAGCAAGCTATCAAAAACCTGAATAAGCAAGTCAGTGTGGCACAGTGCAAAGTTGTGGGGAATTACCAGCTTGGGCTTCGGTCTGGGATATCCTGCATTGATATTTCACTGAACCTCAGGCTTATAAAGACCTGCTTTGTACACAGTCAGCTTTGGAGTCTGAGCACGTCGCTCTACTGTACTTCTAGCGCTATTGTGGGCAATATCTGCTGGAGACATACAGACCCAGGCGATTTTGATTCTATTGCAAGCTTTGGAAACTGTCTACAGTGTGACATTTAACACAAATTGTTTCGGTTCTTTGTTTTCATATCTAAATTAGGATAAAAGAATAATCACATCCCTTTGTAAAATTTATCTGATTTTTTTTTAAAAGCATATGAACTGATATTTGAATAATTCTTTGATTACTAAGTTATTGTTAATAAAGATTCTGAATAAGGATTTTAATTAATAATCCAGTTGTGAGGGTTGAAATAAATCAGTTTTACCAAGTTTCATAGTCTATCCATTCCTAGGGGCTGATATTAAACTAGGCATTTGTCTGCTTCAGAGACAGTGGTATAACTTTACAGGAGAATTTCATTTTGAGAGGGAACAGCAGACCTCACAAATGAGATATTAATACTTTCTTCATTACAGCAAGATCACATGCAGCTGCATTTTCAAAACCCAGGTGTCTGTACTTTAGACAGTAGGTGCTCAAACAGATCTCTGCATGCTGCTCTGGCTAGGAGTTTTCAGCAGTTATCTTAGATGCTGATCTCATCTAAAAATATGACCATGTAATTACATGCTCAGATACTAAGAATTGTGACGATGGTGACTGGAGGCATATATGCTGGTTCCCTGCTGGACACTTGGAAATTAGCAACCCTTGCCTTTACTTCTCAACAGGATTGCTACAAACGTGGGCTTGTTGTTACAGATGGCTTCCTTATTCTCTGCCTAGCAGCGACAGAAAAATGATGCACCCAATTACTAGTGCCACTTACAAAAAAAGAGCATGGTTCATTAGTTTGAATGGGCGTGCAATTCTGACCTAGTGTGTCATTTACATATTATAATGAGCCATTAGCATATGCTAATGACAAGGCTGAGTCTAGCCCTGGCATTTCTAAAAGATGCTAGCTAATGTTGTCTATACTCTGGATGACAGCTCCTGCTTTGAGCACCAGCCTGGGCTGGTTGGCTCCAGAATTGGTACCGGGAGAAGTCTGCATTCACCTCTGTAGAAAGGACTGCCGAATAGGTTTGAGTGCAAGCACAAGCTGTTTAAGGGAAAACACGTTTTAAGAGGGTAAAGGAAATTTCTGAGGACCAGTCATAAGCAGCAAGATTGATCTCATGATCTGCAAGAGAAGCCATCCAAAAATGGATGGAGACCTGCAGACTTTTCCTGAACACAACAGCAATATGTAGTCTGTTCAGTGGGAACATGCCATCAGAAAAAAGTGTCAAATCCTTGGAATGGTAGCTGAAGATCTACATGGCAGACCTTGAAAGTGCCATTAGTGAGAACCAAACTTACAAGCTGAATTTCTCCCACACCTCGCACTGCTAAAAATGTTTTGAACTTGGCTCACTTGCCTTGGGATCCAGTCTCCCCAGTTTCATTTGCTGCAAGAGGGACACAGATCCTCCCTAGCTTACCTTCCACCTGCCACCACAGAGCAGGGAGCAGGGCATGCTGGCTGCCCCTCATGTCCTAAGGGAAGGCAGGGAAAGAATTTGTTTACTTCTGGCTGAGGCTGCTGGAATGCCATGGCTGCCGCCTTCTAGGATGGAGTCACTTACAGCCCCTTGATTTTCTTTCTGTCTCTTGAGATTTCAGACTGTCCCAGCTATTGGGTTTGGCCAGAATTCCTTACCTTTCCTCCCTAAAGTACATCCACCATACCATATAGTACCTTTCATATTAGGAAGTACAATTTAGCAAGCATGGGAATTAGGCATGGGAGCTGGAGTACAGGGGAGATGACTTCACCTCAGCAGAAATGCTGCTGATGTTTCTCTTTTTCTTTGCACTGAGCACAAGCTGCCAGAGGAGTGAAGCAAGGCAATTTTGCCTGAGATTCTCATGCTTTTTGGGGAACTGTTCCCTTCTTCTGCAAGCTGAAAGTGCTGGGTGCAGTAAGATATTCCTCTGCTTCATGCTTATAATCCTCTCCCATTGATAGTCATTACATCTGTTTGGGTAAGAAGTATGGAGAGCAAAGTGTGGAAGGTGCCTGGTTGCATGCACAAATCCAGAGCGACTTTTGCAATAAATACCCAATCCTTCCAGCCACATTCACTTCTCCTGTGTAACAGGTGGGGAATCAACTGGAAGTGGTGCTCATCGTATGCCCGGTGCTATAGCTGCTGGATATCACCTCCTCTGCTGCTGATACTCCTGCTCACCTTAACTCTCACCTGGAATGGAGACCTACACAGTAGTGATAACACTCAGTACTCAGAAATCATGTATTGAGAGCTTATTAATCATGAGATTGGTATTAGCATCATGGGACAGTAAAAATAGCACATTCTTTGTGCCTGTTGGTTCTCGAGCCACTAGGGTCAGGGTCTCCAGGGCTTTTCCTGCAAGCATTAGACATTGCTGCAGAGGAAGAAGGCAGAGAGGAAGGGAGCACCCTCACACAAGTCTTCTGTCTTTAGGGGCTGGGGCTTCAAGAAAACAGATAAAAAAATTTGTGGAATTGATGATAAAATTTGCCAATGCTGCATACGGTTTTGTCTGTAGGCAGAATAAAACAGTCAAGTAGGGACTGAGCCTAACTGAAGCTTTCATTTATTTCTGTTGAATATTTCTTTTCTAATTCCTCCTGCTTTGATCTCAATTCTGTTACACCCAGCCACCCAGAAAAACACACTTCCCGTGCGTTTTCATCTTTAACTCCATGTTTGCTGATCCTGAGATTTCATTGCCAACTACCAGAGATGATGGCTGTTATGACGTGACTCTTCATACAGGTTTAACTCCAGCTAAAGTATCCTGTTTTTCAAACAAACTTCTATCAAGTAGAAGTGATTAGACAAATTAATGTGAAGTTAATGTCCCAAAACAGCACAATTTGTTCTCAGAACTTCACGCGACATTTAGCTAACAGCTTAAAGAAAGGGTTCAATTTGATAAAGCGATCAGAAAGACTCATAGCAATGAGCTTAGATATTCAGGGCTTCGTATAGCTTTTTCACTACCATAAATTAAAGAATAAGTTTAAAATAATGTATTTAGCCAGGCAAGCATATGCAAACAATTTAAAAAAGGCAATTTAGAAAGGTTTTTTTCTGTTTCCATAGTGTCTTGGGAACGGTAACTCTGAGAGCCACCAGCAGAGAGCAGTGCTGCGAAAGGAGGCAGAGATTCTCAGGCTGAGGTGGAGGTCTAGGTCCTTCAGCTCTTGACATGTCAGCCAATGGACCATTAATGAAATAGCTCACAGCTCATCCTTATGCAATAGTCTTTCACTTATGGAAACCTAGCTCCAAATAGAAGCAATAAAGTCTGTCATAGGACAATGGATGTCAGCTGTTTCTGAAAAAGGCTCTCAGAAAAGCCTACTCTAAAGGATGCAGAACACTTGTTAGTGATCTTTCTCACAGAATAAATCCAGAGAGATGTAAGACAGGGAGGGTAGCCCTTTTGCAGGTGCATTGCCTAAGCTGCCTGGGGAAGAACACACAAACACCTGTTCAAGCACTACCCGACTAGAGTTGAACTACTGCAATTAGTCCCTCATTTTAATGAGCACCAGAGTCAGTCACATCTTTTTTAAATCACCCCCTTGTGGTTTTATCCTTTGAAGTGCTGTTAATCCTCCATTACCAGCAAGATCAGTGAGGAAATGGATCGAAATACCACTCAGGTGTGCTGAGTACCTTACAAGATCAGGCTAGGTCTATATGGTTTCTTGTTTACAGTTTTCAGCGTCTACTTTGTTTGCAAATGGGACTCTCCTGAGGGACAGTCCCTCATATTTTAGTGGTGTAGGTGGCTCCTATAGTGTGGCTGACTGACCATTTGATCTACAATGCCCCAAAATGGCAGTGTGGCCATTCCAGATGGATGGTTTTTAGGTTAACTCATGTAAATGTCCTCTCAATTTAGGCATGCATCTTCTTTTCAAGGATAGCTCCGTGTTCTTCAAACCTAGGATTCACACTAGTCCCATGTTCCTGGGACTCATCACATAACTGTGAATCACTCCGCCTATTCACCTCAGCTAATGTAGATCAAGTATAAAAAGGCTTTCAGGATAGTAAATGTTTGGAGGATGAATGGCTGTTGAGCAGAGCAATTTTGCTTGCACTTCAGAGTTAAAGAAATCTTGCACATTAGCATTCCATCAGCTACAAATCCAGCAACTTTGTGGGAAGCTTTTAAGAACATGTTCCGTGGTCAGATGATTGCATATTGGGCGAAAACCAAAAGTGATTAAACGTTGAAATTAGAAGCCTATGAAATAAGCTGAGATCCCTAGAAAATCAGTGCACAGCTTATTGTAAATTTGATTATGAATTTTTAAGTCACTAAGTAGATGAAATTACCGTTAATCACATGTAAATTGAGATACTGGAACTAATCCACTGAAATTAGTGGGATTTTTGCCATTGATTTCCACAAGAGCAGGATTGGGCCTGCTCTGAGCAAGGAAAGAGAGATGGAAAATTAATATCTCCAAGAAGAAAGATTTAGGCCAGGTCTCACTTTCAAAATATGATGGATAGCTCAGTAAGTAACCAACCCTCAGCTCTCTTTCTCTCCCCCAGAAAAGCACCATTAGCTGAAAATCTGTGCCAAGCTCAAGTGCCACTTCTGTTAAAACAAGTCAGATTTTGTTAGCATGATATATTCATACCAAAGGTCAAAACTGGAAACTTATTTACCAAATACGTGCTGATGAGACATTTGGTAACTGGCACAAAAAGTAGAAATCTGGTCTGTAATAGGGTTACATTTGCTGGGAGTGCTGCTATGGGGTGCTCTGGTCTTTTCTGCCGGCCATGGTCAGATGGCGTGGGTAATCTTCAGAGATACTGCAGCCTGAAGTCAAATAAGCATCCTTACTGCCGACATAGGTTTCTTAAGAACAGTTCAGGTAATATAGTGGTAGAATCTCAGAATTAAAAGTAAGAATCAGCTGCATTTCACAGAGAAACAACAGCAAGCTAAAGAAAGATTTTTTTTTTTTTTTTTTTACTATCCAGAGTTCATCCTCAGTATGTATTTACCTATGGTTGCATTTGGGAATAAGTAGGCACAGTTTATGAATCAATTATTGATGGTGCTGCAACCCCCTCCATGGCAGGCCAGAATGCACAAATGGCCTTTACACTTTTAAGGTTCAGCCATCCAATATTGATCACTATTTCCTGTGCTGTTTAACCTCATGGATGAATCATTATCAGCTCACATTTATGGAGGCAGAGATTCCATAATTCTCCTGTCCCCCTTTCCTAGACTCAGCACAGCAACCAAGGGCAGAATAAGGAAAGAAGTTAATAATCACTTTAATCTGCCTTTGCACCATATTTTCAGGCTACTGGAGATCCTTGGCAAAAGTTAATCTTGAGACCGGCTCTGCATGGCTCTAGCTGAGTCCTCATTCCTGGCGACTCGTTTGAACAATGACAGTCATCAGCCATGGCTTACCAGCCACGCTACTCTGTTTTCTCCTGTTGCACGTGCCAAAGCCTGGTGGAAGTGTCTTTACCCAGCCTGTGAAATCCCTTACATAAGGTAAATTCTTCAGAGGCCCTTTATGCATTATTTACGACATCATTATACACAGTCATAAAACCCTTAAAGTCTTGCACTGAAAGCAAGGTTCACACAGGCTCATGCTTTCCTCTAACTGCTCCTGTACCTCCAGAATACGTGCAACAGAAACTGCCTTTTCCTGTCTCCAAGAACCAACACCATGCCCTGACAGGTTGCAGGAGGTTGCCAACTGGTTGCAAGTTGCATGTGATGACCCTGAGGGAGAAGAGGGCTGGAGAGCCCCCAGCACATGCACGCATACTTGTGCTTTGGCTGGGTGACAGAGGTTGCATCTAAGCCCTGTGATTCTTCTGATGCTAGAAAGTTATCTCCTGTTAGCAAATAAGTTGCTGCATAGTCTCAGCTGTCAGAAAAGAAGCAGCCTGAGAGCCTAGGCAAATGTGAATTAAGCATGACTGCTTGGGCACTGTGTTATGCCAACCATAGTTCCATCCATCATTTTCAGCTACCTAACAAGAAATCATTTCGGTATCATTGGCTAACTCTATATACTCATTCATTTGAATATAATGACTTTGGTTTCATCTGAAAACTTAAAATTCCTTTGGGCCAATCATGTATTTTTAAAAATCTTTGCGAATTTAAAAATTTAGTAGCCATGGTTGATTTCCCATTTTGATGGGTACATTGCTCTCTTAGCTATCTCTCAGGCAGAGTATATCACCTGAAGTGTGAAGTTCTATAAGCACAAATTATGCCTGATACTGAGATGCCTGCTTTTTTTTTTTTTCCTAATTAGTAAAGTTAATTTGATTTAAATGGCAGTTCTGCTGAGGTACTTCTATTTATTCCACTTTGAATTCACAAATGTTCTGAAAGGGTTTGCAAAATATTAAATGAAGCTGTAAGTTTCCTGTGGCCAAGTAAAAAAATAAACACCCCACAAATTATTACTTGAACATGCTATTCCTAAACATTTTAGAGGATTTGCTTTGCTTTATTCACAGGCTTTGATTTTTTAGACTGGTGACTTCTTTTATGTGTCAGAAAATGTCAAGTCTCAGCTACAAAGACCCAAGGAAAACATAAACCTCTTTACGAGAAACATGCTATCCTAAGACAGTCTTTTTCAGTCTGGTGTGTTTGCAGACTCCTGTGGGCCCCAACACTCCTGCTATGGGGAGCACAAAAGGTAAGCAAAATCATCATGCCCACTGCCAGTAGATTTTCATTTGCAGTGCAGAGACCCCCATCTCCAGTGATAAATCCTTATGGGTCCACAAATTGAAAAATGTTGAAAACCACTGCCCTAGGAATTGTGCTCATACCTTGGAGCTATCTTTGCTAATTGGGCAGAGCTGACAAGCGGGTCCAATATGGTGAAGAGAGATCCCCAGATTATTAACAACATGATGGCATCTGGAAATTTTGTAGAGCAATAGAGGCATAGCTCTAATCAAGGACTTTTTCAGCCTCTTGTATAGCCCATCTGTTAAGGATTTAGCATATTATATATAATGCCCTCAGCAACAGACTTTGATGTATGTTCAACTGTGACACATCTTTTGTAACTATCATAAAGAAATGATTGTTTATTATCTGCTAGGCCCTTAGAATGGAATCTCTGAAAAAGTCACCAAAATAAATGACAATATCTGTGAAAAATTCATATCAGATGGAATTATTCTCCTATCCAAAGTTCATTGTGTCATGAGATTTTTTTTCTGTATTTCACTGGAATTCTAATCATGGACAAACTCTGCATAAGACAAAGGAGACATGTTAAATGTGGGCTACTCAGATTTTAGATAGAAAGTAGGAAGCAATGTAGTGAAAATACAACTATATATCTATCTGATATGAAATGATTTCTTATAGGTATTAGAATAGAATTTATTGCAAGATATTGAAGCAGTTTGGGCTTTTTTTTCCCCCCTTTACTTGGTGCAACACAAACAAACGGTAAAGGATTTGTTCTGGCTGAATTCCAGTTTGCAAAATTACATTTTGCCTGACCCTAAATTCACCCTACCATGATAAAAAGGAAGAAGAAAAAAGCCTCCAGTCCTAAACCCTTCTCTCTTGCTGTAATTATTAATCAGCAGTTACATCTGATGGCTTCCTTTAGTTTTGGGGAAAACAGATCATTGTTTGAAGGGCTCTTTATTAAGTTATTATACTTTACTTCTCTAGAAGGAAAACCATACTATAAATATAAAATAACCATTTTGGGAAGCCTTTATTTGTTTCTAAGCTAGTCTACACCTTCAGCAACTCATATTAGAGTAATATAATCTTCTCTTCAAATCTATTTTCAGTATTTGACTTAGGAAAGAGTTCCTTTCTGCTGTTCTTCCTCAAACAGATCTTCCACTTAAGTGGGTTAAGAGTATGTGTGAATTGGTAGGGATTTCATCATTTGGCCCTCATGTCTGTAGTGGCTTGTCAGTACTGGCTTGTCAAGCAGCTGCCAAGGTGCCACCACACAAAGATTAGGAAATTATCTCCAGGTAGAACCTGGAAGAGCACTTTGCTGTTCCAGGGACTGCTCAAGCATGGAATATGCTGAGCTCCATGGACTGGGAATGCCTATTTGAAATGATGTTTCAGCAAGCATCTTTCTTCCTGTAGCTGGGTCAGGAAATTTTTTTCTTAAGCTTTCAACAGGAAGGCTGAATTGCTGTAATCTCTTGTGTTGATCCCCACAATATCCACTAGTGCTCCTATTGTGATACTTGAAGCAGGTGATGAAGGAGTGTGAGGAGTACATGCCACATGGTATCAAGTGCCACCAGACTGCCACCAGCCTGGACATGTGCTGTTGGGATATGGAGGTGTCAGGAACAACATACAGCCCTAGTGCTGCACCAGATGCTTGCTGGGATGCTCTTGGCAGCTCCCAGGGATTTTGTCTTCTCCATATCAATAGTCATCAGATGGAAATGAAATTGAACTGTTGTTCCTTCTCTGGAGACATTCAAAACGCACCTGGACAAGTTCCTGTGTAACCTACTCCAGGTGGTCCTGCTCTGGCAGGAGGGATTGGACTTGATCTTTCAAGGTCCCTTCCAACCCTTAAGATTCTGTGATTCAGATCCCTACAGAATCAGGACTAGCAAGTCTTAGGACTAGAATGCCCTTCCAAGCCTGCCTTAGATCCAGCTTTAATTTTCCCAAAGTCACAGTCACATTAACAAGTATCTATGTTTCTTCCTTAGACATGCAATCAAACAGCTTTCTTGAAACGGATAAATAAGAATAAATGATGCAATCTATGGCTTAATTTCTGTGCATGTTTTTATTGTTTGCAGTTAAGAGCAGAGCAGCTCTGCACTGGAAGAAGTCAACAAGATCCTGTCATTTTTAAGGTGGGCTATACTGAGTACTTACTTTCATTTAGAGATAATAAAGTCTAAAATTGCCCAGTTTTGATTTACAGACATAAATTAGTAATAAAAGTCTCTAATGACTTTAAACATTTTGCATTGATAATTAAATTGCAAAGGGGGCTATAAATGGAAGGGAAGGAGAGAATATGTTCCTGTTAATATTTATTATACACATTACAGGCTTGACTTAAATATTTTAGGAAGAGCAGAGACCCCTTGTACTAGGCAAGGAACAATGCCAAACTGAGTGACAAACCCTGCCACGAAGACTCTACAGTTTCAAGGAAGAAATAAAGCTTGCAAAGAGATAAAGAGATTTGCCTGAGATAACACTGTTAGTTCTCACCAAGGATGCTGCTTCCAGGTCCATGACCCTCTCCACTGCACAGCAGTTGCTACATAGGACATAAAGGATAGGAATTATAGGATATCAAGTTCCCACAATACTAAATAAAGAAATATTTTTACTTGTGTTCATAACAGGTTCCTTGTGCAAAAAAAGAATATTTTTTCCCTTGACATCCATCTCAGTAATACGTGATAGGTCACTTAGTCCTACCAGTAGATGCTGTACGTTCCAGAAAATTGCAAAGAAGAGATTGACATAATCAGGATCTCCTGGATCTTTCAGGAAAATGCATCTGTATTTTCATTTTCAGTAGAAAATGGTAGTTGCCTACCCAAGTGTTCAGAAACCATCTTGAGAGATATACAATTGATCTTAAGAATCCTAAATATGTAAGTAATTCAACACCAACTGTAGTAAAGGTCTGATGCTTGTACCTATAAAATGTGTGGTATGTTCCTCTGTAACTATAAGTTAAACTTTTTTTTAAATGAAAACTAAGAACTTACTGGAATCACTTGTCCTCGGCATGATAGCTTTCGGAAAATACCCCATATTACAAGACTCACCATGAAAAGCAAGAACCAATAATTGAGATATGGTCAGTTAAAGGATATCTTAGCCTTTACTGGACATCTTCAGTCCCTGTAATGCAAGTTTGCTCACTTCAAAACAATATTTTTTGTCTTGTAATTACTCATACTTAATAGAGTACTTCTCATTTCCAGACTGACTTTTTCTTATAGTATCACCCTCCAGAAACAGTATGTTCTTATGCATTTTTTTCTGGCATTGGTTACCGCTTGTTAAAGTTTTTGAAGACAGGACATGACTAAGTTTTCTTCCACGACGCAGCTCTGTGCATCTCTCATCTCCCACAAGACCAACATTTAAAACATCTAAAAAGACACATTCAGTTTCCTCTTTATCACACTGCTTTGCTTTCTGAGGAAGGAAAACAAAAAAATTCACTAAATATGAAAACAAACCAACCTAGGTTTGTTTCAAAATGTTCTGGACTGGGCAACAAAGTTAGATTGTTTACCAGTCAAGAAATATTTCCGATATTCATTGACATATGCACAAAAAAGAACAAACCAAAATGTATATATAATTCTTCTCTGCCTTTTCCTGACCTTGAAAGTTTGTAAATGAATATTAACCCCAAAGTTCAAGAAAATTGCAATAGAGATCTACTCAGGCTGTTGACAATTTCTGACAGAAACTTGCAAAGATCGGTATCATAGATTTTGATGAGGGGAAGGGTTTTGCAAGGAGATGATATTGGCTTTGAAGTATCTTCTCCATGGGCAAGGGCAAAACAAGAACAGAAATTGCTTAGGACATGCCTTAAAGCTCGGCAAGTTTTTGAAGGGATATGTTACATACATCTGCTCATCTGAAACAACGCAAAAAAAACCCCAACCAAACTGCATGATTGATTTTTTTCCCTGCATAAAAACATTTCATACTTTGGTTTTGCATTGCTCTAGGTGCTATCCAGTGGTTGACTACTAAACAAAGATAAATTAAGTCATTCACTCTCAGAAACTTCAAAAGTGAAGTGATACAGTGTTGGTGATAACCAGCTAGTCTTACAGAAAATACTTTTGCTTTCTTTCAAAGGAAGATTACAAAAAGAGCCAGTCTTACCTGCTCTACTAATTAAATTAACAAGATGAGTGAGTATACGTTAATGATACATGATTCAGATGCTTTCCGCCTCCATTATGAACAGATTTTATGAGATTTTAAGTATTTATTATGGTGGATTCTCAATATGAAATATAACTCTTTGGACCCAATGTCAAATTTAGTGCTTTGATTTTCCACCCAGGTTCTTTCTGGTATCAATCACATTTCCCATGGATGTTACTAGTTAAATTACAGGGTGTAAAGTATCCCATTGTAAAGCAGCAGATTGCTGGAATTGCCTCCAATGTGTACATGTGTATCAATATTTGAATCCTTTTTATGTTGCTGGATGTATCAGAATACGGTATAAAAATATCCCGACTGATTGAAATTGAATGTCTATCTAGTCTGGTATCTTGTGGCAGACAAAGCCAAATAGGAGATGCTTAGGGAAACAACATAAGAAAGTGGGAAAGAAACAAATGATCTTTGCAATGAGACATGTTCTTAAACTCTGATCTGGTGTTACCCGATTGCTTATCATCTAGATGGCTTCCTACAGCATTAGAAGAAAGAGTACTACATGACCTGGGGTTACATCTGTGCTACTGATTTGGTTGAAAGTAATAATCAGATTTTTCACAGAATTTCCCATTGTTTCCTTTGATCATGTAATGATTTGATTCACAATGTGGCTTCAGCACACGTGAGTAAGATTTCTTTGAGAGAAAACTAAATAAGAAATCCTCTTCCTGGTTTGTATTAGATGCACTCAAAATCCAGATGGACTCATAAGACTACAATTAACTGACTGGTGCTTTGAATGGTTTTGAACCACAGGCATGATAGGGAAGTTCAACTCAGAGGAACAGGTGGAATCCAACCTGAAAAAAAATTATTGTAATTATACACAGTGTAAATGCAGAGACTTCAATACTGACCTCTCAGGTTGTGTCTGAGAGGGCAAAGCTGGAAGTCCATCTTTAACTACCGAGCTGCAAAACAATATCTTTTCACTGTCTTGGTGGAAAGGCACTTTAGAATAAGGAACTCCATAAAAATCACAAGTGATGGGAATTCATGAACTTATGTAACAGTACTTAATATTAAGCAATATTATATACATCTCTCAGACATAATTTTAGAAGCTGTTGTTTTCTTGTTAGCTGAAAATAAAACTTAGCTAGTGTCACGGTTTAGCAAAGGGCTGGTTTTGCTTGGTAACAGGGGAACCGAGTTGCAGTGAAGGCCTGATAAAGAGTTTATGGACTCTCCTCTGGGTTTGGACCCACTTCTGTCCCGGCTGGGCTCATCTGGCGCCTCTGCAATCACTATTTAGGGACGGGAATTTGAAGCGCTTGCAGGAGGTGTAAGAGTGACACAAGATTGAGGCGACCAAGCGGACCCCACAGTCAGAGAAGGAGGAAGGAAGGAGAAGCATCAGATCAGAGACCCCTCTGCAAGCCATGATGGGAATGCAGGTGGTACTCTTGCAACCCATGCAGGGCCATGGCAGGACTGAGAGCCACCAGCAGCTCTGGGTGAGTGCACCCAGACGATGAGAGACTGTGTGAGGAGGTGGCCATGGCCCAGGCCATGCTGGAGAGCCTGTGGACTGCAGAGCAGACCCGCACGAGAGGCAGAAAGGAGCTGCAGCTTTTGGGATAAATGCACGTTGGAGCAGCCCATGCAGGGCTGCCGTGTGTGTGAGGTACCCTGCGGATGTGCAGGGAGGACTGGTGTGGAGCCCACCTGCCCTGAGGAGAGACAAGTGGCAGAATCTATCAGGAAGAGATTCCCTGACCCCTGGGCCGTTCAGTGGGGGAGGTGATAAAAACACCAGGATCAGGGCTCTGAGCCCAGGAAGAGGGGAGGAGTGGGGAGAAGGTGGTCTTAAAGGGCTGGTCAGACTCTTCATCATTGTACCACTCTGTGTTGTTTTGTTTTGGTTATGTTTTGGGGTTTTATGGCTATGCTTTAGTTGGTGTTGCATTAAATTATTTTCTGTTTTCTTCCCCAAGCTGAGTAGCCTGGTCTGTTTTATCCTGGACCTTAAGCAGCAATTAAGCTCTCCCTGCCCTTTGGCAATCCTCAGGTCTTTGGTACTTGAGGCTAATCGTGGTCTTTTGTTCCCTGATGGGCCTAAACCATGACAGCTAGGAAGTCTAAAGCAACAAAATGAAAAGGGAAAAAGGTTTGGGTTTTTTTTTTCCCTCTCAGATTGCACTACACAGTTTACCAATTAGTTTCTTTGACATTTAATTTATTGGAATTCTGGATATTTTCAGTGATATTAATGAGTTACCTGATAAAATGAGATAAATTAGTATTTATAGGGCAGGGCAGTGGGTTGCGGGTACTGGTTAGTACCTAACAATCTGCTTCATGGAGGAAAAAACAGCAAAAAAAGAGATCCCCTTTCCATGCTGTGCAGTCATATCCTGGGCCTCCACATCAGAATTCCCCTGTGTGGCATCCGGCATGTGTGGGAGAGTGTATGTGTATGGACACACTGGCACGTAACCACCTAGAAACTAGCTGATAATGCAGGATGTATTGTAAGCTGCTGTTGCTCTGAGCAGCAATAACTAGCTGCCTGGCTTAGGGAATTGTAGGGCACCAATCACTGTAGAATCTAAGTGCCAATAATGCTTAACATTTATTTTACACTTTACAGAGTTAAAGTGCTGTAGGAACATTAGCTAATTAATTATTGCATCTCCCTTGTGAGGTGGGTCGGTTGGTAAGTATTAGTCCCATGTTACAGATAGGAAAACTGAGATGCAGTGTTTTCCCCCTTTATTTTTCTGCTGCATTCTGTAAAGCTCCTGACACTCTCTAGAGGAGTTTGTTGCAAGTTACTTGCCCAAAGCCACTACTCAAGTTGTGGGTCTAGGCAGTATTATAAAATGGGACTTCTGGTTCCTAGTCTTTTTGCTCATTTCTCTATGCATTGCACAACATGTTTCTGGACGATAAGGAGACTGTTAACATTGCAGAAATCACATGAAAATAGCAAATAGATCAGACCTAATGCAGCAAACCCAGTGGTCTGACAGATCTGCTTTGTCCAGAACTCCAAGCAAATTATCTAGGTACTCTGCTACTTCTACTACAGCTTTCCCATACAGCATCAGAAATAGGGTAGATATACAATGGCTTCTGAAGATGCATCCCAAGGTAAGTAGAGAACCTTGCAAGAAACAGGAGCGGTGTTTCTCAGTTTGCTGATTGGGAATCTCAGACTTGTGAGAGGACTGGTGTATTGGAAAACTCAGAAAGGCTGCAGAAACTGGGGCTCTTTAGTCTGGATAAGAGGAGACTACAGGAGGATCTCATCAATATTTATAAATATCTAAATGGTGGGTGTCAGGAGGTTGGGACATCACTTCTTTCTCTTGTATCTGGTCACAATACAAGGGGTAATGGAAAGAAACTGGAACACAAAAAGTTCCATTTAAACATAAGAAAAAACTATTTCACTGTAAGGGTGAAGGAGTCCTGTCACAGGCTGCCCAGGGAGGTTGTGGAATCACCTTCTCTGAAGGTCTTCAAAACTCGCATGGACATCTTCCTGTGTGACCTGATCTAGGTGTGACCTGCTTCTGCAGGGGGGTTGAACTAGATGATCTCTAAAGGTTTCTTCCAACCATACCATTCTGTGATTCTGTGATCCTGTGATTTCTGAAAGTTTTCTACAGTGTCATACTATTCAGTATTTGAATCACTGGAAGTGGCCCTGAAGTCCAAACATTGACTTTGTTGTTTGAATCCAGGTTCTATCAGAAATTAAATTTGATTAGGCATGTGTTTTTGGGGAACAGCTCTCAGGGTGTTGCTAGCACTTAGACATATGGTCCTTTGATTCCTCTGTGGGTTGAATTAGTAAGCCAAGAACTTGGTGTTAGATGTTTTACAATATGACATCAGTGATATAAGCAAAAAAGTTTTGGAGTTTACATAACAGCCAGACCTCTTCAGTAGCAAACTTTGTGGTTTTCAGAAGCCATTGGCTTCCTCTTTCAGTCTGCTAGCGCGGTTGGTTTAATCCTCACTTGACTTCTGAATTTTGTTTATGAAGTAAAAGCCTTCAATTTGAACTCTGCAAGAGAGATTGTGATGTTATCTACATGTTATTGCAACTACAGCCCAGAACAAAAAGGGAAGGCTGATAGACTGGACACTAACTGGATTGTTCTAATTTCTGGTAATGAAAGGGTTCTGAAATGTGGGAGCTGTAAGGTGACTATACATGGAGCACCCCCAACGTTGCTCTGTCTCAGATGAGAACAATGCAAATGTTTAGTGAACATGACGGAGCATACATTAATATTTCAATGAAAATGTTCTAAAATACTGAGTGGTGAAAGACATGTTTAAGGAGCGAGATATTTGGAAGTAGTTGAATCTGAGAATTATACTACCGTGAATATTTTCTTATTTGTAAGGGCTCTGACCTTCTCAAGTTGTGTGTCTTTGAAGAAAAAATAATATGACCATAGCCAGTCTATGTCTAGAATTGGGAAAGGGTCAGCCCCAAGAATTTAGTGATTATAAGTCAGGCCCCCAAATCATCTGATGAATACTAGATTATTATTTGCTAGTCACCTATTGACAAGCCCATATAGTACATTCAGCTGTGCCTTTGCAGTTGCTTGCACTGAAAGCATAATTTAGCTCTTTCAAATTCTTACCTATGAATCTGATCCAATCACATGTCTCTAACAGTTGATGCTTTAAGAAATCCCCAGGATTCACAAAACCCGGCAATTTCAAAATGTGATTCATAAAGCTAATTGCAATTCTTCCTCTAAGTAGAACTAATTATGTACTTGACCTTTAAACACCAGTGCTGTTTTCTCTCTGAGACTTTTGTATCTTTAATTTCTTCACATCTCTGTTTACTTTTCTTAATCAAATTGTGCACTCAAATGATTAAGAGCTGTTTAACTATGTGATGGGGAGAAGAGGGTTAATGCAAACACTTTTGTGGCAGTATTTTTAAAAAATTAAATTATTGGTTCCATTGATTTACATACTTCTTCAAATTGCTAACAATACAAATATTACTGCAGTATGCTAGCAGATGAGATCCAATGATGAGTGTTTCTGATAACATTCTTGTAGATAATGTAGTAGCAAGGTGTCTTATTTGATTAAGCAAGGTATGAATCAAAAATAGATAATGAATAGTGCACTTGACTTTAAAAATCACTTTCAATAAGGTAATACTTAATCAGTAACATAAGCAAGATTATAAAAAAAAAATCATATTTAACCTTTTGTTCTGGCAGCAGCCTTTGAAAAACCGCTTCTGGTAGCCTTCCCTGGCATTCACTAAGTATTGGCAGCCTTGGAAAACTGGCAGAAAAGAGGATGCAGAAATTATCTAATTCAAACGTCTGAATCATTGCATGTTGGCTCTGCCAATCTCTATGTCCTACCCTTGGGTTCTTGTGCACCGTCCATCACTGCCGTGCTGGGGATTGGGTTGGTGCATGCAGCTAACGAATACTGCATATTCTCCTCTTGTTTGTCTCACCTATCAAGATGGAAATGTGAAATGCTATACGTTGAATCTCATCTTGCCTCTTACCATCAACATAACCATGAAGCAGTGTCAAAGAGAGGGAGGCTTGGATGTACGGTTCTGGGCTGCTCTCCTTCCTGACCTGGTGCTTTTACTGGAAAGCTAACACCACTTGCTGTGGGCAAGTTGTAATATGGTTTGTTTAACAGGGTAAATCATGCTTTTATCACTGGAAATAAGATGTGGTGGAGACACGTTGTCATGGTTACTTAGCTATTTCCCCAGAGTCACAACACCAGTGTCCCAGAGGGGACATAATTCTATTTTATGCATATGCATGAGGCTAGCAGGTGCTTTGGCACTTTAATTATATATTTTTTAAATGGCTAACTGTAAAATTGTGACAGCAACACAGAGTAAGAGGATAAGAAATGGACTTGGAAAGGAGGTAATAGGATTGTCAGGGAAAGGAGAAAAAAAAAAGAGTCCAGGTTTCTGAAGGCTGCTGCCAGAATTTAAAAGAAAGTAAATAAATATCTTTCCTAATTATGTAGGAAAGTCAAGGAGATACTAAAAATTATAACCTCCAGGTAGAAGAGAATGTGAAAGAAACTTTACGGAATTGAATTATCGTATGAAATTTTTCTATGGGAAAGTTACTCAAGCCATGGAATTGGCAAGAAGAGTGGGAGTGAGAGAAATTAGAATAAATAAAATATTAATTGTTCTTAAATAATTCAACTCCCCTCCCCCCTGAAACAACAGTAAAACATGTAACTACAAAAACTATTGGAAAATGATTAGTATCATCAGATGACTGTTTTCAGGCTTGTCTGAGAGGTTTTGTAAGTTGCTGCACTTCATTTAAGTGCTGTCTCCTCATGTCAGTCATGACCTACTGGCTCCTGCTGTCCCAAGTGTTAATTACTGTTCCTCAGTTAAAAAGTATTACATATTTTTAACTCAATACAATAGAAAGTAAACCAGCTCTAAGTCAAAATAACTTACAAGGACAAATATTTCCCAAATTATCTCCAGACATATCAGCTTCTGTGTAACTACCGTACATTCAAATACTGTGCAAGTCTGTGCATGTTTTTACAGGTAACTGGCATTTAGACATTGGTTAATGTGTCTGAAAGTAAGATGAAATCACAAAATTTGGAAAACCTCTGAATACTGATACCTATTGTACATAAAAGATACTATGTTGAAAGAACTTTACAGCTAGTTAACCTTATATGTGTATTCAACCACCAAAACACAAAATTCACTTTACTACTTACTGCTCATCATGTTAAAGATGCTTTGGACTTAATCAAGATTTCTGGAGTTGACAGGAATAAACATATTCACAGAAGAAGTCAGATGAGGTAGTATTTTGCTTTTAAGACTTTCACTTGGGATTCAAGATGGTCTTACTCTGTTATGTGGATATATAGAGAGGCATAGGATCTTTCTCTCTCTCTCTCTCTCCACTTGTCTTCCTTCTTACTTATTTTTTTTCCAAAAATGATGTTTCCACAAAATGTTTTCTTTCTGAGAGAAATCTGTGTTCTAGGGAAAGTTTTTTTCAAATCATTTAAATTGCTCCGGTTTTATGTTCTTAAGCATCTTTTTCAGAGCATCATGTCAGGCTGTACTTTCATGGGCATTTGGCTCAGCCTCAATGCCCTTTTGTATTGTAGGATGGGTTTTAACTTTGAACAACTCACAGGATTCCAGATTCCAGAAAAGGAGAGGAAGAAGCGGGGACAGGAAGAGGCATGAGTTGCTTATTGAACCACTTGTATCAAGAAAAATGTTTGTGTTAAATGTAGGTTTTCATGCAGGAATGATAATGTGGCCTCTGAAATACTTCTGCAGAGAAATTGTCTATATCTAGGCTCCTCTTTCCCCAATAACTGCTGTGCTCAGAAGGCACAGAAGCCAAAGGAGCTACATTTATATGGAGGGTGAGAAACATCCAGAACCAATTCAAGTGAAGTGTGGACTGATAACGTTCTGAAGAATTGGTTTCCCCTGTTGCAAGTTTGCAGAAATGTCTACATTCTCATGAAAATGTTTCACGACAAATAAAGCATGTTTGGCTCACGTAAGTTCTGATAAAGACTAAGGCTCTATGTTCATTACCAGAGTTCTCCAACAAATTATCTTATGCAATCGAGCAATATTTATTTTATGAGTGTGAGAAGAATTTTTCCTCTTCATTGTGAATTTGAAGCCTGAGAAGTACCTTCTATGAAGTTCTAGGTAGCTAATGTAACTGCACTGCTGTTATGGACACATACCATAAAATATATGTGCTCAATACAGCCAGAACACCAAAGAACACTTTGAGATATATTGTACTGTTCTCCAGATGAAGTAGAATTTTCCTAAAGGGCTCCACTATGGATTGTATGCACATTTAGCCAATAACTTTAGAGAGATATGTATTTTTAATTTCCTCATGACAGTGCAAAATGTTAGATAGATTTGCATACTGCTCAGTTTTAGTAAAGATTTCTGGAAAGAAATGTTAAAAAAAAAAAAAAAAGTCCATTTCAGTTGCTAAGATAGCAGTTCACAGAAGGAGTTCAGGAAAATCTGTGTGGCTGTGGCCATGTTTCCTTCTGGTTCCAGATGTTCCAGGTACTGCCCCATCCCTTCTTGAACGTGCCTAGTACCGTTTGCTGAGAGTTACTGTCCCTTAGGTTGTATAAGCAGAGCTACTCCTGCATCTCCTTCCTGACTTGTGTGAGTCCAAATGAGTCATGGTGACTAATGCCCTTGAAACAGATCTTTGCTACCACAGCTAGATATTAGTGAGCCAGGTCAGGGAGAGCCCGTATAGCCTTACTGAAAGTTCTGCGGAGGCACTGTGCTCTAGTAGAGACAAGGAGTGTGCAGCTGGGATGCTCTAAGGGCAAGAATCTACTGAGCTGACAAAGACCTGAGGGCAAAGAGCTCATCTGTTGATTCTCCATGTGATTCCTCCAGAAGAAACATCTTGATTCAGTGCACTAGGAGCACTAAAGCATATATTTGTACATGAGATAGAAGCTGTGGAGAAATCTCAGCTCTGCTGGAGTCCGTGGTGAATACTCTGTTGATTTTAACAGAGCAAGGTTTCATCCCTTGGGTGCTGAATGCGACTTTGCTGAATGGGCCATGAGACCCTCCAGATGCTCAAAGCCAAGAACAAGTGTAAGCACTTTTGCTTAATCAAAGACTGACTCCTTACAAGGATAAGTGTGGGCTTCTGTGACACTATTGCTCCTACATGGGTCAATTTGCCAAATACAAAACTTAAAAGCAATTGAAATCAGAACTGTCCTCTTGCATCTGCACCAGCAAATCCACCTTAGGGGCTTCTAACACCCCAGTTACTACTGTTTTGAGGCATCTCATGTATCTATCCTCAGAACTACTCCATGGGATGAGGCAGTGCTGCAAATCCTGAAGTACTGGCAGCTCAGCAGGGACAAATGGTTGCATGGTGCCACGCAAGTAATTCACCATCAGACCTTCTTCTCCCATTGCTCAGGCTAATGCTTCCATGCTCCAGACTAAGTCACCTCTCGCCATGACTTACAAAAAACCTATTGTCTTCTGTACATTGAAGTTTTAGTGCAGAGAAAGAGGTCTGACTGCTACTTTCAAACCTGGCCTAGAAACCTCCCTTCTTGCAAAAATATCATGATGTGGAGCTTTTATGGAACTACTTTTATGAGAACAAACAAATAAAATGAGTACTGGAATCGATTACTATGACAAATTAAAGAGGAAAATGTTGCTTGAGAAGCACTGTCAGAAGCCAAAACTTGACTCTGATGAGAGATTGGGCTCCACACGGGCTAAGAGGTCTCATTCTTCCCATCTCCCAGCTCCTGAGAGAAAGGAAATGATGGCCATTGTACATTGCCAGAATGGACTGTTAGATTTGCACAGTACCTTGCACCATCTGGTGCTGGTTCCTGCCTAAGCTGCTCAGGTGCTACTTCTCTATAAATACAACTGTCCTTAACCTTAAACTCAATCCCACACAGTCTTTTAAAATCTGAGGTACAAGTGAAGAGTTTTGCTGGAGCTGAGTGAAGGTAATTGTAGTATTTTGCTCACCTATAGCTTAAAATTTGAAATAAGAAGAAATCAGTGAAAAGAAGTAAGAAAAAGATCTTAGCAAGTTGCCTTTTCTTCTCCTCTATATTCTTTACAACTCCATGGCATATTGCCCTACTTATGCTGCCTCTGACAAGGTCTCAAAGATCTCTACAGAAAGAAATACTACAACCTCAACAAGCGAGTTCTCCCATTTCATTATAGTCCTAGTTAGAAAGGTTTCCTAAACTCAAGCCTGCTTCTGTTATTCCATTCCTTCACCTTGGATGGGGCAGAGCATTCTTCTGCCCTTTAACAATTTATCACATACTCAATGGCTATTATTAAATCCATCTTTAGCTTTTTCTTCCTTAGATTATACAATATTAGATTTTAAAATCTTTCTCCCAAGTCACCTTTTGCTCACCCATTTCCTCTTCTCTGCTTTTTTTTTCCTAAAAGTTACCTCCTCTGTCCCTACCCAAGGCTGGACACAGCATTTCATCAAAGGCTTATTAATTCTGAGAAGAGCTAGAAGATTACTTTGTAATTTAGCAACAGGATTTTGGTTAAAATTGCACTGGTCTTAATTGCAACTTGCTATGTCATCTACAGCAGTGTAAGCACTGCACTGCACAGAACCAGACCCTTCTCAGACCTTTACAGGATTTCATGATAAATTCTTTTGTTTTGATCATAAAACACTGTAATTGCAATTCAAAATACTATCTGCTCTAGAATCTCTTATGACTATATCAGGTGGAATACTTTCAAAATCTTACTTAAGTCAAGGTGTGTATCATCTACTAATTCCCACTACCCCTCAAGGCCCATTACACAATCAGAAGGAAAAAAAAGGTTAATTTGACGTAGTATGACACATAAATATTGATTTCCAGATGCTTTACTTCTTACTGAATTTTTCTGAGGTTTGAAGTTAATAGGACTTCTTCAATAACTCCTCAATTCCCTTTTTTTGCTTAAATAAACGCACAATATTGTGCTTTTTAAAGCTAGCTAGTTCTTTATTCCCCTCCACAAGTTCTCAGGAATGCTACTGACTCTGAGACAGCTTCAGCCAGTCCCTTAATTATCCTACACAGAATTCATCATGCTCAAGGAGTTTTAAAAGCCTTAACCTTAATTAATACCCTTTGCCTATCCTTTCCCTTTTCTAGGCAAAAATCTGGGTTTGTTTCTGAATTCCTGATTTTAGTCATGTGAGCTACATGCTTACAACTGACCATTTTAGTTGACAAGGATGCAGGAACCCCACTTCACACATAGGCCTTGTCTGCATCCTTTTTGCTTTGATATCATTTGGTTAGAAATTGCTCTTGGCTTACCTTTTTACTCCTAAAGCTTGCTCAAAATAACTTCTTCTTGCCCTTGGTGCCTCTGCCTAATGATGTTTCAGTCTGTGTTTCAGCTTTTCTTGCTCTGTCCTTACATGGTCTTGGTAATCTTTCATACTCGATCCATAGTGTCTGAACACGTGTTTTTCCTTCTGTGCACCCCACACACATGTCAGTCAGTCTGTCTCCTACTTGCAGAGACTTTCCATTTCCAGCATTGTCAAAGGCCCCTTACTATCATTGAAAGCTTCTTTTGCTTGATCAGCTTTGTGGCCAGTTGCAGTGGCTCTCTCACCATCTATATACCTGAATTCTTTCCCTCTGTAATTATTACCTATAAAATTTTCAGGCAGTTTTAGTCTTCTCTGCATGCCAGGCTTCCAGCAAGTAAATGTATCCAGACTGAGGCAACACTCCTCCTGTTTTCCCCCTGCCTGTTCTTCCTTTCAGATTATTATTCCAGTCATGCAAATTATCCCACCAAGACTCTGTTACGCCAATTAAGTCATAATTTTGATCTTGTATTACGACTTCCAGCTCCGCCTGTTTATCCCAAATATTTCTTCCATTAGTATACAGACATCTAACGTGTTCAGTGCATTTATTCACTACCCTCCGTGCCTCTCCTGTGACCCTCTTTTGAATACCAAAACCTCTCAAATCTTAGGCCCCTAGCAGGCTGCTCTTGTTTATGCTTACTTTTTATTTTTCCTAGTCAATCCTGCCCTCAATCCTGCTTTAGAACCCTTCTAACTAGGTTAGCAGTTTGTTGGATCAACAGCATGGAGCCAGTGCAGCAGGAAATCCAGAACACCCTCCAGCAGCATCTCAGGCTATGGCAGGCAGCAGACTTTCCTCCTCTGACCTGCTTCCCTTGAACAGCAGATCTAGCCAGCAGCACACCTCCTGTCTTCCCCTCCCTTCTGGAAGGGAGAAAGAGGCCACATTCCTTCCAAATCCAACCTCATACAGGGGCTGAGGCATCCAGGATCAGCAGTCTCTACCTCAGATGCACCTCCCTGGTGCAGACCAATGTCAAATCACCTCTTTGTGTACAGACAGACTGATGTCATCTCACCCTCAATCTGAGGGCTAAGGACCTGCTCTTCTCTGGGAACTAGATAGATGCTTCAGGGTGTATCTTCTGTTCGTGGCCGCCAGTACATCAGCCTGGGCACAAACCCACAGCAAGATAGCTTCAGCCATTCCTTTAAATATCATATACAAAATTCATCATAGCCAGAAGACTTGAAAATGCTGGAAAAGGGAGACTTACAGCCTCTGCATCACAGCTAGCTCATCAAGCTGACCTGCTTGGAGTCCAGGCAATGTGAGTGTATGTCTCACTGTTTCTCTTCATGCGGGCATGTTGTAAAAAACACATTTCTTCCTCGTATTTGTAACGCTACAAGATGACAACACTACCACGGTAGTCAGTCTTGTGATATTTTCCCCCTCCAACTATGTTCTGATGAAAGAAAGTTTTGTTTAGCATGTGAAATGGTAAACATTCCAAATCATAGGAAAACATACAATAGTTGTATTTGATTATGAACAATGAGTACCCACTAGGAAAATACTAGAAGAATGAAACCCTCTTCCTTTTCCTGTTGATTGTGCGTGCTATGCTTCCAGGCAAAATGGCATGTCCCTCCAAGACCTGATGCTCCATTCTTTCCCAGGACTTGTTATTGGCATAACTTCCTAAGTTATTGTTACTTCTTTTATTGATCATTAATCCCAATACATGGAAGGTTTATACCAGCATCCAGCTCCTTCAAAGACAGCACAGACGTCCTCACAAGGAATCTGACAACATTCTCACGAAAGTAGGGGAAGGTGTGAAGGACCAGCATTAATAAATGAGGGTAACCAATTGTGTGACAACTATTGTAGTCTATGCACCTGTTTATCTGAATGCCTTATTTTATGCAGAACAAGGAAATTCTGACATTATAGCTACTGCTGAAACTGAGTTGGGCAGATCAAAGTGATAATTACCATGTTCTAGAAATCCTGGTTTTTGATGGTGAGGTTTTTTTTTAAGCCTATAACAACACAGAGATCCAATTGCAAAAGCTTAGAATTGCCTCTTCAGTAGAAGCAGGGCTTTGATTTCATCTAATTTGACCCTTCCACCGCACTTATAAGTGCACTCCAGTGTGGCTAGAGATAAAAACTTTGAAATTTAAATGTGCAACTTGCAGCTGAGGTTGGATTTGCGAGCTAGGACACAGAGTACCTTTTGATGAGCAGCAGTTTTCATTACAGCTGTCAGAAAATACCTCCCCATTAGGAAGCGATGAGTACATTTAATTCAAGTCCAACCCTTACAACACCATCACTTACAGACACTCTTCTGCTCTGTGAGTGAGGTTCTAATAATACACTGAGCCATGTGGGACACACCAGGGTGATTAATGCTTGGATGTGAACATACACTGTGCAGAGTATATATTTCCCCCTTAAATGAATATATCTGGTTTTCATTGATATTGAGGTAGATTTGCTCCGTACTTGCTCACATGAGGAAGCCTAGAACTGTGGGATCT
Source organism: Colius striatus (assembly GCF_028858725.1). NCBI lineage: Eukaryota > Metazoa > Chordata > Aves > Coliiformes > Coliidae > Colius > Colius striatus. Next base: position 49,438,648 of record NC_084762.1, on the reverse strand, counting down.
ATCATTCAGTAATAGCTCCTGATAACACTAACACTTGGAAAGCGGCAAAGTAAAAAATGTGAATTCATATTCACTTTTAATAAACTGGGGTAATTAGTCAGTTGAAATGCAATAGAAAGTGACAGCCTGTGACACATAAAAGACTGCAGACTGACAAAGACAGAGCTATTCTTCATTGCACTAACATCCGTTTCTTCATCAACATTGAATTTTTTCAGTCTCTTGGCATTTCAATTACATTATAAAATGAAGGGCTAAAATCCTGGCTCGGCATTTTTCCTCTCCTTTTTGAGGCTAAAGAAAAGAGATGAGAAAAACCCTCTCTGCAGTTTTATTCTGTACCCTCTGGAATGATGTCAGTGGGTCATAGCATCCACAGTACCCAAGATGTGTGCAGGAGCTGTTCAGCTTTGACATCATCAAAGTGCTGCCGGGGCTGTGAAATCCCACCAAAGGGAATCACCTGGAAGTCAATGAGAATGGGCCAAAACACGTAAAGAAGTAGAAAAATTGTTTATGAATAAAACAAGTTTAACCATAATAATCAAGTTGCACTGAATGCTCCTTGGCGTTGTAGGTATTTCCCTCTGCATCCCCAGTGCCCAGTACCTACGAGGCATCTAATAGGGCAGTCAGGTAGCTAATTTCTGACAGGAGTGGGTGTCATGTTTTCACCTCAGCTACTCCTCCTTTCCCCAGTGCTCCCATCTCTTGTCAAGCTGCCCTGTAGGGTGCAGAGAGCTGAGGTTAGCAGCACAGCTGGCAGGACACAGCCCCACAGTATTCCAGCTGACTAGGTCTGGTGATAGCACCAGGATCAGCAACAGCCCAGGTCACCAGCATGTAAATGCAGCTCCCAGACCAAGATGGGAGACCTGGCAGGGCTTCTCCCCAGTCGTGGCACACCCAGAGCCCAGACATTCTGTACCTTGTGTTGGGTCTGGTGTTTGCTTGGACTCCTCTGTGAGGTCATGTAACTTGTTGTGTCAACATAGAACTAATTTCACTCCCTGAAAATCATATCTTTCTGCTCAGCAAACTGAAATAAACCTCTGAAGGACCTAACCATTTCCAGAGCCAGTGGAGGCAGAAGAGAAGGATTATGGCACTGGGAGCAAGAGATGAAGGTGAAGAACAGACACGGGGCAAAAGAGGGGAGGAGGACGAAGCTGAGAACTTGCTTTCCAGGTCACTTTTTGGGAACAGTAGCAAGTCAGCTGGCTCTGCCTAAGAAATTTGATATTCTTAGTTTCCCCTTTTTCCTGATTATTTTTTGTAAGATCCTAATTTAAGAACATAAATGGTGTTATAAATGCATCTGATGAGCCAGCTACATTTGTATCATTTCAGCATTCAGTGAGGTTAAGCCTATATAGAGAGAAGGGATACCTTTTTATCAGATCACCTGAGACAACAGTTAAAAACTGAGTTAGGTGCATGAGTCCTTCCTCACTTTACTGCCTTGGATGAGGCTGGTAACTGGAGTACTGCTACACTTTCCACCATTCAAGTCCTGTGAAAATCTTACCATAAGCCTCCAGCAGAGAAAAAAGAAGTGAGAAGAAAGTATTTTTACATGAAGAACAAATGACTTTTTTTTTTTTTTTTTTCTGATGACACCAGGACAAGGTGGAGCAGCCCAATTTTCTCAGAAGCCTCATTATCTCATTTGGCTCACTCATATGTCAAAGCACCTTTTAATTTCTCAGTTGTGGAACATGAGCCTTAAAATACACCACCAGACAGAAAGCTCCCTTTTAAGTACTTGAATTAAAGGGTCAGGTTTTCAACTGTTTCTGGTCTCCTGCAGTTTCTATTGTTTTAATAGAGATATGCTGTTCAAAACTTAGCTCACAGCTATAAGCATGAGCACTTCCACTGCTGTGACCTAATACTTCACAGCACAGTCACTACTTCTATCACCTCAGCGAAAAACAGATCTGGAGGGGACCTGCAGTCTACCCAGCATCCACAAAATGTGGTGATGATCTGAACTACCTCCACTGACTATCTTCAAGTCTTATTTTCCAGTGAAAAAGAAGTAAGCTTTGCAGAAGTGAAATTAAAGAAATGTGTATTTTGAATAGATCTTACAAATCTGAGAGAGGGTAAAAGGCAAAAATGTGTTAGCAAAACTGTTGGAATTATTCATTTCTGAGCCATTTTGCTGAAAAACATAGCCCCAAGGTGAACCTCCCAGTCCTTTCATCTTTTCCTTTGGTGCTCTGAAGACAGCTCAACCTGGGCACTGTGACAGGTCACTGAAGGCATCCATAATCTTTTCCATTCTCTAACTGGACTTGTTATGTCGGACATCTTCTGTCAACAGTAGAGTGCCTTTTGGTAACTGAGCAAAGCAAAATTCTGAATTTTAAGTGGTAAAGGATAAGAGCTTAAACCCATTCTTATAAGCTTAAAATTCATATCTTATAAATGCTGAAGTAAAATTTGGGCTGTGTGAATAAGTCTTCCAAAAGAGGCATAAACGTGATTTGAAGTGCAGGTCATTTCCTCAAGCGATGTTAAGTATTGACTCAGATACCAACGCTGGTGAAACTAAACCATTTTACACCAGCTGAGGGCTCTGCACCTGTTTTTTAACATTCAGGGAACTTTTCACAGATAGTTTTATTCTCATACTGTTAAAACAGCAATATTTATGAATCAGAAAGAGAGTTTTTGTTTGCCAGGTCACTACAGAAGTGAGATAAATTTGCAGAAGATGAGGAAGTCTTAATCATAGTTTACGTTTAACCCTTAGATTTTATTCATTACCTCTTGAGCTGTTCCTTCTAGCAACTCACTTTGGTTTGGGCAGAAAATACAAGGGAAACAAACTGGAGCCTGTTTTCACCTTAAGCAGGCAAACGGTTAAAGGACTGGCACATAAACAGCTCCGCTACACCTATGCTGTATTATGAAGTCCAGTGGGATTCTGCTTTAATCTTGGGAGGGAGTGTGAGGAGTTTGTTTTTCACAGGGGCTTTAGCCTACAGTTAAGTGCAAACACCTGCTGAAGTACTGGTAATTAGTAGGTAATTAGTAGCTAATGTTCTTAGAATTTAAAAAGAAAAGCTTACATAAGTAATTACTTACTATTTCTTATAATGTGCTGCTTTTCCTGAGATTTCATATCCCCAGAACATTTGCCAAGTTCCTAGGTTCCTCAACATACTAAATTGTTTATTAATTACACACGTATATTGCTTGTAGAAAAAATAAAATGCATTAAAATGCTGGAAACAGGAGTGAGTTATCTTTTAAATTACAGCACAAGACTCGTTGGAAATGACAGCATTTTCAGGGGATAACAGCTTTAGGAGGAGCATTAATTTGGGGCTGGGGGAGGAGGATAGTGGTGGCTGGAGCAGTGAAAGCAACAGCTGGATAGCCCAGAATTAGTTTCTTCTTCTTGGATAGGAGACAGATAGACATGAAGCAAGAAACAGTCTTTACAGTGAGTGTTTTTCTCAGGCCAGGAAATGCTTAGAACAGACGTAGACCCTGGAATTGATTCTGGCTTTCCCAGCCCTATTCATAGGTTTCAAGTATGCTAAAAGTTGAGGGCTACCCAGTCTCTGTAGCAAAGTGGTTTGAGTGGTACCTCACCTCTTGTAGAACGATCTCTTCTGACCAATGGAAGAGCTATACCTTGTCAAACTTCATACAGTCGGTGCTCACCATTTTCATGTGTGAGAGATATTAAGGCAAAGTCGTGCTTTAGGCCAGAGCTAACAGATGATACAGCTATTGAGGCTGTGATTGCACCTGCCAGCTACCAGCCTTGCTCTTGCAGCACACAGGACATGCTTTATACAGAGACAGAAGAGAGAAATGCCTGCTGAGGTCTATCCACAACTGAATGCTGCTCAGCTTGTGTCCTCCTGTGAGACTCTGCCAGCAGCTCAGTATAAGCCTTTTCCTGTAGGGCAGCAGACTATACACGCCTCATCTCTCTAGTGATGTGTCTCCTGTGAGGTACAGTGCATTCAAAGCAGGTTTAATAACACCAAGGACCAGATAAAGGTGAATTGTAGTTTTACAGAGTAACCATTGCAGGGAAAAAGTTGAATTTTACCCGCTTAACTTCTGCACTGGAGGATGAGACACAAAAGCATTGAGAGATGTGCTGTCTTCCCTCAACCCATGTTGTGAATCAGGGCCATGGGGACATATGAGCTCTCTCAGCACCTTGTCATGTAGGATGAAGCCTTTTGGCAGAGCTGAGATTGGAAAACATCCTTGCTTTTCAAGGAAGTTAATTGATTTGAAGGAGTAGCCTTCCAGACCATGGCCCTGGTGATGGTGGGGAATGGCCCTGGAGATTTCTTAGCTCGTAACTTCTGTTATCCTATTTACCCTATTTCAATAAGGACTCTGTAAACTAAGAGCTTGTGAGGGCTGTTGTGGTTAAATAAACAGTTGATCCAATTGAAGACGGAATCACTCTTTAAAGATAAGCCATGAAGAAGAAGTGTCTCTTTTACTGTTGCTGTTTGGAGCTAAATTTTGTTTTTAGCTTGGTTATGAATAAGACAAAACAAACAAACATTCACAAATTGGACTAATTGAGATTAAAGCTGCTGGTAGGCATCAACTTAGCATACAGCTTGGGCTTCCTCAGGGTTTTAGGTCCTCCAGCATTCTTATTATTCCTTTCCAATCAATTAAGCTGAATGCAAATGGCAAAAAGTAAAGTTAAAACAAAGGGAAAAGTCACTTCCAAAATACCTCCCCCCTCACGAGTGAGGGAGAATTGTCTGTTTTAGTCATACATACCTCTTGAGAAAAACACCCACATTTTCATGCAGGGTTTTAATACTAGCTGAATAATCTCTTTGAGGTGTACACCTCGGAGAGCTCGAAGCCCAGCTGTATCTTAATAGCAGCTAATATCAACTCCTTTCACACAGAGGCAACAGCTCTCTGAGGAGGAGCTTAAGTGCTAAGGCAGCAGTTGTTTCCTGAACACTGGGTCTGCTCTCTCCTGGAGAAGTCAAACCAGATAGTCTTTTGCCATTCACCTCAGATTCATACAACATTTACCATAACTCAGGATTTACTGAACTGCAAACAGCATCCCCTGTTCAGGACAAAGAAACCCTCTGAATGAAGGCATCCTAGGTGATAAAGATATTTGTCCTTGCAAAGTCCTTTCGAAAGAGTAGCTTTGTGTGTCTCAGTGTTTCTTCCAGTGAAAAAGTGCTAGCTTCATTTTTTAATTAAAAATAGTGCATGCTTCATACTTATATGGTAATGATTTGTAAAAGTATTTATGTTTCCTAAATAAGCAGTAATTAAAAAAATTAAACAGCAAATCTGTGGCCCTTTAGGAGCTATTTCCCGCCACTGTGCTATGCACCAGGGACATGTGAGGCTTCCTAATCATAGCTGGGGACCAAAGCAGATTATTTGTGCTTCAGAAGCATCAGTCTGTACAGCTGAACTACAAAGTACCATCCCTATGTTTTACTACCTTTAGTGGTGTAGGACTGAGGTGGAGATGTTGTGATTCACTTTAAAAGGAAAAAATGTACCCCTCAGCCTGTCTATTTCAATTCCTCATTCTCATAACATGTTTCTGTGAGAAGGAGAAGCTACGTTACTGTGGAGGGAGATATGGTAACAATAATGACACCAGAAGATAGTGTTGAATTCCCTTAATTGCAATAGAAAACTGCTTGAAAGAGCACGGAAATAACACCCAGAAATTCAGGAAAGGAAGAGTAATTAATTAAAATAATTTTGAACACAAATTGGCATTAAAGTACAAACACAATTTGGCCAGGACATTGGATTAATGTACCTTGCCAAAGGGTTTATGGCATTAAGTCATCTAATCTAGTTATGCTTTCAGACCTGAACAAAAGACCAATTCCATAATTCAGTCACCTCCGTGGGTCCACTCCATGTGCCCCAGGGTTCCTAATGCAGTTTTATTTAGCTTTTCCATAATGAGCAACCTTGAATAGATATTATATTTTTACTGTATCTCTAGCACACTAGGGTTGTGTGCATGTCTCACCATGAAGACTCAATTCGGTTGCATCGTCAGAAATTTTAAATGCTGTTTAAGATGCCCCATGATGTCTGAGACAACTACCAAGGCTAGCAGATGTAACACATCAACACAGGAAGGCTCATGGCTTGCTGGATCAGGAACTACTTCTTGTCCCATATGTCCATTGGAAATACCAGGTTGGTGTTGTAGTGATCCAGACTGGTGTTGTAATGAAGTGGTAGTACATTTAAATTCCACTGTGATGGCCAGTTTCATTATTACCATGTAATATATTCTTTCTCTACTCAGTATTGTTTGTTTTGATTCTCTATGAAAATTTAGAACCAGATGGAAAACAGTTTTTCTGAGGCTGATGCATCTTCCTGGAGGGATGAGCTGGATAATGACATTTTGCAGCTTGATTCCTGAAAACTGGTTTGATTTCAGGTCAGTCATTTTACTTTTGATGCAAACTGATGGCAGATAACAGAGCAAAAATGCACATGTTCTTCTCTGAGTCTCAACTGATGCATCATTTACCCAGCTGATATATCAATTTGCACATGAAATGTTGTATGCAAGTAACATAGGACAACATTTATGCATTGTAGGCTAATTTTACTCTCAGTTACATCCGTTCCACTCCACTCCTTTCATTGGGGTTGACAGGTGTAAATGAGAGCAGTCAATTTTTTCTCTGTGACCTTATACGGAAATGAATGAGATCCTTCAGGACTTGGTTGCTTCTACATTCATAATAATAAAGTAACTACAATGATCATATAATGGCCTCTTTTTTTTTCACTGCTGCCTTGAGGGACTGGTTCAGTGCATTTAATTGGTAACTAGTTGATGATCCATCCTGGTCAGGCTTGACCTAAGTTAAACCTAGGATAGTGGTGGATAAAAGCTGCAATGGTATGATGGCTCTTCAGTGTTGTTTGGTATATGAGAGTTATATTCTTTGAGTACAGAGATATTTCTTGGTTTTAGGGCAAGCATGTGTTTGTACCTGAAATCACAAAAGATAGATGAGTTTATTAGCATCCCATGCCAGTCAGCAGCAAGGATCAGAACTCGAGTGGGCTGAACCCCTCATTTCCCCTTGTCCGGGCTCAGACATATGAGTGAATCTATGTGGGTGAAGGCAGCACTCCCAGACAGCACTCGGGAGTATTCCTCCAGGGTTCTTGAAAAGCCTTTCTGAAGCTTATAGTAAACCTACATACAATCAACTGTATGATACAAAGCCAAGAATAAGACAAAGAAGGGGCAGGTGTTGTGTCCATCTTAGCAGTTAGTTCTTGCTGTTATGGGTTTGTGTGGAGCCACTTTTTGCTTGGTAATAGGGGGAGGGAGCTGCAGTGCTGGTCCCAGTAAGCAGTTCTTGAAACATCCTCCGGCTCTGAGGTGGACCCACCTCTAGCTTGGCTAGGCTAATCTGATACCTCTGGATCACTGTTTGAGAAGGGAAATCTGCAGTGGAAGGGAAGGTGTAGGAGTGGTACAAGATGGAGGTGACCATGTGGAGAAAAGAGGAAGGAAGGAGGAGCATGGGGCTGGAGACCACTGTGTCAAGAACTCAGACTGGGCCCCTGCAACACATGGAGGGCAATGGCAGGACTGAGAGCCACCAGCAGCTCCGGGTGAATGCCCCCAGACAGACAGGAGACTGAGTGAGGAGGCACAGGCTGTGCTGGGGAGCCTGCAGGCCACAGAGACACACACAGGAGGTGCAGAGGAGCTGCAGCCTTTGGGATGAATGTCAGAGCAGCCTGTGCAGGGCTGCCACGTGTGTGAGGTACTCTGCAGAGGTGCAGGGAGGATTGGTGGCAGAGCTCACTTGCCCTGAGGAGGGACAAGTGGCAGGAGCCATCAGGAAAAGACTGACTGAAACCCCAACTCCCTGCGTCCCTGAGCTGTTCATAGGGGGAGGAGATAAAGACACGAGATCAGGGCTCTGAGTCAGGGGAACAGAGGAGGGGTGGGACAAAGGTGGTTTTAAAGAGCTGTTTGTGCTCTCCATCATTTTATCACTCTGTATTGTTTTCTGTTTGTCATATTTTGGAGTTTTATGTTTTTTATTGATGGTGGATTAAATTAATTTCTGTTTTCTTCCCCAAGAGTAGTCTTGTCCGTTTGGCCTGGGACCATAAGTGGCAATTGAGCCCTCCCTGTCCTCAGGGCATTCCAAAGGCCCTTGGTACTCATGACTGGTTGTGGTCCTTTGTTCCTAACCATGACACGTGCCTAACATTTAATGAAAACTTCTGCTTTGTTTGAACATATTATTCAGAATCATCACTTGATAAAGACTTATTTTTATAAAGACTTATGTCTGCAGACACATAATCCCAACTACCAGAAATTTTAACATATTTACATAAATAAAAAAGATTCACAGACTGTGGTCTTTCAAGAGCTAGGTGACATGAGAATGCGGACAGAACATTAAGAAAACCAACACTGCAAGGTACAATTCCTGTAAACTCAAAGAAATCTTTTTTTGCTCAGCTCATGATCATAGAATCATAGAATGGTATGTGTCTGTTGTTCTGGAGAACCTTGTTTCCCTTATCTTGTTTCTCTGTGGATCATCTAACATAGCATCATGGGTTCTTTGCAGGATGTCTGTCGTTTTAAGAGTCTGAGAATAACAGTGAATGCCTAATGACAGCCATTGTGTACAGCCAAGATTGGGTCAAAAATATTTTTATTAGTCAAGCAAATCTGTTGTTTATCTTGAAAAAACATCCTTAGAGCAGGAGTAATTCCTTGACTTGCAATCACCTACTGACTACAGTGGGTAAACCTCTGAGAGAATCAGACAGAAGAAACAATGCTTGTTCCAAAACAGATAGAAATCATGAAGTTCATAATTCCTTTAATGATTTCCAAATCCTCCTAACTGTCAAAATTTTGATTTCTTGCTATCAAGGAGTTTCTTTCCTCTCTACATAGTGCTTTTGTATCATTTTTATATTTATATATACAATTTCATGCTTCCTATGTTTTTACGTACATATTTTAGAACAGTGGATGGATGTCACTGAGCCAGTCAGTGACAGCATGTTATGATGAAGAGAGCACGAGGAAAGGGAGCACAAATTACTATATCACTTCCGCAAGACTCTGTGTATCAAAAACTTTGTAAAAAACTTGTGCTTTTTGGCTTACATAATGCAATGCTCTACATCTGGAGATGACAGCCATACAAGCTATACTGATGTCACAATTGCAATGTATAAAACCTCTGAACAGCACCAAATATTTCCAACAGAGAATGTGTGCACTTTTTAGAGACTGCTTCAGCATCTAGTCTTGCTTTGTTTGTAATCTTTTGTTAGTTAAAGGCATATCTTATGTCCAGGCTTGGTCTTATCCCTTAGAAAATTGAAAAGCTGTAAGAAAGATGTGACATGTATTTGAAGCCAGCTCAGCAAGACTTTCAGGGCCAATGAACTAGTGTGATGGGAGAGGTATGAAACGGTTAAATGATTTAATTACAGTCACAGAATAGATCCGTTTTGAAGCCTTGTGCCTTAAAACCAAGCAACACTTCCTCACTGGCCTTCCCCCATGACAGAAATAGTCCAGACAGAGGTTTTGACTTCAGCAATGATTGCCATAACATATTCAGATAATATGATGTTCACAACCTCCAGAGAGCTCTGTAAAATAACATGGATCCTAGCCTTCACCAAGGTTTCCTTGTGGCTATAGTAAGCTGCTTTCTTTGGTGCGTGTTAATGCCTGGAAATACCTGTCAGAATTTATTTCCTGCTTTTTTTTGGTAACCTCACTTACTTTCACATCTTGTCTCTTTAACCACATAATTCAATTATTGAGTGTGAAAATATTTCCCCCTTTATTCTGATTGTTATGTGGCTGATGATGGTGTGAGGTGCAATGATGGAGTGCACTCAAGGACCTCTTGGATGAGCCTATATATTTGCATTGCTAATTTACTGCCTTGAGAGGGAAGGCAATGGTTGATTTTGTTCCTTGTTTGATTCATAGATCTGTCTCCTTGTACTGAGGATTGATTTGTGTGTAGGCAAGGAGGGGGGCTGGATGTATGGTTTGAACTGCTAGCACTTGTGCACAAGTGAAGTGCTGCTTGTTTTCAAGCAGATATTGAAAAATGGGAAAACAATTGCATTACAAAAGAATTGTTAAGGTGTCTGTGAGGAAGCTCTGTGTATCAGGACCTGCACAAAAAGATACTTTTGGTCTGTGTGGACCAGCAAAGGGAGATGATCCAAGGAGAACTTGGAATAGATAGTTTGAAGCAAATGGAGGTCATCGATAACAACAAAATAAATCCTTTGCATGGGCTTATGATGCATAAAAGCCATGAATCAGTGGAATACTGAATAGAATACTGTTTCTTTTACAAGTGTTATAAGACTTGGAGGCTTAGCCCAGACCAAGTACAAAGTAGAAAGCTTCACAAAAAATAATTGAGGTGCCTGAAAAATATTTCATTTTTTTATTGATTGAAGGCAATTATCTCTTAATTGCATATTTAAATGAGGTATTAGGAGGTTTAACTAAGCAATGCCTCTTAATTGCTGCTGCACACTAGGTGTCACAGATTGTGTTTATTTCATATGTTAATTAAAGAGAATGGGTATTTTATTTTATTGACTAGCAGGCTCTTCAGGCTGTACTGCTTAGGACCAAGGATGTCTCAGGTGTCCACAGGACCCTGGGTATTAACGTAACCATTAGAAAGGTTCCTCTTTTAAATGAAGAGGTATATCTCCATTTCATGGATATTTTCAGCCACTTAGACCATATATGAGTAGGGGGAGGGAGAACCTGAACCCAGGTAATGTTAATGATACAGAAATGCACAACCACAGCAAAGGTATGAGTGTCAAGAGCACAGGGTTTTTTCTGTCTATGCTGAACATACATCTCTAAGACTCTGAAGGAGGAGCTGATGGGGCCAAAATTTGAAATACTTTGCACAGTTTACAAGCTATGGCATTAATCTTTTAGACTTTTTTGCAGTCTAGTGTGGTTTATACCTTGGAGTCAACAGATCCGCTACTGTGAGGTTGGGGGGAAGTGTCTGGATCCCATGTGATAGTTGTGAGCTGGCTTTTGGGGATAGCTTTACAGGAATGGCAGGGTTTTCTGAAAAAAACCACACCTTATTTTCTGACCGTGTAGCTGTTGAAAGAGACATATACAGGTAGAGCCAAAGATCAAGGTGAAGTAGAGTTGTGGGCCGGTCTCTAATATATGCAGGGTCTGTATGGTCTGTATAGTGCAGGGTCATACACTTCAGGTTCTGAGAGTATCCACTTTCTCTGTAAGACAAAAATAATCAGTCAGAAAGCGTTAAAATGGCAAGAGACAAGGTATCCTGTCTAATCACAGGAGTACTATGCTGTATCTATATGGAGGGGGCAGATGGATGGATACTGCAAACTGGCCAGATACGAACCTTCTCTGGGACAGAAACCATACAGCCGTGTTAGTGAGGTTTGTGCCTGAGCTAATAAGGCCCACTGGGAGGCAGAATGTGTTAATTCAGGAATAATATAACACTCACGCCGTCAAACAGCTTCTAGATCAGAGCAAGTGTAGTTCAGAGCACAGGCAAAGGGGACAGGTCTGCCCGCACCCGGTGCGGCTCTCCAGTGTGGTCAGGCTAGTGAGAAACCGAAGGCAGTTTCAGGGCCCATCAGGCATGTGCCTGCTTGGGGCACAGAGAAGCTCTCGGAAATACATGTAAGGAGAAGCAATCTGGAGCTGGAACAAGAGGAGAAAAGATCTGCCAGAATGACCAGGGGGGCAGCCTATCCTATTATAGGAAACTTTGAAGCATAGTGTATTTTGTCTGGAAAAACAGAAACAGATGGCAGGAGCCTGAGCAATCTTCAGGCCCAGGCCTAGGGCAACGGGCTGCGTCCTTGCCCAAGGAGGCAGTTACTGCAGGAGCAACACCTCTGGCCCCATGCCAGCTCTTGGGGCTGCTGGGAAGGAAGGGTGCAAGTGGGTGGAGGAAGATGGAGAGGATGAAGAAACAGGATTCTCAAGCTGCTTCTGGGGGAAGGGGTCTTGAAGAAGAAAGAGAGAAATTCACAGATCCAATCCCACTCTGTCCAAATTTTTCCTCCCCAGGGAAGAACCAGGGACCCTTCTCATCTTCCGCCCAGTTCCCACCAGTTTCTGCTCTTTCCCCAGCACCTCTTCTGCTGGTCAGTAGTAAAGGGAAGGCTATTTCTCTATTACTGTGGGTTCACACAAGTGACATTCATCCATAAAGGTAACGGGCTCAGCACCAGGAAAACTGGAGACCCTTGAAAGCCAAAAGGCAAAGTTCACATGAAAGTACATAGACAAATTGGACTTGAATCAATTCAGGCAGGAAGTTATGTACATCTTAACTGAAGATCAGAGCAGTGAGATTCAGAGATGGCCTTCCAGTTAGGGCAGTAGAAGAAAAAAGTATTCTGAAGATTGAGTCGAACTGGTTTATTTATTGAATCACCAGTTAGTGTTTTAGAGCTGGTTGTCAGTGCCAAAGTATAACTCTTCCAACTCTTTGCTCAAATGTAATATTCCACAAATTGTGTTTCTGGTGTATTTTTCTACCCTTTATTGAACATATATGGGATTTTCAAAGAAGCACCAAAGTCCCACTGCTGTTCTTTGAGCACAGGGCATCTGGCTTTCTTTTGTGTTTTGGAAAAACCAACCGGAGCTGGTAATGATGGGGATGATCATGGACATCATTTCTGCCTTCTGTCAGAATATAAAAATGCAGTGCCAGAGTAAGAACCATCAGATTGAAGTATTGACTGGACTGTTAGACTGAGCAGTGAATTTGCTCTCTTTTAAATGTGTTAAATCCAACCCTAGATTAAATTTAAACTACTTTGCTACAGCATAATCCACCAGGGACACCCTGACTTTCCATTGACTTTAATGGAGCCTCTACTGAACAATTAGAGCAAAGCACGGAATATGCAGTGTGACTGGAGAGACGAAGTGGTTAACATCCTTTTTTTTTTCTTGTGGGTAATTTCCCCTTTTAGTTCTTAGTGTGTCATTATAATTAGCAAAGCCCAAGAGTTAGAATCTGAGGTAACAAAGGGCAGCAGCATGATAGTTTGTGTGTTGTTACTGCTGCTTATTACATCTATCATTATCATCTCACTGTGACCTTGGGCTTCCCCCACTGGTTTATCATCTCTTATCTCCATCTCATATGCTTGCTGTAAGATCTTTGGGACAGATCTAGTGGTTTGGTGGTCCAGACCTATAGCAACAGAGTTTTATTTTACATCAAGGGCTGTGGGAGTAGCAATACAACTTTTAGAAAGAGGGCTAACAGGTGCATGGTTTGATGGCAAGGCGTTGGAAGGGCAAATGCTGTTGTGTCAAGTGTGACCTTCTGAAGACTGATAGCTCTCTGTTGCAGGGTCAAACAAGGGCTGTCATACATGACAGCATGTTACAGGACCAGGCAGGGAACACTTCTGCTCTGCCTCAAAATATAGGTTGCAATGCTATGGATGTAGGGCCATATCACGTGAGCTGGTGCAAGAACCTACAATAAAAACAAGAAACTTGGATACACAGAATGGTAGGAGTTGGAAGGGACCTCTAGAGATCATCCAGTCCAGACCCTTTGCTAAAGTAGGCTCACCTCGCTCAGGTCACACAGGAATGTGTCCACGTGAGTTTTGAAAACCTTCAGAGAGGGAGACCACAGCGTCCCTGAGCAGCCTGTACCAGGGTTCCCTCACCCTCACAGCAAAGATGTTTTTCCTAAGGTTCAAGTGGAACTTCCTGTGTTCCAGCTCGTGTTCATTACCGCTGGTCTCTCTACTTCAGCTTTAGGAAAGCTCAACCGTGCATTGATCAGACTCATCATGAGGATATTTCCCCAGAGGACAGGCTGGCAAGAATGCTGTGGCCTATTGCATTCCCTGCTGAAGTCCAAGCACAGCTGTCCCAGCAGCTGCAGAGGCTTCATGTGCTGTTGGCATGTTGGTGTCTCCCATGCTCTGCCAGCATGGAGTCTCCAAAAAGCTGAGGTATTTTTATCTATCTAACACCTTTGAACTAATGCAAAGGTTCATGGATGGAATGTGTCAGCTTCTTAACAATTAAAGGGGAGATCAGACTGGATGATTTATGGTTCTCTTTCATCTGGAAATCTGTGGAACAACACATTGTCCCTTGCTGGGCGAAGACTTCTGAGAAGCCCATAATTTAGCCCATAAAGTAGGAGACGTTTAATATTACAACAAGCAGCATAATGGCTTGAAGAGAACCGAATGGGTCTTGACATCACCAGCCTTTTCTTCCCTTCAATTCCCCAGCGCAGTTGCTATTATATGAGCCTCATCACTAATGGCACTGGAGAGCGGTTCGGCATCGGCCAGCCACTAGGGCTCTTGCCACTGTATCATTATTTCTGCTCCTAGTAGATCTAGGCAAGACCGTGATCAAAATATTGCAGGGCTGCCAGCAAACTTCTGCTGCCACAGGAGGAGCTCAACTGCTGTTTCTGAGAGGAGGATGGAAATTTCAAAGTTAATCTGGTTCCCATCTCTGGAACTATTTAACTGTAGCACACAAAGAAGTTGCAGTACACCGGGAATTCAGTCATTTTATGCAGGTCAACCCTACGATGAAAAATTTTATATCAAAATGTTTAACTTCAAAAAGGGTTAGATTCAATTTCCTGGTGAAGGCTCGAGTCGGTTCTCATTTTAATCTCACCTGCGTGCCTGCCCCTGGGTAAAATGGTATTGTATTGTCACGTTTGATTGTAATAATCATAGTCATTTGGCCAGCAACAGAATCATAGGCCTCAACATTCCTGACGATTTAATCCAAATTCAGATCCAGATATGTCACCTGTCCCATTTTTGAAATGAGTGGAGCCGTTTATTTGCACCTGGATCATAAAATTAGGATGCAGCTCTGTTCTCTGAGGTCCTTGCTTCTATCTTACCTTATCTCCTGCTCCCCAGACTACATTTTTCCTGCTTAGGGCAGCTGCTCCAATGACTGATTCTGAATCTGCTGAAACAATGTAGACTTTTCCCCTATCCAGAGGATCCAGCAGTGCCACATTGTTCGTGTCTTTCATAAGTAGTCCATGAATATGCTTCCTTAAGTCACTGACGGAAAATATTTCCAAGAAAAAACTCCCGTCTTGTCTTTAAGAAAAATATTTGGACTGGTAAAATGCATTGTACTATGAAGGATAGTTCCAATTTACAGACTCATGAGCTTATGAGTGGAATAAGCCTCCATCCTTATCTTTATGTTACAGCAATGGCACCCACATACGATAAGTCTTCGCTGGCAGAATTTTGAAAAAGTAATTCCAGTGCAGTGAATATAAAATAAATGCTATCAAGGAAAAATATTTTTTGCTCCCCTGGAATAGAAAACATTATTGAAACTGTTGGATGCCTCGGGAGTCTATTCATGCAAAATCTATTTCTGCAGTCAAAATATATTCTATTCTGCAGATATTTTTTCAATATGTGACTGAGACTTCAAGACAGAAGGAAATAGCCATTTTGGCCAGGAAAAAAACTGGCATGTGGTATGGTTTTAGGTGAGCATAGATTTTTGCATGAAAATTACAGTAATTACGGGTATTTGTAAACAGCGATTTTTGCACTTTAATGGCCTAATCGCATGGTCAACAGCTGGAAGTTGCTCTATGCAGATTCTTACCTAGCACATAATAAAAGTCACCCTTTGCTGCATTTCCACAAAGAAACAAATTATCGCACAAAAGAGACTTGCCAAATGCAATCTTTCATCCTCTTTTGCTTCTTGAAGGGGGTGTTTGAATATTCTGATTTTAAAAAAGGGATAAAACAAAAGGAAAAGTAATTTATGTATATCTAAAATGCATGTTTGAAGAAAAATAAGAACGGAAAATGCTGATGTGTATGTACTACTTAGCCATTGATTGTAACATATGCATTTACTTTGCATTTGAAAGTTCATATGTCATGCATGGTACACATCTGTTCCTTTCATTTTTAATTCTTTTTTTAAATACATATTTTTAATTTATCCCTATTGTTTGCTCAAATGGCTCCCTTGCATCAATTTAAAAGCATATCCAACAAGGAAACCCACACAAAATTACTCTTATCATATCAAAAACCTTGGCAACCTGATAAAGAATTTGCTATCTAACTGAAAACAAAGCAAAACATAATAAAACCAAACCAGAACAAATCTGGCCAAACCTGTCTTCCCCCTACACAGTTGAGAAACACCTCAGTTTAGCATCCTGATTCCCAGGTATCCCAGTCCAGATATATCTCAACCAATTAGAAGTTGCGCTAGCCATTTACTTTCATTTTTTTCTTTGCATTTGGAAGTGCCTGGGAAATAAAAAGGCGGTTGCGATAGCTCCGATGGAAAATGGTAACTTCAAATCCTTACTTTGCTTGTGATCATCACCCTTCATCCTTAGGCTTTCAAATAAGGTGCTATCAATATGTATCACTTCCGATCTTCTGCATCTTTACTCCTGTTTCTCTTGCTGATTGTTGGCTGACAGCTGTGCTCAGGATTTTCTACAGTCAAGTTTTCAAAAATGAGTGCGTAAAAACTCCTGATACACCCACTACTTCCCCAGGAGCTGGGCAGAAACACACAACTCCAGCCCTCTCTTTTACTTGCCTTCATAGGTACTTCCCTTCAGTCAACTCCCTAATAGTTATATAGATTGTGTTAATAAGCATCGATTTATATAAGGCTGCACACCCGTGGGTTAGTTTGTGTATGGAATCAGTGAGTTTGTACATACAGTTTACAGTGTCAACACTAGCTCCTGGAACTTGGGCATAAATTTAGTCTAAAACCTTGCAGCAGAGCAGAAATGAATGCTAGGAAACTGTGGAGCAGTGAAAGATATGAAGAACTCCAAAACTTCTATAAGAAAACACATTTTAAAGGATCGGTGGCAGAAAGCAAAAACACTTGCCCCATGGGATCCTGTTCTTGGTGACTGTTGTTTTGCTGGGATGAAAGTCGGATGTTAATTTTCTGGGACTCTGACTGGGACCTGAATGTCACCACCAAGCCTCAGCTGAGAGAGAGCTTGGAGGAATGCACTGGCAATCCTCTGGCATAAAGCAGGTCATGCACATGGCACACGTAGGACAATACATCAGGGCATAAGCAAGCCAGCAGATACCTTGAATGAGTTGATAATAAATTGCTCTCCAAGTGATTGAAGGGCCAAAAAGGAGGCATACTGTGCTGGACCTTGCTCTCACCAAGGCAGCTTTGACTGAAGTGACCATGCCACAGTGGAGTTCAAAATCCTTAGGGCAGCATGGAGGCCACAGAATAAGCTCACTACTCACTTGAGGAGAGCAGACTTTGGCCTCCTCAGGGATCTGCTTGGTAGAGTATCATGTGATAAAGCCCGGGAGGGAAGAGCAACCCAAGAAAGCTGGCTAATACTCCAGGATTACCTCCTCCAAGCTCAAGAACAGTGCATCTCAACAAAGAGTACATTGGGAAAAAATATCAGGAACAAAGAGCTCCTAGGCAAACTCAAACACAAAAAGGAAGAGGGAGGAAGCAAAGGCAGGTGCCTTGGGAGAAAGTCAGCAAAATTGTCCAAGCAGTCAGGGATCACATTAGGAAAGCTAAAGCCCTGACAGAATTAAATCTGGCCAGGGATGTCAAGGGTAATAAGAAAAGCTTATATAGGTATATCGGTGCTAAAGGAAAACTAGGGGAAATGTGAATCCTCTCCAGAAGGAGAGTGCCTCAGCCTTCACTAGCAAGTGCTTCAGCCACATCGCCCAAGTTGCAGAAGGCAAAGGCAGGGACTGGGAGAATGAAGAACTGCCCACTGTAGGAGAAGGTCAGGTTTGAGACCATCTAAGGAACCTGGAGATACATGAGTCCATGTGGCCTGATGAGGTGCATCGTTGTGTCCTAAGGGAACTGATGGATGAAGTGGTTAAGCCATTATCCATTATAGCTGAGAAGTCATGGCAGTCTAATGAAGTTCCCACTGATTGGAAAAAAGGAAACATTACCCCCATTTTTAAAAAAAAGGGAACGAGGGAAGACCTGAGGGAATTACAGGTATTGGGACCAGCGCTGTTTCATATCTTTGTTGGCTACATAGATTGTGGGATTGAGTGCACTCTCAGCAGTCTGCCAACCACACCAAACTATGTGGTATGGTCAGCATGCTGGAGGGAAGGGATGGCATCCAGAGGGACCTGGACAGGCTTGAGAGGTGGGCCTCAACAAACCTCATGAAGTTCAACAAGGCCAAGTGCAAGGTTCTGCATGTGAGTCGGGTCAATCCTAAACATGTATACAGCCTGGATGGAGAATGGATGGAGAGCAGTCCTGAGGAGAAGGACTTGAGGGTACTGGTGGATGAAAAACGGAGTATGATCCAGCAATGTGTGCTTGCAGCCCAGAAAGCCAATCGTATTTGGGGCTACATCAAAAGCTGTGTGGCCAGTAGGTCAAGGGAGATGATTCTTCCACTCTACTTTACTCTTCCGAGACTTCACCCGCATTCAGTTGTGGGGCTACCAACATAAGGAGAACATGAACCCGTTGGAGTGAGTCCAGGGGAGGGCCACAAAGATGATCAGGGTCCTGGAGGCCCTCTCCTGTGAGGACAGGCTGAGACAGTTGGGGTTGTTCAGCCTGGAGAAAAGAAGGCTCCAGAAAGGCCTTATGGCAACCTTCCAGTACCTAAAAGGGGCCAATGAGAAAGCCCAGAGAGACTTTTTACAAGGGCATGTAGTTATGGGACAAGGAGTAATGGCTTTAAACTGAAAGAGGGTAGATTTAGCTTGAAAAATTATTGCCCTTTGAAAGTGGTGAGTCTCTGGAACAGGTTGCCCAGAGAGGCTGTTTTGGCCCCATCCCTAGAAGTGCTCAAGGCCAGGCTGGATAGTGCTTGGAGCAAACTGATATAGTAGAAGGTCTCCCTGCCCATGGCAGAGGGATTGGTATTAAATGATCCTTAAGGTACTTTCTAATCCAAACCATTCTATGATTTTATGATTGTAGGTCCTACATAGTTAATACTAGTCTGAAATCTGGGGATGTCCAGTGGGTGTGAGGCAGCCACAGCTGCTGGTGGAGGCTGGGTGCAACTGGGACAGCAGTGAAGGTTGCCCTTTTTTTCCCATGCTGTTACTGGGACTTGCCAGGTGCTGATCAGGTCAACAGACACAGGTCTCACGTTGAACTTCCAAGTCTTACTGTGAATCTCAGTTTTACCCCTTCCTTAACCCTCCAAGCTATCCTTCTTTCCATCAGAAGTCACTTAGCATATATTTTGGTCCATTTTGCACCTTTTCACTTTTTTACCACTGTATACATTATTCCTTGTTTATTTATGAATTGCTGCGAGTCTTTGGCTTGACTCTTATTAAATATTGTGCATTTTAAAGGTGTTTAGTTCTTTCATTGCTAGTATTAATCGCTTCAATATCAATTCCCTATTCCCATCTGTTGTTTTGAAATAGCATTATATATTATTATGCCTCTTCATTGCTTCAGCTCTCTGTCACAGCTGACTGCTTGTTTACCTCACCCTCTGTGGAGCTTCCAAAATCCTTTTTCTCCCTTGTTCTCATGGCAATGCTCCAATTCCCCAAGTCCTGGTGTGTTCATCAGAGATTCTCCTGGGTAACCTTTAGGACATTGTGCTCCAGAATTTTAACATCTCTCTCAGTTTCTCTCCCTCTTCCTTGCCAGTCCTCTACCTCTGTAGCAGCACCAGCAGAAGTAGATTCATAGCTGTCACTCAGTCTGGCATCTCACCTGAAATCACCATTGGTGACAAGAGCCATAGCTGGTTTAATGGGAAGCCCCCACTGACTTCATTCACCTCTGAGAGGTTCCTCTCTGGTTCCCAAAGCACACTCATAGAACTGATTTGGTGTGTCGTGGCAGAATTACTTTGGATGTTGCTCTAATATCTCATTTGCTGCTTTTTTTTTTTTTTCCCCCCTCCTTATCCTTTCCTTCTCCCAGAGCATTTTTTGTGCCCTTTTCCTGCCTAATTGGCTTCCCAATTTTATTACCTCTTCTTTCCTCCCTGCTAATAGCAGGATTGTTTCCAAAGCTGTTTTGTCAATTCTCCACTGCATCTATTTTCTCCTCTAGCCATCTAACCAACATATTTTTTGGATGCTTCCAATATTCTTGACATCAAATGTCATTCCTGCCTGCATTTCAGATTGTTTAATTTCTAGCATCTGAAAAAAACCCAAGATATTTATGGTTTAAAGGAACAATGATGTCGTTAATTAAGTTTTATTTTTTTCAACAGCCTTCATAGGACCACACGTGGTCCTATTAAGCATTGGAATGAACTGCCCAGGGAGATAATGGAGTCATCACCCCTAGAATATTTAGAAGGCACATAGGTGAGATTCTGAGGGATATGATTTAGTTTAGTGATGGGCCTGGCAGTGTTAGATGAGTGGTTGGACTTGATAATCTTAAAGATATTTTCGAACTGTAATGATTCTATGATTCCATAATTTGCATTTTACTCCTTTCAGTGCCAACGGCTCATAAACAGAGATGGTAATTATGATAAACAGCATTTCAGCCAGTGTCCTGCAACACTGTCACCTCTGCAATGCCTTCTCTGCCCTGAATAGAGACCTTGGCCCACACTGCCTGGATGAATTCCTACTGCTCATTTCTCAACCACAAGGAGCATTTCTGTACATTATAGTATGTATGTCTGTGTGTATGAAGAACTATAATCCTCTTCTAAAGGAGGGAAATACTTCTGTTTCAAAAGATATCTAGAAATAGGAATGTCAGTCTAGCAGAGGGTTGGGAATCATCGTGCTATGTAAGCACCATGTCCTGTAAATCTTGTTCTATGGGGACAAACCTTGGTCATTGGAAGGAGTCATCAACTTGATGTGTTGATCCTATTCTTCCATTTGGAATGATGCTTCTTGGTTAGAAAACCTTTTTTTTTTTCTTTCTTTCTTTTTTTTTTTTTTTAATTTCTAAATGTTCTAATTTTCTAAATTTATGGGAGGCCACTCTATCCAGTTGTTCTCACCCAGTGGATGGCTCAGATAGACTGTGTATCTGTAGGCCTTCAGATTTCATTTTACTAGCTTCATTATGCCAACCTCCAGCTTTTCTAGTAAGACTAATTGCCTGTTTCCCCAAGATCTTAGTAGTATTCTGTACATCAATTTCAGTTTGAACTTCTGTTTTTTTAATGTGGGTAGCCAAAGGAGTAGACAGTATTTCAGATCTTGCAGCAGCACTGCTTTATATAGTTTACTTAATACTTTTCCTACTGGGACTATCTTGCCTGTCATAGGCTGGATTTTGGCTTTGCAGCAGTGGGTCCCATAGGCAACTTAGAGTCCTTCACACTCTTATTAGCTGCTTTACTAACTTAACTGCATCTCAGTCTTTTTCAAGTGACAAGAGCTCCTTTTGCAGCAGCTACAGTACTAGTTTGTGTTGCATATTACTGAATTACTTTTATTTTCTTCTATTCCTCAAATACATCTGCTTTTTCTGTCTTTTGCCCTGATCCTCTTCTGTATTAATCTTTCTCTTAGCTGTGGGTTTTAGCTATTAGTTTCCCATTCAGGGTCTCAAAAGTAAGCACTTCCCCTATCAGGTCATCAGGAAACAGAGAAAGAAGGAAGATTCAAAAAGTAATTCTGGAGAAACTTCATTGTTGTCTCTTCTTTAGTCCAACAGTTCTTTTTGCAGTACTGCCAGTGGTTGTCTTCCTTTCAGGAGGCTCCCACTCAACAGTTCCTCTGTGCATCCCTATTTTCTCTAGTTAAGAAATGATTTCCCATCTGGCACCTTATTAAATGCTTTGCTGAAGCCCAGATAAATTATGCCTACCATATTTCCTTTGTCTAGAAAACCATTAATCTTTTAAAAATCCTATCAAGTTAGTTTAAAAGAATGTACTGTTAGCAAACCCAAACCCTTTAGTAATTTTTTGGGGCCAGTCATCTCCATGACTTAAATTGCTTCTTTCTTCCAAAAAATCATTCCAAAGCCTTAAAAAGTTTGAGGTCAGACTAACTTGTAATTGTCAGATCTTTTTTCTTCTCCCTCTTAACCATAGATACTACATTTGCTATTTTTGAATCACGAGTCAATAAGCTTTCCATGGATATCTGTGACTGTTTTTGTAATTTCTTGTGCCACTTCTGTCTGAATTCTGAATGAGATTACCCAGGTCCTCCCAACTGAAGACAATTCAGCTCCTAGGGTTTTTTTTGCTGATTTTTACTGTTGTTTCCAGTGTAGTAAAACCTCATTTCCATTATCTATCTTCACTTTGTCCTTCTGTTCAATGTCATTACTCTTATTAAAATTTGAGCTAAAGGTTCTTTAAGTAGCTCTATCCAACAGGTCCATAGATCATTCTTTTTTTCCCCTCTTGATAGGAATACGGCTTTGAGACCTTATTAGCAGCAGTGATTTGATGAATCCTACAGCCTCTTCCTCATCCAAGGGCTGGAGACACATAGCATGTTGATTTTGTTGGCTAGGGTGCTAAGAGCACTTAGTCCATCAGAGCTTGCCCTTTGGAAATGAAGAACATTAGTTTCAGCTTTACTTTTGTTTCTTCTTCCATCTAATCTAAACTGAATCGAAGCATGATCACTTGAGCCAATGCTGTTTCTCAGGTCAGGTCTGCTAAAACATCTTCATTTTTTACCCAAACCAATGGAAAATTCCAGTCATTCTTTTAATATCTTTCTGTAATAAACACAGTTTTATGTATTATTTATAATTATTTTCACCAGGTACTTAATTTCAGTGATACCAGAAAGGCGAGCAATCTTTTTTAGGAGGCATTTTGTCTTGATTGCTTTTAGTAGAGAAGGATAGAGAGCCTGAAAGGCAAGAGGAATCTTAAACATAAATGAAGATGATTGAAATTTGACTTTAACAAATTTCAGCCTTTTTAGCCCAAACGAGAATGAAACATTGAAGTATATATATTAAAAGGGGAATGCTTCCAAATCAAATGAACTGTTTGAAATGCTTCATTTTGTCTTAAATGCATTACAACTGATTCAGTAGCATTTTCATTTGTTTTTCCCCTCTGGCATTTTGAAATTTGAAAAAAAAAATTTAAAAACCTGACCTACTAGAGTTAAAAATAGTATTAAATGTTCATATTTTGATTCTTCCCAGAAAATGTGTTTTTAAAATCACTTCCTGTGCTGTTTCATACCAGGCAGTGGATTAAAAAAACTATGTTCACTCTGTAACAGAAATTAAACAGGAGCGTGCGGCACATGTGATCAATCACAGCTAAGCAAATTCTGCAAACTGTAGAAATGTTTGCTGAATTATTCTCATTGTGACCTGGGTTTCTGCTAGGCATATTTCCACGGTGCATGTTTCTGCTTTATAATCACTGCAAGTTTGGTGGCATGTTTCCTGAGAGGGAAAAAAGGTCCCTTGATGCAAATGTTATGCTGACTGCTGTAGATTTTGAGGGCTTGTTTTCTCTGCAGAGAGGATGGTCCTAATAAAGAGGCATTTGGGCCTTCTTGTCTCTTTTCTTCTATTAAGACATGTCAGGCTAGGCTTTGGACAGCTGGATTGTGATGTTTTTGCCCCCAGGGTGTTTTGGGGTAGTGCAGTAGGAGAGCATTGCTATCTCCAGGAGCCAGTGAATCTGAGAATATGTCTCAGGATGAAACCTGGAGAAGTGCAAAGAATGATTTCATCTTGATTAATTACACAGTATTGATCCTCAGTGGAAAGAGCAATTATCCCAGACACTCTTCTTGCTGAAGTGAAAGCCACCGGGAAAGCCACTCTGATAAAGAGGATGAACATTTTCCCTCTAAAGGGCTCAACTGGTTTATCCTCAGGGTCTGCAGTGTTAAATTTAGACTCAAAGGGAAAAAAACCTGAGCTTTAGTGTAGATGTGCCCAGCTTATATCAAATGTGGCAGAAGTTGTACAGACAAGTGGCAGGGTTAAATGACCCTTCTTGGCTAAGAAGCTTTATTTCCTTGATACATAGGGAACATGAGTCTGTCAGGTGCAGATTGCCTGACAGAAATATGCTGACACTGTCTTCTGATCTTGTAAGGAGGTGTGATACTTGAAATATTAGGTGGGGGGTTTTTAAGTTCAGTGGTGTTAGCCTGTATTAATCTACAAGTTGTGCACATTAGTACAATTTGTAGTACTGGTCTAAGCTTAAATTTATGCCCAAATTCAGGCCCATTCCTTTGCCTAATGTTTTCTCTGTTGTGTTTTGTTGTGTTTTGTTTTGTTTTGTTTTGATTTGTTTTTCAACCAGGTTGCATTACCTAAAAGGCGTTTCAAATCACTGGGGGGGAACCACTGTCCAGTTAAACCAGCGCTTTCCCTTTGTGCTTGCTCTCTCCAATGAACCTGAAGCTTGTTCTTTCACCACACCTTAAGTCTGATGCTGTTGTGACTCTGCAGCCCTCCATAATCTAAAGGCCTGAGGATTTCTCAGCTCTTTGTCAATGTGATTGTTCTCTTTCTGCACCATTGAGGTAGGCAAGGAATTTGAAGCAGAAATCCCCTTAGCAGTAGATGCCTTTCCCATTGAAGACTTGCTGGACATCAAAACTCTGTGCAGATCCTCTCAGGGTTGTTGCCCTTGAGCTAGCTATCCCAGCATTCTTCTTTTTTTCCCCTACTGAGCTCCTGTGTTAAGAATCACTCATGTTAACCACTAGGATTAACAAATAGAGACAAACTGCTAACTTGTGCCTGCTGCATCTATAGCATAGATTAACTATCGCTTCTCTTACTGAAATCATCTTGATCACCTGTTTACTGAGATTTTGTCCTGATCCATCACCCTTCTTTTCCTCAGTTGTTGACCATTATGGGAAGCTTTCAGAAAAAGTTTATATGTCTAGAGAAGTTTTTTGGTCTTCTTTCAGTCAGTGCCATGCCAAACACAGGAAATATACTTTTATCCAAGAACTGTCCCTACTATTTAAGAAACAAACTGCGCTGTTCTTCTGCTCAGATTCTGAAAACTACAATTCCCATAGTGCCACTCAGGCAAACACACAGCTTTGGTGATGTCAGTATCTTGTCGTCAGACACAGTTGGGATTTGGAGCAAAACAATTTTCTAGGTATGTATAGTATCTGTAGATAACTGGCTTTTGTAGTAGCAAGCTGTACATCAAAATATTTTCCACTTTGGGGAAGTGGGTGAAATGGCCAATGTGATCATAATGCAAGCTATAAAAAGATCAAAGTTGCACTGC
This sequence comes from Colius striatus, assembly GCF_028858725.1. Taxonomy (NCBI): domain Eukaryota; kingdom Metazoa; phylum Chordata; class Aves; order Coliiformes; family Coliidae; genus Colius; species Colius striatus. Next base: position 49,413,350 of record NC_084762.1, on the reverse strand, counting down.
TCTGCAACAGCATCATCCATTGAAATGTAGCAGGAGCTTGCTAGAAAAAAAAAATGTTCATGCAATATATAAGACATTAAAAATTCTGTTACATTACTCTTGCCACAAAGATTGTAATGAAAATGGGAAATGGCACAAACGTAACCCATTCTCATTACAATCGTTAGATTGTAATCTTGTGCTCTCCTTCTCAAGAGAATGCTAAATGAGATTTTAAAGTATGGAAAATAAAAGAGCAAATAGAAACTGGAAAGCAAAAGAGGTGAGGTATGATAGACTGTTTCTGCATTCTTATGTTCTTTATTTTTGCACTAAAGTAGAAGAGAACAGTATGATTTCAAAGAAAGATGTATGAACACATAGATATATTTATTTTTTCTTTTTCTTTTGAAAATACACTCTTTCGAAATTCTTATCTCCTTCATCCTCACTTTAAAAAACAAAACCAAAACAAATCTCTAAACCAAAGAGACAAAGTAACACCTCAGATATCTACATCAATAGATTTATTTTAACAGCATACTTTGCCCTTATCCATCATAGTAAGAGCTGAAGGTGACACAGAGAGAAGAACTGTGTGACTTAGGAGACTGGCAATTAAAAATCTGTCAGTCACAGGTTTGGATCCAGCCCTGATTAGATGGTGACCAAAAGTTGTTAATATTAGGAGATCACTACAGAAGGAAGTATCTGACCTCATTCTAATCCCCATGCAAGTATTTAAATGACATGCTGTAGCTGTCATTCAGCAATGCCATTGGTGCTGCCAGCAGAAGATTAGGTATTAAATGAGCATAAGAAGCAATCTAGCCCCATCTCCTACCCTGTGATTGTAGTTAATGCACAGGGTTTGGAGCAGATGTAACAGGTCCTCCTCACAGAGCCTGCTAGCCTCTCCTTGGGCTGTGCATTTGGGAGCTCACAGTACCTTTTAAAATATTAATTAAGAAAAAAAAAATCTAGTGAAGATTTAGAGGCCCAGTCACAGCAAAAATTTGAGACCTAGCATTTAAAAGCTCTGTTTTGCTTGGAAAGTCAGTAGAGGTGAGTGATTACGCGCAGGAGTCAAAAGGGCTCCTTGGTCATTGAAGCTATGCCCTTACAGAGTCCACTCCACACAGCCCTGCAACAATACATCCTCATAACAAAAGAATGCCTTTCAAGCAAAAGCTCTATCTTAATTTGAGAGAAGATAAAAAAGATCAAAGGCATTAGAAATAACCCAGGTCTTTGTAATTGTTTTTGAGATGTGTCTTCTTGTCTGGCCCCAGATTTTATGTTCACCCATTTTTTTTCTCACTCATCTTATTTGATGTAGGTCTGGGGTTTTGGGCTTGTTTTGTTCATTCACTTTGTTTTTTGTTCACCCACTGAGTTTCTGTGGAGTCTACTCCCTTCCTTCACTGACATTCTCCAAGGAGGTGACCATGGGCTGCTTTCAGTGAAAGTGGATTTGTCCCTGTAGACAAATCATCTGTCCTAGATTCATGTAACCTTCTGCTGCTCTTTTCTTAATGGATATCCTAGGTGAAATTTTTTTCCTCACTTTAAATGTCTCGAGAAATTATGAAGGAAGAAATCTGATATTTTCAAGGATTTATATTAGAGTAAACATTCCTCATCTCAGTTGTTTTCGGGTGATCTCCAAGGGTCAGAATTTTTCTTACCCACATACAGATGCCAGAGGTGACATGTTAGTAATTTGATCACCTTTCCAGTTGAAAACCAAAGTGACTCATCAAAGGACATATATTAATCTCATCTGTAACTTCAAGATGACTTGTAGGTTTTTCTGTAGTCTCGATTAAAAGATTTGCATTTGAGATGAGCTCTTATTTGTGAATTTGCACCACCACGCAGATCTTTATAGCTGAACTGGAACTCCTGATAGCTTTTCTACATTAATTGCCAAGAGGTTTCAAACTGCAAGAGAAACCTGCATTGTGGCTGGCTGTATGCTATACTGTATCCGGTCCGTGATAAACAGAGGGCTTTGAATTTTTCAAGTGTCCAATTGTTCCAATTTAACAACTCACAAAAATTAAAATTTTCACTCTGAAGCTTGAATTAATTTAGGTTCTGTTGTAGTGCTGTAATAAGTAGATCTAATTTAACCAGTCAGCACTTCCTTCCATTGGACATTAATTTTTTAAAGTCTGCAAGTTAATCAACCTGGTTTATGGTGAAATGTGTTTTTACACCAAAACTCCTCATTATTTCTTTTTTATTTTTCTGTTAAGTGTCTATGATAAGTGAAAATAGCTTCAGAGTATAAAAGAATCAATTAATGTTTAAACATAGGGGAAAAAAAATTTGTTCCCCAAATGGGTAACTTTTGCTCAGTGCTGCAGACTGTTTCTCTTGCAGCTGTCTTTGTAGCACGATCTGTCAGTGCCACCTGTTAACTAGGCTGATCTTTACAGGCATAAAATATAGTCAGGAAATGAAGAAAATCCTGCATTTTCTCTTTTTGATTTTTAATAGTCCCTCTGAAACATAAAATTAGTCCCAGGGATTTGGGAAACTACATCCTCACATCTATTAGAGAAGAATCAATCAGAGGACACAGATTTTAGATAATGGAATATGCTGTTTATGGGAAAAGAGGAGGCTTTGTGCCTGAAAGGTAATTGCCAAAGACAGGTCTCAATTTGGGATGAGACTTTTCGATATCACCCCACAGCCACGTTTGACCTGTGTCAGAGAGTGAGGACATTTGGATCCTTGGTTCGTGTCCTCTGAGGTCTGGAAGCAGCTTTTCTGCAGGGGCAAATTCTTTGTCATTTTAAGTGGGAGCTTGGCATGACACATTGTCCCTGAGAGAAGGGACCACACATGTGTGTCTTAGTGCTAAAATGGATGCTTTTAAAGGAAACAAAAAGTCTATGTGTACCCTTTTGATTCTCTCTTTTGTTTTTGCTTATATGTCAAAATTCAGCAAATGCAGTACATTTGTTCCCTGGACCTTCAACCCGTCATTTCTCCTTTCTGCAAATCAGTTTGTGCCTTGGTGTGTCTCAGCTGCTGCAATAACTATAATTCCAATCATAGCTAGCCACTTTAATGGGCTTCTTGTGTCCATTGGGAAGAGCTATCCCATATGCAATGTCAGCTCCCAGCACCTAGAGGAAGCATGATATCTCTGCCATGTTTTAAGGAGAGATGCAGCTCTGTGGTGACATTTGAGAGCTTTCATTATCTCAGTGCAAGAATCTCTGGGGCACACTCTGGTCTCTTAACATGTCCTTGTTTAACGGCGCTCCTTACCTTTGGCTGCCTGTGTTCAGCTAACCAAGTGGTGGCAGAGATGTGTATAGTCCCTCTTAAATCATTCTGATTTTCCCAAGTCCCTCTGCAGTTTTTTGATGGAACATATGGCAATGTTATGTCTATTTGAAAAAGCCTTTGCATCGTATGTTTATACAACTGCTCACTATCCCAAGACAAAAATTCTTTCCTGTTATTGCCCATTTGCTGACTAAAGAAATTATCCTCTTTATGTATTCTGGTACTTTACCTTGATACCTTACATGTTTAATTATGTAGTCCTCGGTCCATAATCCATATGATTCACTCACCATATAATACAGCTCAGATCAGTTTAATTTGTTTTAACCCTTGCTCTTCCTTTCTCACTTGTTTTCCTTTGTCAGATTTTGGCATCTCTTTGGTACTGGGCCTCAGCCTTACTCCCATGAAGGTTTTTTTTCTCGGTGACAAGAAAGTCGTTGAGTCCAGTGGTACAGGGCCTGACCCAAAGGATGTGAGCTCCTGATGGTTAAAGATAGGACATTAAAAAAAACCTCCCAAAGGAAACTCTAGTTATGTATCACATAAAGGAATAGAACCAGAATGGAGAAAAAGGAATGGGCTTTGTGACTATAAAAATGAATGAAGAAACAGCACTCTGTCTCTTTTTCTTTCTTCCTCTGTGCTGCCAGCCAGTGACTTTAGTCATCCATGGAAATCAGGAATTTACGCAAGTTTCAGTGGGAAAGTGGGTTGCATGAAGAATCTTTCCATCCTCCAATTTCCTGATCAGCAAAGCAAGAATAAAGATTTTGCTCTTCCTTGGGTTAGAGGTGGGTGAGGCCAGAAAAACTCTGAAATCTTTTGAGAGTGAAAACAATTTTTCCTCTTGAGGTCTGATATGAAAAAAACCTAACCCATACATAATGCCGTATGTGGATTTTTTTTCCTCAGTAGGAACAATGAAATCGTTTTTAGAGTAATGTCTAAAATGGTCTTTTTGCAATTGAATTTCATTCCTTCAAAATCCTTTCTATGACCACTGACTACTTCAGATGAAGTAACGTTATTTCAAAGCATGCAATATTAGGGACATATGTCTAATACACTGTAATGGATTCAATCTTTGTTAGTCCTCTGTATCATACTGTCTCCAGTGCGTCTTAATGGATGTATCTTGGGACTTTGTCCTCATTTTTTAAGGCTTCCTAGAAGTTTGGACTTTTTCTGTGTTTGGATTATTACAAACAATATCTATTTACATGAAATTCCTGAGCTCTACTGATACAATCATGGTTTTAATTTACAAGTCAATAACATCAACGCTTTCTTTTGAACATTTTGTTTTTGCGCTCTTTAAAAAAACTGAGTCAATAGGCAAAAATCAAATGCAAGTATTTTCATACTTGGTGTGGCTCATCTCTCATGCCAGGTATATTTGTCACCACACTTAAACCAGAAATTTTTACATGCAATATATACTCAGTTTGAAAACACACCTAGCAGCACTTTCAATATCTTTCTTTCTTTTTTTTTTTCTTTTTGATGGCACATTCTCCAGTCTTTTTTTTCTTTTATTTTGATGATTTTTTTCAGAAAACATGTGTTTTCAGGTGGTGAAGAAAACTGCATGGTGAATGAAGTTTATTAAAATGGTTCTGATATCCAGGAATTAATAGTTGTGGCAGAGTATTAGAGAAATAAAAAAAGGGTTTCTAAAATATACTTCCTCCTCACAGGCATCTTGCTTCTCTCAATCCAGAACAAGCCAGTCACATTAGATCCAGTTTTACAAGAGGAAGATGAAATGTGGTACCAGTGTGCATAAAAACCTCATGTTCATGGTGGCTCAGCTTACTGAAAGAATAGGCTTTGGGGTGACATTCAGAGCAGTTCTACATCTGGAAATGACAGAAGGGTTAAACATCCAATACCGGGGGAAAAGGAGGGACAGGGAATTTTAAGCGATGATTTAGGTCTCAGTCCTGGAAGCTACTCATTGTAGGAGGACTTCTGCACTTGTGCCCAGTGCAGTCACTGTTGGCTATGTTAAAGGGATGGTGAAAAAAATTTTGGATGCACAACACACATGAAGATGCCAGAATGTTGATGGGAGTTACGCTTCTGACTCAACATTTTACCCTTCCTTATTCTTGGGCTACAAGACTATTCAGTTTCTCCTAATTGGCTTGATGGTCTTGCTGGAAAAAAATGAGTTGCAACAGCTCTTTTCTTCTCTTGAATTATTTACAGGTGGAAAGTATCTGCCTTGCTGGATCTTACTCAAAAGGCAGTAAAATGATTCTTGCAGCCTGATACTATGCTTTTCTCCACTTTATATTTGGCTAGCAAAAAAAGAAGGTTCTGTCAGATCTGAATACAATTTTTTTCTCCTTTTTTTCTTTCCTCCCTTCTGGTTTAGGCAGTGAAACAATTATTTACACCGCCCTCTTCCTGATAGCAACCATGTGTCTGGACTGCACAGCAATAAGCCTTGCAGTTGTACTTCTGGCAACAGTCCTCCGGCCACAATGGCATCCCTCAGTGCTCCTAATGGGAGTAGGTGCCTTGGAACCCTCTGTGTGCCATTGGCACTTCCCAGTTTCTAACACGTTACCTCATTTGCAACCATGGTCCTCTAGCAGCTGTTTTAGCCAAGCATTTGATAAGCTGTGTGGCACAGGCAATATTTGGAAGGCCAAAGCCCTCGAAAACTGTGATGCTGAGATGGGTCAGAGATTAAAAAAACAGGGTAATTGAGTGACTATCTGGATTGACTATCTGGATTCCCATCAACTTGGAGCATTTGCAGAGCTTGCTTGCATCCTCTAGAAAAAGCCATGATATAGAACCTCAGTCCATAATGAAGAACTAAGAAACCTGCCTGCTGGCCTGGCTAGGACTGTTCAAGAAGGATGGATACTCCCTGGGAAAATGAATTTGGGTGGAAAATGCTTTTCATCATAAGATATAACTCTCTTCCATCTTTATTTTCTGGCTTAAGAAAGCAGAGCTGTGCTTTAATAAAACCAGCTAATCTTCATTTATAAAGGGTCTGGAAGTAACTCCAGCCTTGCTGGGAGTAAGTTGCAGTGGAAATGTTCCTCCTGATCAAATACAAAAGGATACAAGGTGGAGAGAATGGCTTAGAAGACACAATTTTAGTGGAAAGTTGCCAGTGAAAGTATGAGAGAGTTAAAGACTCAGTTAACTCAGTGTCTGAAGCCAGCCTCCCATTACTGGTTGCTCCTCCTTGGTCGCAGATGGCAGGAAAGAAGGACACACAGACTCCCTGGTCCTTAGCAGGCCCTGCTAGCACCTTGTCAGTTCCAGCCCTTGCGTCCTTGGTGGTGCAGAGGCTGGAAGGATTTGTCTCTTGCTACTGAGCACAGGTATGATTTGTTCCAACTGGGCAGCGTAAGTGGAGCAGGACTCAGCAGGACAGCTTCTGTCTTCTGCAAATACTGAACTCAGCCCAATGTGAGCTCTGCCTGTGGAAGATGCAGTAGGAGGCTGCGCTGTGGAGTTTTTATCAACTGTGCAGATCAGAAGGGGAAATTTCCCTCTGTTTCCTCCAGTTTCTAATGCAGTAATATTTCAGCATTGTGCTTCAACCCGTGCTTCACAGCTGAGTGGTAGTTTTATGATTTTATGAGGCCTCAGACCACAGTGTCTTTAAATGTTCTATAAAATATACAGGTTAATCACCTGACCCCTACAAACTTCTTAGAAGAACTTGTATTGCACTAGCTAATGCATTGCAATGTCTTACTGGAGCTGCAGAGAAATATTGTACATGAAAAGCAAACCTGTCAAACTTGTAGCTTAGCTAACTTTGCACAAAACAGGAAAAAAAAAAGTCATTTAATCAGTGCAAAACAAGATAAACCCACAAACTTGATGGCCTTTTGTGCAACCTTGGTTGGATATTACATTTCTATGCTGTAATCTCAGAAAAGAGACTTTATCATCTTGGGTGTACTAGCATTGACCCATAACACAGAGCCTTAAATAAAAAGCAAACCATGTTGCCAAAGCAAAACGCAGTATCTCAGCAGGTATGGCCTCAAGTGTGGGAATGTGAAGAGAGAAAACAAAAGCTCAGAATAAGGAGAAGACTGGATGGGTTCAAAGAAGAAAAAAAAACCCTCAAAACCTAATCTCTAGAAAAATAGCAGAGTGGAGCAGAAATAAAAATAATCTGGACAAACAAATCCCTACAGACTCTGAAGTGTGAGGGGAAAGAAAAGGGCCTAATTCTTGCTTCACCCATGCCTGAACCGATTTGGGACAGCTATGGTGGGAGAATGCCTCAGAGCTCAGATTTTGAAACACCCATGGAGAGGTGACAGCGTGACAGAGATAACATTGTGGAAGATTTGGGCAATGCTGTAATTTATGGATACACTGTGGAGCTAAATAGCCAAGGGAGTCAGCACTGCAGAGTCCTTCATTGGTTGACGCTTTCCTCTTGCTTGAGGCTGGGGCACAGTTCTGTGGCAACCAGTCCCAAGGAGAGAAGAGTCATACTTTGTGCTCCTTCAACCGCTTTCAAGTAATTTACATGCCAGGATGAGTTAACACTCAGTAGTTCCTGCTCTTCCTTGAATAGTGCTTCTGCCCATTGAATGGCAAACAGAGATGACTGCAGAGGTATGGCTGAAGTCATAGTCCTGTCCAGAGACAGGGCATGCACTTTTCTTGGTTCACAGCCTTGCTAGATGGGTTTGGTGCTGTCGCGTATTCCTCTCCCTCTGCACTGAAACCAAGTACTCTGCGGGAAGAGATTCTCTTTTTCATCACTCTATGCATCCCTGTAAGGGACAGAAGGGACCCAGCAGATCCAGCAGACACCTTTAAGAAAATACTGGCTTCTGAAGAGTTTCTAAGAGTTCCAGGAAGAGCTGTTGGGTATTCAGAAACTAGGAAGCTGAAGGGCTATTGAAATATAGCATGTAGAGAGAGAGGTTTGGTCCCTACTGTGGAAAGCCCAAGAAATATTTAGTTGGCTGGGACTCATGCAACTGAAATACATTTTTATGTCATTCAAATTATTTCATGCCAGGGTGCATTGTTTCCTACTTCACTTATTCCTTGCAAGTTTCACAAGTGTCATGAAACTCAGTTTAGAAGGGAGTGGGATGAATTCACCTGCAACAAAAGAGAAGTGGCTGCATCCCTGTGTCAAAACAATGGTCATTTACCTGCCTGGTGTATCCCCCATCACCCTGCATTGCCAGCCTCCCTGGCCAGCTGATTAACTTACCGGTATACCATCCTCTACTGCTCCACGTTCAACCAGACCTACACTAACCTCACTGCCGAGTATCCATGCACAACCAACTTTTCCCTTGGTATTTCCAGCTCCTGGATGTGAATTGCTTGTGGCTTTCTAGAGTTTATGGAGCTGTCTTGCCTTTTTTTTCAGTCAGGTCCTTTGCACAAGACTGTTTATCTCTAGGGAGAGCAATGTGCGTAGACCCATCTGAAGTCCCATCTGCAAGTGGCTTCCCATCACAGGAAGGCCATAAGAAGGGACAGGACAGGAACCCACATCTGCATCAGGAGAACTGGCTGCACTGTGAAACCAAAGATAGCAGGATCTCCGGTAAAGATGTCAGGTTTGCCAAACAATCAACATAGAGCTGATTTTATTTATTTATTTTTTTAAATAAGAGAGTTACTCACTCTCTTTTGTGAAGTCTCTGAAATACAGAATCTCCCCAGTTAGATGAGCCAGGTGGTGCTGAAAGTCCTACATCAATCCCTAATTGGAGCCAGATGCCACAGAGGGGATCACACCTATCAAGCATTGCATGATACATTACAGTAGAGCCAAACAGGGACCTGAGCAAAAAGATAATTTGGGTGGTGCTATGGGAATAATATATTGTTCAATCTTCTTTTTACCTTTTGAGACTCTTGCTGATTCATTGATCAAAATGCAACTCATAGTAGGGAGTTTCCAAATTTCTATGCCCTGTTTTTCTTCTCTAAACAGCTCAGCATGCCCTGATGTACTCTGTTGTTCCACATCCTGCTCAGTACTCTTGTGTTTTCCCTTCTGTGATTCTTACACTGCTTTTCCTGCCTACTTGCCAAGGTCCACCTCCACCCAGGACAGATGTGCCAAACGGCTTCATGAGTAGATGGTTTCAAACTGGTGACACTTCCATTGATGGATCAGAAACAGAAGACACTCTGGAATTGCATATCTGGCATGTGGTGCCATTAACCTTCTCCATTGAGAACCAACCACAAAGGTGAATCACCTGGCTTATATTTCATAAAGACTCAGTTTAAAACCAAGATTGATGTTAAAGCTTTCCCACCCTGTCCCAGGATCCCATTGCAGAGCTCTTTGCTCTCATTGCAGTGCAGAAGGAAATTTCAGTAAAAGGTAGTGCACTACTTTTGTTCAGAGATCATTCCAAGAAAACAGCTTTGTGGGGATGTTTTGGCAACCAACAGCAACCATAGTTCATAGACACTTACTCTTCCTCTCACCAGATAGCTCCAGCAATGCCTGTGAACCACTGTTCAGCCCCGCAAGCTGAGAGATCCACACGAATCGGCTGTGGAAACGTTTTATGTATTCCTCATCCTATTAGAAATCTGTGACTGGCTTTCAGCCAGGTCTGCAGGCTTCCTGTATGGATGACCCATATGTGACTATGAGCGTCAGTGTTGGCATAAGGAGGAAAAAAGCAGAGGGCAGCATCACAGATACCCAGAGCAGTTAAAAGTGCACCAAGCTCACGAAAAGGTACTGGACCTGCAGGAATGCAACTCTGTAACTAGAATGATGCTTTTGTGAGGAAGATGTTATTCTCATTATTTCCGTATTTTTTTTAGTCTCCCTTACTCTCCCTTCCTCATAACACTAACCTGATGGAAAGGGGAGACAAACCTCAGAAAATGACTGTTGTGTCAAAGATGTTGATAATGCACACAGAAGTAGTCATACCGCAGCTGCATCTAAACCCTGGAAACCAAGACTGCTTGCACACAACTGTTCATTTAATTGCAGTTTTTAAAATAACTATTAATCTTGCATAATGGTATATGCACTCAGTAAAATACAACGATAGTCTGCAATATTCAGTTTAGTGTACTTATTGTTATTTATGAAAAAAAAGGTGGCTTTGTATTCATGGGTCTGAGTCTTGCACAATCATTGAAATGCTTGGCATCACTGTCATAAAATATACACACTGAAGGTAATAAAATCCAGCTACACAGTGCAGTAAAAATCCCCACAAAAAATATAATAAAATGGACATATGAATCTTGATAAAATCTGTGCATTGCTATGCTGTACAGTCACACAAATGAGATGTGAAGCAATCCTGGATGAAGCCTTACGTAAAAGCACATGCTATCTTCAGAAGCAACATAAAACGCAAAGACGGAATACAGTTCAGTCCTGTCTGATTGTGTGTAAGTGTAACCCTTCATCAAGGACTCCTTGGTCATGTAAAAAGTTCTCCAGTTCAGCAAACCACTCCTAGTACATGTTCTCTTCCCTGATCTCACAAAGGCCATGAGAAGCTGGGCACACAGTATTGAGAGGTTGGTAGCACTCATTAGCCTTCAGATGTGATGTTCACCTCTCTCCTCTATCAGTTTCTCAAATGCTTGTTTCACCATCATCCAACAAATATAATCTACAGCTTCTAGGAAACATTTCTGGTCTCCTGTCCTACTAATACAATCCATAGACTGGAGTAGCAGAAAGGGAAGAGGGTCTCCAAAAGTGAGTAAAGATTTCCATAGCAGTCACTGGAGCAAAACAGCCTAGAGTCCCTACAGGTGCCAGTATTGCCAGCCTTCCTATATCACTGGAACAATACTGTACATAATGGTGAGATCCATGATGACTTATAAAGCTTTTGAAACATCATGGCAAAGAACTCATCACAACATCAATTATTCATGAATACTGACACAAGAGCACAGAACAAACATATAGGATCTTCAGTGGCTTTGGCACACCCTAGGACCCCCGAGTCATAGAATCATAGAACAGAATCATGGAACTGAATAGATTGGAAAAGGGCTTTAATGTCATCAAGTCCAACTGTTAACTCAACACTGCCACATCCATCACTAAATCATGTCCCTAAACAGCACATCGATGTGTCTTTTAAATACCTGGGATAGTATTTGAATACTGGGATAGTGACTTGACCACTTACCTGGGCAGCTTGTTCCAATTCTTGACAACCCTTTCAGGGATGAAAATTTTCCTAATATCCAGACAAAACTTCCCTGACACAATGTGAGACCATTTCCTCTTATCCTATCACTTGAGAGAAGAGACCTACTCCTACCTCACTACAACTCTCCTTCAGGTAGTTGTAGAGCATGATCACGTCACCCCTCAGTCTCCTCCAGGCTAAACATCACCAGCTCCTCCAGATGCTCCTCAGAAGTCTTGTGCTCTAGACCCTTCATCAGCTTCATTGCTGTCTCTGGACACACTCCAGCACCTCAATGTCCCCAGTGAAGGGCCCAAAATTGAACACAGTATTTGAGGTGCAGCCTCACCAGTGCCGGATACAGGGGGGCAACTACTTCCCTGGCCGTGCTGACCACATTATTTCTGATACAGGTCAGGATGCCATTGGCTTTCTTGGCCACCTGGCCACACTGCTGACTCATGTTCAGCTGTCTGCTGACTAACACCCCCAGGTCCTTTCTGCAGGATAACTTTCCAGCTACTCTGCTCCAAGCCTGTAGTATTACCTGGGGTTGTTGTGGCCCAAGTGCAGGACCTGGCACTTGGCCTTGTTGAACCTCATAGAACTGACCTTGGCCCATTTCTCCAGCCTGTCCAGGTCCTTCAGAAGAGCCTTCCTGCCTTCAAGCAGATCTGTGCACTCACCCGGCTTGGTGTCATCAGCAAACTTACTGAGGGTGCACTTGATGCTCTCATCCAGATAATGGATAAAGATACTAAACAAAACAGGTCTCATCATCGAGCCCTGGGGACATACCACTGGGGACTGGACACCAGCTGGATTTAACTCCATTCACCACCAGTCTCTGGGACTGGAGATCCAGTCAGTTTTTTACCTAGTGAAGAGTAGTTCTATTCAAGCCATGGGGAGCCATTTTCTGCAGGAGAATGCTGTGAGAGACTGTGTTGAAGACCTTACTAAAGCCCAGGAATACTACATTCACAGCCTTTCCCTTATCCACTAATAAGGTCACCTTGTCATAGAAAGACATCAGGCTAGTCAAACAGGACTTGCCTTTCATAAAGCCATATTGGCTGGGCCTCAGAACCCTTGATTGTCTTGTATGTGCCTCAGGATGGCACTCAGGATGATCTTCTTCATAACCTTCCCCAGCATTGAGGTCAGGGTAACAGGCTTGTGGTTCCCCAGATCCTTCTTACAGCCCTTCTTATAGATAGGTGTCACATTTACTAAATTCCAGACAACTTCCTTCAGCCCTCTCTCGTTGATTGTGTGTAAGTATAATCCTTCATTGAGGACTCCTCCTTGGCCATGTAAAAAGTTCTCCAGTTCAGCAAACTACTTCTAGTAAGTGTGCTCCAGGTTCATCTTGTCAGTCAGCCAGTACTGCTGATAAATGACGGAAATTGGCTTGGTGAGCACTTCCACCAGTACCCTTGGGTGGATCCCATCCAACCCCATAGACTTGTGTGTGTCTAATTGGTGTAGCAGTTTGCTAACCATTTCACCTGGGATTATAGGGGCATCACTCTGCTCCCTGTCCCTGTCTTTCAGGGTCCCTTTGTAGTGGCCAACCTTACGATCCAGTAGAACAGCACCTTCTGGATAGCAGCGTGCAACTATCTATGATAACCACAGCATTTCATCCCCCAGCTTGTTAGCTCAGTCAGTGCTTTTGTAGGTAAGAGCTCCCTGGGAGATTTTCTGTCACTAAGCTCTGAAGTGAGTTCTGCACAGCCTTGCAGAAAATAATTTTTAGTGTACTGAAGCTTGGCTTCTGGGTTTGCTCACTTTGGATATGCAACATCTCCTTAATCGCTGCTCAGTGCTGCATAGGTGAGCTGGGCCATGGCTGTCCACTGCCAGAAAAGACCTTGGAGAAGAATAACGTCACCTGTCAAGCAATGTCTCATGATGACAGCAGGAAAATCCCACAACAAACACTGCAGAGAGCCATGCCAGGATGTGGATTACTTTGAATCCTCACCCTGGTTCTGTGGCATCAAGGATTTAACACAGGGACAGACCACTGCAGGATAGTAGTGTGGTTTCTTTGTTCCACATATGCTTGTTTGCAGTGGGTGGTTTGGTGCAGATGTGTAAAACCTGTATCAGACATTCAGAGGAAAGACCACATAACCACTTCTACAGCTATGTTAAACAAGAAGAGGAAACGGTTTGTGGATACCTGTGTGCAGGAAGGACAGTTAAAGCACTGGATCAAAATTTTAAGAGTACCTCCAGAAAACTGCAAAAAGCTGAGCACAGAAAAATCCCACCATGAAGATCAGAGAGGATTTAGGAGAACTTCCCATGATCTAAGTAAGCAGACATGGTTGGATGCTTGAAGTTAGTTGTGCCAAGCCCTATCAAAGTGCAGAGAAATGGACGATGGGGTGAGTTTCCTTTTGCCAATCGAGAGGAAACAAGCCAATTGATGTGTGTCTGAGCTTTCGTCCAGCTCAGCTGCGGGGCATGTCTGCCCAGCAGCAGGGACTGTGAGCGATGCATGAGTGAATGAAAAGAAAAAACAGCCACAGCTGGTGTCTCAGGCAGTTAGTCCTTCAGTAGCAGCGGTGCCCCTGTAATGTTCGTCTAAAATGTCCATGTGTCTTCATGCTATCATCACACCTTCATTTATTGCACTAGCTCTCCCTTTCCCAGGGACCTCACACAGACCCTGGCAAGGCTCTGGATGCCTCTGTGTTTATGACATCATTTCTTTGCACTGCTCAGACACAGCAAGGAAACTTTAGTTCTTTGAAACCACACTGGCAGACTCTCTGAGGACACACACAGGGAAACAATACGAATGCACATGGGTGCTCTGCTGAATCCATCCGTGCCTGCATTTTTCCCTGGGAAAGGGCAATGCAGGCCAGTGGCATGGTTCTCTGTCCCACTTTCTCCCTGTGTAAAACAGGAATAATGATACTGACCTAGTTCACTGGGGAGCCTGGAAAGGCCACTTAATGTTCCTAAGGCTCTTTGAAAATGAAAAGCTCTGCACCTGTGCTAAGTGTTATTATTCATGATTTGTAATTCTAACCTATAAGAGACTTTGCTTTAGTATGAGATTTCCAGTTATTCCAGCAGCTGAAAGAAAGGTTTTGTATTTCATCTTTAGCGATATACAGATTAACAGCACACACACATTTTGATCATAGGTGTAAAGATAAAGCTGAAATCTACACCAGTGTTAGGCCCTACAGTGCATTGCCTTGGTACGGAGGAACTCTGATTTCCAGCGTCTGTGAAAGTTTACCTGAAGTGATACATAAAGACTTTGTACCATCTCACAAAACCAAATGCTTGTGAGCTTAATCCTTGCATCTGAATTTTTCCATGGACTTTAGCAGGAGCTAGAGTTGTGACCAAATCGGAAAGGCGAAAAACGAGTCTTTTACTATGCAACAAGTATTAAGCAGGGGAGTGTATAAATATATAGAAGGTACAGAGAGGTTTCATGGAGGTCTTTTTACTTAAAACTTATTCACCTCTCTCCAACAAGATCAGCAACACAGTGTGCAGTATGTAATTCTAAAAATCATAAAAATATCAAACAGAGCTTTTTATAACGTATCATGCGTTCCTGACATATATTGCTGTTTTGGCAATGACTTATATGCTACACATTTCCAAGATCACTGCTTCTCCTGTTTGGATTATGCTGACCTCCCAGGGGACTTGGCTGCATATTGGAATCTTGCACCAGGTGATGGAAAGAAAAAAAGGATGGGGCTCGTATGCAAGGAGAATACTACCTTCTCAGCAAGAGGCAGGATTATTACTCCATTAAATCACACAGGAGACAATGATATATACACCATGAAATAAACGGAATGTTTTCACATTATTGAGAAGTTACTTTGATGTATTACACCTGATTTTCCAGAAGATGGTTGGTATTTTGCCTGATTTTACTTCTCTAATTGGTATTACGAATATCCTCTTTTAGTTTATATTCTCAAACAATGGCTGGGGAATGTGGTGCTATTGCTTGTGTATTCGAGGGAGGAGAGAGTTAATCAGTTACTCAGGACAGACAGAAATGTTCCTTTCCTCATGAAGGTCTTCCTCTGTCCCACTCTTATTTTTTGGGTAGGCACAGAGAGTCAAAGGCTGCTTTATGGAATATGAACAATGGAGCTGTGGAAGAGATTCTCCTGCTCTCATTATGTATTTCCATATATTACATTTAGTACCATAACAATGATAAAGAAAAAAGAAGTGCAGTTCTTGACTGTGAAGAGACTTATTTTCCCTATTCCCTCCTGTTTATTTAAGTAATAGAAAAGCAATGGACCTTTTGTATATGAAGTACAACTGAAGCACTGAAGCTCCCATCCTCCCTTCATATATGAATAAATTAATTTGTTGACAGTACTGTCTGAATAAGTGTGTTTCAAAATAACGACAGATTTCAGTGTCTTAGCTCCAGCATCTCCTTGCAGCAGTCTGTGTGCCTTCCACATTTCCCAAGAGTAGCAACTCCTAACGTTTTCTACATAAGCTCCTCACACACCACCTCGTGACTGAAGAGGGGACTGCAGCATATGTAAAAACACCACCCTACACCACACCAGTCAATTTCTGGTTGAAATAACGAACATTTTTCATCTCTTTCATTTCTCAGGTAGCAGATTTTTTCCCCCGTATTTGGTACCATCATTCTAGCCACTTATCATTGCCCAGCCATGTGCATTTCTATGGCTTTCAAGCATAACCATACATAATTTGACATGATATTTTGGAAGTTTGGGTTTTTTTTTTTTCATGAAGAGCTGTTAAAAGGAACTGGTATTTCTGTTAAGCTTGGTTGCTAAATATGTTGCTAGCTGTACTTCAGTACACTATTAAGAAATGTGCTAACTCTTCACTGTAAATGATTATGCTCTGTATAGCTTTTCCCTATATCCTGGAACTATTTACTTTATGAATCATTGATTATTTATGGAGATATTCATGGTGCTTTTCTTGGATGTGCCATGTAAAGAAATCAGTAGGCTGGAGGGAAAGAACAATGAGAAGCTCTTGGGAGTGGACTTTCAGATTTGTTTTTCCATTTTTTAAAGTCTTCAATGCCTTCAAAAATCACTATTAATACTTGGCATTGTTCTGTAGGCCTTTGTTGGAAAATCTCAAATAGAGACGGGCTTCCAGGAAGGAAATGTGATGATAATGCTACCTAGGGTGTTATGATCTCCATTGCAGACAGGCTGGATGAAACCTGAAGAAATGCCAGTCTCAGCCCTAAAGCTAGTAGAAATTTTGCCCCTGCTGCTCCTACGTATGAGGTGACATTGTTGATGACTTTTCAAAATCATGGAGGAGGCGTGTTTATGAAGTGAGTATCAGAACTCAGAGTTCCTGAATTTTGACCCCATTTGAGAGGCTGATGGTCCCCCAAGGACTACCTGTCTCCCTCACTCTGAGAATATTAGGGTGTTTCCCTTTGGGCACCTGGACAGAGCAGATACAGCAGTCTGGGCTGGGTCTTGGTTTCAGCAGACAGGACCTTCAAATTACTTTTCAATTTTGGTTTTATTTGTATTTTGTTTGTAATGTGGTGGTTTGAGACAATGTGTGCATGAGAGAGGGAGAGAGGGAATGGCATGCTACCTAGGGACAGAGAAGTCCAACCTGTTTAAAAGGGAAATGTTGCTGGAGAAACACAAATTGGTGCAAGCCACATCATTAGGAGAAAGTTGCCTATCATTAAGCTCTACGTAGTGCACCCTGTGAGTCTGAAATAAGTCTCCAGGGGTTATACAATCATACTTGCCATATGAGTGGAAATGCTGAAGATGAGCCACCACACTGTCTGGGTGTCCACCTCCTACCTGTGTTAGCATCATTATATGCATGTTGGGCTGACTTAGCACGCTGAGGCGGAAGGTGGCTGTGCCATTCTCTTTTACCATCTGGGTAATTTACTCTGTGAGTTTCATAGAGAGGGAATTCATTAATGCAGATATGCAGGATGTAATTATTCAGATGATGCTGTGGGAGGAAGCTGAATAAAATTTGCAGAGTGAGTTCTGCTGGTATCCTGGGCAGTGCTTTTCTGGGTGGTCCTGCCTGAACAACAACAACAACAACAAAATCACACCTAGGAATGCCTTGATGACTTCTCACCAGGTCCCAAATGGCAGCTTCTCCAGACCAGCATCTGTGGGAGCTGTTCTCACTAGGCGGGAATGATATTAGAAGTTAGCATCCGTCACAACAGAGAGGAAATCTATGGGAACTGCTGATCATTTATATCAAAATTAATGAGGTTTTCCCTCTATGAACAAGAGGGAAAGAGCTGAGTTGTATGCTGACTACAGGGGAAAAAAAAGCAGCTATCTATGGGTATCTAGTTTGCCTTTTTTTTTCAGGGGTCTTGTATAATTGATGACGATTTTCTGAGCACAAAATTCATTTTAATAGTAATTTTTGCACATTAAACAAGCTGTTGTTTTTTTCCCTCTACATCTGAAGCAAAAATCACAGGACCATAAAACAAATCAGCCTAATTTCACTGTGAACTTTTCTTTTGACATCCTTCTATTTTTCAAAGAGAATAAATGTGTTGTTACATGACTGCTCTTTTCCAGACAGAAGAGGCAGAGAGCTATTTTTGAAGCTCCTTAAATCAGAAGCTCTGGCTCTTTACAAAAGCATCCCCACAGGATATCAGGACTGTGTTTGGAAACATATGTGATAAAAAAAATCAAACCATAAAAATGAACTGGGATCACCTTGTAATTGGGCAGAGAAGACTTCCTGCTGCCGTTTGTATTTTTGTTAAAAGACAGTGCTTCTGCATTTCTCACCTTTTGCTGCTAGAGATTGTACACAAAATCTCTGATTGCCAAGCAAATCAAAGCCAAGAGGGAGACCCCCTGTTTGGAGGAGACCATCCCCCTCCTATATTCTATTTTACTGATGTTATGTGGGGAAAATTAGATGTACAGAATGAATCAAAAGTCGTTGTAAAAAAATAAAATAAAAACACCACCACTAGAACAGAACTATACGGAGGACCCGGAGGAGATCTTAGAATGCATCAGCTTCCATATAGAGCGGCAAGCTAATAGGCAGTTCATTGAAGCTAAAGTATAACATAAAACACAAAATTACAGAGAAAATGGCTGAAAATATAATAAAAAATAATTAAAAATCATACAGGAAGGTAGCATATCAACATCTGATGTAAATACAGACATAGGAAGTGCAGTTCATCACCTCAATGGATGATACAGTTGAAATTGGTATCAAAATTTGTAGGGTTTTAATCCTTTCTTCCCCAAAATTTGAGAAAATCCCAATGGTTCCAGCAACAACTATCCATTTTCTTCTGTCAGAAGGTGATTTCTCTGTTTGACTAAGAATAAAAAAACCATCTCCTCAAAATTAAACTCAAACTGAAAAAAAGAGAACATCATAGTAATTTTCCTTGTCCTTAAATGTTAAGCATACTATGGAAAGACACCAGTCTCCAACAGGTATCAAATGAACCTTCTAATAGAAATCAGACTTCTGTTTTCTCTTGTCCGCTGTTTTTCACTCTTCAATTAAATGAAATTGCAACATTATTGAAGTTTTACTGAAAAATGATTGTTTTCATGACGATGTAAGACAAATTGGGCAAGGTGTTATGAGAATACAGAATTTAAAAATAGACAGCAGTCTCCCTTCCTTGGACACTTTCCTCCTCGTATCTTCAGCCAGACATATTTAAGACTCAGCATCTCCCAGCAATGTGTACATCACAGTAATAATATATTTGTCCCTTTCATGGAGTGGTGCCTGGAATTAGCTCATTGAGAGTACATTGGCAACATTCAGGCTCCACAGTTTTTCAGGACTGAGTGTCTTTCTGTTTTCTGGACCAGGACCTGATTCCTAGACACAAGGTCGATATTAAAACTAATCTTACAGTATTAAGAGTGACCTTCATATATGAGACTATATCTATATTGGTTGTTGAATTCAGACAACATATTAAAATGTATATGTGTATGTGTGCATGCAAAATGTTTGTATTTTGAGTTTATATTTACGTGTTTTTACCTGTCCAAGTACATATGTACTTGTACACATACACATACATATATAAATGTATGCTGAGAGTGTATGTTTAGTTTGATGGAACACATGCAACAGTGGCGTGTGGCAAAGCAAAGACAGTGACAAGCCTTTCCTGGGCTCCTGTATACTTTTCCTCCAGGAGGAAATATTGTCTGTAATGTGACTGTGACAATTTTCTATGACCTGGCAAGGATATTTTCCCTCTTTTTTTTTTCTCCTCCTGATCCAGCAGCATGCTATGTACATCACAAGCACAACAGAGGGCATTTGTTTGCTCTTTAGCATGGACAGCATTTTTTGTATGTAGGCTTGTATGATTTTCAAGTACAAAAGATGTAGCATAGGCAAAGCTTTGGAAATGTGGCCTTTCAAGTTTGTTTTTGTTTTTTTTTAAAAAAGTGTTGCTTTTGTACACATAGTTACATACAAACATTCATGTTGTAATAGTGTCTGTACCCACAACACGGATTAGGAATCCAAAGTGCAAAATAAGGCACAGATTTCAAGATAAGCTAGGTAAATCTGAACACAGTTTATGTCTATGATATAAAGGGCTTGAAATCCAACAGAGCTACTTTATAGGACAATCTACATATTTTAAAACTAGCTTATTTAATAGCTGATAAAAGCAAGGGTCAGCTTCCTCTGAAAAGCAGGAGGTGCAGAGATTTAAATACCTGCAGTTATTTTGAGAACATGGGTGATTAAATTCTAGCAACTCTGCAATTTCAAATGCAATTGGAAGTAAAGGAAAATAAAAAATATTTTGTCACTTGCTCTAAAGTATTTTGTGTCTTTTTTTTCTTTCTATCTCTCTTTTGTTTTTCCTGTTCTTTACTCTCTTGGCTCCAACTTTTGTTCAGGTTTCCACCATCCAATGTATCAGATCTTATTAATATCTATTTATCTGTCTGTCTGCCTATTTATCTACCTACCAACCTATCTAACTATGTATTGTATCTATCCACAAATTCACACACACACACACGGAGGAAAATGCTTCTTTATACAGTATTCAAATAAATACATGTGGTAATTTAATAGTAATTTTCCCAATACTACTTTTCAAGGGTTCTCCCCTTTAGAAAAACAGGAACGAAGGTGAGAAATATCAGGAAAACATGTAATTAATGGCTCTAAGTTCCCATCTTATTTAAACGTTTGTATAATTTTGATTTCTGTGAGCCTCTGAAAGAAAGCCCACTGGACAAAAGAGGCAAACAAAGAAATGGGAATTCACATAATCAGAAAACACTGTAGAAGTGGAAAGGAAAAAAAAATATTTGTATTTAGTTGGTAACTATTAGGAAGTAATCACAAAACCACAGAATCATAGAATGGTAGGGATTGGAAAGGACCTAGAAAGATCATCTAGTCCAAACCCCCTGCTGAAGCAGGTCCACCTAGATCAGGTCACACAGGAATGTGTCCAGGTGGGTTTTGAAAACCTCCAGAGAAGGAGACCCTATAACTCCCCTGGGCAGCCTTTTTCAGGGCTCCCTCACCCTCACAGTGAAGTAGGTATGACTTCTGTTTCTTCACTTAAGAAAGATTATTTAAACTCCATCTCAATTTTCCGTTGTTAATGGAAGTTTCTAAAATCTTCAGAGAGCGAAAGTGAATCATAGAATAGAATCATAGAATCATAAAATGGTAGGGGTTGGAAGGGACCTTTAGAGATCATCTAGTCCAATCTCCCTGCAGAAGTAGGTTCACCTAGATCAGGTCACATAGGACCATGTCCAGGCGGGTCTTGAAGACCTCCAAGGAAGGAGACTCCACAACCCCTCTGGGCAGCCTATGCCAGGGCTCCCTCACTCTCAAAGTGAAATAGGTTTTTCTTATGTTTAAGTGGAACTTTTTGTGTTCCAGCTTCACCCCATTACCCATTGTCCTGTTGCTAGATACTATAGAAAAAAGGGATGTCCCAACCTCCTGACACCCATCCTTTAGATATTTGTAAATGTTAATAAGATCTCCCCTCAGTCTCCTCTTCTCTAGACTAAACAGCCCCAGTTCCCACAGTTTTTCCTCATATGAAAGATGTTCCAGTTCCCTGATCATCTTGGTGGCCCTGAACTGGACTCTCTCCAGAAGTTCTCTATCTCTCTTGAGGGACACAGGTCTCCAGATGAGGCCTCACCAGGCCAGAGTAGAATGGTGGTATTAAACACAAAAGCTTATCATGGAGACCCATGATTCTGCCTCATGCTATGTATTGCCCTCACCCCTGATCCTTACTGGCATTCCTTTTTGAGGAGGACTAGAAAAGTGGAAGCATTTTTGTGCACCAGCGGAAATGAAATTGCATAAAACCCTGAGCAAATGTGTAGAACTGGACAAAATTAGAAAGCTCTGATCCATGTTCGTGGTTACCTGAATATTTCTTTTAAGAATACTTTGGAATTACCACTGAAGGCATTAGTAAGTTCTAGTCTCACAAATGAAGAGCCAGTCTTCTCTTGCTTCTCCAAGTTTATGGCTAAACTCATAGCATTTTACCCACTTTAACATCTCAGGCATCACCCACAGGAGAGGACAGGATGCAGCACTCCTGGGAGTGGGCACTAAAGTAACAAGTCTCTCTTCACAGGACCACAAAACAGTTGCATTTGATCAAGTAGAATATACATAAAACAATAAAAGTTGTCTGGTGCTTATATCTAAATGAGAATCCAAGCTACCATGTTGGTTCACCTCACAGGTAATACATGGTCTACAGAAAAGGCCAAGAGATTTTGTGGGATGCAAATAGTGTACAGGAGGGAAGGATGCTGGATGAATGTCTTTTTTCACCACCTCCCCAAATCTCAGTTCTCTACCTTTGTGACCTGTAGCTGTCCTCAGACAGATTGAGGGTTTATGGAGGAAGGAAGAGGTGTTGGAAGTGGTATGGTATTGCACCAATCTGTGAAAATACGTATGTTAGGATGGCATATCCTTTCTAAATGACGATGGCATGTTCTTTTTTGAGCACTAAAGTGATTGTTCCTTTGAGAAAGAACAACAATAAATATAAGGGATATTTTCTGGATATATGGGGGTGGGAAAAAGTTAAAAAATAGTTTCACAAAAGAAGTGTGTCACTGAGTATAGTCTTGAGCATATGCTCCTGAGACTCTGTATTGCATCATATCCATAAAAGAAAGAATGAAAGTGGATATTATGCCATTTACTGACAATGCAGTATTATCTTCAGTAGTAAAACCCAAACTTGACTGCAGTGAGATACAGAAGAGCTTCATGATACTGATCCTGGAGCAACTAGGTAATAAAGTAGCAGGTGAAATTCAATACTAATAAATGCACAATAACATATATGTAGGAAAAAACTCTTAAATATACAAGCAAGATGTTGGGATTAAAATTGACTGTTGGTACTTCTAGAAGATGTCTTAGAGTCACTGTGATTTGCTTTATGAAAATGTCAGCTCAAAGCATTCAGCTGTGCCTAAAAAAAAGGGAAAAAATTAATTTTAGACATTGTTGGGAAATGAATAGAGAACAAATTGTAAGCATCATCATGCACATGCATATGCTTTCCTGTCCTCCCATCTCAAAAGATATGCGGTCAAACTATAAATCTCATAAAAGAGGGCAAAAAAGGTGATCAAAGCTGTGGATCAGCTCCTGATAATGAGAAAAAGTAAATAGATATGGACTTTTTTATCTTGAAAAGGAGACAATCAAGGAGGGATAAGGCAGAAGTCTGTAAAAGCACAGAGAAGGCAAATGGAGGAAATGGCAGTTACTGTTCATTACTTCTCAAAATGAAAGAAAAAGAGGTTGTCAAATTAAATATTGATCAGCAAGTATAAAATGAACAAAAGTAAGAAAATCAGAGTCGCAGATTCTTGAGGTCAAAAGTATGTGCAGACCCCAGCAATAACAGGATACATTTACAGAAGAAACCTCTGTGAATACAGGTCCCAGACTTTCTAAACCAGATTCTGTACCTGAATCCTTTTTCTATCAGTGAAGCTAAAGCCTAAGTATGCTTCAACCTAAAGTTCTCATGCTTTTTCTAAAAACAAATATCTTCACGTGGAGAGTTTTATTTGTGTGGGGATATAGCCAAGAGACTTCAGTTAGGTTATTTGGGGGTAGCTCTAGATTAGCAGATGTAGATTAGCAGATGAAATGTTTTGTGCCACACATCAGCACAAGAGAGCTAAATGGCTGACACACCTAGAAGTTGTATCTAGAAAGCTACTTTCATCTATACACAGAGCAGGTAGATTTCTGTATTACTGTGAAGAGCAGCCCTGTGTTAGTGGTCACCTCTTTCCACAGAAATATTTTATTTGCTCCCTGAATTCTGCTTTGGAAACAAATTCCCAAGCAAAGGCAAGAAATGCAAGACATTGTGTGTACCAGAGCAATGTGCTCTGCTTCCAACAGCACCACACCTTGAGGGATAAACTGGATCCAAATTTGCATCAGAGAATGGGAACAAAGGAATTCTGAAATGCCTGTGTTGTTTACAGACTCCCCTCTGCTGCACAGTGTCCACCTACACTGGTCACAGTTGCTTTGAGAAAAGAAGGTTTTCTATGGAGAAATTGCAGCGGCTTAGGGAAGGTGAGTAAGGATGCCGAGTGAGAACAGGGAGCTGCAGCTTGTGTTTTGGTGAACTTAATGACTAGTTTTGAGGCAAAGACTTGAAGGCCAAAGTCTGACAGGCTGTCAGGCACTGATTGCCATTTTCATAAAGGGCGCTATGCAAGTGTAAGTGATTGATAGATTGATTGATTTATTTTGCTGAAGCTCCTTTGTGGTCTCCTGGGGGGATTTCTGGCCACACCTCTCAGCCTGAAAGCACTTGTTCTGCCTGCTGTTGCTTTTTTTTTTATTTGTGGGTAATGAAAATTTGTCATAAGCCTTCCCTTTCATCTGTACATGGCAGGCTGTCACACAGAAACAAGCCATTCTGGAACCTTGCTTCCTTCCAAATTGCTAAATATTTTTCTTCAAATTGCTTCCCTAATGGGCTACTATAATAGGAGCAGCATGCTCTCTACCCACGCTGAAGATGCCAGAGCATTTGTCCAGCGCACATGTGTGCTGGGCACAATAAACTCATTGCCTGGCCTGGAGACAGTGCAGCACTGTTGATGATCTAATCTATATCGCACATTCCTTAGGCACAATCTCACACTCCATGGATACAAGCATGTATGCACACACAGAAGTGCTTTTGCCTCCCCTAGGAAAATGCACCTCTTCAGGGAGGCAGCCAGCTATACACCCTGCTTTCCCGAGGAAGGAACCATGATTGCATTTCATAAGGTGAGACACAATGGCGGGAGGAGGAGGAGGAGGAGGCTACACAGCCACCAAGTAAGCCATGCGAGCAGTGACAGAGCTGAGCTCGCTAATGGACTGGCCTGGCCAGTTTTTTATTGACTCCAGTTGCTGCTTTTTGGAGGGGCAGGCACCAGCGGTCCCCAAGGTCAAGAGTTCCATGTGCTCTATGCTAAACTGTCGCTGACCCACTGCTTTATGAGCCTAAGTGCTTATCCAGGAACAGAAGTGAATAGGTTGTGTGTGATAAGAAAATAATTTGCCAAAACTGCAACAATAAAGAAGGCCTGATGGGATCTCTTATGGTATGAATAGCCTGGAGCAGCTGCAGATTTCTCTCTGCTTTCACAATTATTTTCATTTTTATAACAGCTAAAAAGAGAGCATTGTCCACAGGCTCCTGCAGCCCATATTTTTGTATCCAAATCTAATATTTCCATATACATGTACATACACATTACACATTGTGGATCTTTCTGAATAAAAGACAGGAACACAAAAAGAAAGAAAAAGGAAAAGCCTTCTCAGTCAAGAGACCTATTGGCACACTAGCTTAACTCATTCCTCTTCTCTGTTTCTCTCACAATCTTCTTGGTATATTTCTGCAAGATCCTAGAGCAGCCATCTCAAGGCACTTGGAGCTGTGTCCCCTCAGTGCTGTGCACAGGTACAGCCAGTACAGCTGCACGTGGGGCAGCTCTCAGTGCTGCAACACAGCTCTGTGTCCAGGATTAGACATCTGCCTCCCTCATCGTCTGTGGAGCTGGGAAGATGACTTGTGTGCCTCTATCCCCCACTCCATGACAGTATCTGTTGAGAAGGCCAAGTATATTTTTGCATGTTTTCTGCCTAGGTGTCACAGAGGGGCTTCAGTCTGACAGTTGACCCTGCACAGCCTTCCTGAGCTAACCCCATTCTCTACCTCCTCAACCTGTCTATGGCACTTTTATTGCCCTGGGAGTACAACCAGATCTGACGTTCACCCCATGTTCAATTCCCCACCCCAAACAGCTCTGGTGGTGCAGGATTCTGTGGCAGACCCTGTGCTATGACCGTCACTTGACTAGCAGTCTCTGGGTTGAGCAGTGGTTTACTTAAAGTGGGATTCCTGTGACCCAAAGCCCTGGAAGCTGTGCCCAGGGCTGCTTCTGAAAGTTATGCTGGGGCCAAGCTCCTTGCAGAGGTGCCACACACAAGAGAATTCAGGTCTCTGAAGCTCTCTGAGAATATTTAAAACCGCCATAGAAGGAAGGACTCCTAAAAATAAACCCTTCTTGCAGTTCCGTTCTGCATAAGGAGGGGACCAGACTCCAGCCTTGGATGTCACAGCAGGGTCAGCCATGCAGAGTTCAGAAAACAGTTGTATAAAGAAAGACATAAAGAAATGACTCAGATTGTAGCCGACTGCCTTTCTGATTTCTCAAGAGGTCTCCAGTGAATCAGGCTGAATGAGCTTTTTGTTGCTTTTACTGTTTACAGGAGTAGCTGAAGTCAGAGAGAGTTCTTCTGTCTCACTGCTGACAGCTACAGTATGGCAAGGCTGTGGTGCCTTCGCATATAATGATCAATCTCATTTCAGTTCATTTTGCTAGAATTTAATTTTCACATGGCCCAGTGTGACCACATCACTCTAATTTCCCACTTGGATATTTTCTTAAAACAGAGACCAGTTGAAGATTCTGCAACTCCTGTTGGTGAAATAATAATAATAATTTACATTTATTAAGTGCTGTTCTTCCCAAAGGACTGCCCAAATGCTTTCCAAAATTTGTGTATGCAGGAATCCCTTCACCAAGGAAAAAAAAATGCAGCTGCTTCGTTGGCACACAGTAGCACTAGCATAACGGCTCAGGATAGGGAATGAATCAAAGGTTTAATGTTATTACATCTTTGTGGTTCTGTCACAGTAATGCACAGAAGTCCCAAGAGAGACCAAGGCCCCTTTTGGGCTGGGTGAAGTAAGTAGTGAAATAATTGATGGAGAACCAGGGAGAAGAAAATAGTAAAAAAGCACACCAAAGGAAGAACTGGAAGAAAGAGAGTGATAGATAAATGCACACAGGATCTCATGGATTTGAAAAACATGATACAGTCGCAGGATCGGAAGACACCTATGATGTTATCCTGTACACTCTTCAGTCCTAAGGCAGGTTAATTTTTAAATATTTAGTCACTAATAGACACTTCTGTAACTTGTTCCTAATGATCTCCACTGATGGAGATTTTACAGCCATCTAAGGCAGCTACTTCTTATCTTGTACTCTTTTCTTATCATTAACATGAACCTGAATGTTTCTTGCTATAACACAAACATCATACTCCTTGTTTTACACACAACATCATCTTTGCTGGCTGTAATATCTTTGGTGGGCTTGGGAGGAAGGAGACACAGCCATTAGCTGGTAGACTTCCTACAGAGGTGTTAGAATGAGGTTATTTAACACCAATGTTATAATAAACTTGTGTCACAAGACAGGATCTAGAGGAGAACATGGCATAGGCCTGTGTGGAACATGTGCTTGTGGAATCAATGAACAGAGGGGATAGAAGCTGCCAGGTTGGGATTTGCAGTCCTGTAGGAAAAATTAGACACATGGAAGAGCTGATGGACCTTGGTGTTAGGACCAGAAATGTCAATCTCTGATTGTAGATTGCTCAAGAGATGGACTTTAGTAATCTGTAAGGAAATCAAAGCAGGTAAGGTGACTGAAGCATGGAGCTGGAGAGAACAGTTGTGGCAGCAGCATCAGAGACGGATAGGAGAGTGGTTGTAGCAGTGAAGGATGGAGGAGGAGAGTTTGTGATGGTCAACAACATAGACTTATCTAAGTGGGGTACCTAGGAAATGCACAGGCAACAGTTTCTGGAGGAGAAAATAAAAAAATCCACAGCAACATGGGTCTAAATAACCAAAGGGTTAATGACATTATCATCAGTCAGAACAGAGGGGTCTGGGACAGGAAAATTAGTAGCTCTCTACTAATGAGCTGGTGCCAGCAGGGCCTCTGTGAGAAGAGTTTGCTGATGCAGGTTGAGATACAGGACTGGAAGGAATAAAAGTATCCTGCAGGTACCAATTTGTGAGCATTCACAAAGAATATGTGTATTGATTTGGAGCTCCAGTTCACACATGTGACCACATATAGAAAGCTAAAAGTCATTTCTCCTCTCTTATTTTCTCCCACAAGAAAAGCAGTTTTAGGTGTTAATGTCCTCTCTACTGAGTCTCCTATAACCCCATCGTCTTTAACATGCTTTGGAGTACTGTTTGTTTGTCAGGCAGGAGGAGTCTTTCTAGTTCTTCACTCACAAAATATACTAAAACATACTAACCTCAATCTTGAATGTGTGCAACTGGTGGTGTACAACCGAATGTGATCTTCGAAGCGTTTGTCTTGAAATGAGATTTGTTAGAGGCACTAAGCAGACACCACTGGAAAATTTCATAAGTTTGAAAATTTCACTTCCTTTTCTCTCCTTCTCTTCCTGGGGAATGAAGGCTGCTTTGCACTTCACAGGCAGTGCTCAGGGGACCCCAGCTGAAGGGCAAAGTGCATCCCAACACCCAGGTCTCCTCCTCGGAGACTACCCAGGTACGCATTAAAACTGAGTTTTGAACTGACCCATGTCCCATCAGTGTCTCTTGCACTTCTTTACTGACAGAACTTAGCAAGGCAGATTTGAGCTTCACCTCCTACAGACCCAGATCCACTTGTTTAAGTAGAATATTTTTTTGTTTATGCTGCAGGCTAAACAACTAGGTTTACCTAGGGTCTCTTGTTAAAATGAGCCATCTGTGGCAGCTGTGGTAATTATACTCAGACTACTGTACCTTTCATGCAGAGCTCTTAGATTTGTGTTGAGACTTTGAAAACAAGAGGAACAATGGCACAAGGGGAAAGAAAATGTCTCCTTAGAGTGGAAACTATCATGAGGTCTTCCTTTCTTTCATTTTCAAGTCTTCCCTGGATTAACCACAATCCTCAAGTTGCTTGATGGTCGTTCCCTGTGACAAAGGACTACATGTCGTGGTTTAACCCCAGCTGGCAACTAAGTCCCACACAGCTGTTTGCTCATTCTCCCCTGTGGGATGGGGGAGAGAATCGAAAGAGTAAAAGTGAGAAAACTCGTGGGTTGATACAAAGACAGTTTAATAGGTAAAGCAAAAGCCAAGTGTGCAAGCAAAGCAGAACAAGGAACTCATTCACCACATCCCATTAGCAGCAGGTGTTCAGCCATCTTCAGGAAAGCAGGGCTCTGTCACAAGTAACAATGACTTGGAAAGACAAATATCGTTACTCTGAATGTCCCCTCTTACATCTTCTTTCCCTAGCTCTATATTGAGCATAATTGGTCAGTTGGGGTCAGCTGTCCTGGCTATGTCCCCTCCCAAATTCTTGTGTACTCTGAGCCTGTTTGTGGGTGAAGTGAGAAGCAGAAAAGGCCTTGACTCTGTACAATTACTGCTCAGCAATAATGAGTACACCTCTGTGTTATCAACATTGATTTCAGCACAAATCCAAAACATAGCCCCATACTAGGTACTGTGAAGAAAATGAACTCAATTGCAACCAAACCCAGCACACTACAAAACTGTCTGTGGGCAAAGACCAGATGCCAAACTGAGGCACGTTTTGCACCTCCTCCTCTTCAGTAAATGCCTGGCCAGACTTTACTTTGGTGGGCCAAGTTAATCCAGTACTTGCACTGCTCTGAAATCTGGGCTAAGCACCAGACCACATAGGACTTAGTGTCTTGCCCCAGTTTTGATTTCCTTCACCCATTTTGAAGACTCTCTGAAGCACGATTTCTGCAGAAGAATTTGTTCCCCCTGTCCCCAAAGCCATCAGCACCTCTGTGAATGTGAAGCAGCAGGAATTACTCCAGAACAAGGACCGATATTTTCACCTCAATAGGGGAAGCTGAACACACTGCCCTGGGGAGGGTCACACCCTTGAAATCAGCTGACTTTCCAGAGTCGCCAGAGAGAAGGCAAGGCTTGATAGCAGACAAAATTCCATGGTATATGCTATTTCTCTCTAGTTTCCTCTCTTTAAAAAGCTCTCCAATTAAACCACACTGTGTTTTTTCATGCAGTAATTACAGAATAGTGAAGTATCTGAAACCTCATGATACTGCATGATGCTTAGAAGGAAATGTGGAGACCTGCAAACTTCCAAGGTGTTGTAAATGCAACCAAACAGAATGATGTTGCTAAAACATAAATTTGAACAGATGGAAATAAGAAAAGGAAGATTTGGGGAAAAAACATTGATGTTATCAGCTGGAACTGACAATAGCAGCAGACTGCAAGGTTCACAGCCCTCGATGACTCCTTAAACGAGTACAGCTGATCTAGAAAAATGCCATCACTGGAGTAGAGAAGGGTGTTCTCATTCTCTGTAGCCCCTGAGCAGCTTCCAAATCACTAACAAGGCATTTGCAGTACCAGGATGTGATTTAAAGCTCCCATTCACAGGGCCAGCCATCTAATGAGTGTCTGCCCTGTTTGGTTCAAGAGCAAAATCAAGTCCATCCTGTCTGTTGTTTAAAGAATCATGGATAAATAGTCCAATAGCAAACAATGTGAAGTAATTTCCTGCACAAACTTCCTGCACCCTAGTCTTTACCACAAGCTCCAATTTCTTGTGTGGGCTCAGATTTTCTTAAAGAATTACGGTATATTGCTTTCCATGAGAAGAATTTCCCGCTTAACAGATCTCAGGACTCTATTAGACCCTTGGCTAATGGAAAACCATAAACCATCCCAGAGCTTTCTAGAACTCCATGGAGAGCTGAAAGTGCAGATATTTAGCCTCTTCAAGGGCCAGGGACTGACAGAGGACTCCATAAAGGAATGCCAAGCTAATAGAGATTCCAAACAATTTTGTTTTGAGCAATTTCCAAAGGAAGAGATGACTATATTAACATGACTATGATTTAATGGCAGCATTAACTCTTCTTCAGTGGTGTTGCCTCCTGTTTCTCTGCCTGGTTGATTCTGACACCAAAGTCAGGGTGGTGGGTGTTTTTTATTTTCTAGACATGTTTTTTCAATGCTGCCCCTTGGTGGCTAGGTCCCTTTGGCTGCTAATGTCGACCATCAGAGTTGTGAAGCTGTGTACCTTGTCACACATAGTCCCTGAAGGTGTGCAAAGCAGATGAATCCAGATGTGATTTGGCCACCCTTGTTCTTGACCTTGTGCCACCCTCTATGCTGTAAGCAGTCAGGAATTTGTCTCAGACCTATTGGGCTGTTTCTCTGCCCCTTGGGAACCCTTCAGTCACTGGTTCCACATGCTCCTGCGCCGGCGCTGTATCAGGACAAGCTCGTATTCTCTATTACTGTATCTGTGCCTTGTCTGCAAGTCAAAGTGCAGTGGGGAAACAGGTCCTACTACCACTACCACGTCTCATCAGGCATATCCCATGTATTTCAATTCACCACAGGCACTGCAGGCTCACGCATCACTTTTCACTCTAGCATAGATATGCCAGTTAATGTTGGAGAGGCCCACTCTATCAGCAACTGGTGCTTTTTTGAATGGCTGCTCCCAAGTCTTTTTTATTCTAATATTTCTTAACTCATCCCCTCCTAAAACAAACTCAAATTCATTCATTAAAATTAAGGCACTAAGATTCCATAGAGACAAACCCCGGAGAGGGCTGATAAATTACACAAATAAGCTGTATTTATAATACCTCTGATGCCTCCAAATAGGCATTTTACAGAAGAGAAGCTCCAGCAAACTGATAAATCTATTCTCTGACACTGCAGCTAAGCTGCATTTCAATACCTGAAACCATCTGTTTGATACAAGCATACACTTAGCATAATACAAATACCTTAGCACACAGGTACCTTAGCAAAATGCATCCCTTCATTTTCTCATAACCAGCAATTATAGCCCAGGCAGAGAAGATCTTGTAGCAGGCTGTGAAGGAAGGAGGAGGAGAAACATATAAAGAAGATGGATTTTTTTTTTTCCTTAATCTGTGCAGGTCTGACAGAGCATATGAAGATCTGTAAGCCACAGAGTGCCAGTGAGACAGAAAAACAGACAAAATTATTTCCTTTGCTGGGTTTCCTTTGCAGTTTGGAGTAGTGGCTGCCTTATTCGCAGGACTTTTTTTCCCTAGACGCCCACCCAAGAACCATTCAGCTACATTTATTATTCTGTCAAATACAATGTGCAATAAAGAGCCAGTCTCCCCAATGATGGGTACCTGTGTTCATAGCTCCACGGTGAAACACATAAATCACGTGTGAAGGGCAATGCACATGTGATTTTTTTTTTCTTGTATCACCTTTTATTATCTTAGGACTGAAAAGTTAATAACCCAGTGGGTAATCATGCCATTATCAGTTTACATTGTAGTAAAGCCCATTCAAATGATGATTACATATGTTAATGAATGTCGTTATAATGCACTACACAGTACATTACCTTCAATAAATATAATTGTTTATGCACTTTAATGAGGGGATGTAATGCCCCCAAAACTAATGGCATGGACTGAATTGTGATTTATTGCTGGAAAACTTTGCCATTAAGAAGGGAAATCGCACAAACCCTTTCATGATTATCTAACTTTTTTCCTTCTTTAGAAGCTGCCACTCATCTCTCCCTCCTTCTGCTTGCAAGGGGGAAATAGCTGTAAGACACTTCAGCAGTGTTCCTTGTCAATGCTTTCCTCCACCTGAAGAAGCAGGAGGTGGGTTCATTTAGAAGGTTTAATGAAGATCATTATGTTTACCCCTTAGTAAGGCTTAATGCGTTATCTGGCAACGAAACTGATAACACGTCAGAATTTTGGCTGCAAATCAAGCAACGGGAAGTAAAAATGTTGGTTGTTTAACTACAGACTAGGAATGAAAAATAAGGTTAAAGATGACATTTTGGCCAATGATCCTTCATCTAGCTATAGAATAGTCAGAGAATAGTTGGCTGTGTGGAGCATTCAAAGCTCTCCAGCTGGGAATGAAGAAAACTAGAGGTGAAATGTCACCTGATCTCTTCAATCTCTAGGTGCTTTCTTTTCTGGAGGAGTGAGATAAAACCTTTCTTTGTGGACTCAATAAGAAATGACAAAGAGGCAGAGAATGCTAAACCAGGCAGCACTGTGTAACCAGCTGAGGGTGCAGTAAGCTGAGCGAGATGAGCTATCAGCAACTAAACTGCACAGGACTGGAGTTTCCTCTTTAATTTCCCTCCACTTGCTTTCCTTCCTGAATGGCACTGCTGTGACATTTCCATTACCGGTGAAAAGTAGTGTGCTTTGTACAGTAGTCTCTCCTCCTATTGAAGTCGGTGGTGAAAACTCCCATTGATTTCGGCAGCAGAAACAGTGAGCTAGCTGCAGGGGCATGGTCGCTTCAGCAGAGAATTTGCATGCAGTATGTGCTAATTTTGCTCTCTCATCGCTGTCAGAAATTTTTTAAAAACAGAAAACTTCCTCAACTCTTAAAGAATCAATAAAAGCCTGAAATTTAGAACAAACAATAACAGGAATTACTCTAAATGTTTTTATGATTCAGATGTAACAGTAGGAAAAATAAGAAAGCTCTATGTGGAGGACCGGTACAAACTGAAGTGGTTCCTTAAGGTGTACTCCCAAAGATGTGTACACACAGCAATTACTTGAGAAACTTTGCATTACACTCATATTCCAACTAGTTTGAAAGTCAGTAGTGTAAAAAAACTTTGACATTGAGATGCAATTTGTGGTAAGATCTAATTAATTTTTTTGCTCCTAAGAATAATTTATTATTTACACTTCTTATTATATATGTATTTTAGCTTCATTAGTCTGCAATGCTGGAAAAAATTATACCTTCAAGTCCTATTTATCAAATTAATGGTGCAATTTCATAGTGACACATTCCGCATTCATTAAACCAAGTACAGTAAAAATGCATTTAAATTAGATTAGTGTGATGTAATAACGATTCCAGTGTACGGGGTGATATTCCAGCAGCAAAGAAACACCCGGATAGAGCTGAGAGAAACTTTGAGATGATTTTTCAAGATTGATTTTGGCATTGGTTTAAGTGAAAGAATAAGGACTAATGACTTTTCCCCCCTTGCTCGCTCCATGTGAGAGTGCAGGGCCCTGAGCATAATCGTGGGAAACAAGTGGCAGATTCCTTGTGGCCGCTGCTGTGGAGGAAGCCATGTGTTCTCTGCAGAGTGCAGCTTTGTCAGCCCTGTGAAAAGCCAGAGAGGTACACCTACCTGAATTCACCTTTTACTGGTGCTGACTTTGTGTGATGCCACAGGAGTTACTGCCAGCCCCGTAAAATCTTGACTCTCTGGGCCATTTTCTGCTGACAAAGGCTCACACATCTGTGTGTATATACAGATGCACACACAGGCGTAGATGTAGAATATCTTGAAGATACCATCTGTGCCCTTTTACCTCCTGAATTGCTGCTCTCTGGCAGCTTGTGAGCACTTT
The DNA here is from genome assembly GCF_028858725.1 of Colius striatus. NCBI lineage: Eukaryota > Metazoa > Chordata > Aves > Coliiformes > Coliidae > Colius > Colius striatus. The sequence continues at coordinate 49,379,055 of NC_084762.1, read as the reverse complement.
CCAAGCCAGAAGGGCTTGATGAATATCACTCCATTTCCATTGACTTCATTCATCCCGGGGATCCCAACCGCACAATGAAAGAGAAACTAGGTGGATGACAAATTCACTGTCCATGAGAGGCTTATAAAATCTTAAGCCCTTCTGCCTCTTCATGCCACATATGGTATCTGCTTCAAAACCCTTACTGTGAAACAGCCAGAAGCTCACATCACCTCATGATCATGTCCTTTAACATCAAGTTTTAGTTTAGTGCATTCCCCTGTAGCTTAACTTTCCTGGCTTGGAATGATGAATGAGAGTCCCCAGTAAGGAGCAGGTTGATGGAGGTTGCTTATCAAGGAGCAAATCATCCTGAATTCACGTCCTGAAACTCTGAGTCAGACTGGAACTGCCCCTTCTCTCTCTCCACATGCTGACACTTCTCATGTAGTCTTTGCAGTCCAGCAGAGGAGTGTCTTTAGCTGGCTGACACTCAACCCTGCACTGCTCCAAAATCACATTAAGGAAGCAAATTAAATCAGAATAGCTCCTTAATAAAAAAAAATCTTTCTTCCAAGTATCCATAGGGAGTTGTGTATTGTGTGTATCTGTCTTTCAGACCATAAGCCTTTAGGGCAGTGACTATCTTTATTTCTGAAACACAAACAGTATTATAACACCATTGGCACTTAATAAATCAGTAAAGCTACAATTGTTACACGGTCTCTCAGTGAGCCATCAGTTACCTTAACACATTAACAAAAGCACAGCCTTCGCATTTTGGCTTGTGACTTGGGAGTGGCATGGCAGATTGAGAGCCCTGGGTTTTGGAGGATGCTGTTTGCACTCCAAGGAAGCCCTGAACCATTGCAGATGTCACTGCAGAGACCTCCTCAGACACTTCTCTCCTGACCTAGGGATGCAGTCCCATTGGGAGATACATGTTCATTCACCATCTGGTATCTGCTGAGCTAAGGTGCAAAGATGAGAAAGATTGATGTAAGACTACTCGGGCTGTTTAGAGTATTTCATGTTATCTGAAATTCTCAAATACTTATACTGTGGTGGCACAGAGTTGTGTCAACCAGGGCTGGTACAATGCTGATATAAAGGTAGTGCCTCATGGTCAGGGCCCCATAGTAGCTTCTGAGAAGACTGAACTTGCAGGGCTTATAGAAAAGAGCTTGAGCTGAGCTACATTGGTTTTAAGTCAATGAACAGGTGAATGGCAATAGGGTAGGAAACTAAGGATCTTCTGAGTTGAGCTGGATGTGCATTAATAGCAAAGTAACTGCTGCATTTTTGAAAGACTATATCAGCCTTTTATAAACCCAAACGTAATTTACAGACTTAGACCTAGAGATGCCTTTACCAAAGGAAAAAAAAATAATTTAAAAATTTTTCCTTTAAAGATCTGCTAAAAAGGTGAGGTGGATCACTATGCACAAGTTTAGCTATTAATATAAACAATTAAGCTTGTTTAAAAAGAAATTAACTTTGCCTCTGGCCCAACTGACCTCAAATTTCTAAGGGCTGCTTTTCCAGTCCTAAGGGCCTATGGTATGTGTGCTTTTGACTTCAGCTTCTCAGCCTGTCATCCCCAGGCATTTATTTTCTTTCACACTTCTTCCTCTCCTTCTTCCAGTGGATATAAACTTATTTAAACAATTAAAGCTGTGTGTCCCTACAGCCTTCTCCAGAAAGCAAGAGGCAAGATACAACCAAGTCAGCTTGAGCACTCAGGGACAAGGAGAGCAAATAAAACAAAATGATTGCTAAAAAATATTTTTTTTAAAAAAAAAAATCAGACCTAAGGTGTAATTTGTATCTGCTCATCAATTGAAGGTTTCTGCCTCCATGCACCATATGGTGATGTGTGAGGCTATAAATACGCTGCTCTCCCAACCCATTTCTAATGGCATTTCTACCAGTAAACAGGTGCTTCTGGCTTCTCCTGTGCCTCTGAGACAGAAAACCTGGGCAAGTACCTCTGTGCACTTACAGGAAGTAAAGGCAGCTTGTCAATGGGCTTGCATCAAAAAGATTTCCACCATGTGTGCAGGACTGTGGCCCTCAGTGTCAGGACTGAGTAGGTGCTCACTCCTGCCTGTCCTTCACTGTTCTCTCTAGGGCTAAGACAAAGAGAGCAACCAATGCATCTCTGCAAGGGAAAGGATTTACCTTGGAGGAAAGCTGAGAAATCAGTCAAGAAGCATGGATGCTACCTGGAAAAATTGTAAAGGGCTAGCAAAGGTCTTGCTTAATAAGATCTCTGGGCTTTACCTGTTCCAGTGGCAAATTTCTTTGTCACTCTCCTGTAGGAAACTTAGCACAGCGATAGAGCTTTATGCTAGACTGCAGTCTGCTGCAGTCTGGGGCATTCACGTCCTCTCTGCATTTATTTAACGGGCTGGAGTTTGGTTAGTGCTCCCCACACACTGAGAAGGAGAAAAGGGAAGTGCTGTCAGTAGTACCAGGGTGTACGTTATGAGGCTAATCTCAATACTGCCTTACAAAGCCACTATCAGGCCATTGACTTAGACTGGGGACAAGAGCTCAGGCTATTCATGTCAGGTGACCACATTTTCAAATCCATTGCAATGGTTCCAATATATCCAAAAGGTCAATATATTGGTTATACCACATATATACTAGGGGGAATAACAACCTTCAGTAAATCCTATTATTTTCACAACTATACTAATAACATGAGAAACTATAGATATAATAAAAGTTTATATCTATAGTTGCTCTGCAGACACCTCCTCTGGTATGGTATAAATATAATATATGAGACTTGGCGGTGTAATACAGTTTTTATTTCAATTTTTTAGGGATGGCCATGCACATCCATAACTCATGAAAATAAAAAGTGTATTACACTGCCAACTGTTACATATTCCCTAGTAAAGCAAAAATGGCAAGATAAATTTTATTTTCCTCTTCTCCCCACCAACAAAGTGTCTGGCTGATATGGTGATGATGAAGTGTTAGAATAAATATTATTTATTGAAACACTTTCTATGCCATAACCCCATCTGTCCTGTCTGTTTGTCTGCCCTGTCTATCTGTCAAATGGGAGATACTTTTATTTTTCTCTAAATGCTGTCTTTGGCTTTAATTTCATGCTGCTGTACTTGCTGCTATTTCCTTAGCAGTGAAGGGAACAGCAATTAGCTCTTCTCCTTCCCTGTTCTTGAATTTTCTCTCACACATTCTCTTTGGGTCTTAAGAGCTCTAAGATCTGTGTGGGACACTTGCATTGGCTCAGTAGCATAGGCATCACTTCTTAAAGATGTGCAAAATAGTGTAAATGAAGAGGTATCCCAGTTGTATGTTGTGCATAAGCGGAACAAGAGGTGAAAACCCTGTTATTCATAGATAGGGATGAAGAAGGAATTAGAAACTTGAGTGCAGCAGGATAAGACTCCTACACCTAAGATAAATGGAACAAATATGCCACTCCTATACTATAAAAAAAGGAAAAAGTGATAAAATCCTGTTTTATAAAGATGATATTATGTTACAGTCAGCTCTTGAGTATCCACATAGCAATGAATCAGGTGGCAGATTAACTGTGCTGGGTCTGTAGGGACATCCAGTGTGCTGCTGCATGGAATAAGAGCAGACCCAAGACCACTAGGAACTGGGTCTGGGAGACAATCAGACTGGATTGGATCCAGCTTAGTCAGGAACTGTCTACATGATTTGCTATAAAGCCTGCTTGGGTGGCTCTGCCCTCTCCCTTCCAGGAATTTCAGTTTGGTGTGGCTTATTCAATGTTTGACAAGCTAGCCCTGCATTAAGACATATGTAATGTCTGACCAACTGCTCCACTGTCCATGGGGCAATCACCAACCTCTCCTTAAAGCCAGAGCAGGAGCAAGAAACCTTAATTCATGGAAAGTCCCCTCATTGACATTGGTGCCAACCACCATTTTCTCTCTGCATGTCTAATTGATTAACATAATTAAATTAAGCTCAGACAATGTTCCCAACACATGTTTAGTTTGAAGTTTGCTGCTTCTGTATTGAATATGAAAGTGAAATAACCTGCCAACTATAGGCTTTTCCTAAGGCTGTCAGTGTCATAATATTACTTCCTTTTAAAAATTTCACATCCTTTCCTTTCCTTTCCTTTCCTTTCCTTTCCTTTCCTTTCCTTTCCTTTCCTTTCCTTTCCTTTCCTTTCCTTTCCTTTCCTTTCCTTTCCTTCCCTTCCCTTCCCTTCCCTTCCCTTCCCTTCCCCTTTTTTGTTTTCTTTTTTTTCTCTTACTCTTGCTCTCTCTTTCTCTCTCTTCTTTTCTTTCACATTCTGTCCCCCCAGCCCTTGTCAGTCCCTTCCTCCTTTCATATTTCTCTCTCTAAGCCCTCCTCTCCCTCCCCACCCTCATCCTACCCCCATACTTTGTCTGTGTAAAGGAATATCAAGAGACCTTGAGTCAAAGACCAAGGGATGTTGTGTCAATTGCCACATGAAAGAAGCAGAAATTTGAGCTTCCCTTCTCTGCAAACAGCTTGGCTTCTCAGCCTGTATGGAAATCTGCCCAGTATCAGAGCCTTATGTCTCTCCTGTATAACACACATGTATTACCTCCTCACCTGGAATCCTAACCTGGAGTTGGGATGGAGAAATGGAGTTCACTTTGTGCAAATGTGGAAAAAGGAAATTCCTGTCTCCGTAGAGACACTACACAGAGACAAGGAGACAGCAACCATCTGATTACTTTCAAAACGGATGTATGAGCTACAAATGCAGTGGCCAATGCCCAGAGAGGCATGCAGAAGGTGAGGGAGAGGCAGGGTTTGACATAGCCCAGCTGATTATACGTTTTTCATTACAGCCACAGTATACTAATACTGGACCACTGTGCAAGGGAGAGGGAGGTGCTTGAGGGCCGGTGAACATGGAATTTTATCAGTGTCACAATTACAGAAACACCTGTGCTAAATAACGTTGAGTGTTGGTCCACTGTGAAAAGTCAGTGCTCAGTAGCCCCCAAAATTTCTCATTTCTTACTTGCAGTAGGGTGGTCTTGTAGTTGAGCAGTGGTTGTACAGAACTTCTTAAATGTTTTTCTTTCTTCTCTTTAGGATGCCTGTCACACAGATGCACAGTCCTTAAATTGCCACCTTCCTGTCTCTGCATTTTTCTTTTCTCCTCTTCTTGTGCAGTGAAAGATGTTAGGGATGGAGTGATAAAAACACATGACAAAACGGCATCACTGCAGAGATCTGTGCCTTGGAAGTACAGGGACAAAGTCTGCACTCAAGCAAATTTCCAATTGATGATGGTGAGTTATGCCTTATGACAAAAGGGAACAGAGTCCTTAAAACTATACTTGTCCAATTAAGGTTCTTGTTCAGCTAGAGTGCCTAATTTAAAACAGATGACTCAGTGTTGATGGTGCTGCACTTTAAGTTGGGTACCTGCCTAAGTACTTGACTGAACAGAGGCCTAAGCAATGTATCTTTAAATGAAGTAGCAGTGGAATACCACAGGCATTCTAACCATTATATATAATTGACTAAAAAATCAAATCACTGAAAAAGGTGCTGTACTTACAGTGAAAAATATTAAATAAATGACTTACAGATTGCCAACATGACAGTCTGCAGCAGAGCAGAACTCAGAGAATTCAGCTCCCATTTGAATTCATGGGAAAGCAGGGACTTTTGAAACTGCTAAGTTAACCAAAAATATATATTGTTAAAGCCAACAAATTTATTTTTCTCTTTGAAAGTCCCTGTTTTGCTATACAGAGGAATAGGATCTGAATTCTCTGACTCTTCAGCATCATAAAATCTGGAGTGCCTGCTTGGGGATGTGTCAGGAAAATATTGGTTCCCATTCTAGGCTTACGTTATATTTACACAGTGGCTCACTGAAATACTAAAGCAGTAAGAGATATTATAATTAACCTCTTCAATTTTTCCCTTAAGAAGTATCTGGTTCAATAAACTGTCAATCAGCTTTCCCACTTCCTATTAGAACAGGAGCTAATATGCAGGGCCGATAAATGAGTTCAGTGAGAGAGGAGAGGCAATACAGGGCCATGAATAGTACAGGATGGTAAATATAAGGTATGTTTTATGTAATCACAAATTTTCAAATTCTCTGTGGCTGCTTTTCAGCTACAACAGTTCTCTCTTTCTATGCCCCTAGTTCTAAGGACACACACATTTATTGGTGCAACTGTGCACCCATTCTTGCTTCATGGGAGCAGTTTAGGTCACTGGAATTGACTTGCAGACATGTAAACCTGACATTCAAGAGAATGCAGGCATGTAGCTGACATTCATGTCATTGAGTGTTAGGCACTGAAAAACAATACAAGTAACCAAATATCTTTACAAAAATGCTAAAATTATCTGAATTGTGCAATAATACAGAGTGTTAGAGTTTAACGCTTGCAATATTATCCTTTTATGCTAGAACTTTTATAAATGTAGGTCTATTCACAGTCCCCAGTGCTGCAACTGACTGCATTATTTATTATTTATCATTATTAATTATCACAATGTATTATTTATGCCATGCAATAGGTATGCACAGTATTTTGCCAAGAAACATCCCTCACTCTCACATTTATTAATTTCTAGAATATTGCTATGCTGTTTGATTTGGAAATGAATCAAAACATGCCTAAATATCAAAATGAGTGACAGAGAAAAGCTTCAAAAGGTCTGTTTTCAGTTGTGAGAATCAGGATGCAGTCTGGATTACTCTCTGAGGTCGCTGCTGTCCTTTCCAAACGTTGACACTCATTCACCAGAAAGAGATATCTGGACTTTGGCCTTATGCTTGTGTACCTCAGAGCATTTCCCTGGGTCCTTCTGAAGCCACGGCACAAAAAAAACCCTGTCCGGGCTGCAGCTAAGGGTCACAAGTGAAGCTAAATTATCTGACTGTGGGCATCTACTTACTGGTATTATGATTTCCTCCAAGTTCATTATTTGCTCAGTTATGCCTGGTATTTCTTAAGAAGAAGAGAGTCCACTGTTATGTTGGTCTCTGTACACAAATAGTAAGGATAATGTGGATAGAAGGGTGTATGATGTTTGTAAATATTAGTATTGAAAGAAACATAAACCAAAAAAAGAGTTTGCAATAAGACAGGATTTTCAAAACTGCCCTGGTTCTGAGATATGCCTACATTTCTAAAGCAGTTTTGGTAGTCTTATATTACAATTCAAACAACTATTAACTATACATTTATTTATGAGTAACAAGGCTTTGTCTTAGAGTTATGGCAATAGCTGAGGTCTCAGACAATTTAACATTGTGAGCTGAACATAGGTTGAGTGAAATTGCAAAGTACAATTGTAAATATAGAGAGAGCTCCTGTTCCCGGGAGCTCACCACTCACAAAGGTCTAGCAGGTTGGTGAAAGAAGTGAGAGTAGCATATAATAGCATATCTACAAAACTGCATTGCACGTTTTACACTTGCAAAAAAGCTATAATCAGTTATATTTTTATCACCATCAGAAATCAACATCACTATCAGAAATTAATGTACTGAAAGGGTACATTACATGGGTAAGGTTTTTTAAATTTGCTTATGTGTATATTCAACAAACAGAATGCAAATAGGCAGGATTTTTCCTTATCCTGTTAATGTTTAATAAAGATTTATTGGCATAACCTTCCAGCTAAAGCACATCTTAATTATAATAATTTATGAGCCAATGAGAGCATCTTCAGACTTGTGTAAAGTGGTTCATCCAAGCTCTACTCCAAGGCATGAGTCTAAGGATGAATTTTGAAATGACCCATCTCAGGACTGCAGCTTCTGCAACCCAGCAGCAATTCTATGCACTGAACACAGTGAGAAGGCTGCATTGTTTCTTTGGACTGTCATGGTTTTGTGTGGAGTTATTTCTGGTAATGAGGAAGGGGCTGTAAAGATGGCTCCCGTAAGAAGTTGCTCAAAACTTTCCCCAGCTCTCAGCCAGACCCACTTCTGGGGCTGAGCTAATTAGATGCCTCCATGATCACTTTTTAAGAAGAAGAAGAAGCCAGAAAAGGAGGATTCTTTTTGTTCTGTCCTTCCCTCTTTTCCGGCTGGTGGTGGTGCAAGGAGTTGGAGGAGAAAGAGAAGCCACCATGTGAAACCCAAGGTCAGTGAGGGAAGAGAGGAGGAGGTGTGCTGGACCACACACTCCCCTGCAATCTGTGAAGGGGGGTGGTGAAGCTGAGATTTGTTGGCAGTTCATAGAGGACCCCAAGCCAGGCACAGTGGCTGTGCCCAGAGGAGGCTATGAATTTGTGGGAGGGTGGTGTTGCAGCAGAAGGTGCCCACAGTGCTGCTGGCTGCAGAGTAGTCCCATGACAGTCAGGAGACAACAGTGTGAGCTACTGCCTTAATGCTGAGCAGCATATACCAAGCTCTTTTCCAGGCATCTGTACAGTCGAGCCCTGCAGCTAGTCAGGAGCAAGGTAAATTCCTCCTGGAGAGAGTGGAGGAGTACAAACTAGTTAGGGTAGACAGAACATTTGATACTGATGGCTTATGCCACGGGAAAGTTGTTGCCTTCTGTGCTGCGACAACTTTGTGTCACCACCTTCTGAAAAAATAAAATCAGCACTGAAAAGTATTACTGGGTTTCAATTTCCATAAAAGCAAGGTGACAAAGTCTCCCTTCCATTATCCTGGTGGAAATCAGGGGTGGTTCTGCTGAAATCAGCAGTTTTACAAAGATTGAAAACTGGTCAAAGTAAGGGACTAGCTCAGTGACAATCCAGTCTCATCGAGAGCTCAGCAGTTCATTCTCTAGCTCCAGTAATGAAAACATGGAGATGTGCTAAAGCAGCAGGAGTCCTTTGACTTCTATATCGTCTGGGATCACATCTTAATAGAAGGGCTGACTGATGAACACTTCTCTTACCATTCTCCCATCTAAAAAGACCACCTCCTCTTCCACTTCCTATCATATATCCTCCCTGTGGCAAAGTAATAGCAATTACAGGAATATTAGGGAAGTAATTAATGAATTTCAGCTGTCTTTTAATGAAATTCAGCACCTGAAAAAAAAAAAAAAAGAGAGAGGAGAGCCAATAAAGTATAACCTGTTCTCTCTACCACATGGCACGGGCTGGAAACTTGTGTAGTGTAAGTCAGAAAAATGTTTACACTCATTTAACACTATTAGGTTAGCTTATCACATGTAAAGCTGTCTGGGTAATGCCACATGAAAGGTTCATACTTGTAGAATTAAGCTCATTTCATTATTTTCAGCAGATGATAATCGAGACTTCTTTCTAATAATTTCTTTCAGTTTGTCTCTAAGTGTCTGCATCATCCCAGCAGAGGATCTGTGCTCTGCTAATCTTAGCGCCTGTACAGAAGTGCCTTTGTGGTTTTGCTACTTCCTTCTGCAGAAGCTCAAATGGAATCAGTGGGACCTTGTGTTTTCACATTTTCCACAGGCTTCGCTTGGTGATCTAACATCATGTTGCCCTCAAGCTGCTGATGTCTGGGAAATATTTCTCTATCAGCTACTATAATGCTGGCTTGGGCCATGCCTTCTCTCTCAAGTGCATTTTGGTGTTGTGCTGTGATTAAACCTATGCACTGCTCTACCAGTGACCCAACAGCAGGTAACCTCCTTACCCTTTCCCCTAGCATATTGTCTAAAAAAGTCAAGTGATAATGGCTCATGTTTATCGGTTTCTCTTTGTCAATGTTTATTTCCCACTAGTGTCAAAATGGTTTAGACTGTATGTTGCCAACACTTGATCATACTTCTGCTTAATATCCTGACTTATCAGTGTTGTTGGAAATACCTTGTAGCTGTTACACAATCCAGCTGGGATCTAATTGGCCATCAGTCTAACAGCATAGCTGCAAATGGCTAGTTTCCTTCTTCTGCCATACGTGGTAATTGAGTCTCCATATCTGCCAATAGCCTGTTGGTAGACAGCCTCCTCTTCACTGGGCAGCTCCATGCCTTCAGACTCTGCAAGCATTACTATTTCTTTCCCCTTACTGGGAGCTGATACATTCAGATATTGCATGACAATTTATCCCTTTCCTGCTGTTCACAGGCTGTTTTTTTTTCTCCTGATATGAGCACTGCCAGTTACAATGTTTATGCTTGACTGTGAGGGCAAAATTTGGTTGGTATTTGTCCTGTCTTCCAGGAGCTAGGATCATCAAGAGCTAGGAACATTGAAGCAGTCACCAATATCATCATAATCAGCCTTTTAGCAGAGCAGGCACTCACCCCTGCAATCAACAGCTCACACAGAAGATTCAATGAAACATCTGCTTCCCTCAGGTGAAAGAGGGTTTTTTTACCACCTTGCAGCATATTACAGATATAATAGCAGAAGATCAACGACTATAATATGCCATGGAGAGAGAGAGACTACAAGAGATCACGGATGTCATCAAGATCTGTAAAATAACAGAGGGGTCATTAGAACAATGTCAAGATAATTCTAGAAAGTGGAATGTGCAACTCTTTTGCTCATCTTCCTGATTATTGTGTTTAGCAGTTAATCACATTTCCTTGTGTTCTGTGGATCTCACTGGCATCATATTCGTGTACCATATGGATTCCATGTTAGTAGGAATAAACCTTCTCTTTATTAAAAGTATCACTTTTTGCTCAGCCACATCTGTAGCATCCTCACAGCAGACATGCAGATTCATGTAACAGTTTTTCAACGTCTTCCCTCATGCAATCCACACAGTTTTCCAAATTATACAGGGACTGATACATACATTGCTGAAGCAAGACTTCTCTGTTCAGATATTTAGATATTCACAGTCTCAATATCTAGATCTGAACTAGATGTCTAGACCTGCTTTTTAACAAGAAAAAAAAATCTAATTCCAAACTGCAGTTCCTTAGGTAGATGTCAAAAACAGGGACAATGAGATGTACTGTTGAAAAGCCTGTTTCCCTCCTTTAGCTCCAAAGGGTGCTTATATGGCCAGGGATTCACATCTACAACATGTACTGAGTCAGATGGAATGAATTCCACTTTTCCTGAAATATCTGAGGGAATAAATATTCCATCAGACCTTCTCCATCAGGATAGAGTTTACACTCTCTCCTCTTGAAGCTTCCACTGTGTTACACTGATATGTGCTCACATTGCTGCATCTGTACTGAAACAGACTAGAAAACTGAAAGAGGAATATTGAATTTGCTTTGATCTAGCAAATTCCTGTGTGATGCTAACTAGAACAAAATTTGTGTGAAGATCACTTTCTTTTTTTTGTTCCAAGATGTGTGTAGTAAAGTGTCTAAGTTCCAGTGAAAAACAAAAAAGGTTCTTTTTTACAAGGAAACATTAACACACATTAGCAGATGGGATTTGCTCCAAAGATACCTAAAGTTAAAATAGACAAGACAAACACAGGTGGGAGAAAAAAAGAAAAACAGCATCTAGTAATAGTATATTCCTTCACAACTCAGTAAGTTTTAAGTCTTTCATGCAATTTTTTCACCTGTATCAATAACCCTAAATAAAAATGTTCCAGATCACAAGCTAAGAATTGAGAGTGTTTGAAGAGACAGTTGTTTAAGTGCCACTGTTGGTGTTAGTCCACCAGACTGTTGCTAAATAAGAGTGATACAGCTGCACCATATACCTGTATCCTTGCTGGGGAGAACAGATTTCCCTTGGCCTGTTGTTCTGCTCAAGGCTTCCTCTGGGTGTATTATGGTTCTAGTGTCTGGGTACTAGTGTCTTTACCCCAAGAGATGAGGTCTTCTTTCCAAAAGAAGCATTCCTCCTTTAGAGTCTGACCCTTATGGCTACCCAGCACTCTGAAGATATTAAACAGAAAGTTCTAGATGAATGTTCTTCTCTTTATATTAGTTTTCTGCAGTTTGCCTGCACAGTCCTCTCTGCAGCCTCCCTCCAAGACTAGCACTGCTGTGTCAGAGCTTTTACAGACTTTGTAACAGTTCACATCCAGCTGCTATAGGCAAGAACAAATTTTCATCTGTGCTCCAGTGTGAAACCAAATTGCCTTATCTGCATGGTAGCTCAGAAAACAGCTCTAGAAAGAAACAATACGTCCCAGTTCTCATGGAGTTGAATTCAGCTTTTCAATGAGTCAGTGGTTATTTTTCCAGCCTTATATCTCTGCATAGTTTAACCTTCTTAGTTTGATGTCCAAATACAAACTAAGGCAACAGTGAAGCCATGAGGTTCCTCCTCAGGGTCTCCATGAAGACAAACATTTTCAGTGAGCAGCTCCCAAAAAGCAGAACAGACTTTTTAAGTGGTTGAAAGGCTGTTCTCAGAGACTCTTACCACATTGTAGACAATTAGCACAGAGCTGAAGCAGGAATGGAAGTGTTATAGTTTGTTGTTGTTTGAAGTTATCATGGAATCATAGAATGATAGAACGGTAGGGGTTGGAAGGGACCTGTAGAGATCACCTAGTCCAACCCTCCTGCAGAAGCAGGTCCACCTAGATCAGGTCACATAGGAAAGCATCCAGGAGGGTTTTGAAGACCTCCAGAGAAGGAGACTCCACCCCCTCCCTGGGCAGCCTGTGCCAGGGCTCCCTCACCCTCACAGTAAAATAGTTTTTCCTTATGTTCAAATGTAACTTTTTGTGTTCTAGTTTTTATCCATTACTCCTTGTCCTGTCATTAGATACAACAGAAAAAAAGGGATGTCCCAACTTCCTGACATCCACCATTTAGATATTTGTAAATATTAATGAGATCCCCCCTCATTCTCCTCTTACCCAGACTAAACAGTCCCAGAGGTCATAGCCTTTCCTCATAAGGAAGTATTATCATTCCTCATTGTAAATGCCTGTCCAGTCCAAGGACAGACACGACAATCCTGCACTGCTTCCCTCCTGCCTCTCTTGTTTGCTGTCCCTGCTGCATGGGTTGAGGCTGCAGCCTGCATGCTGGTACTGTAGAGGATACGGATGCAGCACTCATATTTTTACCATCACAAGTTGCTGACTACAAGGCCTGCCTGCTTTAAATGTATGACAATACTGCTCTTGTTGTAAATCATACTGTCTTGGTGAGCTACAAGGAAGACAAAATCCTCACATCTCTGATGTACAGTTTTTGTCATACTGGAGTACCAAGATATTTATAGGGACAAGCTGTGTACTGGGTTATAAAACAGGAGACCTAGTTCATGAAAGGAACATTGAAAATGAAGTCAGTATAATTTCTTTATTTCTCATTTATTTTGCAGATTGAAAGACTAGTCATAACACTAATCTAATCTGTTTGGGATGCAGCCAGACTAGTTGGAACTGTTCTATTCATTCCACTGAAGAACCAAGTCTCCTCTTGCTGGAGCTGGTCAGTGCCTCAGAACATAAGAGCAGTAGGTTGGTGTAAAAAAATGTTAACTCTTTAGAAAAAGGTCCCAGGGAGGGCAAGTATTCTTGGGAGCAAAGCCAAAAATCTGGCAGGACCAACTCTTCTGCCACAAACAACTTGAGGTCAGAGATGTGCCCTAGAAAATCCATCTCTAAGAGAGGAAATAGCAGCAGGGGCTCTTCATAACCAAATACCACCTGCAGAAAGAGATAAAATACCAAAGTGATGGAGAGCCTGTGTGCAGCAGCAGAACATAGAGATAAGAGCTATCTGAGAAACAGCTGTGAAGCCAGGCAGAAGGGCATAAAGGTTGGTTTAGTGGGGCAACTGATCACCTCCAAGGAAGCACCTAGCAGAGACTTAGTCATTAAAGCCCCAAGGTTCCAGCAAAGGCATGAAGAAGCCATCCCAGTGCCACAGGAGGAAGGGCAGGAACTGCAAATAGAGGGACCCCTCCTTGTCTGCACACATACCAGGCAAAGGCTGAGTGAAGAGCCTGGTGAGGCAGCTAGTTATAAGTGTGTGGGCAGTCATGGCGATAAAGCCTTTCCCATGACACACCTGCAAAATAAGGAGCAGAAGCATATTCTGCTCCTCCAATTAAGTTCTTGATGCTAGTCCCAAAAAAATGCACAGGCAGAACACCTTTCTTCCTGTCCTCTAGGGGATCCAGTTCTTCCAGTCAGAGGGTCTGTGAGATCTAAAGCTCAAACCCACCTTGATCCACCTCCAAAAGGCTGCTACCCTGTACAAGTACTTTTTCCCTAATAAAGTCCTCACATTCAACTGTTACAAAACAGCAGAAAACTCTGAGTATCTGAGCTAAATGGTTACACGTAGAAGGAAGACAATTTGGGCAGATAAGTAGTATATGGAAGCCTGGGAGACAAGTATACAGAATGTTATTTCTCAGGAGTATGTGCAAGGAGTTTTGTAATAGGTCTGGCTATTTCTTTTTCCTATCTATTTCCTCAGACTTATTATTGCTTAACTTTTAAAAAAGCAAAGTGGAGATTTGTCTTAAGGAGAGGCTTGAAGAAGAAGGTATAAGCTTTGCTGATCTATCAGAAAGATGTCCCAAGTTTAAGAGATGACATGAAAGGAAAGCTAATAAATATTGGTGCCGTGCAGCACCATAGATTCAACATGAAACTCGGTGAAGTCTGCCTGTGTAAAAGTTCTTGGTGTGTATTCATTCAGACCTGGAGCTGATTTGAAATAAAACTTGAAAGTGCAATTCAGAACTTTTTCAAACATCAGCCCTGAAGTCTGACTCAGATAGGATTCTGATCAAAACTTTTAAATTGAAAGTGCCATGTCACTTCGGCTCCAAATGTCTCTTCAAATTCCTTTGGACAGTTTCCCATTACTTTATCTCGTGCTCGTGCCTTTGTCAAACCAGTCCTTGCTACGCATTTGCTAACAATAAGATAGAGGTGTCAACGATTGGCTTCTAGCATCTTGACTTCCAAGTAGTTTCAGAAAGGATCCTTCACTTCTCGTGATTCTCCTTCTGAAGTTTCAGCTGCTCTGCTTATCTCTTTCCCAAGAAACAGCCTCACAAAAGAAAAGTCTTTTTCTTTAGAGATCTAACCACTTTCGTAGATGTACTCATTTCCTCTGCAGATACCACAAGAGAGCTACTGTGGGGTTGGCCAAAATGATAACCAGATGCCTCTCAGCCCTAGTGTCTGGCTCCACATCTTTCTTGCAGGGTGAGTGGAAGGATTCCTTCCTTATCTAATGACCCCTGCCTTCTTCTGACAGCCCAAGTATAAAGCAATGGCATCATTCTTTTCCTGTGGGGAAGTGCTTCCATCCCACAAAGACAAAAGATAGCATTCGCTCCTTTGGTGGACAGTGTTTTGTACTAACCTGACAGTTGAAGCACCAGGTCTGTAAGTCTTTCCCTCTTATATTGTTTCTGAGGAATGGATAAAAAGAGCTTGTAATAGAAGGGATGTCAGATATAGACTAGAAACTTTGTTTCTGTTTACATAAACACCTCTCTGATTGTGATAAAGCTTGTGTCTAGCATTTCTCAATTTTCATAGGTGACTTTCTTCTGCCCCATAGTGCTTCAGTGATGAAAGCCCTGTTTCCTCTGTATACAGTACAGAAGCTAGAAAGGGTATCAGAGCTTTTTCTGGGTAATATAGGAAGCTTTTACAATTGCTATTCAGGGATAGACCGAAATCTGCTGGTTAGAGCAGACACTTGCCCCAGGCGCAGCATTCACGTGCAAAGTGGATTTCAGGAGCATAGTCTGTCTGTCCTAGCCTGGGCATCCCCCTTTTTTGGGCACACTCTTTAAAACCATGTGTTCCCATAAAATACTTGACCCTGAGAATTTTTTGTCACTGGTATTTAACCTTTGGTTTCCTTTGCCAAAGGGTCAGTCTCATTCATGTAGGTCTCTGCAAGCAGTGTACTAGCTGGGAGAGGAGATAGTCCCCTCTCACACACTGGTTTCCCCTGGGCATAGCTATTCTCCTGAAGTGACACCACTTCAGAGTCTGAGGGAAAAAAAGACAGCACAGCACTTTTAAGCTGTCATGAGGGAAGAAAGGCTCCTTTCATTTTATGTTTTGTTATATAGCAGAAAAAATCTGTCACTTTGCAGGATGCTTGCAACAAACAGCTTTAAAAACTGATTAAGTGGTTCAGCTTTACTTAGCTTTTAATCACTCAACAGCTGTTTACTCCACAATTCACAGGTATATTTACGTCCCCCTTTAGTTGAGGTTGTCAGTTATCTTCCTTTCTAGCCCCTACTCCCCAGCTGAGCAGAAGGGTATGTCCCTTTGTGGATCAGACACAGGTATGGAAATCAGATGGGTTAAAAATGCAGCACCCTTATGCCCAGCTC
Source organism: Colius striatus (assembly GCF_028858725.1). Classification (NCBI taxonomy): domain Eukaryota; kingdom Metazoa; phylum Chordata; class Aves; order Coliiformes; family Coliidae; genus Colius; species Colius striatus. The sequence continues at coordinate 49,362,882 of NC_084762.1, read as the reverse complement.
AGCAATCAGGTAAGTACCCCAGAACGGGCAACAGATTACTGGGTCTTTGGTTCAATGGCTAACACCTTCCAAAGTGAAAAAATGGGCATAATCAGGTAGGAATGCGAAGATACCTTTTTTAATCTGACAGCGATGGTCATCCTGTAGTGCCTCAGTTTATCTAAAGAGTAGGTTGCTATTTCACTATTGAGGGAAAATATGGTGTTTGTCAGGATTCAGGGTTTGCAGGAACTGCAAGGTGCTACAAATCCCTGCAGAGCCAGAAGGAAGTTTCTTCTCATACCAAGGCTGGCTGGCTTTCCTGCAGAAACCTGAGGCTCCTGGGATACACACTTTCATCTGCAAATGGGTTTCTTAAAACAAGAGTCACAAACGTGTTCCAGCAAGAAGTAATGTGGCTTTATCAATGGGCTGTGTCCTATTTTGGGTGGGAGAGAAAGCCAATGAGCTGCCATAGTTAACTCTGTTTCTACCTCTCTATGACATTCTGAAGAATGACTTGGCCTTAAAAATACATCAGAACACCTAGACGGAAGGAAATCCCAAGAGCTGATCATTTTAGAGAATGAAAAGAGTCCAAATGGGTGCTAATATTTCACAAGGGAAGCTTTCGTATGAATGAAATACACCTTGGATATTAATAGTGAAGTGTACGATTATTACTGTGAATGTCTGCTTTGCCAGTATTTTAAATGAAGAATGAAAGCATGTGCAGATTTTAGAGATTTTTTTTTTCCTTTTTATTGAGAAAAACACACTGTACATGCAAGTTAAAACTATGTTCACCATACAAGACTATAACATTTTTGGCACATGTACTCAGCATGTATAAATGCTGGCTGTAGTTAAGTTCTCTTAGACATATATAATTAATGAAATACATTTGTGTATAGCCTCATTTTTGTGAGCAGCCTAAATTTAGACTGCCTATCCGTTTGCAATGTAAATCTTCATTTTGGTTGGTATATTAAATGTTAATGCTTGTGCTAATTTTTAGTCTCTAACCTTAAGGCAGGTCACACATTGCTTTATTAAAATAAAAGAGAGAACATTAATTTAGTCACTGGAGTCAACAATTAAAAGTACATGGGACAAAAAAAAAAGTAAGGAAATGATAACTTAATGGCAAAAGGCATGTCCTCCAACAGTTAGGCACCATGGTGTGATCCTTATTTACTTTTATAGCGCACCCCATTGTGCCTATGTGTTGGAAGACATATGTCATGTTTCATCCTCAAGGGCCTAAGTGTGAATTTCCTGTTATTTTTTTCACAACTTTAAAAGTTGTTTCAATGAAGTTTTTGTTGGAAGAACTTTAGTAAAATGTGTTTTATATACTGTCTGTGGCTAACCGGTAAAAATTGCAGCCCCAGAGGAAAATAACGAAGAAAGGCTACAGCCTGAAGGAAAGGAAGGAGAGGGCTGGGAGTGGAACGGAGCTGTTAGCTGGGCTGGGAGTGAGTACAATCGTTCTTGCCCCCCCAACAGCTCCACACACAGACTTGGCTACTGGCAGTGACCAGCAGCCCTCATTAGCCTCACAGAGCTGCATATCCTTTTCCATTGTTCCAAAAGGAGTGATACTTTGGATATCCATGGTCACGATCACATGTGGCTGGTTTTGTTGCCCTTTTTTTCTCATAAGCTCTCTGGAGCGAATGTGCACGCAGTGGCCTGGGGCACACAGGCTTCCCCAGAGAAGGCTGCATGTGGGAAGCCCCTCACGGGTGATCTTCTCAAATCCCTGCAGAGCAGCAGCCCACCTGTAAACATCCAGGTCTGTTTCAAGTAGGAAATGGCAAGACTCTGTAAAATGTTGTGCTTTATTTGTTGTTGTTGCACCGAGACTTAATTAGTGCTCCGACTTAGAGTAAAAGCAAATGTGAATAACTTTCAAATTTACTGATGATACCTTTTTTCCACATTTCACAGAATTTTTTTTTCTTAGGATTTTCACTGGAAATTTTTTAATTTTCAGCAAATACTTTCCACAGTGCTTCTAAGGTCTTTGAAATCCCTGTCTGGTGCCTTAAAACAGAATCTCTGATTTACAATTTTTCCCCCAATTATGCCAAACACAGCAAGGAAATGCATGGAAGCAGAGCGCACTCAAATTTAAAGCCTCTGCTTTGCAAAAATTGCCTAGCTAAGTTCAGCAAACAAAACTTCACCAAGAAAGCTCTTCAGCACCAAAATTCTGTACAAATGCCTTTTAAATGTTTCAAATTTTCTTGAATTAGGCTGTCACTTTTGCAAATGTTCTGTGAAATTTTAGCAGCAATTACTACTAAGCAAAATGTTTCAAAGAAAAGAATTCTAAAAAAAGGAACAGAGACCAAAAGAAATAATCTTGCAATAGTAGCTTGGGAGTCAAAAGTCTCTTGAAGTGGAAACTAAGCCCAGTTCTGCATGTGAGAAGCTGCACACTATAGTAGAGTGGACGCAGGAGCGCTGGGTCTCACCGTGGAGTCTGACCTGTGTGACCCTGCAAAGACCGTTCACTTCACTGCTTCCTGAGCCCATACCCATCTGTTATGTAGGGGACTGGCCATATGTGGATGGGCTGCTTGTTGGGTCAAAACTATTTCTGTCTATATTTTTATAGGTTTGTGTTTTTTTTCTTCACAGCGTTATACCTCTCATTTGGGTTTCTGGGCATTACTGTATTTATAGGACTGTAAAAGTCGTACATCCAGGAAATCTGACGTAACACCTGCATGTTCCCCATCTTACAACATAGAAACTACTGGCCAGAACTGATCTTTTCTCCTCCATTTTAGAATTCCTTCATCCAAGTGAGATACTGTACCAGGAACACATGGTAGTTCCTAAGTAACTTACACAAGCAAAACATTCAGTCTTTACACAGATACAAATAAAGAATATCTGCCTCTGCATTAAACCCACTCATCTCATGGCTAACTGAAAGCTTTCTAAATGAATGTTTTATTCTACTGGCACCAAAATAATGGTGTCACTTACGGATTTGACTTGGTAGCATAAACTATAAACAGTAGCAGCAGATACTGGAAAAATAAACAGAATTATGTATGAAAAACACAGAAGAAAGAGTCCAGCATCTTCCTTGTGAAACGCCAATCTATACAGAGCCAGTGGTAAATTACCCACCTGTTTTCACTTACTTAACATTAAAAAACACTTACACATCATTACACTTTTGTATCATATTAGTGAAAATGAATGCTAGAGCAATATGAGGTAAACATTGCTAATGTGGGAGAAGGTTGTTTGTATCTTCTGATGATAGGATTAACTATGGCAGTGATAGATAAACCATACTCCTTTGAACCCCAGTTCACCATCAAAAAAGCCATGTGGCAGTGCAAGGAGACATGCTAGGCCAAATGGGCTTTTCTCTTGCTTTTTGAGACCATTGCAACAAAGCAATTTCACTGACTTAAAACGGCCTCGAGGCTTGCATGCATTTGATTGACCTTAATGCTGTTTTCTGTCACCTATAAATCTTTTTCTCTTTAATGCAACTTGTAGGTAAAAAAGGAAGCGGTTCATTTAATATATATTTTGTTAGTGTATTTCTTACAGCAGCTCATAGGCACTCAGACTTTCCAGCACTTCCACCTCTGAAGTTTGAAAATGCCAGCGTCTGACTCAGAGGAGACCATGGGGCGTCTGACCCAAAGCCCACCACTGTCAGAAGAAAGGGTCCTGCTGAGTGCATGAGGTGTTTTATTGGCCCCACCTGTCCATAAAACACAGAACGGCAGAGAGAGCAGCCATGAAACGATGGCATCTGGGACATGATGCCTCTGGGAACTGCTGTGCCAAACCACAAACTTCATGATAAAGTTGCACAAGCCTTTGTGACAACACAGCCCTTGCCCTCCTTAGCAGCCATGCAGGCTTGCTTTCTACCTGCCCTGCTTTTCAGGGTGGATCCTTTAGCATATTGTGTGATACCTGAAAGGGCTGATACTCCTGTCCTGAAAGCTGAATTGCTTTCAATTTATTCCCACCCAAGGTATGTAAATAAAAGTACATCGGGACTATACATCTAATATTCTGCTAAACTATGTGTGCTCAGCACTAGCTTTCCACAGGTTAGTGTTGAAGAGTAGCTCTTCTCAGGTGCCTGCCTCTTCATTGTGTAAAAAGGGGCAGAATGGTGGCGGGGTCTGAACACAATTAAGTCATGCTACTCATTTCTTCCAGTTCAACTCCCAGCAAATTATCTTCTGCAGACCATTCATGAAGCCCCTCCACTTCCACATTCTTGTAGGGCCCCCCACCCCTGCCTGGCAGGCTTCTGAAAACGTCTGAGGGCCCAGAAGCGATGCAAAAGCCAACTGGAAGCTGATGCTACTTCGTGCTACAAAAGGCAGCACATCCCTACGGGGCACCGTGGGGGCCCTCACTGCAAGGACTCTGGAAGGTTCAGGCGAATCTTCAAGGGAAAAAAAAAGCCTATCTGAAAAAATGTAGAAGAGATAATAACACTTGTGGCTGTACAAGCGAAGATAACGGCAAAAATAATCAAATCTCATGCTCCTGGGAGGAAACTAATTGCACACAGGGGTCAGGAAGACATTTTCATCCACTGTAGAGCATCACACAGTTGGCTGCTGTGTCGTTATTATGAAAGAGGAAAGTGGAAGGAGGAAGAGGGAGTTTGCTTGGGTTGTTTTTTCCTTCCCAAAGAAAGAGAGGGAAAGGCAAGAGTGGCTCTTTTTTGCCCTTAAGCATCAAGAGCTGGCTGGCGTCAGAGGCATAATACCAGGCTGGATGGATACAGTATGGCAATACTGATGTGTCCAATGGATTGGGAAAGTGGGATACATCTCTCCATGCGCACACATCTGCTATCCCTCACTTGTGAATGTTACTCCAGATGGTAATCAAGAAGGTGGTTTTATAACCCACATTAAGAGGACTGTCTGCTGACAAGTTATGTGTTTTCTTCCCTTGAGTACATGCTGTTAAGATGGATAAGTGCAAATGGTTGAAATTTGGTTGTTAACTCTGAATAATAATAATACTTTGCATTTCTATTGCATTTTCCATCCTAGGATCTCAAAGCGCTTTGAAAACACTAATTAACTGAATCTCACCACACTGCTGTGAAGCAGGTAATTATTATTTACCATTTTTTATGGAAAAAAGGCTTTGTCATAGTGAAAGAGGATTTCTCTGTGTCACCAAAGAACCAAAAATAGTGAAAAATTATAATGACTTCTCAAAAGTAAATTAGAAATATTTCATTATTTCCTGTAAAATAATTTTTTATTTGGTTTTTCCCAATGAATAAATTAAGCCAAGACTCACACATTTTCAGCTTCTGCAAACCCCTCTTTTGGAGGGCTAAAACACTAAAAAGAAACTACAGTCCTTGCTCTTTTTACTGTCTTTCCAAACAACCAGAAAAATATCAATCAAGAATGAAAATGGGCTATGGAAAGAAGTTGTTTGATGATCAAAATTGATTAATAAGAAAAATATGATGCAAACCCATGTCAGCTTCAGTGTCAATTCCCATTCCTTTTGGCCTTGTCAGATAGTTCATTACTCTCTTTCTGTCTCCTCAGAAAGAAAAAAAAAAAAAAAAGCAGCAAACTGTTTGTGAGGACTGCAAGTTTTGATTCTGCTTTCTATTTTATTTTTCCTGTCATCTGTTTAAAAACACCCTCCAAATGTGCTACTGAAGGCTGAGACTTCATAGACAATATGCTCATAAGCTTGTGTAAATGAGAGAAAGAGAGTTTCAGTGTTGATTTTTGCCTGTTGAATATTATTAGTTATTTGATTTTCAGACCCAGAATTTAATCTTAAATTAGAGGAAGATGTTGTGGTCCTGTCAAAGAATTGAAGACAAATTTTGCTAATCCTTCTGAGAGGTGAGACAATGGTAATGGGGGGTAAGGAATGATGTCTGGGTGGGCAATATTACCTGTTCATTTCCTCGGCTTAGCTGCTGATTGTCACTCTTGTGCCTTTGAGATGCCCATAAGCTTCCAGGGAGACTACATGAAGGTAGAGCAGCTTAATTATGTAGGCTGCTATTTACTAGGTTTCAGCTGAATCCATCATACTAACTTTGCTTTAACCTGAGCCAGATTTGATTATGAATCCAATTTATTGACTGGTTTCTCTTTTGGCATTGCATCCTTTGATTTAGATACAGATACTTACCTCCTTGAAAAGTAGCGGTGTTATGACACAATTTATATTTTAGAAAGCAATATTACATGGAACATAATTTTAAAAAACAAACAAACAAACAACAACAACAAAAAGCCCTTTGAATCTAGAATAATGGCTACCTGTAAGGCAGTAGCTCACTTGAGAGATTTTGCTCAAGTAACTTATAACTATCAGCAGAACCCCCTAGGGAATTGCTGCTGTTTTTGCAGAAGCTGTTTGCAGTGGAATAAGCAGACAAGTGCTCTATATATCATTTTAAGTAAGACAAATAAAGTTCTGCTTCCTCCTTACAACGATGTCATTGTCACTTATATAAGAATAATTCTGTGTGACTTTTTATGAATCTTTCCCCTGTGCAGAAGTACAATGGCCTAATTTCCTACACTGCGTATTATAAATAAACGTCCCTCTTCAGCAATCTATAGCCAAGCTGAAATGATCTCGCCATGAATGGAGAGGTCTAGAAATGCTAAGGTGTGTTCAAGCACCAGTGATGGGTGGAGGGAAACCCCACCTCCCTGGAAGAGGATATGTCCACAGCTGTTCCTTCACCGGGAGGGTTTCTACGGCCCAGGAACAGCCCATGGGAAGGCCTGGGGAAGCCATTCGTTCTGTCACAGATTCCCCTTACAACTCACAGCACAGCTGAGAGACAGTTTAATTTATTTTGGATTCTCAAAGAGGCAACATCAAATGCATGGTTCTTGTGAGCATGGAGGAGAAAAGAGCACAATGCCCTGTTTCTCATACAACCACCCACTACTATTGCTACGAAGAAACCCTCAGATGGTAAAAACACGTTAAAAAATTAATTAAAAAAGCTAGAAAGTGTTATTCAAAATGTAATTTTAACATATTGTGAAGGGCTTTTAAGGGGAAATATGTGTGGGGAGGGCTCTTATCTCTCTAAGGCTCCAGTTAATGTAGCTGGCTGCCCAGGGGAATGCCAGAGGGAGAGAAAATGGGAGAAATGATATTAAAAGGGTGGGAACGTTATTTTATAACTTAAAAAAATATTTGTTTTCCCCAGAGTCTTTCAGGTTGGTTTGCTCCTCTGGCTGCATTTGATCTGCCAATAGCAAAGCCTGTATCTGCAGTGGCTGTGGAGTTCTGTCTGATATTCCCTGCGTGCCATGAGCATGGGGATTTCATTTTATACATCATTTCCAGTGAATACTCTCAGTAAAAGCACAGAAGAAATCTCTCTCATACACACGTGCATATGCTCACGTCTGTGTGTGCACGCATATATGTGTATGTGTCCACATGAATCAAATCTCACTTGGCAGTAAGATACTCTCTAGCTCTGGTTAAATTCATGTGATAAATTGTAGTATCCTGTGTCTTTCAGCATCCCACCTGCAGTATCCTACCTGATAATCTCTCTGCCTGGATTTTTTTTAATGTTCTGAACCTCTGAGAGTAGCTTCAAAAAGGTTGCCATTAAAACAACCAAAAAAAACCCCTCAACTAGCAGAGTAGGAATGCTTTTTCTCCTTCTTAAGTGAAAGCTGCCTTGTTCCTTCTCACGTCTTTAAAGAAAAATAAGATGAGCTCAAGTCCTCGGACAAACAGTATACACAGAACAACCCATTTGCAGTCCAATATTTTACAACCTAACAGGGTTAGAGCATGTATGGGAAATGGAAGATTTCTAAAGGGGCACAGCCAAGCTTTTATGTCTGAGGTACCAGATCGTAATATGCTGCTATGTTGTACTTTCTAGAAGTTTCTACAACAGCAATTTGGCCTTTTGAATTCCATTTAAATAGCTGTGAAAACTAAAGGTAAATTCTCTAAGTGAATAGACACTAATATAAAGACTCAAAAAATCTATAAAAGTCCTTTAGAATTTGTGCTGAGGGAAAATCTGTATTTCCTCTACATTTACATGTTTACAATCATTTACATGTTTTTTCACTACTTGGAACTAATCTGGATCTGCTTGACCAACCTGTTAGCCTTCTATGATGGCATGACTGGCTGGCTAGATGAGGGGAGAGCAGTGGATGTCACCTATCTTGGTTTCAGCAAGGATTTTAACACGGTCACCTATTACATACTCATCAAAAAGCTCAGGCAATGTGGGTTGGAAGAGTGGATGGTGAGGTGGATAGAGAGCTGGCTGAATGACAGAGCCCAAAGGGTGGTGATCAATGGCACAGAATCGAGTTGGAGGCCTGTGGCCAGTGGAGTTCCACAGGGATCGGTTCTGGGGCCAGTCTTGTTCAACATCTTCATCAATGACCTGGATGAGGGGACAGAGTGTACCCTCAGCAAGTTGGCTGATGACACCAAACTGGGAGGACTGGCTGATTCCCCAGAAGGCTGTGCTGCCATTCAGCGGGATCTTGACCGCCTTGAGAGTTGGGCAGAGAGGAACCTCATGAGGTTCAACAAGGACAAGTGCAGAGTCCTGCATCTGGGGAAGAACACCACCATGTACCAGTACAGGCTGGGGCTTGAACTACTGGAGACCAGCTCTGCAGAGAGAGACCCTCTCCTGGGCCTCTTGGTTGATAATAAACTGAACATGAGCCAGCAATGTGCCCTCATGGCCAAGAAGGCCAGTGGTAGCTTGGGATGCATCAAGAAGAGTGTGGCCAGCAGGTCAAGGGAGGTTCTTCTCCCCCTCTACTCTGCCCTGGTGATGTCTCATCTGGAGTCCTGTGTCCAGTTCTGGGCTTACCGGCTCAAGAAGGACAGAGAACTACCAGAAAGAGTCCAGAGCAGAGCCACCAAGATGATCAGGAGTCTGGAGCATCTTTCTTATGAGGAAAGGTTGCAGGATCTGGGACTGTTCAACCTGGAGAAGAGGAGACTGAAAGGGGACCTCATTAATACTTACAAGTATTTGAAAGATGTATGTCAAGAGGGTAAGGCAACACTTTTTTTTTCTGTAGTATCCAGTGACTGGACAAGGAGTAATGGACAAAAGCTGGAACACAAAAAGTTCCACTTAAGGAAAAACTTCTTTCCTGTGAGGGTGACGGAGCCCTGGCACAGGCTGCTCAGGCAGAGTGTGGAGTGTCCTTCTCTGGGGGTTTTCAAAACCCACCTGAGTGACCTGATCTACCCAGACCTGCTTGAGTAGGGACTAGATGATCTTTAAAGGTTCTTTCCAACCCCTACCATTCTATGAATCTATGATTATCAACTCATAAACCTAGTCTGCAAAGACTTTCTTATGCTCTTTTAAGGTACTTTGAAATCCCTGCATGAGAATTTTCAATATAGGAGCCACACATAAGTCTTCATTTTGTTGGATATTTTATCCGCTCCTCCTGTTCTTTCCTTGCTTTATTGCATGACAGAGTGAATGAATACTAATTTAACCTTATCTTTCGTATACAAAGTAAGATTCCTAATTTATAGACCTTTGGGAACCAAAGACAAAGGACTAGAAGAAAACTCCTGACTTATCTAAAACCTCAGAAATCTGTGGCTCTGACTCACCTCACCATGATGGAGGCCATAGGAGCTGCTGGTGAGCCAGTGTAGCCCCTCTCCTGTGAGCAGCTGCCAGAGTTTCCTCAGACTATGGGCAGCTGAGAGGCATGGCACATGTGCCACCACTCTATTACCTTCAGAGGTGGCTTATTGGTTTCAGAGTGTTGACAGGGCTCCAACTGAAATATCCACTTGCCTGGCTGTGCCAGTTTCTTCTACTCTCGCTTATATCTTAAGGAGATAGTCTCTCTATTGGCAGCCTATTTTATTACCCATCTTGTCTGTTTCAAGTGAAAAAAAAAAAATCATGATATCTAACCTAAAGTTTTTCTTCCTTTGTTTGAGGCTGCTCCTTCTTGTTCAACCTTCTTGTACTAATGTGAAGAATTCCCTCACTTCATTAAATGTACTCCTACATAGTGATAACGTCCCCAGTGAGTGATCTCTGTATAAATTCAGTTCCTCTGATATTTTCCCATATGTTTTATACTCTGATCTCTGTATCACTTTGATGGTTTATCTCTGTATGTTCTCCAGTGTGGTATCTACATGCCAGGAGGACCATAAAATGTTTTGGGTGGCACTGTCCTAGATTTACATAGTTGCTGTATCATTCTTCTACTTTTATGTGACACTTCTTTTTAATTGCATACAAGAATATCTCTGCTGTAATTTACACGGGTTACAGCACAAGTGTAAGATTCATAGAGGAGCTAGATTAGCTAGCTGTGTGGTTTGTTGACTATTATGCAGCTTCAGGTGCAGGTGACATACTAGAAGGAAGAGATGCCATCCAGAGGAACCTTGACAGGTATGAGAGGTGGACCCATGTGAACCGCATTAAGTTCAACAAGGTCAAATGTAGCAAGATGCTGCACATGGGTCAGGCAAACCCAAGCAGAAATACAGGCTAGGTGAAGAGTAGATTGAGAGCAGTCCTGTGGAGAAGGACTGGTAGATAATTAATAGAGTGTAATCCAGCAATGTGACCTTGCAGTCCAGAAAGCCACTTCTGTCCTGGGCTGCATCAGAAGAAGCATGGTCAACAGCTCCCTTCTGATGAGTCCCCACCTGGAGTCCTATATCCAGCTCTGCGGCCCTCAGCACAGGCAATGCACAGACCCATTGGAGTGGGTCCACAGCAGGGGCACAGAAATCATCAGAGGGCTGAAACAGCTCTCCTGTGAGGACAGGCTGAGGGAGTTGTGGTTTTTCAGTCTGGATAAGGCAAGGCTCCAGAGAGACCTTAGAGTAGCCTTCAAGTGCACAAGGGAGCTGACAAGAAAGCTGGAGAGGGATTTTTTAAAAGTGCAAAGGGTAATGGCTTTAGACCAAAAGAGTCAATTTAGCTTAGATGTAAGGATCTAGAGATCTAGATAGACTTGACAGCTGGGCAGAGAGGAACTTCATGAGGTTCAACAAGGACAAGTGCAAAGCCCTGCACCTGGGAAGTTGCACCTCCTGCACCAGTACGGGTTGGAGGTTGACCTGCTGGAGAGCAGCTCTGCAGAGAGAGAATTTGGAGAGAGACCATGAGCCAGAAATGTGCCCTCATGGCCAAGAAGGCCAATGGCATCCTGGGATGCATCAAGAGGAGTGTGGCCAGCAGGTCGAGGGAAGTTCTGCTGTGTCTCTACTCTGCCCTGATAAGGCCTCGTCTGGAGTAATGTGTCCAATTCTGGGCTCCCCAGCTCAAGAGGGACAGGGAGCTTCTGGAGAGAGTCCAGCACAAGGCTACCAAGATTATTAGAAGCCTGGACATCTCTCTGATGAGGAAAAGTTGAGAGACCTGGGGCTATTTAATCTGGAGAAGAGCAGAGAGGACTTTATAAACACTTATAAATACTTAAAGGAAAGGTGTTGAAAGGATGGGGCAAGTCTTTTGTTTGCAGTACCCAGTGACAGGACACAATAGGCACAAACTGGAAACAAGTAGTTCCACTTGAGCACTAGGAAAAACTTCTTTCCTGTGAGGAACCACTGGCACAAGCTGCCCAGGGAGGGTGTGGAGTCTCCTTCTCTGGAGGTTTTCAAAACCTGACTGAATATATTCCTGTGGGACCTGATCGAGGTGAATCCATTTTAGCAGGAGATTGGACTGGATAATCTCTAGAGGTCCCTTCAAATCCCTACCATTCAGTGATTCTGTGAAGTTCTTCACTGTGAAGCTGGTGGGACACTAGAACAGGTTGCCTAGAACCTGTGGATGCCCCATCCTTGAAAGTGTTCAAGGCCAGGTTGGATCGGTCTTTGAGCAATCTGGTCTAGTGGAAGGTGTCTCTGAACTAAATGGTCTTTAAGGCCCTTTCCAACCCAAACCATTCTATGATTCTCTAATAACAACAGTCTCAAGCTCTAGATAACTCCTTTTTGGCTGTATATCCATCTTTTATTGACAATCACAGAGCACTGTAATTGTTGAAATCCCTGTTGAAAGTTCCTGTGGACATAATCTCGTTTTACTTTCTGAATTCTCTCTTTTTTGGTCATTGGAACTGTATATGCAGCATTTCCAAGATGTTGTGACATATAAACTTACAAAACAAGAACATGGTTACAAGACAAGTGACCCTGATTGAAAGGGTGGCTGCAAAAACCGATTACACAGCAAATTGCCCATCTGCACAGACTTGGAATATGAACATTTCAAAGCTCATTTGTGGGCTGATGTTGCCATTTAATGCAGTTTCCAACAAATCATTCATAAAATTAACGGCCACAACCGATGCTTGCTTCTGTCAAGCTCTTCTGTGAAAAATAATTCTTCCATTGATTCAGGAAGATATGTAAAGGAATGGGTGCTATCTGAAGAAAATCAAATTAAGTAATCTTCACACAAACTGCATATACATACTTGGGCTACTGCTAAAGTTCTGGCTTACTGTATAGTTTTGCTCTTCACAATCCAACCATATTTTTTCTGTTATTAATGCAGCTTTGTTCTGTAGCTTTCAAAAAGGTTTTTAAAGGACCCCGTCACTTTTTCCACTGCTAAATGTCCCTGACACTGACTTGTTGGCCCCTTGTATGCTAGTTTGAGGGGGATAGTCATGGCTTTTTCTTCAATTTCTCTAATGCACATTGTGAACACAGAATAACTTTTTATATACTCTCAAAAAATAGGACTTCATGGTTCATGTGGCTTTTGTCCCACGAGTAGAAATGTTGCTTCCAATTTCCTATACCCCAAATTACCTCCTCTTCCAGAAGTCCAGTTTTGCAGGGACTCCAGATTTGAAACGAACCTCTTGAGTTGATAGTAGAATTGCACAGAGGCTTCACAAAAGTTTTCACAAACTGATTACTATTTACTCTGACAGGAGAAATGTTCAATTCTAATGAAACAAATCACATCTGTTGTTTGTTTTCTGATCCCTCTGGATATCTTTCCAGCTTAGGTTATATGTCATTTAAGACTAGTTTCTGCCCTTTTCTTTTGGATGGGTACTCTTCTAAGTCATAGAAATCTCTCTCTCTCCTTAGTGGATATTTACTTCTCCTTGAGATAGTTTCAGATGTTAAAACTTCTCTCCTCTGAAAGCATGTCCCGCTTGCACTTTTTCTGTCCAGGAGTCCCATGTCTCTGAAATTTCTCCCTAGGACTTTCAGGCTGTGGTTTCACAGTGTAAGGTGTTGTTCACCAGAATTAGCTTAACCCACACTCTTTGCCTCCAACCTCTGTTTCTTACTCCACCTGCAAATGGTGCCATTTTTCAGAAGTCCTGACACAATTGCTTGTGGAACAGAACTCTAAACTGTACCAGAAAAATCATCCACCTTTTGAATCAAGCAGCTGTATCTCCCTCGCTCTCATAAAAAACAGTACGAAATTGTAGCCCCAGGCTCTATGCCTCTAAAAACCAAGTATTAACAGTTAATCTGTCATTGTCACCTTAAGATTTTCCAGTAAAAATGCAAATCTTCACCAGGAAGTGCAAAAAAAATTAATGTTTGACAAGGATTGGAAGAAGCATCCTTTGTGTGCCAATAACTTGTAAGTCACAACTTGCTCAGAAAAGGACAAACAGGCCTAATCCTGTCATCTTAGCAAAAGGTGAGACTGTATACTATGTAGGATGGCTGCAGTACCCAAGAATCCACACAATGTATAAAGCAAACTGAATTTCAGAAAAAAAAATATACGTGCTAACTTGGAGAAGTGGTTTTGCAGAAAAATGTTTTCTTGTTACAGAGATTTCAGCAATGATTTAGAATCTAACTTAATTAAAGTCTCCCTGCTTGATTATGATCTCAGACTAATTTTATACTGCCATAATTCCATGAACTTCCACGCAGTTGATAAAAGTCAAAGAAGACTCAGATCCTGAGCACTCTGGATCATTGGATCATTGCACAGCTGTCTGTACACTTTTGTTGTATACTATCCTTGCATGAGACATCAGTGATTTCCTGTAGAAAACAGATTGCACAAAGATCTTTGTTCTGGACTAATATGTTCAGTTGCAAAATAAACTCCTAAGATTCAGGTGTAATTAATCTATCTGTTTTTTTCTTACCTTTTTCATGATGCAGTCATTCATTCAAAAATGTCTTCCCTAGGTAAAAGGTAAAAGTCTTTTGAGATTTCAGATGACCTTGAAATGTGAACTGTCTTCCTGGGTCAGCAGAGAGCCTGTGACAGTGGTCCTAAGGACATGGACTCTCTCAAGTCCATTACTGAAGCCCTATAAGGTTTCTGTCAGAATCTTGATCTATTATATTGGTGTCCACATGAAAGAGAGAGTATGGACACGGTCAGGGAAACCTGTACACAGAGGCACAGCTGGTGTCATGCATGGATGTGCTTAGCATACCAGCAGATCTGATGGAAAGGAATGTCTTGCTTTGCTTTCTCTGTGGTTTAAACCATAGCATGTGCAACCAAATGGAAGGCACAGAATCCAATTCAATACACAGTAAAAGGAGGCAAAATCTCAGAGACACGTGCCAAAGTAACCCCCAAAATTAAGTCCATTTGTCATACAGATTTTGGCAAAACATAGTAGCACAGTGAAATACTGAATTACCCTATGCCCTCTCAGGGAAAATCCCAGGTGAGGAAGCTGGTGGCTCTGCTGGGGAGCAGCTCTGAGCAGTTTGGGAAGGTTTCAAAGCTGAATGCTCAGGCAGAGAAGACAACAGATTGGAGTCTGCTACAGGAGACCATACATGCAAAACATACATATTTGCTACAGGGAGATTGTTGCCATGACATTATCTTCTTGTGTCTCAGAGTGATTTGAAGACATCCTGGTTTTCCCCAGTTGTCCCTTTACTACTTCAATTCCTTCCCAGCCAAGTCTGAGTTCAAAGATCACTCAATTATTAAAAAGAAATGGAAGAAAAATATTTCCATCGTATTCCCCTACCTGATCAAGACAGCAGATATATAACAGAAAGTTTCAAAAGGTTTCACTACACAAGGAAAATCTTTAGGCTCACTACCAGGAAAGAATCATTCAAGGTGAATGCAAGTAGATAGTTTCAAACATAACCATGTGGACAACAATTTTAAGCCAGGCCAAGCCACCTGGGAAAAAAAACAAGGCTGCCCAAACAATATCTTTGTTCTTTCGCAGCATACTGCCCCAATGACTGCAAAAAGTATTATTCTGGATTTCTTACAGTGAATATTCTACTAAGATCCTTTTCCCATATTGCTATCTCCCCCAGCAGTTTTCTTCCAGCTCTGATAAATTAACATCCAGCAGGTTTCTACTTTTGGGGTGGGAAGACCAATATTACCTTGGCAGTGCTGCTCCCTGAGTGTCAGCAAATCTTAGGTTTATCACAGCACCGTCAAAAGAATGAGACTGTGTAACAACACACAGCACATATTTTGCAGTTTACTTCCCCACTAGTTCAATTTATTTCCCTTTCTTTTGTGTTTGGAAAAGGCACTTTCACGTAATCTCCACTCTGACCTTAGAGGGAGTTGTAACTGAAGTCTTCTGCAGTTCTCTTTCAATGAAGCAAATGGGAGATCACAGAATTATCATTGCACTTCATTAAAATGTTTTTTACTTACATATGTATGTTGCTTAATAGTGTAATCTCTTATATTATGAAAAATTCTCCTCTAATCCCAGGAGGCAAACAGTTTCCCATAATGTCAGTTCACAGTTCAATTTCTTTATCAGTGCAAAACTGTGGTTTTCTACAGTGTCTTCTTGGATCAGGAAAAAAGAGATCTGGGTAACAAGAGGGCCAAGCTTCCTGACTATCCATACACTTATTGACCATACAGCATGAAACAACATACTCTAAGCGGAAGTGCAGGTTGGATATTTTTCAGCACAGTGCAGCAGTTATTTTGTGCAAACACAGCAAGCTTCTGGTTTACCACTCTCTGATGGAAGTATTTAGAGTGGCAGTACACTAGAGAAGGAGGAAATTAATTTAGATTTTGAATAGAAGTGGTTATCAATTATATGTGCTTTTAAAAAAGACTGTTTGAACGTCATACTTGGAAGTCAAAGTCTAACAAGTCCTGATCATTTTTTCTTATACTTTTTTTTTGCAAGCTAGTATTGTACTTATACCTAAGGACTTAAAAATTTAAATCCAACTGGCCTATCTCTGCATAAACAAAGGGACTATAAACAGGACTATAAAAATAACTTCTTAGATTTGGGTTTGTCATATTTTCTTAGGTAGATTGTGAATGTTTGATTAAATTGGACTAGTTTCAGTTTTTAAGAGAGACTGACTGCAATGGCATGTACGGATGCTACTGACAGCACAACTTAATTCCCAGGGCAAATTCCTCCTTGGAGTTCACATAGGAACAAATATTGCTTGTGTCATGTCCCTTTTGTTAGTGTATACAGAAGAGCCCTCTAAATTGGTACTGTATGGTGGGAAGAGAAATGAGCCAATTACACAATCCCCCCAGTCATCAAAGACTCACAGTCATATACAGTATGGGTAGATAATCACTTTTACATCAAGGCATTGTAAATATAGACAGCATAACATTTTAGATACGATTTTTAGAAGCATGCATGGCATAATAATACTAGAAACTGTAAAGAAAAGAAGGAGTTTTGCAGAAAGAGCTTTCTGTGCACCCCTGCCCACACAAGTGCTTGCAATGACATCAGGTGTGGCTCTGAACTGAACTGCATATGCTGTGGGGGTTTTTTTTAGTCATAGGTACAGCAAATGTTACTGTATTATGAAAAAATATTTACTTTCACTCTCACTTATTATATGTACAGTGACCAAAATATACTGTGCTAGAGCTTGGCACAGTGACAGACTCAGTACAAATATGTGTAAAAGTACAGGAAGACATAATCAAATGTCACGTCATTAAGCCTAAGACAGTCTTAGGTGTTAACAACATTGTTTAATGTCAAAGGTGAGTTGACCACCTCAGGCCAATCAAACCTTGTCCAGTCTCTTTAGAGAGAGTAAATTGATGGTCTCAGTTGTCTTCTGATTTTGTAAAATTCAGGGGCCACAGCAGGGAGCCTGAATATAGCCAAAGCATCTTGTCCAAGAAATAAGCAGACTAATATATGATGACATATAACGATGCAGTAGTAAACAGCAGTAAAAAGCAGATGGGCAACGAAACAGAGGAAAAATTTTGCTCCTAGAGCCAGCAATACTCTTTACAGAGAGCAAGGATTGTTGCAAGGAGGCAGAGTTTGGTCAGGACTGTGAGCTAGGAACAATCTCTGTTTTCAGGAGTACCAGAGCAGATGAGAAAAGCTACTGGTATCTCGTAAATCTGTTTCAATCAGAACACAACTTGAGATGATCAACATTTTATCAGCATTTGGATTTATATTGGGCCAGGAGAAAATTGAGAGTTCTACCAACAAAATGAATGTTTGATTTGATCTTTCTCGGAGACATTTTTCATGAAAAAATATATTGCTACCAATCTGAATTATTATTGCAGTAATTTTTGTTTTGATTTGTCTTTTTGAAAGCAAACCATCTTCATTTAAAGTAATTTTGAAACTGGAAGGCTGTTCTCAGATGTAGCAAAATCAAATGTCAACAATTTACAGTGTTCAGGAAACAGAAGTTTCTACTCTTTTCCCATTCCTTTCCTTTTTTCCTACAATATAAAACACACACTTGCCACTTATAGCATAAAAACATTAAATGGTATGAATCTTTCTTTTAAAAAAACCACAACAGAACCCAAAATAAATTAACAATCTCTGTTAAAATAAAATTCCTCATTTATGTTTCTGTTCTTTGGGAGAAGTGGAGAGAGACTAAATCATGTTTGACAGATATTGCTCACTTTGTTTTCTACACTACTTGGAGGTACCATATTGACACATTTAGGCGATGAGAGCACACTAAGAAAGTTAGAAAAGAAAGTAGCAGGGACAGGAAGAAAATCTAAGAACAAGGAGCAAGAGCTAGCTTTGAGACCAAAGGGATGCTAATAGGAAGACAACATACCTTGAATTATGGCCAAAGATATTTTAATAGAAGTATCAGAGAAATGTTAGAGAAAACTTTTGCAGATATCCAGATGACCAAACCTAAGAACATGTGAATAGTCATAGTATAAGATGTTTAAACCATGTGCAAGCAATGTGCAATACATCTTTCCTGAGGCTGTACTGAGAACAAGGTTTGGCAGAATTTATGTGTCTAGGTATGAGTTCTGCAGACTACTTTGCACTCTGGCTGTCAGGGCCATACTGGCAATAGAAGATGTTTGGGGTCTTGCAGCTCCTCTGTTGGCTCAGGTTGAGCCTCTGCCCCACAATGGTTCTGAAATGAGACAGGAAAACATACACAAAGCCCAACATGCAGCCCTTAACCAGGTCAGGGTCCATTTGTTGCACGGTGAATGCATTGATGTTTTGCTGGCAGTGTAACTGCAATGCAGGTGTACCTACATTATACTTGTGCAAGCTTCAGAGGGCATTTTTTTATGTGTGCAGAGAAATGTTCAAGCATAGAGTAATCTCCCTTCACCTTGTTTTCTTCTTCACAGCTACCTAAAGAGTCAGCCTCATCTGCACAGCAACTTTCCTGAAATTACCAGGGCAAAGACTTTCCCAAATAAAGCAAGTCCCCTGTCAGCTCCTCTGGTTCAATACAGAAAACAAAAACTACAGATACTCACAGTCCTAAATGTACAAAATCAGAGGAATGTTGGAATGAAGGTATACAGTGTAGACCATACACACGTTTTCTCATGCCTGCTTTATGTTGTCCACAGGGCAAGACAATTTGTTCCACATTATAGAGGCAGTAACTAAATTTTTTTAAAAACACATCATCCCATATTCAATTAAAAATATGTACTGTACATGCCTGCTTGCACTTGACAATGACTTCTAACAGCTGGCTGAGATAGGATTAGTGTCTTGATTACAAAGATCAGAAGAGGAGGACCATAGAAGTTTCCATCTGATTTGAAGGCATATGAAAGTGAAAATGTGTAAGTCTTTATGACACTAGCTGGCCAGGCTATATGATCAGTGTATGACCATCACAATCTTGTTTTGTGCTAAGACCTGTTTAGATAACTAGCTACAGTGTGTAAGACTGAGCAAAATAAGTAGTGGTGGGGAAGAAAGGCTGAAACTTGGAGTCGAAAGGGAAGCAAAAAGACAAGGATTTTTCTCTTAACAAACTGGAAAGCTAGAAAGGTGAAGGACCAACCTGGCAATGCCTTAAAGTTGAGAAGCTCCCATTATAGTGGTGTGGTGTTGTCCTGCCCAGCCTTTTATTCCACATGTTCGCTGTAGCTTAGGGGCATGTCACACACTTGTGAGAACTTTAGCAGAGTGTTGATGCAATGTTGTGTCAGTAACCGAGTGATTTGTTTTTCCTCTGGACATTGATTGAAGAAATTCTTATTACATTTTATAGCTTGCTTGGCCTTGGTATGAGAGTCAAGACATAAATTGGACCATAAATTGGCCTATGTCACAATCTGCATTGAAATAACATCAAATATGTGTCATCATGTTGGTGTTTCAGCTAACAGCAGGAACCCGACACTCCCTGTCAACTTGATCAAGTGCTAGACCCCCTCACATCTTTGCCATGTGGCACACTTTAACAGTTACAGTGAAGGCTGTGGAGTATCATCTCCTGTGATGTTACTGGAGAATACTGCGGTAGAAAAATAAATTGTGCTTGTACACCAAATTGATTTGCTTCAACTTATTGCAAAGTAACAATCTCCACTGTGAGTGTTGCAGGTATATGCATATAAATAAAAATTGACACTGAAAAAATATATAGATACACTGAGAGGAAAAGAGAGCATACATAACTGAGATATATTTATCCCACAAGTAAAGTGAGACCTGATAATTCATGAGTGGCAAAGATACAGTTGAGTTATGGAGATCTTTCCTCTAGAGTGAAATAAATACAGTGCCTCGATTCAGCCCATTATATAGCTTGATTAATAGAAGTGAATGCTTTCAATAGGCTGGTTTTATTTTGAAACATTTAGAGGCTATATTCTGTTCTTAATTTACAAACTATCAAAAATCCTTGTGATGATTTGGATGTAGAAATCTAGATTTTGGAAACTGTGATTTGGGGGAGGGGCAAATTTCTATTTACAACTCTGCAAAGCAAAATCAAACTGAAGTTTACCTAATCATAAGTTGGCAGCTCAGTCTTGGTCAGAAAGCTGTGGCATGACTTAGTATAAGATAAAATCTACAGTACACTGTGAGACACCTTGCTGGCTAGTTGATTTTTTTGATGAGCAGCTAAATTCAGGGTAAGTCAACATTTGTCCATCCCCTTCACCACCACTGTGAGGACTGGCCAATTCCCACCTACTTCAGTCTTAAGACTTAAATTCATCACCCCTCTGTTGCTAAACACTACGAACACTGCAAGCAGCAACACAGCATCACCACAGCTGCAGCTTTTTGCAACGTGGTGTTAACACAACAGGCTTCTCCCTGACAGCTTATGAGGACTTTGCATACTGACAACCATGGAGACAGACAGTGGCTGAATGTGAAGTACAAAGCTTTGGAAGCTGGCCTGGTGTTATTTTATGACTCTCTCTCTAAGTTAGTATCTTCTTCTAGCTTAGACTTCTTCTATTTTATACCATGTAAATGTCAACACTATTAGCTACTTGCTTATAACTGTAATAGAAAACTCTTGGTAATGTGCCTGTTCAACAGTCCTAAATCATAAGACCTTTCTGTAGGCCAAAACTTAGCTACCTCACAAAACTGCCAAAACCCTAGTTTTACCATTGCCAACACCAACAATGCCCTGAGGTTCTCTTAGTGTAAAACTGGTGACACACAGAAAACTGAAAATGTTGAGACAGCATTGAGGAGTAACTCTATTAACTCAAGAGAGTAGTAGGATTGTCAAAAAGAGAAAAGAGGCAGACCTATAGAAATCCAGATGGAAATAAAAAGAGGGATAATGACATGTGCTGCAGAACTACTTCCTTTTCAAGTTATTAATTAGAAAATCTCATTTTAAATTGAAATGCATCAGAATGTGGAAGAACATCCCAGAACTTTCCTTGCCAGAAAACTGGACCTTATCTATGGGTTTGAGAAAGGTTCAGTGAATGATATGCCACATACATGGCTGAAATATTCCACACAGTGAAGTGCTGAAAGGGGAAATGTAACTGGATATTTATGCTCCTTGAAGTTGTGTGTGACACTTCAGGAGTGAGGGACTTGTTTGTCATTTCTTTGACGAGTCAGAAGGAATTCCAGAGCAGAGAAACACCTTGAATCTACTGTAAATCGTCTGCCTTGTTATCATTCAGTGATCTGCAGGGTTGCAACAGAAGAGATGCTATCTTTGTTTTACTGTTTCCACAGCTGTAGGAATTATGTTTGTGGCCACAAACCTAGCTCTATTTAGGGGTCTTCAGGGCTGCTATTCCAAAACACAGCTCAGGGCAGGAATGCCAAAGTACAAAACACTTCCAGGAAAAAGTCTAAAGTGAGTCCTACAAACTCTTAATGGGAGCTTCTTGTAGAAATCTGCTCCTTATGCCTCAGTGATAATAAATCTTTGCTCTAAGATGGACATTTTGAAAAGTGCCTCTCTCCCTCATTGTGTTCCTCTCCTCTCCTTTTCTAAGTACATTTAAAATTATTTTCAATATGTGTGTTGCTCTACCAGATTGATCTTTTGCTGTTTGAACAGAAATAAGATCACATAGATAGAACTATCCAGCTGTTCCACATCATCTTCTATTATTTTTTTTGCACCTGCAACACAGAAACATATTGAAAACCTGCCATTCTGGCAACTTTTCCCCCAAAAATGGGAAAAGAGATAGTCAAATGTTGGTAGATTTTTTTTTTAAACATTTAAAGGGCACTGTCCAAACTGCCAATAAAAAAAAACTACCTCTACTTCATATTCCCTTAAATTAACTATTACTTCAAAATGAGTAGCCCAAGCCAAAATTTAATCACAAGATTCACTGAGAGAATGCCTCTGATTTTTATTCAAGACTTTGAGACTTAAGTAGTTGCAGAAAGGTTTTGAAACTTACTCTGTATTTTGTTCTCTAATGAAAATTTTTCCTGAGCCAGTAAGTCTGGACAAACTAATGAGTGAGCAGATTTTCTAGATCCACAGTGTCCACAGCAAAGAGAAGTATTGTCATCAAGCTGGCTCTGGCTCACTGGTTCTCATCCATGGCCTCAACCTCAGAGCTGCCAGGAACCTTATGCTGAATGAATATTGCCATCTGCCTGAGTTACCTTTTCTCTGGAGCCTCTTCTTGTGCCCCATGTCTGCTATTGCATTAGCTGATAGGTGATACTGCCAACAAAAAGTTTGACCTGTAGTAACTATCAAGGTCCTTGGCTAATCTAGGTGATATCTCTTGGTTAACATCTGAATAGGTTTTGCAGTATGATCTGACTCCATCACCATCATAGTGAAAGACTTTCATATCAAAGTTTGGCAGGAAGATCTATAAGGCATTGGAATGATTCTGATGATTTCTCAGCAGGAAACAAATTTCTATTAAGAACTATTAAAATTATAAGGCTGGTAAATGGCCAACATTTCACTTTGTAAAATTCCATATTGAGTTCTTTGTAAATCTGTCAAGCTTTAACATTGTAGACCTAAATTTTCCATGGTAGCTGCCTGCTTTAAATGAACTATTAAAGGTAATTTTAATCTAGAAGAAACTAGCCATTTTCTGAAACACACTCAAGAAAAACAATGCATTTTAATTGATAGAAGTTTCTTTTAGTTTTTATACAGCATCTCCATATTGTGGGAAGTATTGCTGGAATTTGCTGGAAGGGTCATGTTAAGGGAAGGAGAGAGCTAGTCGGGAAAAAAATTGCCTGGCCAGGTAATTGAAAACTGTATTATGTGCAAGCACCCACCTGTAGTAGTAGAAGTAATGGGCAATCTCCCATATCCTATTTTTTTACTGCACTTTTTTACAAGTTTAAAAACATACTTCAAGTACAATTTTTGGCATAACGTACATCTTTTTCAATGATCCTGATGATTGTTCAAAGGGAGAGTTAAAGCTCAGAGAACTTTCCATTTCTTTTCCTTTGCCAAAGTCCCATTGTGTGGTTTTACCTTGTTGGAAAGCAGAAGTTCCTGCTGGGGATATTCATATGCTTGAAGCTTGGCACAATGTGTCATCATGGTAATGACATCAGTCAGCAAGCTTGGTGAAGCATTTCAGAACAGCTTTTCCCAGTCCGAATCCAGTTGGATCCTTCAGCATTTGAAATGCACATGAAATGATTCCCAAACACTGTAGAATACAGTAAGCTCAGCAGGATGTGCATTCTGGTAAGACTTGTAACCATACCAGGGAGTATAAAAATGAATTCTACTGGTTTGGCTTACAATACAGTGATGCATTCATTGTTAAATCCCACCTGACTTTTTCAGGGACTTCACCAGAACTGTTGTTCTGGCAGATGAGGACCAGTGTCACAGCTGCTTCTTCTTCATCTGTGCTCCTAGTGGCACTCTGCTACCTGAGCCTTCCACAAGCAGGAGGCCTCGAGCAAATGGCATTGGGACTTAGCACAGTTCCTTTTCCAGATTGTTTAATGATGCGACCATAACACAGACTTCAGAGGTTCAGGTGTATGGTTCTTAAGGTTCTTCATTCAGCCTATGTACATTCATATGAACACTCAGGAACAATTAAAGAGGTTATCCTCTTCTTTTTTCTTTAGTCTGCCTATTAAAACCCCTCGCACACATACACACCACACTTGGGTCTTAGAAAACCCTTGGTGATCCCCGTTGGATGAACCAAAGAAGAGTTTTACTGAACTCATTAAAGCAAAGACATTTGGACAAAAGGGTAAAATAAAATACACAACGCCTAGTTTTGCCCACAAGCACCTCAGAACAGCAGGCAGTCTTATTTACCACATACTCTGTAATTTTGGGACATAAAGCAGAGTCTTAAGGATGGTATCTTTACTGTGAGTATCCTCACTTTTGTCAGTTTAAAGCTGGAACCAGTGCATTAGTTGAAGGGATTTTGTGTGTGAGTGTGGTTTAATACACATTTAATATAGCTCCTGGGAAAGCTAATGGAGTTGCCTTGGGGAGTTGAGCAACCTCCCAGTGCGCTCTGCATAAATCTCCTTTAGCTGCAGGTGAACAAAAAGTTGTGTTAAGTGCGAAAGTGAAGGTAACAGCTGCTGAATCCCTTTTGCTGGCCTATGGAGAATTGGTACTGCATGTTACCAGCTGATTGGTGATTTTCTAACCTCTTCTAACTTGTAAAAATAAGAGGAAAATTGAAGCTTTGGGGGAAGAATTTCTCTCCTAGTAGAGTTTTCTCTTATTCACCAAGGATAGTAGGTTAAAAAAATAATTTGGAGAGAAATTCAACTAGAAAATGGCCAGGGCACCACAAATGCAGTTTTATAACACTCTTTCTTCTTACTTTCCTTCTTTTCTTTTTTTTTCTTGAAGAAGATAACTTGGTTTTATACTTTACTGTCTTATTAACAGAATGCATTTTGGAAGTCTGCCACTGTTAACAGTATCAGAAGGATTTAGGGCTGCTGAAATACACTTGAAGATTTAATTCTGCTGACTTCAGCTCTGATCTGAAGTAAAAACTGTAACCATAGATTAAATGTTTAGCACCAGATATTGCAATTGCTGCTTCTCGTCGTAAATCCTTGTGTCTATTGCTGTTTCAGACAGCTCTCTGTGGGCCCTTGGCAGTGCATGCAGCACAATGCTTGTGTTGTATAAGGTTCTTCACCAGGGGCCAATTCTTGAAGGCCTCTCTCCATCCTTCCTCATAAAACTCCCAGTTACCTGAGTGAGAACCTTGAGACGTAATGCTGCAAGGCTTCCCCATGTACATAATTCCCATGCAATGGTGTGAAAAACAGGATGACCACCCACTTTTTGTAATGCCCCATCTTTGGTTCTCAAAAAAAGCATTCCAAGAGTGGAGGAAAATGGCTTTTCCAGACTTTATTAATCTCTTAGGAGAGCCAACTAATAAAAGCAAATAATCAATACAAAATTAGATTGTCGTGATGAAAATTAACTAATGTGGTCATTCATACACTAGAATATCTGGTTAAAAGTTTAAAGGCTAGCTTCCTCTCCTAGTTCTAATTTTATAGGTCTCTGCAGACTCCTTTTTCGGACTTCAGCAGCCATTGACATTTTAATCTTTTTAATGCGGTCATCTGATTTACACGTGGGGTTTGCTTTTTCACAGTGAGTAGTTCTCCATTCATTGCTTATTGCACTCAAATAAAGTTATACTAAGAATACATTTCAATAGTGCCTGGTCCAAAACTAGTGTCTGTCTTTCCTGACCTTGGGTAGGTTTATTGCCTTGTAAATCGCAGCATACAAGTTTTAACTTTTTTCTACTAAAATTTTAATGTCAAGTGTATAACCCAAAATATTTTCAAGGCATCTCATAACACTAACCGGACTGACACATGAGAAGATGTTGATGCCCTTATTCTTCTAATGAAAACAAAAAAAAAAAAAGAAGAAGAAAAAGAATAAAGCCAAGGCTAAGAAGATGGCACGCACTAGAAGAAAAAAGAGCAACCTCTGCTGTTCCCACATCAGCACTGTGGGCACATGTAGAGATTGGGATGAAAGACATTGGGGCATAAGCCCTTGTCTGTGCTCCTGGGTGGTGGCCTGATGTAGAAATTTTTACGCCTTCAGGAAGAGGAAAAAATAAAAACAGGAAGAAAAAAAGTAAGTCCTAATGTTGAGGGTAAAGCTAGTAGCACTACCCAAGCCCAGAGAAACCATAAAGTAAGTAGAAGTTATTCACTCAACTATCTCTGAAATACCTATATTTCACTTACAATGCCCGGGACTGGGAAATTTGGCTTGAGCTCCATCCTGGTAGTTGAAAAGGAGCAACTCAGAAACTAGCAAACTTAGTTTGAACAAATTTTAACTTTAATTTGAGCTCTTGGAGCTTTGGCATGATAGTGCAGTGATAACCTGCTGCTGGATTGTCTGTCCTTCTTGCACATGATCACAGTTAGGTGTTTTGTAGCCTTCTCATACTTCATTTGCCTTTTTTTCTTTTTTAGTAGCATTGGACTTGTTTCGTATGGCCGTGCTAATCCCAAAGCATGCAGATAAAAGGAATTGCACAGTGATCTACTCATCACAGCTCCAGTGTAGGAGGCAATCGTTGCCTTTGTTCCTTTCCCATGTGAGCAAATGAGTCTTTTATTAATTCTCTACCCTATCCCCATTTAGTCTTACAGAGAGTGCCAGGGAGAAGCTGGGAATATAATGCTTTCCTCCCTTTTTGCTACAGGTCATATAAAATGGATATTGCATTCAGTGCAGATGGGGTGACATTGTCATTCATCAGTTCCCCAAATTGGCTGCTTGGCAGACAGAATTATTTAAGTAAAACTGAAGTAATTTTCAAAATTGAAACTTAAGCTGTTTGGTGACATAAGCCAAGAGCAGTTTTTCTTGGACCCCCAACACTTCCTTGGCTCACATTCACAGTTCAGCTATTTTCATTCCCGTCAATTAGTTCAGTCTCCATGGATGTGAGGAAGGGCTAGAGCAGAGCGGTTTCTTTGATGCAATTTTATGTATACATATGGAGCATCTGTTACTCCGGGAGTCTTGCCGTCACTTCCATTATATGGAGAGTATTGATAGTGATAGGAACTCAGGACCTGATGGGCCATTTTCTTCTGAGCTTCACAGAGAAGTGCCTTGGCAGCAAGCCGTGTGTGAGGGAATACCCCTCCAGACAAAAGAAGCATGCTGTGGTAAAGCCCTGCAAAGGGGCCCAGGGAAAATAAAATATGTGGGAGTATGCTCTCTTCCTCCCCTGCTCCACTCCTCCCAAGCATTTGAGTGTTTGACACCTTCAATGAAAACACAAACAACAGTGACACAGGGTTTCTTGACACCAATCTTGGTATTCTCAAGATGGTCCACTTGAAAATAAAAAGCCTTGAGGAAGACACTTTGCCTTTAACAGCCTCTCGCTATCAGGCTGCTTTTTTTTGAGGGGGGGAATCGGGGGGGAGCTATAAAACGTTTTACTTCAGTATTTCTTTCTAGACAGCATGTATTCTACTTGTATTGATGCGCCAGAGGCTATCATTACCAACAACTCAGGTAAACATCTTCAGCCAATTATTAACCTGTGATAGAAAGATAATATTTTCTCCCCTTCTTGGTAACTTTTATTTTTCCTTAATACTTTCCAGGGAAATATCTGAAAGCTCTTGTTTTTCATCTTATAATTTGGTCAGGAGGATAGGTTAAGAGTCTAAGATTACTGCCCCAAATCCCAGTACTTGGTTAAGTGTGATTTAAGTGGCAATTAAAATGTTACACTAGGCTTCAGTATAGGATGAGCTTCTGTCTCTCATTTAGCACACCCACCTATTGCCTAATTTCAGAAGGGGCCTGATGGATGGTTTCAAGGACTGTTCAAGAAATATTTGACAGCTACCTGCACTCCATCATATTTTGCCGCTGGTTTAATAACCACTACATTTCTAGCTTGTTTGGGTACTTTAGTCTCTAAGCAATGTTCTTTGTAGAGAAATGTAGACTGTGCTTGTACATGGACGTGCTACCAGCAGTATTTGAGAGCTCTTGGATAGTCAGAAAATGGCACCACTGGCAAGCAGAAACCCCACCCTGCAAAGGCACACTGGGAACCCAGAGTTTGGTATCTTCAGGGAGAAGTTAACAACTTTTGCCCTAGTGCAGAATGAAAATGAAAAGTTCTAACATTTCATATAAAACAGTATTTCACAAATTATCTGAACTGACATGTGCCGTTCTGATTTCAGCTATTTTGTTAAATCTTCAAATGGTGGAAAAGGTGTCTTGACAAAAAAAAAAAAAGAGATGGAGAAAGGAAAAAAATAACATGCCATTCAAAAACAGTTTAATGGAATATTTCAGTTATTCTTTCCAAACAACACTTCACTGAAATCAACACATTGCTGCAAAAGTGTTTGCTTTTTATCAACTGACATTTTTCCTTCTAAAAATTTCCAGCCAAAAGTTTTCTACTCATGTGTCAGTATTGCAGTAGGAATATTTGTAACTGTGGTTTGAATTTATGTGAGATGCTTTTAGTCTGACTCTTCAACCCACTTAAGTCCAGGCAGACTCTTGTACAATTTGTAACATTCCACATTGTTTATCTCTGGATTAGTGAAATGCGTCAGAAGGGCAAATTTAAATTATTGTTTCATGAGTTATGCTGCTCCTATAAATTTATGAAAATTTCTCAAAATTGGTTAATTGTTTCTTGCCAGCTCTCACATAATATTGTTATATGAAGCTAGTTATGTACAAAAAACGTGAAGATTGCTTTTTCCTTGGAGTTATAAGTTCATATAACGAAGTGCAGAAAATACAGAAGAGATGTAGCCTTTAGCAATATCATTTTTCTCAGTAGACTCTCTAACCCTGGACTTGCTAGTCACTGTATGTATATAGATATATAGATAGAGATATATATATATATGAATAAAAACTGAATGTTAAATGAGTATGGAGAGAGAATCTGGAAGACAAACTTGCCTGGCATTGATGGTGAATTACTATAAGTCTTGCTTCTTTTATAAAATAAGAGTATGTTTTCTACTCCTGTATGCCAGTTATAATTTGGTGGGTTAAGTGATCTG
The DNA here is from genome assembly GCF_028858725.1 of Colius striatus. Classification (NCBI taxonomy): domain Eukaryota; kingdom Metazoa; phylum Chordata; class Aves; order Coliiformes; family Coliidae; genus Colius; species Colius striatus. The sequence goes on along the minus strand of NC_084762.1, from coordinate 49,334,122 downwards.
GAACCTGCTGTGTTGTTTGGAGACTGTAGGTCCAAAGATATGTCTAACCCATCATTTCAGCACCTTTGAACCACCAGAGTAAGGACAGTATCTGCCCAGTGTGTTTAGGCATGAGCTTTAGGTAAAGCTGCCAGATATAATCATTCATCCAGCTTCCCTTTTCATGGGCCAGCAAATAGAAACAGTCTTGTAGCAGACTTCTCTTAAATTATGAGCATCTGTCCCTGATCAGTTTTGAGAAGTACTTATAATTTTTAATCGTTACCTGAGACTAATATTAAGAGAAGATTTGTTGGTAATTGCATTCTGTTTTTCTGTTTTATTGCTATTTTTCATTGTTTCTTTTGGTTTGTTTGTGTCAATGAGCAAAATTATCTGGGAAACAACCTTGTCATTTGGTTATGAAGCACCAATAAACCTGAACAACATTTTTTTTTTGTCTACACTTGAATAGCCTTTGCTATGTATTAACCCAGCGCCATTACAAATTCAAGCCCTATATATATATTGTTCATGGCCCTTTGTGTCATCAGGAAATTAAAGTTTGCAGCTGGCCTCTTCATCTTAGTTAATCATGCGAACATGAAATCCTTAAAGGTCCACGCAGTGGTCCCTGCGGGGGCCCCACTCAACACTTCTCTGCAGCGTGACATTGTTTTTCAGCTGTGTTTTTATCTTCTCTCCTCTTCTGTTCTGAGCTCCTGCTGCTTTTAGCTTCAGTAGCAGACTATCATGTGGCCCTTTATCATGGGCTGTCCCGAGCACCCCAGTAGCCATGCCCCTTCACTACACACACCACAACCTGCTTGAAAGTTTAGGTTAGAGGTGAAGCCTCTCCTGCTCTCACTACCCTGTTTTCCTGCCTTCAGCCCTGACTTGGCAGTGAATGGGAAAAAACTCTTGAGTGTACCTTGCACTGCATCTCACATAAGATTGCAGGGTGATGGTTTAAGGGCTTAGTTTTGCCCGCCTGTATTTTATGCTGTGGTTGCTTGTTTTCTAAGAACCGACTTAAAGTATGACAATAAATCAAAGATTTCCTTCCAGATGTCTTTTAACATCTAGCATCATTTCCTCCAGGTCCTGGATATGTCCTAGATTTTAGTTTCCTTAGGTAATTTCCTCCACTGGCCTTAGTGACCCTAACATAGACTGACCTGCAGTTAACTTTGTCTCCTTTTTTCAGATTTGGTTTGAAGAAGTCAGTCAATACCTCATTTAAAGAGGGTGGGGGGAGGTGGGGGCAAAGTAAAGCCTTCACCAGCTTCTTCATTTTCATTTCCTGTTCCATTGTGTTCTAACTTTCTCCCTGACTGATTTCTATCCTCTTGAAAGTGATGAGAAAAAAAATCTTCTTATTTGTTTTCTTTTTTTTTTGTTTGTCTTTGCTGTAGCTCCTTTAAAATTTTATATTAACTTTTCCTTACCTCTTGATACATAACATACATGTCAAAGACTTAGAGGGCTTTTTTTACTGTCAGATTTCTCCAGAGTTGTTAATATTTTTCTCTTTATCATCGAGAAAGCCATTTTGTCATTTTAAAGATCACAGCTACTTTTATAGGGCTCTAATCTTTTGGGCCCTAATCGCAGAATTAATCACAGAATGGTAGGGGTTAGAAAGGACCTCTAAAGATCCACCAAATCTTTTAAGCATGTGCTTAACTTCAGACATGTGAGTGGTTGCATTGAACTCAATGGCGCTAGTCAGGTGCTTAAAGTTAAACAGAAGATTAAGTGCTTTGTTTGGCTGGCCTCACAGAGCTCTGTCCCCCAGGAGCACCTTCGCCAACAGCCTGAGTGGAGCTACCAGCGGGTGGCTGTTCTTGCTGCACTTGGGAGGTGGACATTGTAGCAGAGAGCGGAGGGTCCTGCAGCACACGATCCTCCCAAAAAGGGTCAGGTTTATTTGCAGTTACTGAGTTTAATATAAAGCATACTTTTGCACATGGGACCTTCTGACCTCCAGACATCTGAGATTTAAGTGATACAGACATGGGCCAAAGAGTAGAACTGAAACAGATGAAACAAGAAAGATGATACAAAGAGAACCATAGGGTCCTGATTTCACAAGGGCAAACAGCTTTTTACACAGTATTCCCACACTGATGCAGAGAGACTTGTGTGCTCACTCCTTATCTGTAAGCATTCATTATCTTGTCCAGATTCATCATCTTATTTATTTATTTATCTACCCTACATCCTTTAGATGCCCATATTCTTTCCATTGCTGCTTGGAGGTAGGAAGATGACCCATCCTCACCAAGCACATGGTGTATCATTGCCTCCCTCAGTTTCCACCCACTACATCCAGAGTAGAAAGGTGCTCTTCCAACTGCTTGACACCAAGGATACAAAACAAAAAACCAAGCCCCCTTTGCCCCAAGGCAGAGGGAGGACCCTTGTATGGCAGCACTACCCTGTCAGAGATTTCTCCTGTTTCCACCTGCCTGAGAACAAGCTGCTGCTGCATCTGTTTTGTGGAACCAAAAAAGAGTTGCATTTACCAGGCAAGTTAGGTCATCAGTAGCAGTTTGGTTGCTTAGAAGTTAGCATGCATTCAAGAGCCTGGGAAAGGCTTCTCTGGATAGATATGAACCTATTAAAATGCTGCTTTATTAAACTGCACATGATACGCTCCTCTTATCAGCTAAACTATCTAGTTCTACTCACAATGGTTTGGAGGTTTTGAACAAGCTGGCTGGCGATTCTGCATGCTCTGTCAGGCTAGTTGTTCTTTAGCACACTACTTTCTTTGGGGCCTGGCCAGAATAAAAACAAACAAACAAACAAACAAAAAACATCATCACTAAATAAATAAGCCTGAAGTAAACTATCAAAAGTTCTCTGAAAAAGTCATTTTGATATTCCTCACAGATGTGGGTTTGAAAGTTCTTTACATAAAGGCTGTTTCACATTAGTCTCATTCCTACCTCTTTAGAGGCTTTTCTATTTGTCAGAGACTATACCCAGAAAATGCATCGTTACAAGTTAAGGAGAAATTCCTTTAGCTAGCATGAGAATAAGATTCCTTATTCACATTGGAGTAGCAGCCAGAAGACTCCATCCAAGATCAAGACTCAGTTGTACTGGTGCTGTATCAACATTTCCCTTCAGTCATTGAAGGAAAAGATATTAACAGTTAATCACATGTTAACAGTTAATCTCCTCTTCTGGAGATTGGTTTCTAGGAATGGGGAAAGACTTGGATAACACTCTTTTAAAATCTTTTCTACTGACCTTGGACTTGAGAAGCCACAAAGCAGGAATGGGAACAGAATAGGACTCAGTGACAGTAACAATTTCAGCATTACTTTGGGAAAGATAACCTGTCACTCTTCGGCATTGGTAGGCTGGCATCTTTTCTTTTCATGTGACCCTAATTAATTTATGTAGTATGCATCATAGGGGAAGGCATGATACAGACCAAAGCCTTTGCAATGGGATTTTACCCTATGCCAGACAGAAGTAATTAACTATATCTATCTTTTTCAGTTTCAGTTGCTCTTCCCTGAAAGATTTATATTAGGAAGGTGAAATCATACACAGTCACATCTTGTCCACACAAGCTTTTATCTTTTGTGACAGAATTAAATGCTATGCTTTGTCTCTAGCAGTCAGTAATGTCCCTATGACTAGCACCAAACTAGAATCACACTTGTTCTTTGTGACATTACCACTGATATAATTGCTAGATAGCCTCTAGTGTCCCATATTCACTTGACTTTCCTCTATCCATGTTTGCTTTGACTTCTACAGGTATATCTTATTGAGTGTGTGGCGGGTAGGGAGGGTATTTATACATAGCATACATGTACAGACAGCATCAAGCTCATCAGAAAAGAGCAGGGAAGGAAAGAGAGAACACAGGTTCTCTTTTAAACTAATGAAAGGTGAATATATCTTCACTCAAACCACAGAAGAGAGTAAAAATACTTGTTGTTAAAGGTCTACAAGGATTAAAGCCAAAATAAACAAAAAAGATTGGATTTTTACCTCCTGAGGTTGTTTGTTGAGGGTTAGGAAATCGAGAGACTTCCTCTGTCCATGGAAGATTCTGAGCTCTGGTTAGTAGTGTCAAGAGAGAGTTCGAGGGCAATTTATTTCTTCTGTCCTGGTCTCAGCTGTGCAGGCCAAAGCGGGTATCACCCAGGACCTGGTCACCATATCTCTGGGGACAGCTTCAATGTATTCCTCCCAATCTCTAGACCCTCCAGCTGAGTATTATCCTTCCCTAGCTCATCTTCATGTAGCCATCAAGACCAGTAACAAGCTGTTATTGAAGCTCATGTGTTTCAAGACTGGATCAAGAGCAGGTGCACGAGATGTTTAGTTGGCTGGGCTGGGAAAGGAGTCAGAAGGCAGCTGGGGCTGGGATGGGGCAGCAAGCACTGCAGTCTGCCTGGCTCTTTGCAGCCAGGTGTTTAGGACATGGTAGTCCAGCACCTGCATTGCTTGGACTAATAGGTACTGCAGCGGGCGTGGCAGGGAAAAGAGTCATCACCAAGCAGCCTCCCCAATCCCATGGGCTGCATCCAGCCCTGCTGCAGGCACTGCTTGTCTTCACAGTGCTGAGAGCTTTGCCTACCATTCCTTAAGTGCAGAATGCGCAGGAAATTTATCCTATTATACCAAAATTGTGATCATTCTCCACACCCTTGGCACCTGTATTTTGTTTCTAATTACTAGTTTGTCCTCTCTCTAGCTGGGATAAACTACACAAAAACTCTCACAGGCACCACTTCTCTCTATTCTGCTTGACTTCTGCCTGTCTCAAGTGGTCCTGCACCAGAAATAAAATCTACACTACTAATTTCAGACCACCTCACAACCCGTAATATATTGTACATCTTTAAAACCTATAGCCATTCATTTCTCCTACACATCTATGTTGGGATCTTATTGTAGCATTCCAGGCTACCCTTATCTCACTTAAGCTTTATATGTCTTAACTTTTGTCCTTGGCATCCAGACAATTTTTCTATTCTCAGGATGCTTTCTGCCGAACTTCCTGTCTATAAAAATGCGCTCAGGGAGTCTATCGTTCTTTCAGCCTATTCCTTCCTCTTCCCAGAGCTTCCCCTTCTCTTACCATACCAAGCAATTATTCTTATTAATTATTCCAGCTAACAGTAATTATCAGCAGCATGCACCCCCAGCCACATTAATAACAGCGATCTCTAAGACACTGAGGAATTGGCTGAGAAGATTCACTTTGCTACTTGGATTGCATAGGAAGACAAATTCCTTTTCTTCCCTGCATGTCTGTTTGAGGGGGGAAGGGGGTCTTACCACATTCTTGTTTTAAGATGGGCAAAAAAAGGCAGATGAAGTGAGGACTTACTGTATAGGCATTGCCTAAGAAGAGTCAAAGAATAGAGATGCAAGGTTTAGTTTCTGGGTTTTCTACATGGTTTCTAAGCAGTGTCATTAATTGATTTTTTTTTTTAAGCTTCTGATATTTATGGGCCAAATACTAAAATTTCTGCTTGGGCTCCAATAATCTGGGATCTGCCTCAGGGTTAGAATTTCAAATCATTTTCATCCGTTCCAGAGGCACAGCTACCATTCAGCAGCAAATGGAATGAAATTTGGCCATGTTTCATCATCTGTAATTTGTCAATATTTTTCATCTCGCTGCTGAAAAGCACTGAAGTTTTAAAAAGTGATGTTTCTTCAGTGCAAAAGAAGAACAAAGAAAACAGGCAAAAATATTTCAGAAAGAAATAAAAAAAAAAAACCCTTCTGCAGAATGAGACTTAAAAAAATATTTTTCCTCAAAATTGCTTGTCATTTGCCTAAGCTGCAAAGTTTTTAATGACATTCAAGTGAAAATAGAATGCTCTGGCTAAATTCCTTCAAACCCAATAAAGCAGATGACTGGGAACCATAATGGAATTGATGCTGTCAAGTGCATTTGCTTTTTTAATGTTAACATGTTTTTGGTTATTAAGAAACAAAAAAAAAGTCGTATATGATCAACATAGCTTCTGACAGGGGCATTGGAACCCATCTGGCTTATGGATACCCCTTTTTTTTTTTATTAGCCTGAGATTATAAAGTTGTAACACTGTAGTTTAGCTTCTGGCTCCTGCAATTGTGAATTGGCAAAGGGATAACTGTAAGGTGTGAGTTTCTGAAAACTGAAATACAATACTGACCCTGTACATACCACACAGGCCTGCAGCAGATGCACTGGATGTAGAAAATGCAGTAGTGCTGCTGAAATGTTACTGATTGGTTCCAACTGAATAGTTCTAGATATAAACCAGCTTTCAAAAGTAACAAATGAGATAAAAATGTCAGAAATGGTCACTAAAAGGTGATATCATACATTACTTAATGAAGTTACACAAGGCAAAAATTATACCCAGCGTCCTCCAGTAGTAATGGGTGTAGCTCCACAGTTGTCAATATTTGTGATGAAAAAATGCCTCTCAATCTGTACAGATTTCTTCAATTTAAATAAGCCTTTTAACACAGAGAGGATTTGTTCTCTCAGTGTGCTTCATTAGTGTAGCTTACCACTACAAAACCTGGTTGTATTGAGAAAGATTGCCCCATTATCAAATAATTAGGACTACTTTAGCAGGTGCATGCACTTACCTTTGTAATTAAATCCTTGTTAAAACACCAAAATCCAGAGAATTTAAATTGTTACCTGATCTCGGAGGAGGTAGCCCAGAAAGTTATTCTATAAGGTAGATGTCATCTGGGAGCAACGATACTGAGCAGAGAATCTTTTCCTCATGGGATGCTGATGAAGCACATCTGCACACATCATGCAGTGCAATAAAAATTGCAATGACAATACTAGACAAACACCTACCATACAAGAAGCCAGAGAAACAAAACATAAGCCTGCACAGAATCATATGCTGTGTAATGGAGCTTTCACAGCTTCGCTACTTTTAGAGTTACAAGCAAAATCAAAGATGATGATCCTCATTTTTAATAATTCTTGAAATATTTGCCTGATTTACTATATTCCACGGTGAATCCAGGAAACACTTATTCCTGAACTTAACTTCTGAAATCTTGCCACACTGGAACAGCAATGGTTACATGCCTACAGGTGCAACTGTTTTAGAAGAACTCAGAATCCTAATAATATCTGGAAAAAAGAAAAAAAAAAGTTGCAGTAAACTCACATAGTCAAAAAGACTCACATTTTTAATATGTTATAGATACATTTGTATATTCCTGTGTTGTATGTTCCATACATTTACAGATCTGTGTGAGTCTATATTAATAAAATATGCCAGCAAGTGGATTAGACAATCGATTACAATAAATTATCTCTGTTCAGTTGGCACTCTTATTGTCCTCACCAGAACTGATCAACCATATGCGACATAATTAGCTACTTGCCTAGAGGTGAAGCAGTGCTTTTACAATAAAGAATACTGAATGAACTCTTATTTTGCTGGCTACTTGTATTCAACCTCCAAGTTTGGATCAGAAACCTCAACCAAACTCTAGTTTCCAAAAGCCAGAGGGAAAACCCTAAGATTGGAATAGATTCGTTCTCCACCTCTCAGAAGAACCCTGTTGACCAAAACTGTAGGGCCAAACATGAAAAATAATTTACCATGATAAAAGATCTGTGAATTCTTATTGACTTCAATCTGTGTTCAAAATTGTTGGTTTAGCACTGAAAGAGGTATCCTCATATTTTACAAGTGAAATGTCTGTAGAATAGCCATTTTCTGGAATGATGTTCTTAGATAAATGGAGTTAGCCCTGGAAATCAATTTAGACAAAGCTGCAGCAGTGCTGGTATTGGAATTCACCAACTCACTACATAATTTGAATAAATGGGAAAAGAGATGACTCCTGAGAGTAGCACTGGCAGCCAAAAGAATTATACTGATGGACTGGAAAAGCAAAGCCATGCCATGTATTGATTTATGGACTATTGCCCTTCTGGATATAGCTAAATGTGAAAGAACTCCCTTTATTCATACTAATAAAATGGACATCAATGCTCTCAGACAAAAACTGCCATTGGAGCTGTATTGTGAACTGCTGGCATGTGAGATAGTCTTGGTGATGCTTCATGGGCTGGTGAAGTTTGAGGCATACAGAAAACAATGGGGAGTTTTTCTAGAGTTGCTTGCTTTGTTTGGGTTGAGTGTTTTTTTTCACTCAAAATTATTTCCTCCATCTTCTTGGTTATTTTTTTTTCTTTCTTTTAGACTATCTTGATGTAAATCAGAACTTAATAGTTATGATACTCTTAAGCAAGTTATTATTCAATATATGTGGTCCTCTTATAGTCGTTTTTCAGCAGTTGGGGGAAGTGCCTTTTTTCTGACTTAAAAAATTCTAGGCAATGTTAAAGAAGCACAAACACAGCACAACTCTAATTCCGTCCCTTCTATAATACTGTTATGCCTGTAATCTCCCTGCCCTACCTACCAAATCTAGGCTAATCCATGCCATGCTTAATATGAGAAGACCCCTACAAACCAGGTCTCGATCCCTCAGACAAACTAGTGTTGTCTCTTAGGCTTTATCTTCAGAAGACAGTCTGCAGATTTCCTGCTCTCTGCAAGTTTGTCTCCCACCAATATAAGTAATATGGGAAGCCCTACAATAGCCTGGATGTTGCCAGAATTTTTAAAACTATATTGATTAAGTTACTATGAGTGGGATGAAATTATGTGGTATTAGTTGTGCTGGCAACTGGTTTACCTCTGGGATCCTCATGTCGCTAGTACTGGTGGAGCTAAGCCAGAATTAGTAACACTGGGAAGCTAAAAAAATGAAAACAAAAAAAAATAAGCTCTTACATGACTCCAGTTGTTGAAACTTATTTTAACAAAATATATAGATCTTTTGGAGTGTGGGAAGCTGTTGTGTTCAGTGAGAGGCCCTGTCCTTCCCAGCAGAAAGGAGAGAGCACTACCTAGGCATCACAGCTCTGAGTTAAGAAAAAGCTGTTTGCTTCAGCTTTGAGGAGCTAATGAGAGGTAATGAGATAGTGAGGTCAGTCTGGGAGATTTGGTTAAGGATCCCTGTAGCCTTGACCCATTGTTATGCCCTTTCCTAAACCATTATCCCCTGGCTGCTGTCAGAGACATTGGCCTTCTGTCCAACCATGGTCCCTGCCAAGCAAGAATCCTCCTGCACCCGGGGCACTGCAGGGAAGTGAGTCAACCGGCTCCCATAATCTGCCCCTGGACCTGGCAAAAGGACCACTGAGCAGCTCTGTGCTGAGGAACAAAACTCAATCCCTGGAAAAAGAAAGATGAACACACTGGCCTTGTTGTGACTGTGGTGACTACACCACCTGTGAAGTGCTTAAACATTACTGAGGTGTTTGTAAAGCTCTGTGTAAAGTCCACAAATGATCGCCCATTCGCTTACTCTGAAAAGCTTTTGTGTTCGCTTTATATGTAGAGTTTATCACTGCTATCCAGATGAACCTGAAAAAGAATTGTTACTGCCATGGCAGACTTAGTAGTGACAAAAACCACATGATTGTTAAGGATTGTTGGACAAGATGGCCTTCCACCCTCCTTGAGATATAATGGGCACACAGGCTACTTCAGACACTGACCCCTCTGTTTAGAAGAGAAGCACCTTGTCTGAGTAAGATTTTCCCAGGGATCTCTGTAAAATGCAGGTAACAATTATCATTGTATTCCAGACTAAATAATGTCACTAATGATATGACTTACAACGTGACTACTTCTAAGGCTACACCGCTTGACCTGTGTGAAGACAGGAAGGTAAAGGACAAAATAAATTTGTTGAAATTAAACTGAGCACAGATTAGCAATTCAATGTGTAAATATTGAACAAAGTTTAAGCTTCAATCAAGCTTCAGTCAAGAGAGAGAAGCTTTGCATTGAAGCTTTTATAAGTGGAAAAGAAAATGGAGAGAATAGTGTGATAGCAAATACTTCCTACAAATTGGCTTCTTCTATTGCAAAGTAATTTCAATATTTCAAGAAAAATGCACTAAATGTGCTTTACAGAGCAAAGAGAGAGAAAAAGTCCAGAATTTTTAATTTCTTTGTTGACAAAACACACCTCCAAAATATCTGGGACTAGATGGTTTGGGAGCTTAGTGAGATATTACAAAACCTGTCACGTCCAAGTCATTGGCTGAAGTTGAGCCTGAATGGCTAATGAAATGACTGAAAATTATTGTCAGCTGAGAGGTTTGCAGTGGCCTGTGACAATTGCAGTCTGTGATGTAGAACGATGGCTGCCATTTTAAGTATACAGACATACTGCACTCAGGGTAGGACAACAAAAAAAAAAGCATTAAAAATTAATTCAGGTTGTAAGAGGGATGTATTAGAGTAGATGAAAGATGGAGATGGGGTCAAAGCATTGGAGTTAACATCTTCCTTTTGTCAAACGTGACACAGAACTGTAACAAGTACCTCAAGAAGGAAAGGAAGAAAAAAATGCTTTAGAAGAATGGTTCACAAGTTGCTGTGAGAAGTATTTACCTTCTGAATCTTGTAGTGGTTTGTGTCTTTCTTGTTTCCTAGGTAAAGGCCAGTCCAGCTCAGTCCTGGTACCTATCTTATAATCTGAACTGATGACACTACAGCTTCAGGGATAATAGTTTCTGTGAAGATGATTGTAGAATATTTCCATCTATCAGTCCCGAAGCTCAAGTAAGCAAAAGATATGCTGTCATTTCACTGTCTGTTCACATATTGGAGGTAAATATATTAACTGATCCTCAACATGTATGAATATGTCTTACTTTCATGACACTGTGCCTGTGTGGGACTTAGCAATGATGAAGCAGTATCATTATGGTGTCATTGATTCCTTACAGTGTAAGAGATTTTGAAAGTCAGATTATCTTCAGAGCTATAAACTGAAGGTAATCATCTCTGCCACTTCCTGCTTCAGAGTAGTGTTGTGGTATGTTGTTTTTAAAATCTCTTCACCTTCAAACCTTGTGCAAATGAAACTGTCTTTTCCTCTCCTGTTTGGGGATGTTGGACAGACTGACCCTGCTATTGCCTTGTGCCAGTCACGCAGTGAAAACATTGCTGAAATGTGAAGCTGCAAAACCAGAGGGAATCCTCTTCTCTGGACTACTCATGTTCTGCAGTTCAAGCTTTCCTGAGCTCTTATTCAGCAGATGATGTAGGAAAGATAGCCACAGAGACAAATATTTGGTTTGGATGAGTACATTAAAGATTACTCATTTCTCTCCTCAAATTATCTGTGTTTTGCAGAGAGTACAAAGAGCATGGTTTGGATCATCTCCTTTCTAATAAAAGTGATTTCCAGCCATTGGCACTGAGTATCTTTTGCAGGCCAGCTTCTGCAAGTTCGCTGGTATCTGATACTCTGTTCGCAGTTAAGTGAGGAAAGGACGTTGGCCTTGACACCTCTCCTGGGGAGTCTCTGAAGCAAAATGAATTTTCATGAAAATCTCCCACCTCCAACAACTATCCCAAAGGCAGGACTGTCAGGGTTGGCACATACTGAAATGGTAAGCTGTGCCCTAATTTTCTGATTTCTGACTCAGACAAAGCAGCAAACCTATTCTTCCATCCATAAAACACTGGTAAAGGTCATGAAAGCAGCAATGGAATGTGAAGAGTTGTCTATCTGAAAAGGCCCTGGTGTACATTTGTCCCATCTTCTCTCTTCTCCAATTTGGACTGAAACTTTTATGATTCTTTGATTTCCTTCTGATCTTTACTTGTGTTAATTTCTGAGTTTTGAGGGTATGATTTCACAGTGGTAGAGCCATAACCCAGTGCTTCACTGGAATGCAAGATATTATCAGTCAGTCAACTGGCTGGCAGAACAGAGCAGAAAAGAGAGTGAGTGCTGAGAATGGAACAGTCTATCAGCTCTACTTTTCCTCTCTGGGCAGCACTGGCTCTTGTTCAGTTCCTTTGAATAGTCGCAGTGCATCCTAAGAAGACATGGGGATGCAGGGTTGATCATTTGAGAAAATGGGACTCCTTAGAGAGTCCCATCACCTACTCTGGGCACTCTGTGTATGTTCACACACATCGGTGTGATTCAGACTGGCCTGTCTTCAGTGTTTATCTCAGTGCTGACAGTTCAGAAATTTATTTGTCTGTTTTCCCCATGGGTCATTATATATCTCTTTCTGGTAGTTTATTGTCACTAAATTAAACAAATTGCTACAAGAAAGTATTTCTAAGCATTCCTCCTGCCTCTGCCTTCCTCTCTTTCTGTTGACCCCTACCACCATTAATGTCATAACAAGACCATTTTTGAAATCTCTCTTTTATTTCTCCCAGACTTCCAGCTTCTCAAAAACACTTTCTACCATTCTCTCCAGAAATCAAGTTACTTTCTTTTTCTTTTGATAACTACATCCTGTCTATCTGCAGCTCCTTACTTTCTTCCCTCTCTGCAGCCTGTATTCAGTTCACTGCATTTAAAATCTAGTTGCCAATATTACCTTGTTAAGCCTTCTTTTAAACTGTTACCATCCTCCATGTGTCTTTGAGCACAACAAATTTCAGTTTGTCATGCTGGCCTTTGTGAGCGTTCACATGCACAACTACACTCTGTATTTCCTATCTTAGTGCTTCCCTGAATGTAGCATGGAAACCTGCAATGTTATTTCTGCATTCGTATACATCTTCTCATAGCTCAGGTCTATGTAGAGAATGCATGTTCCATGTTTAAACTATGAATTTGTCTCCTTGTATTTGTTCTTTTTTTTAAGGTCCACAAAAGCTCACTGACACCAATCCACACTATTTCAGCATCTTAAAGGAAGGAATTAAATAAAATATTATAACAGTCTTTCCCGTGACTGCTCCAAACTCATGCACTATTACTGGACTTCAAATTTCCTTGGGATAGAATCATAGAGTCATAGAATGGTAGGGGCTGGAAAGGACCTTTAGAGATCATCTAGTCCAAACCCCTGCCAAAGCAGGTCCACCTAGATTAGGTCGCATAGTAACATGTCCAGGCGAGTCTTGAAGACTTCCAAGGAAGGAGACTCCAGAACCCCTCTGGGCAGCCTGTGCCAGCTGCCTGTGAATATTAATCCAGCATTTGCTTTGTGATCATAAGGTTTCATCACTGCCCCATTTGTTTTACAATCATGACAACTAGTGAATGTATTCAAGCCAAAAAAAAACCCAACGAAACAGCTTTTTTCTTTACAGTCTATGCTTTATCACTACTTCATTGATTTTTCAGTATTTTAGCAGATACAGCACAATTGGATTAACTAGATAAGGAACCCTTCACTCTTAGGTCATCAGTTCACATATGACACAGGTTAGTACTGACCAAAGGTCACTTTAGCATTGTAATTTTAATAAAGACCAAGACAGAGAGAGGCCTTCAACAGGCATAAAACAACACTTTAACTTTCTTAAGCTGCCCATAGCATACAAAACTAGACCAACTTTGTTGCCTGCCAAAGTCAAGCTGATAGAGAGTTAGACGGTCATCTAGTTGCCAGATGTCTGGCTGTGTAACTTTCTGGCACTAAGCATTATATAGAGACAGATCTATGGATTGGATCAATTAGCATTACACTTACCATCTGACAACTGTTTGGTAGCCTTCGTCCAGTTCCTAGAGGACAGGTGTTCACATCACAGAAATCACCATCACAATTGGTACAACTAATTGATACAGTTGTTGGCAGTCACAGCAGAGAGGACAAGGACTGAATTAGCACCGAGACCAAAGCACTCTTTCACCCCTAGAGATGGCCTCTTCAGCTCAGGATGTCCAGGACATTTGGAGGATGCCTTTCTGCCATTGCATGTGTTCTGTTGAGCAGAATCTGTTCTGTTTTCAGATCCAGTAAATTTACCCACCACTAAATTCAATGAGGCTTCATCAGGACAAGACAAAGAAGAGGGATGGTGAACCTCTTTTCTTCAGTTTTTTTGTTAGGTGCTTTAAGAAAGACCTCAATGATTTTTTTTTTTTTTTTTTTTGCTATTCCCTCAGTATTTTCTGAGGCTTATTTTTTAACGGGGGAAAAAAAAGCAATGAAGATAAAGTGAGTGCAGAGATATTAATGGTATCAGTGTCATGCACCATTTCGAGAGAAAAAAGAAAAAGTACACTTGCAGAAATACTCAAGCATTTACAGGAACTCTAGTGCTCCCTCATTTCTTCTGTTTTACACTCCAGACAGTCATGTAAAGAGCTTCACGGGTGTATTCTCTTGCGGAGCTTGTGGGTATACTTGGTGATTAGACAAATGGGGTTCTGCTTTGGCAAATGTCCATTGCTTTCCCCAGCTGACTTACAGAATATGCTATAAAATGCAAAGGAAGGCAATAAACCTCCCATCTGCAGCTGAGATTTCCACTTTGCCAAAGACCCTTTTGCTATCAGCACCTTTAACTATGACTTTCAAAGAAGAGAGAGGTTTAATTTTTGCCGTGGCAGATATTTTACCACGTTCACTACCAGTATCATCCCCACCTTACGTGAGTTGATTTTGAATATTAATCTAGGAATGGAAAAGCCAATAATCAAGTAAAATTCAAATAGAACTTAGGAACATTTATTCTATCTGCAAGAGAAGGCAAGAATTTCAGTTGCTTTCCTACTGTCTTTGCTCTCCAGAATGATACTACATTTTTACGGTCTACACGTCAACTGCACTTTATTGATTTTTAATACTTTTAATGGTACAGCATAATTACAGCCAATAATGCAAATACTGTAAGTGAGAAATGCAGTTAGAAAACACTAAACACTTTGCACGCTGGGTCAGGAAAAAATAAAAGATGAACTATTGTGGTTCACCACTGGGATTTCCTGTTGTATTTGTATTCTTCAGAGGTTAGAGAAAACAAGCGGAATTCTGCCCTCTACTAAATTCCTATTCACAATACTAAAGGATTAAAGAGGAGCAGATATGAGTCAAAGCCATTTGCCCAAAAAAAAAGCCCTTACATAGCAAATAGTTGCTTCAACAGAAGATGTTCACTGGCCGTCGCCTTAATTTGAAAGGTATCATTACCATTAATTCTGACAAGTAGCCTCTCCTCAGGGAATCCAAGCCTGAGCCAGTCAGGCTTTTCCTTCAGCTCAGGTAAATAATCCCTACCCGTGTGAAGAGCACAAATGTATTTCCTTTCACCTAACAAGAAGATCAAAACAACTGCTTTCAGAGTGTGACTGGCTACGGAAAACAGACAGGAAAAAACAAATAAAACATAAACCAAGAGAAGCAAAGTGCCCAGGGTGTTGCTGGCAAAATGACTCACCCCACTAAGTCCCAACAGACATGCCAGGGCACTCCCACCTCCCACTACACAGCACCTAGAGACCCAAACTAAGCCATTTCCTCCCCTGCTCTGTGGCTACACAGGCATTACTCGTAGAAAGAGTCCCAGGGGGTTTACATGAGTGCAAAAGCCAGATTCTGGACTTTCTTTCTCCCCTTGCCTGCTAAGGAGCTTACGTTCTTACATCAAGGGAGGAGTCAGTTCAGACTCAACAGTGAAATGTCTCTTCTTGAATAGTTAGTTCCCTGTTGTGGACATTTTTAGTTCTGGTAGCAGTGTCCTCTTCCCCTTTCAAGTTTGATGCACTTAACTAATTATTCCAAGAAGCAGACCTCAATATTCCAGTTTTGTCTTAATCCAGTGTGTGAAAATAAGTGAGATGATGTCATTCTGTAGCAGGGAGGTAGTGATTAAGTTCCTCTGGAAAAGCCCAGGAAATTTATTTCAAGTCTTTTTTTTTTTTTTTTCCTGAGAGAAAACATCCATCTAAACTGGGACTTGTGAATCTACCTATTTCCAAAACACAGTATTTGTATCATAATCCATAATCTTGTTTATGTCTTTTTTCCCCCAGATATATCATTACAGATAGGGGGAGAGGAATTGTGGCAAACTGTGATTGCCATATCTGCACAGCTAAGCAATTTTGTCCCCAAAGCTTTCCTTTCTATACATTCCACACTAAGAATCTATCCCAGACACCAGGTACTGCTCAGCTATGGATGCAAGATAATAATTTCTGACAGCTGGCTCTGGACTAGACTCAGCAAATGCTGGTCCCTGGGTCTCACTTTGGAATCTGAACTCCAGGATGCTGATGGTCAAACACGTCCCAGGCACCCAGGTCTGCCCCTGGAGTGGTTGCCATGAGGCTGTATTTCTGCCTGGCCTCTGCCCTTCACTCAGCTGATTTTTATCCCTCAGCCTACAGGCAGCAAGGTGTGGTGGAAGCACCCAGATACATGAATGTCTTCTGAACTGCAAGTGAGCGGGTTTTGAGAAGATTTCCTCCAGCTTTTCCTGCTCTAGGAGACTGAATGCTGCCCCCTTGGTGATTTCCTCCGTGACAATTCCAGAACTGCTAGACAAGAATACAAACAGGGATCACAGAGAAAACAAAAATACTCTTTTTCCTAGAAACACCTTTGGGGAGAAACTTCTTGCTACTCAGGCAAATTCTGCTAAGTGCTCTCACACACCCTCTGCTGGGATCTCTCTCTTGTCCTTATCCTTCCAGAGCAGTTACTTTTTTCTTTCTCTTTTCTAAGATATATTGTTTTGTATGTACAGAAAAAATACGTGTTCCTTGTCAGTAGCTCCTCAAGCAATCAATTATTTATTCCCAACCCTTTTTTTTCCCCTATTCTCTACTGCATTTTATATGATGATAAGATACCTGTTGTCTGTGACAGCTTTTTATTGTGAGAAAAGAAAATGCAGTTGAATGAGAGATAAAGTAGCCTCAAGAAGACAGAACTGTGCCTTTGGAGAGGAAGAATTTGCCATATCCTTTTTCCTCTGGTGATGCAACCCTTCACTCACTTGTTCTTGGTTCTTGGGGAATCTCTAGCTTTGCCATGACCAAAGGACAATTCTATATTCCTTACTCAGGTCACTATATGCAACTTGTGAAAAAAAGAGGTCTACTCTGTTTCTCTTGTCATTTCAAGATGTTGTGCTACCTTACAGCTGTGTTATTTTATTTTGACTGAATTTCCCATGTTCTGTAGCTTTACAAAGCACTGTGGATCATTTGTTCCTCTCCAGAGCCTCCTTCCTTCAAAAAACCTCCTTCCCAGTGATGTGAGCCATAGAAAACCCACATTTAACTGGGTCAACAACTTGCAAATGTATTCAGTGATGCTAACAAAGAGACAATGACAAATGACGTAAGTTCTGACTAATTTCTAATCAGATAAATGTTATTGAACATATCAGAAGAACATAGTATCATTTAGATCAACTTTTTTTTTTCTTTAAAATTTTGGAGAGCCGGTAGAGGTATTCTGTGTTTAGGTCATGTACCACTCACAAACTGGGAATGATTTTCTGTGTGAATCAGACTGCGACAGGAGCCTGCTGGGTCCACACTTCTCAGTCTGGTCCTGGGTCTGAATGTGTCTGCTTTGCGGAAAAAAAAAGGTGGGTTGCATATTTAGGCCAGGAGCTTTGGTACATCTCATATGATTCTCATCCAGAAATAATAAGGAAGCTACTCACAAAGTAAATACATATTGTGTGAAGTCCTCTTCATGCCTTGGCTGTATTCTGGAGCTGTACTGCAAGGATTAAGAAAGAACCACAGGGAGTATGGGTAGCACAGAGGCTTTGGGTTTCTAGGTAGAAATGTCTGACCTCTGGCAGATCCCTTGATATATCCTGGTTCCCAGTCCTGAAGCAGTTTGCCTGTTCGAAGAGGAACAGAAGGAGGCAAGAGATAAATATGCACTTAATGCCTTCCTGATGGAACCCTCTGTAGAAAATTCCTCGATGGAGTTTCCTGTCCTTTCTTGCTACCTGTCAGTAGGGAATGAACTGACCCATTGTTGGAGTTATTAGAAACTCTCTTTATCCAGGCAAATGAATACAGTCAAGTTATTTACCAGCTGTCTTGCTGCCTTACAATAACATTGCAATATACAATATCGTTAAAATAATAATGAACCAGAAAGTGAATGAAATTTAAGTAATAGCATCACTTATGAAGAGCAGTGTGTCCTAGAACAAGCTGAAACTTTCCTCACAAGGTACAACAGATACAGACTATTGTTCTGATTCCATTTACTGTTTTTTTTTTTTTTAATATCAAGGGGAAAAAAAAATCCCAGGCTTTCTCCTGACACATCTGAGTCCAGCGTATGCCCCAATATAACTGTTGGCCTGTGTAGCGTTATCCTGTAGGAGAGTTATAACTATTGTATCCTTGCAAGAGGAATGCTGCTTTGCTCCCACTTCACAGATGCAAACACATCAGATATTAAACCTGAGAGGATAACACTGATGCCCTGCATTGCAGGCTTCCTTTGATGGCTCCAGGGGATATAAAGGTATTTTTCTGTTTCCTCTCCAGAGGCATCTGGTTTAGTCAGGTGGTTCACAGTGCACGTGGTCACATTTATTGTTTGGTTCATTCTCCATTGTGCTTCTTCCCCCTCTCCAATATTTTATCTGTCCCGGCCTTTCCCAAGGACTTTTACACAGAACTGAAATATTTGTTTATTTCTGGCATTTCCATCTGGTGTTAAGAGGATAAGAAACAGGCTCACATCACTGACACTCCTTGACCATCAGAAGAACTGTTACAACATCCCACAGATTTGGGGTTTTATGTGTCTCTCCACCAATCATGCGCTATCAAGCATAAGTGCTACAAGATCCTGTGTGAGTCCTGGTAAATATTCCCCTGTGAAAGTTTCACTTCTTTTGTGAAGGCCCAGCATTTTACAAATCACAAACACCCATTGTCACAACAGCCAAGTTCTGCAGACCCAAGACTGTTATAAATAAAAAAATAAAACAAGGCTAAAACCTAAACAATGGTTAATGTCCTGGGTGAAACCCTTTCTCTTAAGTGGCTGAGCAGAACAGAGCAAATGTTATGTTTTCAGGTTGCCTGAATGCTGGTTTTTCCTTCTAATTGTCTTCCTGTCAACTGCTTTGTATAAATCCCTGTTTCACATCCTATTCAAAACAATCTAAAGTATTTCTACCATTGCATTTTTCACCTTCAGTAATGTCAGGTACCATTTTGATTCCAACAGAAACTCTTTCTTGCCCTGCTCGTAACCCACTATTTTTATCAATGGCTGATACAAGGGCACACTGGAGATCATTTGCTTCTTCAGAATGCACAGAAGGCACCAACCTTTAGTCCTCACGTGGGTCGGACATGGGTTACAAACAGCACTTAGAGGTCAGCACATTCATAGCCTTTTTCTGTAGGAACACAGCACAGTTTTCAGGTATAAATTCTTCTAGGACTCCTCCAGGTGTGAGCATTTTGCATCCATACAGAGCTTCATCTCACAAACGTTTGTTTTGTTTGTCAAGCCATCTTTGGCATTTGGTCAGGATTTGCTAGAAAATCTCTGCTGTATGACCTCTGAAAAGATAGCATAAGAACACCTTAAGTTTTCTGTCTGACATATGGCAATCCCCTTTTTTCATTAAGATTTTAATAGATCAAGATGTCTTAGATTTTTCCTTTGCCATCTCATCATAAATAGTAGGTACTTGTAGAAAATAAATGAAATATGTTACTATCATTTTCTATAAGCCAACAACTGAAGTTCAGGGAGAAAGAAAACACAGACTAAAACTAAGCACAGTTGGGAGAATCAAGGACACACCGTGCCTTGACTGTGCGGCTTAAAGGAGTATTTTACTAAATACTTACTGCCTAGGAAGACTGTGTCTGGATGAATGGTCTCTGAATGCACTTTCCTATGCACTGTTTGTGTTTCAACAGACCCTCAGATCCTACAGAAGATAGCCTAGAAGGTCCAGCACACCAAGGAATGCTGAGTTTGTTTTAGAGTTAATACAGAAGTGTTAAATTATCCTTTGTCTGAAGCTATGCTAAGGAAGAGCATGTGAGTTGTTGATAAGCAGGCAAAAATATCAGTTCTTGTGGCAAATCACTTCTACTGGGTGAGTCACCACAGCTGGGGCTTGTTCCTTCCTGGGGGCATGTCCTTTCTACCCTTTCTCAGCCAAATCTTAAGTGGGCTTAAGCTTCACTCCTTACAATATTTTCTTCCATTTGCTCAAAAGGTATTTTTTCCCCACAAACTTTCCTGTCAACAAAAGAATTCCTTAGAACAGCAGAGGGAAACGTAACAGAAAAATGGGCAGGCATACAGGCAAAGTTACATCAGCTCTTGAATTCTTCCAAAATTGAATTCTCGCAAACAATAGTGAGGTAGTTGCCAAGCCCAGGTTTAGAATGGCTGTAAATAAAGGGATTCTATGCTGAAAAGATACTTTGGGGATCTGTGGTGCTTTTGGATTGAAATAGTAGGCTACTGCACAGTGGTACTGCACAGTAATTACCTATACCTTTTACCTTTACATTTCCTTCTACTAACGGAATATATCATATACAAATTTTTGTTGGAGAAAGTGTAAAGTGACATCTCCTTTTTGCTGAGAAAAGTCTTGGTTAAGTTATACTGATCACAGTTTGATCACTACTTTAATCATTTAACAGTAGACCTTTGTACATGAAGATGATTGTATGGAAAGTAAAGAAAAGTGTCATTCGCTTGAGGCTACTGAATAAGTAGAACCACTAGTTGCATTATTAAAAGAATTTGTGTCTCTAATTTTTTCCTGCGGCAGGTAAAACCAAAAGATAACTCTCAAATGTCAAAATGCCAGTGTTAGTGAATGTAGTACAGGAGACAAAATTCCCAGTGCTGCTACAGGTAAAACAAATTTTAAGGAGGATTCCAGCACTTTTGTAATGATGGAATACAACCTTAGGCAGTATAAATTCATAATCTCTCAGGACGAATGGCCTTTAAAAATGCAACAGATTACCTAATTCACCACTGAAACAGGATTTGCTCTGGCAGCCTTATAATATCTACTGCAGAATTTCCTATTAACGTGATACTTTCATTATCTTTCATTTTTCTTCCAAACCTGATATACTGTCAATAAAATCACGATAATAATAACACCTGCTTTAGTCTGGGCTTCTTGTGTCCTCATCATCGCTTCTGCCTCCTCTTTCCCTCATTGCCTCCCCACATAGTGTGTTTGTGCCAGCCAGGCAGAGCAGAGCAACCAGGGAGCTACTTCGCTCAGGTGAGCAGGAATTTCTCTGCCATTGCTCAGTTGAGCATAAAGCAGCATTGCTGGCTCTGCAACTACATCCTCTTGGTGACTGTCCATCGCTCCTGAGGCGGCTGGTGGCAATAGTATGGAAGCGGGTAGGAAGGCAAAGCTGATGTATGGGTCAGAAGTCCCAGTAACTCACACAGCAGTAGCAAGAGGATGCTTTCAGAGGATGCAGCTGTGGGACAGAGAGGATGTGGAGGAGGGAAGACGCTGGGGGGAGCGTTTCAGCAGCAGGTTTTCATGCTGCTCTCCAACTGAGTTGGTCTTACCTCTCTACATTTCTTCACTCTGTCTTCAGCTGTAACAGGCTGATGTTTTAGCCAAAAATGAAACAAAATATTTCTCTTGCTTGAACTAATTTTAGCAAGGATTTTTTTTTTTTTTTTAAGTAAAACAGATGACAAAGATTAAAGTAGCCTGCTTAATTGAGACTAAAAGGCATTTCCATGGGATGGATGGCTGACAGCCTGTGTGAAATAGATTTAATGGTTCTGTTTTGGTTATAAAAGACAAATGTTCACCTCATACCACTACTTGAGTGCACAGAAAAAATTAGTATTATCTTTGTCTATATCACCATTACTTTTCATTATTAAATTTAGGTTTATTCTGTCTCTTGTAAAAGTGAGAAAGATGGGATGAAACCCAAACCAGTTTTGTATTTTTTTTTTTTTACCGTGTCTTTTACTAAAAGCACAATTTACCCAAATGAAACATTATTGCATCTGGTCTAAGGATGCTTATGCCAAAAAGCTGATGAGACTTATATAACAGCCGTGATTTTAAGTCTTCAAAAAACAGTCATAAAAGAACAGATTCTTAATTGAAAGCAGTCTGCTAATAACAGACTCTTTCAAATAAATGTTTGCTATCAAAATAAGTGGTAAAATAATGATTTTTCTATGCATATAGATTATAAATTTGATAGGTTTGATAATTTAATGGCGATTCTGTAGATTCAGTAATGCTTAATGCAAGTTTCCTCCTGTAAAATTCTGTAAGGATATGGTCACCATGCACTGATTTGAAAGAGCTAAGATTAAAACATGTAGAAGATAAAGCAGTTTAAGTTGTGTTCAGTCTAGACACAGCAATATGATATAAAACCCTAATATGATCCTTTCTATTTTACCTTCTCTTTCCTACCTGGAAAAATTTAACCAGATGTTCTGCTGATTGCCTTTACCATTGTATAATGAATTGTACTCTGCTATCCATGGTGGACATTCAAGACTTATTAAGCTCTCAGAAAAAATACCAAAGTCGAAGTCTGTTCAGTGTAGATTTAATGTCCTCTACCTGGAGTTCTGATGAGCTTTTCCCAGATGTTTATTCATTTCTGGTTTGGAATTTCATGCCATAACTGTAAAACACAGCTTAGCTTGCCTGTGCAGAGACAACCATCTCCTAAGTTGCAAGAGAAACTTGCAACTGCTGGAAACCAACTTCCTTCAGTCACTCCAGCTCCTCACTTCAAACTGGTAAAGTGACAGGTTCACATCGCAGGATGAGTTTTGTTTGGTTGATTTTTTTTAATATAGCTTATTGATGAGACTAAAATGTTAAGTGCCCTAGGCCTGCCTTGTCTGTTTGTGTGTAAGTGGATTTTAATTTTCCTTACGTGCTTTCATAATGTACAGGAAACAAAGAATTCACATTTTCCCCAGCAAAGGCATGCAAATTCAGAGAACTTCAAACCCTTCCCCTACAATGCACCTCGGGGAAGAATAAGACAAAGTCATTTAGGAAAAATCACACATGGGACAGGACCTGGAATTTTTAAGGGCTTTCTCTAGTTATCTTTTATCAATCAGAAAAGGGTGAAACCTTTGGACTGAATTTACCATCCTTGAATACAAGGATGTATGTCGAATACAAGGAAATGTCGACCAATCAACCTGTGCTAAAACCATGTGTTTGATCATTTTTTTCACTTGCTTTTGACTAGAGGTGGTACCAGCACAGAAAGCTTAATATTTAAGCATATCTCTGCCCATTTTGTTTCTTTGGCTTGACTTTGGCTTATTTCAGCAATGTATGGGTACAGGATCTGAACCAGTCTGAGCTGGAGTAGACAATCTGGGGAGGAAAAGATTAGTACAGGTATAGCAAAAGACAGAATATGATGATTCAAAATGACAAAAATGGGCATGAAGTTGCACTGCTCCGACTTTGAAACATTTGACACAAATGTTAAAAGGAGATATTTCCATGGCATCTGCATTTAGGAGAGTTATCTCCATGAATATTTCCACCCTTATTTAGTATATTTTTCATAGTAGAGTGACATAATTCCCCTTGGGCCCTCACTTTTTAATGCTGCATTGGTAGAAGTAAAGGAGTAAGAATCCCCTTAACACAAGTAACTTTGCATAGAGATTGCAAGAAAGAAATCATCAGCAAACAAGCATGTAGGTAAATCTGGATACATTTTTAATATTTTTTTTAAATTAATATTTTTTTTAAGAATTTCTGGATAGAGTCTGTCAAACAGCCTTAACTAGAAAAATAAACTATTAAACCTGGAAAAATCAAACTTCGTAGGAGCAGAGAACTAGAAAAAATATCTTTGATCATGAAGCCCTTACCCCCTACTATAACATAGATGGTCATTGTCATATAGTGCCATTTCATATATTGATCAGATTCCCTATTAAAAGTATCCAGGTAAATATTCATTACTTCAAGCAAAAGTCTATTTTAGAAGCTCTTTAACTGTTATGATCTGCTTCTAATACTCAACCTAGCTTTATTCCATTAGTATGCATATCTTGATACTTGTGACAACATTGTCCTTTAGATGAAACAGCTGTTTTCCTTGCCTGGTGTTTATTCCCTTGATGTTTTTTATAGGGAATTAGCTTCCCTTTCAGCCTGTGTTTTACTAGACTATAGAGGTGATGGTTTCATGTGGCCCCAAAGTCAGACGGTTTTCATTTCCCCTCTTGTCCTGTAGCCTTTTCATGCCCCTTTCCCAGATGGCAGGCATCCCTCCTGGACATGAGGACTCAGAGCTGCTCACTGAAATTGGAGGAGGGCCCCTTGTAGTGTTGCTAATACTACTGTGCCTCCATGGGAACTATCATCCATGAAGAGATTGTGACTACCATTTCCATCAGTCTACCGATTTAGAGCCAAGGTGTGACCAACAAAAACTTGTCTTCCCTCTTCCCAGAATCATTTCAAGCTGATGACCTCCATGTATGACCTCCATTCTGCATTTGAAGTGGGATTGTGTTCTTCCAGCTTTTTCTGTACCAACCCTACCATTCTATGATGTCTTGCAGGTTTTTATGACCAATAATTTATTTTTTTTTAGCATAGTCCTACTTTTTGAACAGTAGTTTAAAAATGAAGCTCACAAATAAAGGTTAGGTCCTTTGTAACCTTGTAAGCCTACATCCTTGTAACAGGTAACCTCATTCCAGGACTGAATCTCTCTCTTCAACACAAGCGGTTGGCGTCTCCCTTTAGGTAGATTCTTATCCATGTTATACTTTTTGAACTAATTCCCATCTTCTTGAGCTTAACTAGTAATTTCCCATGTGGCACCTTATTACCTACTTTTTAGAAGTCCATTGAGATGAGACCTACTGCATTTCTTTAGTCAAGAAAATCTGTTATCTCAGGGAAGAAATCTATCCAGTCACTCTGCCACAATCAGCCTTTGGCAAATGTACGCTGCACTCTGTCCCATCTTTCATTTTTCTCAGTGTCTTTGTCCTAGAGGACTGCATATTGTTGAGACTGTATTAAAATAGGGCACATAGCTGCTGCAAGCACTTTCTCCCCTTTCCTAAAGTGGGGGTTATGGGCACAGTGTTGTCTTTCTTCCATTATGAAGCATGTGAGAGTGTAAGCTAATACTGTCCTTGATGTATGGACAAGGAACACACCAACAGCTGCCTTCTCTCAGCTGACTTATAGCAACTTCTTAGCAGAAACCAGTTTGCCTATTACAATTTTCTTAAAGTATTTTCTAAAAGCAATTTTCTTCTTTCCTGGGAAGTCTCTTAAAGTAAATACCTATGTAAATACCCATTGCATAGGGAAGCTGAGAGCTAACCCAGGGAATTCCTTCTGGAAACTCTAGGAACAGAGCTTCAGTTGCAGTTCATGTTTTGATATTTATTATTTGGGCTACTAATAAAGCCAAGCCCTCAGAAGAGGGAAGTTTGACCTTATAGTGTCACGTTGAATATATTTGAGGCAGTGTAGAAACACCACCTGCTCACACAAAGAAATTCAAAGCAAGTCTGTCCTAAATCATGCCACTGTGCTCAGTTATTGCATATATATCCCCCAGCACAGCATGATCTTATGTATTATATATATTGCAACTAGACAAAATGGTGTGACTTAGGAATGAAATGGCAGCCTTAATTGCTGTTTTCATTTGTTACAAAGTTGTAACCTGAACACCAAGGATAACTTTTACTCTGGCAAGCCCCTTCAGGCAGAAAGTGGTGGAAGTAAAAGGCAACAAGTTGCCCCCTTACTTGCTGGCACACATTAGTGGTTTTCGGTCCTGTGGGTGGAAGAGGCACTGACAAGGAAGGGCTGCAGAGGGGAGAGCCCACCCTCCCCACAGGCTGTTGGCAGGACCTGCATCCCCACACTCCTCCTCATGCTGATCAGCCAGATGCAGAGTTTACTGAAAGCAAAACCAAAGTAAATACAGGGTTCAGAAGACTCCTGTCTCAGATCCGCATCTGTGGAAGGCACCAAATGGAAAGCAACACACCTGAAACCCAAATTCTTTTGAAACACAGGGAATTAAAAAAAAAACAAAACAAAAAAACAGTGCAAATTTTAGGCAAATTTTTAGTTTCAGCTCTAGAGTAACACAGCTATGCAGTATTTTCTTTCTTAAGGGTCTGTGGCTAAGTCATAAGAAAAGCCTTTGGACTTTTCTCAGTCCTTAACCTGACTGAAGTTTACATGTCTAAAGATATCGCTGAGACCCCAGGACATGCCCCCCTGTTAATATGGTGGCTGACACCGAAACTATGTTTTCCCACAGAGCGCCTCACAGCGAGCATGTTTCTAAAAGCTCTGCATAAAATGTAAACAAGGTAGAAAAGTCGAGTCTGTAATGAGCATTCTCTCTGCAGAAATGATGCTCACGCAGTGATGAAGCTCTAGATTCATTTGAGCTCGTCTCACTTCATGACATGTATTTCTTCTTATGGTGCAGCTTCTATAAATCCATAGCAGTGTCACGGCACATGCACATTAGCTGCAATTGAGTCTGAATGTTGTCATTTAACAAAGAGCAGAATAAGCTTCGGATGAAAAAAAAATGATTTAATGGGATTAGAAAGAACTACAGATACTCTTTGTGATTTTTATGGTTGCACACTGTGTCAAGAGTTTGGTAATTTATAAAACTTCTTGATAGAAATATATGAATATACCAGTCAAAGTAATAATTAATTCCCTTGAGAAAATGCTCATTAAAAAAAATCTGCAACAAAAAAGAAAATTCTAAGAAGGTAAGAGATCACAATGTAAGCTAGCTGCCAATTAAGCCTTCATGGGGTTGAGAAAGGAAAATGAAGGCAACAATATAGCTTTCTGACTGGGGATTTGATCTTCAAGATAACCTCCGAATTGCAATGTTTCACTTACTTAGAGCTCTGCTGAAATACATGCTAGCTGATTTTACCATAATACTGTACATTTATCCTCACATGGAAGGAATTATTCTATTACTCATAAATGCAGTTAGTTATGAATGGTAGACAATAGCAGCTTTTTCAGAAATGAATTGGTAAGGAAATATAGAAAAAAAAAAATTTTTTTGCTACCATATACCCCAAGAATGCCATTTTGCTCTAAATACAGGTCTACCTTTTCTGCACTGGGGTACCATCTATAATACTTTGACTTTGTGCTATTAAACATTTGTAGGACAGGCAAGGAGAGGGTAATATTGCAGAATACACTGCGGAACCTGTGCCAAGCAGAGCAGGACTGTAATCAAAGGATAAACTGTCTAATAAACATACTTAGTTCAACAAACTATTTAAAAGCATTCCCAAATAACCACTGCATGTGGCCAGTGTCTCCGTAGAGAGCAGAAGTCTGCATGAGGTAGCCCAGAAGATACCTGTGTCCCTTATCATATGTGGGTCACCACCGGCACCCATGCCCATCACTGTTGCAAAACATGGGGAAACTTCCATGAAATGAGGGAGCTTGCACTAAAAATGATGTGTTCAGAGAAATCCTATAAAGTTAATGTGGTTCAGATTTTTTCTATGTATTTGTAACAAAAATAAATCAAATAGTATTGTTTTCTAAAAGAAAGTTAAATTTTTCACAAATGCTTTGCATGCACACAATAATATAACTTAAAAGCCTTCCTACAATAGAATCCAGTTCTGCAAACTTCACTCACATTGAACAATACCTCTTCACAGATGTTCCCCTGATGTCTAACGGCTGTGATTCAGGAGCCCTGGTGAATCACTTTGGGGTGAGGTGGAAGGTTACCCCCAGGTTCCCTGCCCCTCTCCCTGCCTAGAAGGGATCTCAGAAGTGGTGAAATGGCTGCGTTCGCCCTTCCTCAGCTGTTTCAGTTCATCATCCAATTTACTCATTTAAACTGCTGTTGATTGAAATTTACC
Organism: Colius striatus; assembly: GCF_028858725.1. Lineage (NCBI taxonomy): Eukaryota > Metazoa > Chordata > Aves > Coliiformes > Coliidae > Colius > Colius striatus. The sequence continues at coordinate 49,306,401 of NC_084762.1, read as the reverse complement.
TTAATCTGCTGGGATGCGACTTGTGATTTAACAGAGATGGGTAAGGGAAGGCAGAGCCGTGCTTATGCCGTCACTTACTCCAGTACAAATGGAAGTCAAGTGAGGCAGAGCAATGTGCAATTGGCCTGGGCACAGTGAGAACCAGCGGCCCTTGGCTATTAAATATGTGTGTATGAAAATGCACAAAATGGAACACTGCAAATATCCTGCCAACAGCGCAGACACTTTCCTATCACAGAGCAGAAACCCACAGGTTATGTTGGCCAAGTGCAGCAGAAAGCTATTTTCTGTCCTTTTGTTTTTACTTTGCTACCTATCTTTGGAAGCAAAATACATATCACCAGTGGAATCACCTGGATACTGCTGTAACTAAAAACCTTACTTAGCTTGTATAGATAATTTTAAGGTCACCACAGCACCTTCCCCAGAGGGTCTGAAGCCTGCAGGAGCCCCTAAGATGCAAGGGTGCATGCCCTGTCCTGCTACCTTAAGCACATACAAGAAACAGGGATGTTCCTGTGTGCGCTGACTTTGGGCAAGTCAAAATTGGTCGAAAGAGTCTAATTAGTAAGTGTCAGGATCTGATGTTTTACTTATATAAGGAATGACTTTGCCATTTTTTGGTGGCCCCATAAGAATTGACAACATTTTGTTCTTCATATTTATTTATCTTTTATATGAAATTATTTTCCCCTTTCAAAAGTAGAGCACAATTTATGACAATGAGGGCTGAGTATGTTACACAGTAATAAAGGTAAGCACTAACAGAATAAAGCTGTCCAAGGGGTGCTGTAAATGTATCTCATTAATTTGTATGCAAAATATATTTTGGACTCTGCTCAGTGCATTGCAGGTGAAGGCTGTGTGGGAGCCAGAAATGATGCTGTGCTTCCTGGGTCCCTGAAGCAGCCTTGGCCTGATCCTGGACTCAGTCTGAGACTAAGCATAATTACAACCATTGGAGAGCCTGGTGACTTCACTTCATATCACAGATGGCAGCTGGTGCAGAAGCAGCATCGCTGGGTTGATGGAAAAGGAGAGAGAACTACAGGTTCCAGCAGCTTTGCCGCATCTCAGCAGCATAAATAAGTTGCCTTTGAGTAGATGATCAAGCCCTTGATTTCTTGCTCACTTGCTCATCACTCAACACTTTACTGTTCCAGGCACCTCTGCAAGGTATGGCACACCTAGGTGTCAAGGGGAAATAAACTTTTTGCTAGTTACAAGGATTAAAGTCATTGATTAAATACTACAATTAATATCAGACACTACTTAAATGTATCCTGGTATTAAAAAAAACATGTTATGTTAAAACCCCATGAGATGACAAAAAAATATTCAGGATTTTCATTTCTTCTCTGGGGATCTTTGAGGTTGACTCAGAGCCCAAAACGGTGATGAATACTTTGGAATAGTACTTGAGAGTTTATATGTGAGAACTGTGCAGAGGTGAAGATGGCAAGGAAAAAGAAAAAGAAAAAATGGTGAAATGCTAATTCCTATTTATTTTATGGAACTCCTAATTTTGCTGTAAATATAAGCTACCCACACACACATGCACACACACGTACACAGTTTGGTCTCAGTTCCACAGAGGAGCTACAGATAAGTAGTTACCCAGAGTCACTTGAAAGCCAGTTGAAAGTACCCATTGAGTTTGCTGAGGATTCCCCAGAGGACACCTTAGCAGTTCTGCTCTTACAGCTCAAGGAGAATTGGTCGTTCCACAGCTACGGTGTTGTTCTCTCTTCTCCCCAGACGAGGATGCCTAAGGGTGACTTATAGTTGCTACTTCCTAAATGGACAAATAGTATTTTTTTCACCTTTGACTCATGTGTCAACTGGCTCACAAACCCAGGCATGATATTCTGGGCCAGGTTTTCTGACATGTACCCCCATACACACATACATATATAAAGATCAGCAGTTGGTAGGAACTTCTATATTCACCCTGAGGGGTGAGGTCACTGTGCACGTGAGTGTGCATAGCATAGTGAAATATTGCGCTTGCCATGCTAAAGGAAATCATGTCACTCCTTTGCAAAAATCTCCAAATCATATTCAATAGCACTAATATGTTAGCTCGAAAACAAGAGTAGTGCAAGTTGCAATGTTGAATGCTCTGTAGCATATCGAGGAGCTCAAGGATGTCCCTGACCTGGAAATGATAAGTGACAGCCAAACATATGTCTTGTGAGAAGCTTTTCAGCCTGCAGAGAGGTATGACTTGTGCCAGAAAGTGCCCTAGCCCAATTCTTGCTGTACCTAAATTACTTTCGTTCTGTTTTTTTTCTCCTCCAACACAGACATCTGAAAAAAATCTGAGAAATGCATTAAAATGTATGTTGTTTGTGAAAATGTGTTAATGTCTTATTCTAATTATACCCAGATTATTCCACAAATATTTGATAATTAAGTCCCTGGATCTTAAATATTGACCATAAAAAAATTAATATCATTATCCAGATTTGCCATTGAGACACTGAACTACAGAGCAAACTGCCTCAAAAGAAAAGAGCTCCCATGATTTTTCCTGCTGAGTGCAGGGCTTTGCTTTTCCTCTCTAATGGAAGTTCAGCTTAATGTAACCACACAGAGGCACAACATCTCCTGCCATTGTTGTTGGAAGAGGTTCACATGTTTTTGCTTTTCATACAGAATGTCAGACCCACACACTATTGCTACTGACAAACTCAGGGACAGGCAAGTAGGCCGATTTTAATTTGTGAGCTATAGTCACATTAGGACTTAAGGGAGTGTTATGGTAAATACAGCAATGTTTTGGTATGCACTCAACTATTTGGAATGATCTCATTTTGAAAGAAAACATATAGCTGAAGGGTTAAAAATAATAAGCAATGGATGAGAAGCAGCCTGACAAATCCAAGCAAAGGTAGAGGAAAAGAGCAGAAATGGCATTCATCTGTAGGTGTTTCTTCTGGGGAATTATCTCTAGTCATCGCCTAGTCATGAGACAAGTTTTTGCCATAATTACAAACCCAGGCCACTGTGGTCCAGGAAGAAGGGCATTGGAAACAGTGGTTAAAAATGATGGGGGAAAAGAATGTGCTGAAAGACAAAAAGAAGGAGATTTGTTCATGAAAAATATTGGGGAAACAGCTCCTTCATAAATTATGTGCCAGTTCCCATGTTATCAGGATCAGAGTGCCTAAAATGTAGTTTTATTACAGGAAAACCTGACTAAATACACAGACACTGATGGAATTCCTCAGTGTAAAATCACTAATGCTTGGGTTTTGGCAGCAAACCTGCTCGGAGCCCTGACAAGGACCCTGTCCAGTTCTGCACTGTGGGTTTTCCTCCTCTTTGTCAGCTGGGGACAAGGCCCCCTCTTGCAATGTCCCCACTCTCTCACAAAGATAAAACCTTCCAGGTTATCCAGGAATCTCTCTTAATATGTGCTTATGAAAGAGAAGTGTCAAATCCTCCAGTCGCCAGTCCTGGGATGTATCAGGTTACCAAGCCTTACTTATCTCACAGGGTACTCAGATACAGAGCCCAACCTCTGCCTGTGGCTTGCATCCATAGCTCAAAGGGACCACTCAAAGGCACCCACAGTGCAGCAGGATGGCAACCAGGTGTTTCTCCCAGTGGCTTCACTGGCTGTTAAGGGGAGCTGCTGTGCTACTTTGGTGCTCATCGCTGGCTCACAGGCACCATGGAGCCACACTGAGGTGAGAGAGACCCTCTTCTGCAGTTCCTGCCCATTTGCTCCAGCATTGCTCACCATCTCACTCATTGACTTCACCTAACCAACCCTTCACTTCCTCCTCTGGTATCATCTCTCACATCCCAGGCTTCATTTCAATAATGTATACCCTTATGTTCCTTGCCTTCACTCTGTCCTACCTCCCTACGATCACTGAGGATCAAGGATCCTGGCCAGCAGAGATTCTGATGAATCTGCAGCTCTCCTGTACTGGTGCTCACCCGTGACAGCTTAAAGCACCATCTGGTGCTCCAGGACCCACCTCAGCCACCCATTCACCTGGCTGCTTGATTTCCCACTTGCCTCTGTTGTCATTCAGTCCGTTTTGAGCTCGGTTTGCTCCTAAAAACATCTAGAGGATACTGGAAACCATCCATGGGAAGACCAGAAATCTGGCAACTTTGTGTAAAAGGAATGGTCTCCACTCCCTGAATCTTTGAACAATGAAGAGGAGAAAGAAGAGAAAAACAAATAAATATGCTGCCAGGGCACGTTTCATAGCTCTTTTTAGGATGTTTTCCACTTCCCAATAGTCTAACCTGCTGTCCCAGCCATCAATGCACCATGGGAAGCAGAATGGAAGTTGAGCTGGGATGAAATAGGAACTGGCAGCTGTTGCATCAAACACCACACTGCTGCACTGGAACAAGTAAATAGTACATGTAAATTGATAGACTAGTGAATTGGCTGGGTTAGATGATGCCAAGGATGTAAAGGAATCCTGGGTTTTCACACTGTCAGGATTCCCTGGTGAGGGACTATCTTCCTTTGTGCTGTTGCTCACTCATCTCAGGTGCTGAGTCAGTTAAATGATTATCATGAAGGGGTCTTTGTTGTGTACTGAATTATGACAGGTACGGGATAGCAAAGGTCAGCAAGCACAGAGAACATCTACAAACTCTGCATGTAGAGTCTCTCTTGGTAACAGTTCCTGTACAGATCAGTCTAAGAAATGCTGCAACAATGCATGAGATTATTTTCTTAGAACAGACTTGCCTCGGCATTATCAATATACCAATTAACTCTCCAATACATATCTTCCCTTCTGCCTACTGTGTTTGGGACTACCTGGACCTTCACCATGGTGCCTAAGCACTGACTAGCAGGGAAGTAAGTGTCACAGAGTCAAAGACAAACATGAGCCTCCTACTGCCTGAATGCTACAAGGTGTGGAGTAACCAGCTGGGACAGCATTACAAGACTGAAATGCATGAAAGAGAGACACATTTGACACATCATTAGTGTCACTGACTCACAAGGGTAGGGGATTAAATGCACTTCTTGAGTAGGGGATTAAACATACATGCCACTTCACTTGTTTTGGCTAGCACATCAAAGTGGGAGAGTAGTACCTGTCTGGGTTATCTGTAGAACCGATCATCAGGTTTCATGGGTTTGCACTTCAGCTAATAATACTAACACCCCAAGTACATGCTGAAGGTGTGAACACTGCTTGTGTGACACTACTTACATGAAGCTGCTGGTTGTTATTTATTCTTTTTGGCTCCATCCCTCTCAAGGTGGAAGAACAAAGGAGCCACAGCTTGGTTTGTTGTTTTCTTTCCTTCTGTTTATTTCCTTGCCAAGGCAGAAATAACTATTTGGAGGTATCTTTCCCTTTTTCTGCTCATTTGCTTATGTCTTACTGCTCAAGTATCTTGCATAAAAGGTTACACTGGCATCAACTACTCATATTCCTATGAACAGTCAGGGGGAAGAGCAGCTGCTGATATGGTGACTCTCTCTCCCAGTCAGCTTTAGCCAAAAGCTTGGGGTTTTGTGTTCCCTTTCATGGAATGGCTTGCATGGCATGAAGAGCCATTCCTTCCCAAATGTTTCTTTTTTCTTTTAAGTTTCTTTCCCTCACTGCATAACAGTGCCATTAATGTCAATGGTACAAAATAGTCACTAATCTTTTGCAGACAGTTTCAAAATTGACAAAGAACTTTTATAAAATCTCAAATTTGAGAGAGACTCTCAGTCAGAGATGAACTACAAACTCAGCACCTAAAATGAGAAATCTTGATTTATCCTTTGGCATAAATTATCTTGAGAGATATATGGTTTGAAAGGCAATGAAAAAAATAGGGAATTGATCTGAAAACATGTTTTCAAACCTGAGCTTGATGCATAAAAGGTACTGATAGATTTTTTTTTTCATTGATCTATTTAAATTTTGACATACCTGAAAATAGGATGAGCTAGATTTGGATTTGGTTTTGACTAGTTCTTACTTCTGAGTTAATTTTATGAAAAAAAATAGTGCGCCATATTTGTCCTCCAGCTACAGAGCCCAGGAAACTAGCATTTGGATTCTTTTCCTTATACACCTCGATATTAACAATACTATGAAAGGAGGAAAGGGGTTGCCAGCTTTTGCGATTATGGTTGCTGATATATTTTAGGTAGAAATTCTATTTTCAGTTGTAATTTCCAACCTGTATCACCCCAGATAAACACTGAGATGAAGTCATATTGAATTAATTGTGCAAAATTTCCTACGCCATTGTAAGGCTATAGGTGCTGATGGGGCTAGAAAATGTTATATATATTTGTGCATATTTTCTGATTATTCCTTGTCTTTTTTTCAAACGCTGCTATCCCTCGGCTTTTGAGCAGTGCTAGGGATTTGGTGGAGGAAGGTGTCTCAGTGTTAGGAATGTGCTTTTTCCTGTTTTTATAGGAACTGAGGTTAATAGCTGTGGATGAAGGGAGGGAAGCTGAATGGGTTTTTGAGTCAGGGCCTGGCTGAGCAAGGAAACTTCTTATGAGTCAGAGGGGAGGAGATTGGGTCTGCCTGGACTCAGAAACTGGGTTAGGAACCAATGGAGATAGAAGGCAGATCACAAGGGATGTTCAGCTATATAGCTCATCTCAGAGCTAGGAAGAGTCCAGGTTGGGGGGTGCCCATGACATGGACCGAAGCACTTCAGTGTCGGTATATGGTAGAGTTACCTTCTCCTACTGTACACCTTGATATGGTCTTTCACAATTTCCTGCTGTTTTCTTCATCGAGCCCCTGCCTCATTCACTTCACAGAGTGGATGTTATTCATCTGCTTCGTTCTCATTATTCAGTGTAATGGCCCTACATCCTATTTACTGCTCACTATTCAAACCCTGTTTGAAAGATAGAATAATTAATTTCCTCATGGGCTGTTCCTCATGGGCACTCATGATTACAGTACTTCATAAATAGTAATTCATTCATTTTCACAACACTCAAGTGAGAGGTAGGTTTGTGGTTTTCCCATTTTTCAAAAGGGGAACTGAGGTAACCAGACTTTACGGAAGGCCAGAATTTGCACTAATTGTAGATGGCCCAGCTAAGTCACCACACCTTGGCTTGTAAGAGCACTCGACATTGCACAGTCATATATACTGTCAGTGCACAGCTCAGATGCAGTCATGAGTGGCACTTGGGAAGGAAGACTGCTGAAGTGTCAAGTGCTCTCAAAACATGGTAAGTGACCATAAATGAACAGACTGATCTTAGATGTTCCCACAGCATTGTAAATGAGAAAGAGGAAAGGACAAATTACTTTGTGTAAGACAATATTCAAATACATCAACTAGGAAACTCTCGTTTCTCTTCCTGCATGATTCTTCCTAACTCTCCAGCTTTGCAACACACTATATGCAAGTCTTTCTCTGCTACTTTTCCTAACTGATCGTCAGACAAGTCTATCTACATCATACTAATGATAAACAACTAAGAGAGGGCAAATTAGGGATGCATAGTTAATTTCAATTGTTCCCACACCTTGAATATCTTATCATGTGACACTAGCCTTTTAAAACTTTCTCTGTGTTTACTATCCTATATTCTTTCCCAAAAAAGCAATCTGAAAACCCCACAGAAGTCTCATCACGGTGTCTCAACAGCAGGACTGCAATCTTCAGACTCTCAGCCACTTAAACCAGGAGAAGGTAGCTAATACTGTCCTGTATACACACTCACATTGTGGATGTTTTCATGGGTTGCATAAAGGATGACCCATAATATTTGGGGTCCATCCCTGGTCCTGGACGCAAGCATTCAGCAGCCCCTTTTCTCACCTCCCAATGCTCCAACCCTGGCCCAGAGTTTACCAGTTCCATGACATCCCAGTCCCCCCTCCTTGCACCACCATCCTGTTTAAGTCTTCTCATGGGATTTCTCACCTGCAGCTGCTTCATTTCCAGCCCCAATTTCTCATTTCCCTGTTCTTCATCCTGACTTCAGTCCAGTTGAAGCATCTCGTGCTTAAACACGTGCAATCACAGCATTTGGGACCAGCAATAGGCAGGCAAGTTTTGCTCAGAGCCTGCAATTTAGGGGCTGGCACATGCTTGGTACAGACAAAGCTTTTGCAGGATTTCTTGCCAAATTCCTGAGAAGTATCTACTGAACTTGAGCAAAGGCTAAGCATTTGGCCAAAGTCAGTCTGTTTTCACATTCTTGACATCAGGGTAAGTCTTCTTCTATGCCAAATGTAATGTCCATGCTCCAAGGGATGGATATATTAGAGTTAATAATTAAATAGTTGCAAATATATTTTTATGCAGGCAAAATAAAATACTTTCTATAATCTTGTTCTTGGAAATGACTGAACTATTTTCACTAAAAATTTCGAACAAATAAATCAAAGCGAGTCATACATCCAGCATGGGGAATTTTAGTTGAACACTTAAAGTCTGGCATGGTTATGTGCAAATGAAAAAAGATTTTTATAATGGGAAGTGTCAAGCATTAAGTATAGGTGGCACTTCCAACTCTACCTAAAATATAGATTGGATTAGATGCCTGGTTCTGTTCCCAGGGCATTCTGCGTTAAGCTAACAGACCCACTGTGGACAAGGAAGAAGTTCTTATTTTTCTCAGGTTAACACATTCAATGGCATTTCTGTCCTTAAAAGAAAGGAAAAACCAAAAAAGTCATGTCATTTATCTAAAAGATTTATTTATTTACTTGTATTGGCAAGGAACGAATAATTTGCATTCAAAATGGAATAGATGATTATGGCAACCGAATTTATGAGAATCTTGTAAAATGAGAGGCTTAATAATAAAATGTTAACAATTATAATTTAAAAATGAGTCAGCTACAGAGAAAATAAGACAAAGGCAGAAAGAAAAAAGAAAAACATTTCAGAGCAAAATGTTTTATTTCCATTTTTTTCCCAATGCTTTGCAGATGTGTGTGGGGCAAGTAGGAGGCTAATATATCTCACTTTAGCAGTACTAATTGTTTGCATTATCACAATAATCAAATGCAACCATATTAATCTCTGTGGTTATTAACTTGATTTTTACACATTAAGATTTAGATTTAATCCCCTGGGACCATCTATTAATGCTTTTAAAGTTGAAGGGTTTCAACAGTTTTAAGGTTTTTTTCCCCTCTTTTAGCTGCAGGCAGTAAAATTTGAACGTGTGTGGAGTTTTGTATTTTGCATTCCTGTGGGATTTTCAGAGACACTGCTGTCAAGGACCATGAATCATGTTAATACATAGCAACCTCTACAGCTATTAAAATGTCTGCAATAATGTGATTATTTTAAAACGGAAAAACTAATATCATATGTATTACTTAAAGATCAACCTTTTTTTTTTTTAAGTCATTGGAAAGGGCTGCTTTTGGGAGGGGGGAATGGAAATGTTAGTGGGAGTTGCTAAAATGCAAAATGTCTAATCCGCTGAGAAAGAGAAACTTCAGTTCCTTTTACAAAACATATCCTTACTGAGCTTATAGTCAAGGAAGTATAAAAATCGTAAAAAAAATCAAGATCAATAAGCGTGAAAAGCTATTTTATTTCTGTTTAGCCAACTCATAGTTACACTGACCTGCTGGAGCAGCACCTGGTTTCATGCTTCCATGGTCATTGAGCAATGACACCCAAGCAGAAAACTGGGGATGGAGGTGTTTTTATGATATGTCAGCGTGCAATGTAGTGCTAGGATTGAATAATGACATGAACTAGTTAAAAATTTGACTTTCAAGATGAATTTATCAGATAGATTATTTACAATATATACAAACAAAAAAATATAGTAAAGTGACCCCATGAAAGGACATAAGACTGTCTTGGCAGTGTGTTACATCTCTAGCCCTTAAATATTAACAGACAGAAACAGTAAGATGCTCATTTTGACGAGAAAGAATTAGTTCCTCCAGTCATGTTTTTTTTTTACTGTAGTTGATTATGCACATCCATGTTGCCTTTCCTCAGTAAATACTCCCTTGGCTATCTGTTTTGTTGGGCGGCCTTCAAGCAATCGTCTCTCAATTTCATATCTCCAAGAGGGTGCAAAAGTATGAAAATTTCTACAGCCTCTCTGTCTTTTCTGTATCTGCCTCTACATTTCTGAATGTGCCATGGCTTTCTCCTCCAGCCAACGCTCTAGCACCTCTGCTTGTCCAAGAGTCCAGAGGTTTGTGCTTGAATGAAGCACCACAAGAATGCAAAAAGGTCCCTGTCCCAAAAAGCAGCAGAAAAATACCACGGGTCATCATTTTAATAGGTGAGAAATTAGCTAGTGCCAAGCGTTTGAGTGGTCTTTTATAAGGTTTTAAATAGGTCTGAAATATGAAGCTTTCAGTATACAAGTGTCTAAATACGATGTGCTAAATCTCACTGGGCACTCAGAAGGACACTATCACAAAAGGAAAGGCTCAAGTGTCCTGGCTCAAGGTCAGATGGATTCCTCAACCGTTTTAGTAAGATGAGTGCTGGAATTGCACTAAATAATTTTAGATTATGGAATATACAAGCTCCATTAGCATTGTTTTAAATTGCACTTTCTGTTTTGTAAAATCAAAAAGGAAATTTCATGGGGAAAAGAAGTCTCGCATTCATGCAACATTAATGTTTAGGGAATAGTGTGGTGTTTTGCCATGTTAAAAGAATTATTACAAACCCTTCATTGAGAAGCTCTAGAGATCTCATACTTTGGAAAAGAGACTTGATAATTGGATGTGCAGGAGGAGGAGGGAGATGTATGGGGAGGGTGTCACTTTTGGTGACAGCAATGAGCCTTTTTTTGTTCTTGTGAAAAAAAAAAAAGACATAGATCTGGCCAAATTAGATGCCTTTGAAAAATCTGAGAAGCAGGTAGCTGCAGGTTAGCATGGGGCAAATAACTGGAGCTCAATGTACAGTGATTCACTCTAGGACACTCTGCTTCCCTGAGCTGAAGGGAGAATAACATGAGCTCATGTACATGCAGGCAATCATGTTTGGAGAAGGCAAATTAAATTTGTACATGCTACTTGCAGAAAGTGGGGTTTTTTACCTTCATGGCTCTTTTTTATATTACTCAAGTACCCCGGAAATTTCAAATACTGTCTGTAAATATGGGCTAGCCCACATCTTCCAAATCTCCACGTAGAGGTGATCTCCTTTCACAGTGCCACAAAAGTTGCTGCGATACTTCACCCCCCTCCTGGCTTCTGCTCACCCCCCTCCTGGCTTCTGCTCACCCTCCTCCTGGCTTGGCCATCCCGCCTGCCCCCGGAACAATGGAGCCGAGCTGCCTAGGAGCCAGGGTGAGAGGTCAAAGCATCCCACCGAGCTGCCAGATTTGGGGGCAGATCCCACGGCCTCTACTGCACTGAGCCAAAAGCAGATCTTCTCTTGCCCCCTGCAATCCTAGCAGGGAATCTCGGCAGGAGGAGCCTCAGAGGGATTTCTTCAAAACTCACCTTCCAGAGCTTGCTTGCTTTCTTTCTTTTTTTTTTTCTTTTTCTCTTTTTTACATAGAAAGGAACAACACCATATGGAAAATTAACTGCACTGGTTTACAGGTCACGTGTGTGAGAGGCTGTGAGCGTTTGTGCATGGGGTCATTGTTGGATTTTACAGCGGTTGCTTTTATCCTTGGAACTGAAGCTGCCACGTCTTTTGAGATACCTGCTTATTTTGTAAAGCTGGAGGTCTGGGCAAAGGAACTGAGAGAGTCTCTCAGCTCCACTGAAATATCCTGGACTTGGAGAACTCAACAGAGCCACAGACTGAAAAAAAAAAAAAAAGCAGAAAACAAAACATGTAAATGTGACATCTGCAATTCCACTTTACAGAGGGTTTTACATGTGTGAAAATAGCTCATTGTCTTGCGAAAGTGAGAACTTCGGGGTTGAAACTGATGACAGAAATTAAGGGGACTTGAAAGGAAAAAATCAGCTGAAGAAATGAATTTAAAAGAAGAAGAAGAAGAAAAAAAAAAGGCTCTGCCAACATTTTCCTGAATGATAGCAGAGATGTGTACTAAAGAATAGGTGTTGACAGAAAAGAAACACAACCCTTTAATAAAAGAAGTGGGCAGGCAGACATATGAACTGCTGAAATTTCAGCATTACAGAGTCCTGTGGGTAGAGAACTCTGGAACACAGGAAAAAACAAGTGGAAAAGATCTTAGGAAACCCTCGCCTCCTACATTTTTTTATCATTTTAGATGCAATTTCACTTAAGAAAAGAAACAATTACATGTATTTTATATATATGTGTATATATGTATGAATTACAAAGAAAAAAGAAGATTGGGGGGAAAAAAGGAGGAAAAGACACATTAATGCTTTGACTTCCCTTTCAGATATCCCCTGCACTGTGTCATAATAAATCTTGCATCTTGCTGCTCAGCTGAGGGCTCTGCTGTAACATTCCTTGGTCGTTTTTTTTCAGAGTGCCGTTTGCACTGAATATGGGGAGGTCTCTAAGCAGCTGCAACAACACTGTAGGATTTTCTCACTATTTCCTAGAAAAGCATGATCCAAAAACACACTTTTGGGGAGGACGTACTGGGGGAGCACTGCTTTGGGTAGCTGTGGCTCCCTGAGTCTGACAGCCTCTTGGCAGTTACTAATATCAGCAGAGTGAATGTGTGTAGTCTACTCACAAGGTTTGCGATGTGTTTTTGATTTCCTGCCCCAGAAACGCATTTTGGCTAGAAAACAAGCGAGGCATACGATTCTCTCTCTTGCCATACACATAGGAGGAAATTGTTACTCATGTACCCCATCCACATTAGGTAATTGGGCTGCTAACATTCAGGAAGAGAGTCTTGCTTATTGGCTGTTCAGTCGTTGTGTGAACATGAGTAAAAATTACAATTTGTCTGAAGAATGAAAACTCTGTGTGATTCTGTCTTCATGGAGGCTTTGTAAAGGGTGCTAATTTCCACAAACTATGCTTTATTTGTCTTTCTCTTAGCTACTTCTTTCAATGGCTTTATTCTCTAGGGCTCATGTCATTGTCTTCTGAAATCTCGAAATATCTTGCTTACTTGTGAAAAGTGGCTATTCATTAAATGCACAGTTTCAGAAATTAAAGCTAATCAAGGCACCTTTTTTTTTCCCCAGAGATGGTAAATTCATTTTGATAACTTCCGTGCATTTTTCTTTTTTCATTTTCATATGTGTGAAAATAATGGAAAGAGACATGATCAAATTAAGAAATAGTATTGGTCAATGTTCATTCAGCAGGTCCAAGAGTTGAGACATCTTAATAGATGACCCAAAATTTTAATGATTTTACTGTGTAGTATCTATCTAAGTTGTTTAAATCTTATTTCCATGTTAAATTTCTCTTTTGATTATGTCTTTTTACAAAGTTTTTCTGACTAGAGACATAAGATTTTAAGACAGTTGTTGGAATATTTTCCAGTGATAGAAATTCTGAAGATTAAGACTTTGATTCTGCAGTAGGATGCAGGCTTTGCCTATGATCTCCAAGTAGTCAAGAGGCTTTGCAGAGCTACAGGCATCCATCTGGCTATCCAACTCGTGCTAGACTGGGGCTTCTGTCAAAAGCAAATATGAATTAGCATTTACATTGATCAAGAGTTTTATTTTTATTGCTAGAAGGTAATAAATAGAGATCACATTTTGATGAAGATGTGAGTCCTTCTGTATGGTATGATGTAGTACAATTTGATCAGAGGTAGTTTCCCTCACTTATTTTGAGCCTTGGCCATGACTAAAGTCTCACTTCCATTGACATTGGTGGGACTGTTCACCTGAAGATGGTCTGATAAATGCTACAGCACATCCTCCAAATGCTATACGGAAGACTACATTTCGTATATGAGGCCCCAGTCCTCCTCTGGTGTAATGTTTACTGTCTGCTTCTCTAGACGGAAGTAGAATTAGCTTACAATAAAACCTGGAAAACACACGCTGATGCCGGTTCTTTGAAACAAAAAGGTATTTTGAAACTTACAGTTAATCCTGGCAACCTGACAGTGTGGTTTATGTTGTAAAAAGATGCTAAGACACATCAAAATGATGATGATTAAATTCAGTCCCAAAGAGAAATAGTTAGTGGATAATACATATCACTTTCAAATTCACAAACTCCACTTCTAGATTTCTCTCTGTTAAAAGAAAAGACATTTAGGCAAGTGATTCTTCTTTTTAACATCTCAAGCCCCTAGAATATTGTCTTTATGGATACACTTCAGAGTTCAGCTAAAAGATCATATTGCTTTAAAATGGGCATAGTAAAACCAAGCATGCCTGGAGGAGAATTTGTAAGCACAATTATGTTTGCCATAGAGTAGCTAGGTCAGTGGGCGGTATACGATGCACCCATCTTTCTAGGAGCAGTAAGATTTCCTGCTGCTTTTTTCAGTAGTGACCTAGAAGGAGGTTAATGATTCCAAAGAATGACTTTTCCCTTAGGGAAAATTTAATCTTCTGACCTTTTTCTCTATCTGTCCATTCCTTTTAAGTCACAGACCCCCTTCATTTAGCTTACATCAAGCTGTTTTATTTTCTTCAAAAACATGGTTGAAGTGATTGCTTTTGCTTTCATTTAACCCTTGAACTGGATACATTTCCAAACTAAATCATTGCCCAGAATACAGAGTTGCTTGTAAGCATTTCTTTCAGATTTCTATATTTGTCTTAAATGTGATTGTCAACCCTCAGAATCACTTTGACAACTGACTAACTTCGAAAATGCATGCCTTTAATGTACTCTTGCAATCATCTCCGAGAGTTGCTTTAGAAAAAGAACATGACAGGAATAAAGCAGCTATTGGATTTTTTTTGAGTTCTATCAAAATGCTGATAGAACCAGAGTGCTACAGAAGGAAATTTTATTTAAAATACGTTCACCAAGACCATCATGCCATTTTGGGGATTAAATTTGAGCTCATAAAAAAACTCCAGAATTGCACAATCAAACTGTTGGAGTGTTTTGTTTTGTCTGAACTCTACAGACACTGTTGAATCAAATTTCTTGTCAGAATACTATAAAATAAAATTGTAATTACTTTATTATTCTCAGAGGTGTTGACTCTCGGGTGCAGGGAGTTCTAGAGGGTAACTGGAAACAGAAACTGCCTTATGCTTGAAGCTTTCAACTTCCTTTCACTCTGCAACAGACATTGTTTTTGTCTGTATTGTATTTCAAGCAGTTATTGCCAATATAATAATTCATGAATATTCCTTCATTTTCAGAATTATAATTAATGCTGGATTTTGACATTATGACAGAGTAGGGTGGCTCGGCAGCAGAAACACTGAGCCTTAAGAACAAAGGAATTGCCATATTGGAGCAGACCAGTGGTCCATCTAAGTCTAGTATCTCTCTGCCTTTCATACTGGCCAATGCCTGAGGCTACTGAGGAAGGCATCACCCCCCCTAACGCACCTAATTGCAATACTATACCACAGAGGGAAATTTCTTTTCAACCCCAGCTGGTGAACAGTTTATGCCCTGAAGTATGAGGATTGATAGCCCTTATAATTTTTATTCTAGCTAGTGTGGCTGCAGATGCTGTACTTAATCAAATAAATGTCTAATACTTTGGTAAAGCTAAGTAAGGGCTAAATACTCTCATCTCTTGGGAAAAATCCCGAGGAAGGAAAAAGTGCTGAGAAATTCCACAAGGAGAATCACATCAAGTTCCCACTGCTTTCTCCCCTCTCAGGGGAGTACAGTTTGCATGCTTGTGGAGAGGCTGGCAGGGCTGGAAAGGATGTCAAGCAGCAGAGTCCTAGGCTTTGTAGGGAAATTGGGCTCCCAGTTTGGCTGCTCTTTCTGTCCTTTAGCCTGGATCAAGAGGACTGTTTAGACTGAGGAGGGGAAGTTAGGGAGACCTGTAGCAGCAGAAATTTAGATTTCTGCCTGGAAAAGCAATGGCTTTACAGGGCAAACCGTGTTGCAGAGGGAGGTTGTTTCTCTGGTCTTCCTTTGCAATCCAAGATGCCCTTTCACCAAACCTGCATATCACTGGCCATATGCTCTTTGTGTGAAGGAGCAGCTTAAGAGTCTTGGGGAACTGGAATATGACAAAGAGTTAGTCCTCCTCTTTTCATTTGTTTTTGGTTTTGTTTTCTAATCTTTTGTTCCCTCCTTTTTTTTCTTTTGGTTGCAATTGCCTCAAAGCTGTTTTCCTCAATCCTATGCAGTAGCAATGACTTCCAAACTTTAACTATATATTTCAATGAAAAAAAAATAATCTCCATATATTCATTTAAATATGCCTCCTCCTGGTTTTTTGTGGGTTTTTTGAAACGCAAAAGGACAGGAACACCTGAGCTCTACTGTTATCAACTGAAATTTTATGCAGTCCTAAAACTCCTTATCCTCTTTACATTTCTAAATTAAATGATCTTTTCTTATAAATCTGTCTTCTAACTCAGTTCTGTCCCCTATTTCATTAATCATGTTTACTAAATTTCTCTGTATGTTTCATTGGTTTGCTGTGGATTGCCTATAATCCTCAGACTAAAATAGAATAGAATGTCCAGAAATGCAGCTTATACTCATGAAATCACATAGTAATATTTCATATTTAACCATCTTTTTTGTTCTTAGTGCATCTGTCTTCTCTGCTGTCATATGATTTCTAAGCTCCTGCAATATGCCATATAGCATTTTCAGTGGTTGATATCTAGATTTTCTCATGCTAATTAACAGGCATCAGCACTTGAAAATATTTTCCAGTATACACTCCTTGGCATTAGTCTGTTTAATTTTATATGCCGTCATGTCACCATTTTCTTAGTCCACTGGCTAGCTCAGGAATTTCTTCAAGTTTTCTGTAGATTCAGTGAACTTAATAAACGATTAAATACTCACATCAATTTTCCTATTTCGGGCCGTGGGCATTGGGTCTAAATACCAGAAAGCAGGCTGTGACTGTTGTAGTGAAAACAAATGTTACCATCTTTATCTCAGAAGCTTTTTTTTTTTTTTTTCAAGATTGCTAATGAATAAGTCAAACAAAACCATCTTTATTGCCAATATTGATCCCAGGGGCAATTCAGAGTGAACCTCTTTCTCTGCTTCAACTGACCACTGATTCCTCTGCAGTAACTAGAGAAAGGGATGCTGTCTAGTAATCTAAAAGCAGCTCTGGAACCCGGGTGCTCATGAACTGAAGTCTTGGTTCTGACACACCTTGCTTTTACAACTGAAGGTAAGTTACTTCACCTCTGACATAACCAGATCATTTGGAAGTTGTGGTAATCTGCCAGCATTTATAAAATGCTTTCAGGGGCAAAAGTCTGATTGGTCTCATGATTTGGGTTTTACTTTCCATCTTTTATCCAGTTTTTGCCCTGGTATTTACTTCTGGACCTGCTATGTTTTTCTTGCGAGAGTCCCTACCATAAGCTTTTGGAAGCACTAAATAAATTATATCTTCTGGTTCTACTTTATTGAATACTTAGTTAACTCTTTCCTGTAGTTCTAGGAGGGCTGAAAGAATGTAGGTAGAAGCATTGCAGCTTTTCCTTGCTATCTCTGTGCATATTATTTTTACTGATTCTCTGAATGGTTTCCTAGGACTAAAGTAAGACTTATGGGTTTATAATTCCCAGGATCATCATTAGCACCTTTTTAAGAGATGGGTACAACCTTGGCCACTCTCCAGTCCTACAGTACGGTAGCTGTTTTTAATGATAAATTACATATTTTTGTTAGCAGCTCCCTTGCATTGGTCTTCGGTTCCTTCAGAGCTCTCAGATGAATACCATCTGGTCCTACTGATTGATGGCAGTTTAATTTCTCAGGTTGATCCATCACCTTTTCTGATATTCCTATTTCAGATAGCGTCTTGCAACACCTAAAAAGAATAAATCCTGTGTAGTATTGCATACTCTTTGTTAAAGTACGGTAGAAATAAGCTGTTTGGCTCCTTTGTTTTTTTCTTTCTTTGTGTATTTTTATTGTCTAATGCAGCTAAGTATAAGAAAAAAGAAACTGACAGCAAATACTTTTTTGTTTGTTTATAAACATTTTATTACAAAAAAGTACTCAACCCTAAAAACATGTCAGAGATTTGTTAGGGGGTGACAGTGTCAGACACCCAGAATTTCACATTCATTTATATTTTCTACTAATAGTGAATCACACTTTTCAGTAGACTGCTGTGAAAAAAAATGTCAAGGGAAACATAGGCAACATTTGGGGGTTATTTCAGTATTACTGGCTATGGCTGACCAAAAGAATAAAGATATTCTTGTATTACCTATAGTACTAGAATCTAGAACAGAAAAAGAAATCAGAAGGCAAGCTTCTGCAGTGGAATAGCTCACTGACATGTATGCAAATAGAGAAAAACAAAACTATTACCATACTTACATGAAAATAGAGCAAGAAAGACAAGTATCATAATTAGCATCAATTGGCAGAATGTTTCTCAGCTCTACATATCTCTTGATGCCCCTCTCCACTTTCCCATATATTTATACAAATCTCTCCTCTGTCTGCTTTTATTATCCACAGTGCTCTCGAATTTACCCTACAAACTCCTCAGATAGGGATCTTGTCTCTTCATATGTCCGTAATGTTAAATACATGCCAGTCAAACTGTGGAAATTAAAGTAACTAAGAGTTGGGGATTTTTTCATTCTTTTTTAATTTCTTTTTTTTTTAAAAAAAAAAAAAAGCAACCAACCAAACAAATGATAAGTTAAAATCAAAGGTAATAATTAGTTTAAAACAGCCCTCAGAGGCAGACTTGGAAAAAGCGACCTTTTGAGCTACAACTGAACTAAACAACTTTATTGTGTCTTGAGGTCAAGGCTCCTATTTCACATGACTTGAGGGTCTTTACATGCATGCTACTCTGCAGTAAAACAACCCAGAAAGTTATGATCAAGTAGACTTTGCACTTCAGACATCTGTTGAGGAATAGCATCAAGATTCAATTCAATCTGAGCCAAAAGTAATCCAGAACCAGGCTCAGGAATGCAATGGAAAATTCCTAAAAGATTGGGGATGAGATTAAAATACAACCAAAAAAAAAACCCCAAAAAACCCCAGAAGACTGGCTCATGCAAAGCATGAGCATTGGACTGATTTTAAGTGGGCTGGACTCTACAATTACAACTTTGTCACCACAGTTTGAAATCTATTAAAGGGATTTATGTTTTGCAGCTGACATTTAAAATTAAGGATTTATTGGACTAGGAATGAATATTTCTTCTGCAATTATTTTTTGTAGGTCATATTTCATAAACTGTCATTCTTCTGTTTAATCTACTGTAGCAAGATTTTGTATTGTTAGAACATTTGAAAAATATAAATACAGAAATCATTTTATTCATTGTAAAGAGACTCTCACCATGAAATTGCTGTTGAGTTGCATCACATAACATTTTCACTAGGTATCTAATATTTCCCACTTGTATATGCTAGTAGGCTGGAGCAAGTGAAAGTGAGTGACATCTGATAGTATATAACTCATGCACCAGTAGCAAACAGAGAGTTTTAATTAAACAATTTTTTTTGCCTCTCTTCTATGTGGGCTTTTTTTTCATTTGCTTTTTGGAAATTTATACAAGCACTTCTGTATATTACTAGAGCCTAAGAAAAACTGCATGTTTTTCCATTCTTGTGCATTTACAGAGATAGATTAAACTTCACTGCAGCTGATTTTTTGAATTCTTGAACTGAACTACTGAGAAAAGGAAGGGTATTTTTAAAGTTATGGTGGTAATTAATTTAAGACAGTTGTTTTCCTTTACCACTATTCCAACTCAGTCTTCTCAAAAACAAATAAAATCATATCATCATATTTACACAATTCCTATTCAGCTGTCTTCTCTGTCTGAGCATTCATACACAGCAGCAGGAAAGAAAATCAGGATACTTAAATGAGAAGCTGGAATGCGATTTCTTGAAGGATGGCTCTATAATTAAGTAATAGCCCCACAAAAATCAGATGCCATTGCTGCCTGGAAATCTCAGGTTGTTATTTGTGCAGATGTACCTGTGAAATGTGGTAGACTTCATGTTACAGGTCATATTTGCAAAGGCATTACCAGTCCTGTTCAGCTGTACCGCAGAATGACAGAATGGTAGGCATTGAAAAAGACCTCTGAAGATCATCTAGTCCAACTCCCATTCTAAAGCAGGTTCACCTAGATCAGATCACACAGGAACATGTCCAGGCAGGTTTTGAAAATCTCCAGAGAAGGAGACTCCACAATCTCCCTGGGCAGCCTGTTACAGTAACTTCCTTTTACCCAGTTCCAACTGTCGCACACTTCTTCCACAGAGGGAGTGAGAAAGGATAGCTGAAGTAGTCTAAAAATATGTTAATAAGTTGATGTATACTCCCTACTCCAGCTTGACTTTCCTGTGTGACATAGCAATGGAAATAAAGAGGAGTTACTGATCTGACTGGTCCGAAATGGCATGATACAGCCTTGTTTGTGTTGCATCTGTGTGCTCCCTGAAACAAGGTAACTTCAAGGAAAGAAAGTTTCTCTTTCTGGCAAAAGAGTGAGGCTGAACTACAGCAAAGAAAAGGATGCAAGCGCTTGGTTATTTTGTGCCTCTCGGCAATGGGAAGGGGTGCAAGGGGGAGAGACACAGAAGGGGAAGAAGACAACATAAATGTATTTCTATTGGCCAAAGCAGGGGAAGGGGGAGAAGCCAGTATTTAAGCAAAAAGTGTAACGGGAGTGAGCACAGTGGAGTTGTTAGAGATGCAGGCAGACCACAGCTCGGTGTGCAGAAAATCAGAGTGACGGTGACCACCGACTGCTAAAAACTTTAGAAATGCAGGCTGCTTTTCTGGTCTCCTCAAGCAGTCTGTTTCCATTCATGCAGAAGTATAGGTGTAGATTTTATCAGGACTTTGGGCTGGAGCACCCGCAGCTGTGGATTACAGATGCTTCCTGTCATGTATAAACACAATCATTATGTGAAAGCATGGCACCCACACGGCTACCTAAACAGCCATTCCTCTGGACTGAAGCGCTTTGTTCTCTTTGGAGTTATTTTTACGACTATGAGCAGGACTCTACCCAAAAGTTACTAGCAGCAGCCGTGTTTTTTTCACATCAATTAAATGGATTTTGTTACTTGTAAAATACGTGTCCAAACACAACTCCATTCTTCAATCAGGAAGTATGTTTTCTTAACACACGGTG